>NC_057317.1:1250000-1875000 GCF_000687475.1 Ustilaginoidea virens | reverse complement strand
GCCTCGGCAAAGCGGTCAAGCTCCTCCTTGCTTTCGCTTTCCGTCGGTTCGACCATGAGCGTGTTGGGTACAGGCCAGCTCATGGTGGGAGCATGAAAGCCATAATCCTGCAGGCGCTTGGCAATGTCAATGGCCTCGACGCCCGCAGTTTCACGGAAAGGTCGCGCATCAATGATGAACTCGTGCGCGCAGCGACCGTTGTCGTTGGTATAAAGAATGGGGTAATGGTCCTTTAGGCGGGCGAGCAAGTAATTGGCATTGAGGAGAGCCATGCTGGTAGCCTTTCGGAGGCCCTTGTCTCCTGCATCACATTGTTAGCACATCCGATATTCCCCTTCTCTTTTCCTTCTCCTGTGTGCAAAGACCCTCCCAGGGAGAGGGGAAATTAACAGCAGCTTACCCATAGTAGCAATGTACGCCCAGCTGATGGGTACAATGCTAGCACTACCATAAGAAGCGCTCGCAACGGGAGTCTGGCTGGACTTGTGCGGGAGAAAGGGCTCGAGGTGGGACTTGACGCAAATGGGGCCAACACCGGGACCGCCACCCCCGTGAGGGATACAGAAAGTCTTGTGAAGGTTGAGATGGCAAACATCGGCGCCAAGAGCTCCCGGCGACGTAAGGCCAATCTGAGCATTCATGTTGGCGCCGTCCATGTATACCTGGCCGCCGTGAGCGTGCACAATCTCGCAGGCTTTGCGGACACCGGGCTCGAAAACACCAAACGTGCTGGGATAGGTAACCATGAAGGCCCCAAGCTCCTGCTCATGCTTCTTACACTTGGCCTCAAGATCAGCCAGGTCAAGGTTGCCGGTCGTGGTGTCGCACTTGACAGGAACAACACGCATGCCTGCCATGGCGGCAGAGGCGGGATTCGTGCCGTGGGCAGACACAGGGATCAGGCAGATGTCACGCTTGGGCCCAGGCTGCTGCTCGTGGAACTTGCGGATGGCTCGCAGCCCGGCAAACTCTCCCTGAGCACCAGAGTTGGGCTGCAGAGAAGTGGCATCCATGCCGGTCAGAGCAGCGAGCTGCGACGCAGTGGCAGCGAACAGCCCCTTGTAGCCCCTGAAGGAGTGGAAGGGAGCATGAGGGTGGATGTTGGAGCTCAGTTCGTGGCCTATGAGTTCCATTTGGGTTGTACCGTTGAGCTTCATGGTGCAAGAGCCCAGAGGAATCATGGAGTGGACCAGCGAGAGATCCTTGGACTGCAGCTGGTGAATGTATCGGAGCATTTCGGTCTCGCTGTGGTACGAGTTGAAGACTGGATGGGTCAGGTAGCTGGACTCTCGGCGGACAGCATCGGGAATCTCCTTGACAATCTCGTCCGACGTTGGTTTCCAGCCCTCGGACCAGAATTTTCTGGCAACCTCGATATCCGGATCGGTTTGGTTTTTCCTGGCAACTGTCTGCAGCGCCTTGACGACGCCGACAAAAGTGTCGAGGTTGAAGGTGGTGGGAACAGCAAGGACAACCTCGTTCTTCGTCGAGGCTTTTCCGCCGCTGATTCCTTGTTTCATGAGCGCCACGTGGAGAGCCTGGGAAGCCTTGGGCTCATTAAAGGTGAGGGCGAGGGTGTCGGACAATACGCGGCCCTTGGGGTCAAGGGTGGCGGTGTCAACTGCGAGGCCGTAGTGCTGAGCGGCAGACTGGATCATGCGAGAGTAACGTAGGTTGTTGACAGCCATCTCCTTGAGCTGCGCGGGACCATGATAAATGGCATACATGGCGGCCATGTTAGCGAGCAAGGCCTGGGCGGTGCAGACATTGCTCGTGGCTTTCTCGCGTCGAATATGCTGCTCGCGGGTCTGAAGAGCCAGTCGAAGTGCGCGATCGCCTGTACGGTCCTTGGAAACGCCAACGATGCGACCGGGCAGACGTCGCTTGCTAGAGTCCCTGACAGCCATGAAAGCTGCGTGCGGGCCACCGAAGCCCAAGGGAACCCCAAACCTCTGAGAGTTACCAAAGGCAACATCGGCTCCCCATTCGCCGGGAGGGGTCAGAAGTGTTAGGGCAGACAAATCCGTGGCGACGCTAAACAGGGTACCTTGTTTATGAGCGACATGGGCGAGTTCACGGAAGTCACCAACACCACCATTGGTGTCGGGATATTGAGCCATGACACCGACGAGGTCATCACCGAGGCCCGCAATCTTTTCAATGGCATCAGAGGCGGACAAGTCCATCATCTCGAGGCGAATGCCGAAGCCCTCGGCTCGGCCCTTCATGACCTGGAAAGTAGTTTCGTGAACGAGGTGCGAGACAACGTAGGTCTTGTCAGGTCGCTTGGCGCGGGATGTCGAAAGATTGCTCAGGGACATGGTCATGGCCTCGGCGGCAGCGGTGCCCTCATCAAGCAAACTGGCGTTGGCAACGGGCAGGCCAGTGAGGTCGGAGATCATGGTCTGGAAGTTGAGCAGTGATTGAAGACGGCCTTGGCTAATCTCGGCCTGGTACGGAGTGTAGCTGGTATACCAGGCAGGGTTTTCAAGAATGTTTCGTTTGATGACCCCGGGGATTTCGACGGGATAATAACCGCCGCCGTTCATCCAAACGAATATTTCGTTCCGAGAGTGCATGGCCTTGAAAGCCTCGGCCACGCCAGCCTCGCTGTAAGTCGTGGGCTGAATGGTCTTTTGGGGAGGAAGCATAATGTCCTCGGGGATGACCTGGGCGAGAAAAGTGTCCAAGGTGTCAACCCCAGGGCCCAAGGCCTTGAGCATGGCGGGAACATCCTCGTCACGGGGCCCAATGTGTCGTGCAGTGAAGTCCATCCATGGCTCAGGATGCTCAGCTTGAGTGTCCTGCATGTCAAGATATATTGGGTCCTGGCGAAGAGACTCCGAGTAAGACCTGCGAGGACTAGCACGGATCCTTGAGCTCCTCCCAGCAGGGTACCTCAAGGCCCTGCTGGTCTGTGAGAAGGCTCTCAGAGCAGTAGGGCGAGCAACTGGAGAGCGCGCAAGCAAGCTGGCTGCCGACACACCGCGGCTAGCAACCGCGAGGCAAGAGCGCGGAAGCGCTCCTCGAGAGAGAGCCAATCTCGAAGCCATGGCTTGCAATGGTCTTTACGACTTGACGTAAAACCCTTGACAGTTTTTTTTTGTTTTTTTTTTGGTTTTTTTTTTTCGAAAATGGAATTTGAGCTTCGTTTACACGAACTGAGGGGAGAGTTTTTGGCAAAGTCGGTGTGCGCCTGAGGGTGTTGCGGTCCTGTCGAGGTCCGGGCGACTACTACCTTCGAGGGTCGAAAGCCGAGAGCGGCGAGACGGGAGGGACCCCTTCAGGCCGGCGGCGGATCTTCCCTTGGGGCCAAAAAAAAAAAAAGGGAAAAAATGGCACAGGGTCAGCCTTGAGGAAGCAAAGTCGGACGTAAGGATGGGAGAGGCAAAATAGAATAGAGTCGTGGGGAAGACGAGGCGGAAAGAAAGAAAGAAACTCCGGCTGTTGGCCAGCTTTATCAGGAACCAATCAACTGCCTGCCTGCCTGCTTGTGACGACGACTTGTGGCTGGTGAGTCGCGCCTGCCAGTGCCTGCCTTCCTGCCTTCTTGTGTCGCCGGGTCCGCGTTATCGGGTACCGCAGGGATTTTTGTTTCTTCCCTTGTCGTTATCGCCCCCAGGGCCCGTCGTTTCGACTCATAGGCATCAACTAAAGGCTAGCTCCAGGCGGAGAGTTTTTTATTTGGGGTTTCACAGGCGCTGGTCTTGAGTGGGGCGATTCCAAACTGTCCATGTCCCCAATTGTTGGTTACCAGGACGGTTCCTGCATCGCAGCTTCCATTTTCCACTGTGGCGTGGCACTGGCACCCCAGCAATGCAAAGCGTGCCACTGCAGGTGGCGGCCACGCCCTACAAACTGACATGGACCGAGGTACCAGACCGTATGTACTATGAGCCTTAAGAGGTAGTATGTGCCTGCAGAGCACCTAAAGCGCAGCTCACTGCACAGTGATGCATCAATCTTTTTATTAGGCTGGGGGCTATCAGGGATGTAGCAACAGCAGGGATCAGAAGATAATCGATAATCCGTGCTTCTGTGGGGCTCGTGACCTACCTGCTTTCTCCTTAAAGGGTTAAAGCACGCTAGAAAAGCTTTTTTTTTTTTTTTTTTCCTCAAGCCGAACCGACCGCAACACCCATCTACGGCCGAAGTCGCCCTTTTTACGTAAATAGCACCAATCGTCCAAACTCGACCCCCCCAGGTGGCCCTTCCTATCCAGACAAGCCATTCACTACGACTTCCAAAATGTTTGGAGGATGTACGTTAGCCACCGTGTCCGCCGCCCCGGTGGCAAACCCAGCATATTCCTAAGGCTCCTCAGCCAGGTCATGGCATGCTGACGCTACCGTCCGATGTAGTCGCCCCCCCGCAACAATCTCGCGAGGAGATCCGCGCCATGGAGGCCGAGGCCACCTTTACCGTGCAGCAAGTTGTCGCAACTGCCTTTATGCTGTATCTCTGTACGTAGCCTGCGGATGGAGCGGATGGAGCGGATGGAGGAGAATGGGGCATCGACAACCATCTGTCTACCGGCCGTGATTGAGGCGTGCTGACAAGGCCGATTCTCATAGCCCCTTTCGCCATTGACATGGCCAGCAGAATCTTTTAAAACCTACCGTGATCCGGCTGAATCGTATCAGGGTCGTCGAGAGAACCGAGCGAGCGCGACTGTTTGATGCACTGCGAGGTTACTCCAGAGGCCGACACATGTGCCATGGTGCTTTGGCTGGGCAAAATTATAGAGCAATTTGCTTGCTCATTGTACGATAGTTTGAGGCGTGCGGGGGGGGGACAAGTCTCCCCTGAGCGAGACCTACCATGCGCATTCATCTGATAGTATTTGGAGAAATCGCTTCCCCGTCTTTCAAAGCTGGAAACGCTTTTTTTTTTCCGTCGCCAGCCCGAGCTTCACCAGTGACCGTTGGGCTGTCATTTGACTTGCTACTCGACTCTTGAGTACTGCAGATCCAAAGTCGATGCAGACCCGGACAAAATCTTTGTTCATTGACCCAACCCAACGCCCAGGCATGCGACCAGCCGTACCAGTTTAACCATTGCCAACAGTCATCTGCCTAGTACCCTTCTGCGTCGCACGCCAAGGCAAAAAGACACCATCTGGATGTCGTTGGTTATACATGTACCCAAACCATATTGACCATCTCCCCTCCCCTTCTTCCCTCCATGCCCATAGCATAGATAGTTACTTAGATCCGGATCCATATATCTACATTGTGCTGGTTGCGCTCATCTTAGTTTCAAGCTACCGTTACGACTCTTCTCCCAGTCTTCAAAGTCGATGCCAAGAGCTTCCAACTCCTTTTTCAAATGCTGCAACTGTTTCTCGTAATCTTCCAGAACCTAAACAAAAAAAAAGAGGTCAGCCTAATATTCGGCACGTTCGTACGAGGAGCCTCGGGGAACCTTACTCGCTTCGCTTTTGCCTCCGTGTCCGGATCGAGACCCTCGCTGTCTTGGCTAGATGGTTTGTCGAGCTCCTTGTTCAAGCGATCCGAGTATCCTCTCAGGACAATCAGGCGACTCCAGAGCTCCTCCTCTCTGGCGCCCAAGGCAGGATCCTGAACCTCCCTCTCCAACGTCTGCAATCGATTCTTCAGGTCATCTTCGTCCCCGCTCAGAGCGTAGCCTCTGTTTCGCAGAATCTGCACCTTGGCCGCCAGAGCCAGACACCGCTCGCTGATGGCATGTTGCCGTCTCCGCGCTGCCAAGGCCCGCACCTCGGTCTCCAGCTCGTGACGCTGCAAAATCGCGTCCAGGCTGCCGTTGATCTGATGCAGGCGCGTGTTGAACTCGGAAATGGCCCGCTTCTGGGTTTTGAGCCGATCGGCAACACCGGCGTATCCCGAGCAAAGGACAGGCATGAAACCCGGCGCGGGCTTGTTCTGCAAGGCTTCCTCCCACTCGCTGGGGTCCTCGTGCGGTTGCGGCTTGTAGAAGGGGATGTGGGCTTCGTCGACTTTGTTGTAAAAGTAGTGCTTGAAGACGCAGTTGGGGTTGGCCGCGTCCCATTTCTCGGTGACGAGCTTGATCTGGTCGAGAATAGGCTTTTGGTCTACCATCATATCATGGTCAGAATGTCTTCACGTTGCAGGTCAGTGAGCTGAGGTCTCGGTGCGGTGCGTCATACGGGGGGTCTCTTTGCCGGGCTGCCACAGTGAGCTTGACAGCTGAGCTTGTGATTGAGCCAGCGCTGGCATCTGTTGAACCTGCTGTTGTTGCCCGCCGATCATGGTGTTGCCCAACGTGCTACCTTGCTGGCCTGGCAGAGTCTGGCCAAAGAAACTGCCCGTCTGTTGGGCAGGCTGCGCCTGCTGAGTGGTTTGCGTTTGACCAAAAAGGCCGCCTGAGCCCAACGGTTTGGGCTGTCCAAAGAGCGACATGGCGATGAGGGATTCGAGGTGGTGCTCCGGTCGAGCTCACCCGCTGGACACACGTGGAGTTGCAGGACCCAAGATATGCGGGCACAATGGCTTGCGTAGCGCGTAATTGGGGCAGGGCAGACGCAATATTCATCCAAGTCGAGAGGACAGCAGCTTGAGAGTCTGTGAACGGAGGAGCCAGGGGCGTAATGAGTTCTGTTTTGGCCGCAGTTGCAGCTTCAAGACCATCAAGACATCCGCATCGATTTATTTGGCGGCAGCGTTTTTGTTGTTACAGTAGCGCGCGCCGGCCGTGCCCTGCCAGAATTGTATTTGATGGCTGCACTCAATACAAGCTATGTACCAGGCTACACCACTGTAAAAGCCGCGCGCACCTGCTGAGTGGCTTGCCTGGCCCAGACTCGCCGAAGCTATTACGGCCAATCACAGTCCTCCGATTCCATTGAACCTCGCCTCAAATCCCAGAACTCGAATTAACCGGCACCAGCTCCGTTCCTCCTCGCCCTCAGTTGGACACCAAGCCATTCGACCGCCCAGACAAGATGTCGACACGACGACCCCAGTATGTCTGCTCCCCGGGCTGTATTTCACAACTTCGTCCCAGCAATTGAGCGGGCCGGAAACCCAAACGCGATGATGGTCCTTGGGCTGACGATGGAACAGATTCCACCAGGAGATTCTCATCGACACCACGCCGCTCCCTAACGATGTACCCGCCGTCAAGGAAATTGGTTCCAGCTCTGCACCTCTATTATCAGCATCCTTCTTCATCGGCGCCCGATGCCGCGACTACAACGATGACTATATGCAGTGCAAGACGGAAAACCCTGGCCGCGGCGAGTTTGACTGTATGAAAGAAGGACGTCGAGTTACTCGCTGTGCCCAGAGCGTGTGCGTAATAGCTTGTTTGTTTCAAGAGTTGCTTCCTCCTGCTTGGTCTCTGCCGTGTTTTTTTTTCTTTTTTTTTAGGGGGGAAGGGGGGGGGGGACCATTATCGCTGCACGACGGGTCAAACCGGCCGCGGCAGATGGAATCAGGCATGTCGACAAAATAGCTGACAGATTCTGCGGGAACAGCCTTTCTGATATAAACACGCACTGCTTGGCCGAGTTCCGCAAGCACTGGGAGTGCCTCGACGACCGAAACCAGCAGCTTTGGCAGTGCCGGCCTGCCGAGTGGAAGCTGAACAAGTGTGTCTTTGAGAACCTGGTGAGCCATCGGGACTCCTTTTCCCCCACCCCATCACGAATCAAATCAAAAATGGCTTTGGTCAAAAAGTCTAGGCAAAACTCGTCCTGGTCCTAACCACGTGATGCTCGGCAGAAATTGGAAAAAAAGATTCCCAACCAGCCCAAAAACGTCACCCCCGTCGAGCTGCGGCAAAAGCAGATCTTTGCTGATGTGCGAATTGGGCCTGGCGACGGCAAGCCTTTTGTTGCAGCACAGTCCGAGACCAGGCAATAGGAAAATCGTGGCGACTTTTGCGGGATGCAGGTGTATTTTTCGACTTGAGTGGATCAATAAACTATGTCAACTCCTTTTTGGCAATGTCCATCCCATCAACGCATTTGCTCTTGGGCGAGGAGTATGGCGGAGAAACAGCCCGCTTAGTGGGCAAAAGAACGCAGCACGCAAACACGGCTGGGGGGAAATCAGTCGCATGGTGACATCCTTATATTGATCTCTACATTGAGCATATCTCCCTGCAGGCGTAATACAGTACGCCGTGATACCAAACCCGGCAAGTCTTGCCACCAACCACAAAGCAGACAGCTTGCCATCTCGAGTGGAAATCAGGCATTGCACGAGGCAGAAATTGCGCTCGCTCGCGGTCAGAACGCACGGGATAATTCTGGTCTCGTTCGTGCCTCGGAGCACTTGGCCAAGGTCCGTCCCTCATCATGCCGTAGAATCCTCCAGGCTCACCTCCTCGCCTCGCTTTGATGCGTAACACAGGTATACGGAACTCACCTTCCTTAGTATGGGCTGCGCTATTAGTCAAAGGTGAGCGAACCAAGTCTTTACTTCCTGAGGAGAGTTTTTTTGCAAGCGGCATGCGCGGCGGGCTATACCCCCCATACCTGCGGCAGATATATCAGCGTTGAGGCAAAATGGCTTATGCTGGAGCCGAGTTCTGCTTCCTTCCTCATTCTTGTACTGGCTGCCTCCTCTTCTGCTGATAGTGCTGGTGATACTAGATTCGACGATGCCGTGGTATGCTGCAGTGTTCAATAACGCCACTGGCCTTGGAACTGTTGGGGTTAATCATGCCACTGTGTAGATGACGCTGTATTTGATGCCTCTTCTTTCTGATCCCAACGATGCTGTATTCAACAATTCTGCATTTGGTATTGCCAATTTTAATAATGCCATTAAATTTGATGCTGCTATTGTCGGTACTACCGCCAGCACCGTCTTTATACAGAGTAGTTCATATATTTATCAAGCATCCATTGTCTACCTTAGGTACCTAGGTTACCTTACAGCCGCATCATATGCACCAGTACTGTAGTATCATCTTTGTCCCAGTGGCATAAGCACTGGATCGTGCAGTCTACCCTGGCGGGAATGTTGTGATAAACTTACCCACAAAGATGGACAAACCTCGGTTTCTTCTATGGCCAACAGCAACCTCGAACCCGCAGCTCCTCACCAACGGCAGAAACGTGTAGATTGCATTCCATCATATGCATGTGATACTTTGAAAGGTTGATATTTGTCACTGCTGGAGAAACAGGTTGCTGAGCAGCTCAAAGTAAATCCCACTACCAAACCTTTACGCGGTCAGTTCAGCATGCCTGGGATCTGTCGCATTTTGCACACTTCTTGCTTGCTGAAAGACTCCAAGTACCATGAAATACGCCCAATCAGTTAAGCGAGCAACTCGGAGTTCGCCTATTAGCGTGGCGATGAGAAGCTGGTGAATTGAAAACTTTGGAACCTTTGCATGCCCAGAGCCTCGGTTGTTCTAGACTCTATAGACTTGCTTAAACCCCCTCTCTTTGACAAAGGCTTATGTACTACCCTTGGCCGAGACGCAGGCTCCTGCAGCCAAGTCAGCAGAGGGCGGCAAGGAGTGACTTGTGATGGACAAAGACTCCCAAGTCCCACGGCAGCGGCGACGTTATTGTTCCCCGAAGTTTCATAACCAACTTTTCAATTCCATTGCGCAATCATGGTACAGTTACCTTGCAACTTGGGGCGTTGCCTTTTCGAATATCCACGGTCGGTTTCCTATTCGTCCTCCTGCTGAGCCCAACCGCCAGATGCGGCCGTTGTTTCAACTCCGCGACGATGTTGTGAAAGACCGATATCCAATGCTTTGATAATTGAACAGTCTTTCAAAACCAGGGGTTTGTTTTCTCTGGCTATGCAGCTTTTGGTACTCTTGGGTGTACACGGTCGGTGATTTGTACTGCACCAGGCTGGGATTATTCCGTGATTGCCAGACCAAGCTTCGGTGTTCCTTTGCTTGTGCGCATAAATCAGAGCATGAGCCAAGCCTCTCCAGACATACTTGGTGCCAGTAGCTGGTCTATTGGTGTCGCGCAATTTGATGCTCTGCAGACTTGGCATGTTGTTGGCAGAGGTCACTTTGTCCAGACACTAAGTTCAACAATGAAATAATGCGACGTGTTTTTCTTGGCAGATTTGGCCCATCCACTTGTTCCCGTCTTTTCGGGGATTGCCAAGAACCTAGATTGCCTTGGCTCAAACACAGACAGGTCACAGTTGCCACTGGAGGGGAGCATCATGCGAGTAGCGGTTTGCTGCTCCTTCATTGAGAAGCAGACGCAAATAGGTGCAGGTGTAATACATAGGGCCACTCGTTGGTCATGAGGCAGCCATCTGCTCAACAGTCACAGCAGGCCAAAGTCGCCACGGGGTCGCGGTTGGAGCCAAGAAAATCGGGGCGTTTGATGGAGGTGGACGAAACAATCCAGCTTGACTGCGGGGAGCTGCCCTGCCCGTCAATGGCCCTTGCGGCAACAATTGCACGGCAGATGCAGCGAACGTCCCCAGTCGTTACATGAAGGATTGTGTGCTTGATCGCTGTGATGTAATGCTGATTGTAGAACAGCATAGTCTTGGGGGCAACACACGCGAGACCAAGTATGACATGTCAAAGTTAGCCTTGTAGCTGACAAGCAATCGGATTTCGGCATCAGACAACGCCCATACGGCGTCAATGGGAAAAGGCCACGCGACACAGTGTCTCGAATGCGTTTCTTGATCGCCAACTCTGCAGCGGAATAGGATGCCGGTCTGAGACAAAGGTAGGTGGCGCTGAGCGAGGACCGATCATCACCGAACGGACAAATCGACGACCCGTCAAACGGCATCAGTTCAGATTTCGGACCTCGTAACCGAATTCGACGGGCGCAGCACCCATGCCTGTGATTTTGCAATCAAATACGTTGTCGAGCAGTTTGCCGATGGTGAGGGTACCGCCAGGTTACCCCTCCTGATTCCTGCGCGCTCGTATACCGAGACAAGACACCCCGTGCCAACTTGGGGATTGCTGGAATCAGCAGTTGCAAATCTACCCGTGCCGTTGTCGTTTCTCACGCCGCCAGCCTGGCAGACCGGGGGGGGGAGGGAGCAGGAGATGATGATGAAGCGGGTTAGTTGACCACTGCTTGCCAAGCCGCCAGATGATGAAGCGGGTTAGTTGGCCACCAGAACTTGCCTTGCTTGCGTCTATACGAAGCGAGAGATTTGAGGGGATGTTTCAGGCACGACCGGCCCCACACCACCTCCGCTGCTTGTTCAGTGGACCTGCAAGAAAACAATGCCATGCACGTTTCTGGTTGGCTGTTTGACTTGAGCTATGTACCGCGCGGGTGCAACACTGCTGCCAGGTACCTGCCGGTAGGTATGTTGGAGGCCAGAGTACGGAGTAGCTGCCCGACGAATGGCTGCGGGCTGGGCGGGAAGGAAAGACCAGGTGAAAGCCAGGAACGAGCGGCTTGCTGAGGAAAGAGCAAACGGACAGGGCGACACCTGGCATCTTGTCTGCCTGCCGCTCTTCGGATGTCACGGGCTTACTATTTTCCTCACGTCGCTGGGCTTGGGCACACTTGATAGAGTAATAGTATCTGAGAGAGCTTCGTGCCTGCCTTCTTCCAACCTGGGTTGGTTGTCCGTGCTCGTCGGCGTGGTTGAGGGCCTCGGTTCACGGGCCAACGCAAGAAACAAAGCCTGGGCTGACACGCGCTGCATCTCCAAACGGCGCCCTCGGCTGTGGGCCATGTTAATCAACCAGCAATATCTCACTTTCGGATGACAGTCGGCGGGAAGGCAAACCAAGGCGCCTATTGCAGTACATACTGCGGAGGCACGGAGTACATGCGGAGCAGGCCTGAGTCCCACTTTCTCACATTACTTCATTACTTCTGTAACAGAATAACCCCCCGGCCAGTAATCCAACGCCGAAAATTCAGGACCGGACTGATTTTTGTGTGATTTTGTTACATCTCGCGAGGCCCAACAAGGTGGAAGCTGTCATCAAGACGGCCATCAAACAGGAGGCGAACAGTGCGGTGTTACATAGTCTGATTATCCGTACTCCGTACATCCGGGTTCTTTCAGCCCAGATTGCGAGCATGCCTCGCACAGGAGTAACGGCCTTGAGTGTAGTGGCTAGCTCGGACGTGGAGAGCGGGGAAGGACAAATTAAGTCGGAAGCCTGATGCAGTAGATGATCAACATGCGTTTTCTCTTTTCTTCCTTCTTTTTTTTTTTTTTTTTTTTTTTTTTTTTTGGGGGGGGGGGGGGGGGGGGTTTGTGTTTTAGCGCGCGCATCATATCTTGCGCGGCGTGCTGTTACTTGGAACGTCTATATTCGTTACGCAAGGCGATTCAAGCGGCCGCCGTTGAACAAGCCGTCTGGTAGAAGTACATCGCGACAAGAGAGGGGTCGCGCAGAAAGAACGCAACGGATTACAATGCGGGTCGGGCAGAGCGCCATCTGTCAGAGCCACCAGATTTTGCCCCACTTGGAGGCTGAAATAAGCAGGGTCGGAGCCCAGGGGCCACCCGTATCGCCAGGAGTACCTACATTGGCGGCTTTTTTTTTTGTGAGCGAGACACAAAAATACCTGGCATTTGCCCCTGACTGCGGTTCATCAGCGCCGAGCCTTGGGGGTGTGGGCGAGTGAGAGGGGGGGGTTCACGTTGGCCCGTCGATTGTTTGGGTGTGAGATGATTATGATGATGAGCAAGTGCTTGGTGGTCGCTGGCTCTGAGTCGAAACCTCGTGCACACACATTGCAGCCAGGACCAGAAATTGATCATTCTTGTGTAGCGCATTAGCGTCTGTACTGCAATAGGCGCCAACGTCTCCGGATTGTGAAGTCCATCGCCCATCATTTCCCTTGCCAGAGCTCCAGCCCTGGCTCAGTCTCATTGCCTGCATGCCAAATTGTGCGCCAGCTGTTGGCCGGCCCCGACAGGCTGGATCGCCGTCAACTGGGTCCAGTAGTCCTTGTGCACCCGTAATGATGCTGCAGCTTACGAGCGGTGCCAAGTATGTACCTTGCATGGCTTGCCACTTGGTGGTTGGCTTCAAACGGCCGCTTGCCAGCTGACTTGATTTCCTTCCTTCATAACAAACTTCTATTTCCTTCCTTGGCTCGCCCAGTTTTTCTTCTTTTCTTTTCTAGCTTCACCACAACTTTAAAAGCAAAAAGACCTGGATTGTCTACTGCCTAGACGGCATTTGCTACCTTTTTTTTCTTTCCCTTTTTACATTTGTTCAACCAATCTTCTCCCACGCTCCTTTGTTGTGTCCTCGACGGCGCTTTACGTTCCTTGTGTGTGATTCTCATCGCTTTCCCGTGCTCGCTTGCCGCTCTTGTTCAGCACCGAACTTTGTCAAGTACGCCTTCAATCAGAAATCTCGCAACGTCTCTTTGGTCAGGCTTCTGTATTCTCGCCTTTCGGTTGCCAGTCTCACCGTTCTAAATCCGGGCCTTAGAAAAGCCACCAGTACCGAGGTGCTGCACAGCTGGTTCTGAAGCAAACAAAGGTCATTCTGTTCCGATACCCCTCAACCAAACAAAATTTCAGAAAGGTACGGCTATTTTCTGCCAGTTCTTCTTTCCTTTGCATGTCTTGTGGTCGTCTGCAATCAATAGGGTCTGGGTGGCTCGTCAGGCCTGATCTTGTCGCTGCAAATCCAAGCATTTGGGTGGACCTCTTTACCACATCAGTTCCGCGGCTATTGCGGCGATATGCGTGCCATCTGATTTGATGCTGCATATCTGGAAATAGCTTGAAATAGCTTGTTTGGACATGAGGGCTGGTCTGTCCCGTTGCAGCGCTTTCAGGGGCAATATTTTCTTATTCATTCCCGGCATCGCAAACGTTCAAACATTCCAGGCTACCATGCCGCCCAGCCACCAATTGGTTCCGCCATACAAATGGCCCCGTCCATAATATAGGCCCCCTGGCCTATATAACCCCAATGGTATTCCTGGACGACAAGTTGGCATGATGAGCATCACAGAAGCCGTTTTCATCGTTGAATACCGGATGCAAGCAACATGGCAGGACATTGCCTCTATTCATTCTCTTTCTTGTTTGGCTATATATAGTCTTTTTGGCGCTCCATGGAACCGTTGTAACTGACATCCCATCTCTACAGCCTCCCAGCATGAAATCTTCATTGTTCCTCGTAGCCACCAGCGCCATGCTGGCTTTGGCTAGTCCTTTGCGGAAACGTGCCATGGAAACCGAAACCGACTGGGTAACGCAGTACATTACTGTCACGGTAACAGATGATGGAACTGACGCTCCTCCTACTCCTGTTCTCGTTCCTTCAACCACTTCCTCAACCACTTCCTCAATCATCACCACCACCACCACCTCCACCACGACCACGACCACTACCACGACCCCAGTACGATCCCCAACAGGTCTTGTTTTCTTCGAGGCTCCTCAGCAAACCTCCTCTTCATCCGCCAACAAGGCTCCGCCTACTCCATCTCAGGCCCCCCTTTCGACATCAATCGAGCCTGTGGAGTACCCTCAAACTACCACTTCAAAGGCGGAGCCCCCAAAGGCATCACCTTCGGCACTTTCGCCTCCCTCGTCGAATCTGGGTGACTACGAAAACACCATGTTGGAGCAGCACAACCTCATCCGTCAGAACCACTCTGCCCCGGCTCTGGAGTGGGACCCCGTCCTTGCTCAGTATGCCGCCAACACTGCCAATACCTGCGTTTTTAAACACGACATGTAAGGTTTAGGACACATTGAAAAGAGGCTACAGGTGATGAAACGTACTGACCTTTGTGTGTGTGTGAACAGGAACCAGGGGACTGGTCACTATGGCCAAAATCTGGCTAGTGCAGGATCAAGTGCCAACATCGATAACTTGAAGATACAGTCTGCAGCCCAGGCCGTTGTTAATCAGTGGTACAACGGCGAGGCTGCCAATTATGACGCATTCTACGGCATGGAAAACCCTCCTTCCAATGTTCCTCTTGGCAACTACGGCCATTTCACCCAGGTGGTGTGGAAGGCGACGACCAAGGTCGGCTGCTCTACCGTGAAATGCCCTGCTGGTACCGTTCTCAGCCTCCCATCATGGTACACTGTCTGCGATTACACTCAAGCTGGTAAGCCCAAATACATTGCACCATTGGAGTGTATCTTGATCTGACTATTTCCTGCTAGGTAATGTTGGTGGCGAGTACGGTGCCAACGTTCTCAGACCCAAGGGCATGAAAATGATTGTTGTGTAAATGGGCCTCTTTGAGGCAATGATGCCGTGACCACTAACCTGTGGCGCAGCGCAATGCCGCGAACGTCATCGCATCCGACGTATATATCAATGTGAGATTTTTGCCTTGTGCGTCACAGGAAGTTGGTTTGTGGGCAACACCCATGAGGGACCGATGGAGAGTCTGCGATGAGGCATGGCCATTATTTTTTCTTCTCTTCGTTGTATGTTGTACCACATGGTATTTTTTTTTCCACATTTTTGGTTCTTTTCCTTTCTCTAGATGAACAACCTGTCCATTTCCTTCGCTTCTTCTGGCCACCCTTTGAGCATTCTTTTTTTTTTTTTCATCATTTCAGATAACATGGAAATGGATCTTTTTTTTCACCACGTGCTTGGCGACGCAACTATCTTGCATGACGGGTATGTGGTATACATGCGGAGGCTTCGCCGAGATGGGAAGAGGGCGTAAGAAATGTAGCGCGCTGCTGGATTGTTCGCCTGTTCTGGTTCTTTTTCAGGTAACAACATTAGGCAAGAAACCACCCTGTGCACCATTGTACAGTGCTGTCCATGGCAGTTCATTTTTCTTTCTTTCTTTTTTCTTCCCCGCGTGACTGATATTTATGGAAGTCGTGTCCATGACATGTCGAGGCTCTAGCGTCACTTTCAACATGACGTTCCGGCCAGGATGGGTTTCGCCGTTGACGGCGAGGGTCATGCCTGAAAAATATGTGCTTGGGCGATTGTGCCGGCTGGTGAGGGGTGAGCGAGCGCAGACCTGGGCCCTTGGCGGATTGGCACATGCAGGTTTCTACAGTACTTGGCATCAATGGGCCGCGTGCCTCTTCATTGTAGGGCGAGCCAGCACGATTGGCCCAGGTTCCTTTGAGCTCTGGCGATGTGGCAGCGGCGCCGGCGCTTTCGGGCTCGCGGACACCCGCTGTGTGTGTGTGTGTGTGTGTGCGGTGCGGGTCGGGCTGGAGCTGGCGAGGGATGGGCGAGCAACGACCAGCTCGAGCTGCATGCAATGCCAGGGTCTCGCTTACTGAGAAAGTCCCGCCGTTGAATGAAGTACCAGACTATAGTATGTAGTCAAGAGGAAGAGGGCCAAACTCCATGAAATGTGCTGGGACTGACTGATTGCGTCGTCCCCGAGATCCGATACTCCACGCTCCAAAACCCGCAAACAACCTCCGACAACGAAAAGTATTACCCGGCCATTTGCGTCTGCTCGGAAGGATATACGCTAACAGCGAAAGAGGATGGATGGTAGTGACGGGAAACAAGGTGCTAGATGACACGGAATTTGAAAGAGGATGGATGGTAGTGACGGGAAACAAGGTGCTAGATGACACGGAATTTGAAAGAGGATGGATGGTAGTGACGGGAAACAAGGTGCTAGATGACACGGTATTTGAATGAGATGAACATGGCCACGGGCTTACACAGCGATCCGATCCATAGTGAAGCAGGCCCGACCGCAATACCAACTTGACACATGGCACCGACACAGGGAGTCGTTCAAGTGATGCGGTAGCAACTACAAAACGTCAGTCGCCAAAAGAAAAGAGAAAAAAAAAAAAGAAGAAAAAAGAAAAAAGGTACCGCATCCATGAGCAGTCAAGACTTACTCAATTATGAGCTCTTCGCCAGACCACATGCCACTGGCCACCCACAGGCCACAGTTGACAATCTCTGCGTAACGCTTGTCCGGTGTTTTCACCGTCGCAAACATCCGGAAGCCATACAGGCGCGGGTCGATATCTTTCGACTGGCCGAGGCCGAGCAATGAGTCCAGGACATCGCAAGGGCCGGAAAGGGAGCCTCGAGTTCGCATCTCAAGTCTGGGAAGCAGAAATTGTCAGCTGACTTGCAGAGAAAGACGAACAGCAACACTTGGCCGCCAGGGGTTGGGCGAGACTAACATGGCAGGCGGTTGGTCTGTGGTCTGCAGAACAAACGCACCCTCGACAATACGAATGGGTCTAAAGCCCCTGGCTTGGCCCAGATCATACCCTCCTGCCTGCACAATGCGTTAAAAAGGAGTCGATCCTTTGCAGTAACACCACTTGCGCCACTCACAAGGACACGTCCGTTCCCAAAAGAGCCCGACCATTGTCCTGCCGCCACAGTGGTGATTTCCTTCTTGACTTTGTTTTCCACGCGTGATGGTTCTGGGTTCAGGGCGACAGCGATTCGAAAATCAAATTCCATCGCCGGCATAGGAAAGGAAATGGCTGGTCGCGGAAAATGAGACAAGGCCCTCCTGCATGATTCTTCCACGGTAGTTTGACTGAAGGCGCTGCTGCCACCGGAAAAGCTGTTTCATCAGTGTTAGAATAAATTGGCAGCCACCACGAGATGGTAAGAACGAAAGCAAGCTGAGAAAATATTCTGCCGTTGTTTCCTCGATATCATGACGCAGCCAAAAAGAAAGAAAAAAAAAAGAGAGAAGAGAAGAAAAAGAAAGACCGCTGGCTTGCGATAGGGGCCATTTACCTGCTGATATTGCTACTTCCAGAATCCGACATGTTGTCGTGATAGGCATCCTGTTGTGGTCTTCCCATAGGATGCATCTGAGATGGAGATGCTAC
This sequence comes from Ustilaginoidea virens, assembly GCF_000687475.1. NCBI lineage: Eukaryota > Fungi > Ascomycota > Sordariomycetes > Hypocreales > Clavicipitaceae > Ustilaginoidea > Ustilaginoidea virens. Next base: position 1,857,274 of record NC_057317.1, on the reverse strand, counting down.
GTCACATCCAACCTTGGACTTGGACAACGAACACGGCCTGGTGATGTTGGTATCACAGTCTACTGAATCTCGCTCGTTCAAGCTGCACTCCCAGTTGGTGTTACCCGTTTGCTTGAGAGGGCAAGGGGCTGGTGATGCGAAATCAGTCGGGTCTGTTGTCGGAGGAAGCGACAGCGTTTCCGTATCAGTAGGCATGTTTTTGGATACGGTCCAAAGGCCGGCAAAGTTGTTTTCAGTCAACGACTCGGAGGTTGGGGCCGTTGTTGCAGTATACCCGAATATGGTAGTTGGAGTGAGTGGGTATATATAGTCTTGTTCTTACTGTGGTTGGTGTAAGTGGGAGCCGAGCAGCTTACGCTTGCAGAACCAGAAATGAGAACCGCTGGAGTCTTTGCGTGCTGCTTGCTGATCCGGCCTGATGGAAGTACAAGAATTCTTCTGGAATGTCCAATCGAAACTTGGGTGGCAACTGAAGGGGGACGGACGTGTAGCGCGGAGACGATCGTGTTGGTCAAAGTGGAGTGCGTGGTCTGATTATCGATATAGAGCCGACAGCTGGCAGCTGGGTGGACTGACGAGAAGGTCCTTTGCGCCTTTTGTTTATTCCTATGGTGTGATGGGAGGAAGTGTGCTGCCTTCTCACGCCTGCGATTGACTGGGTGACGAGGGTATATATGAGACGAGACGGATGGACTCTGATGCTACAGCTTCAAGAGCGTGGGTGTGTGGGTGGGTGGGAAGGCGGCGTCTCTTATTAGCCAGGGCACGATGCTGCACGCGACCGACCCAGCCAACAGGATGGGGAGCGGTTTGCCGGGAAGAAGGTCGCGGTTCGCATCTGACGGGGTTTCTTGGCGGAGGCCTTGGTGGAGGCCTTTGGCGGAGGGGGGGGAAAAGGGAAGACGGAAACAGAACCCGAAAAAGAACCCGAAAACCAAAAGAAAAAGAAAAAAAAAAGAAAGCAAAGGGAAAAGGAAAAGAAGAAGGAAAATAGGCGAGGAGCAAACGGCAAGCATCAATGCCAGCGCCATGGCTGGCAAATCAAATCAAATCAGCCAAGGATGCGTCGCGTCGGGTATTTGCTAATGTCCGCAGGTGCACAAACGATCTGAATGGGGTAGGACGGGGGGGGAGATGGAGTTTGTCGTAAACAGCGAGCGGGTGGCGGGCGGCAGAAGTGGGAGGATACTTGACTTGCACGGAGTACAATGTGGCGTGCTGTCACCTGCGACCAGCCAGCCTCCAACTCTGTCGGGCCGGTGGACAAGGCCTGGCAGAGCTGGCCGGCGGCTGGCAAAGATGTCGTCCGACCAGACTCCTCCTCATTCGGAGGCATCTGCTGTATTTGCTTTGCGCCTGCTTTGCGCCTAAGCCTTGCACTCGGATGTTGTAAACTCCATCATCTACTCCGTACAAATAGTATCTGCTAGGTATCTATCCGCTGTTCAGCAGCTGGTTACACACTAGACTCCTCAAGCACCTAGTTGAACGCATCATGGCTTGCACCCGCCCATAAGGGACCTCCATTTCCTGGTTGTGCCGAGGGGCTTCAGACTGCTTGTGCTTGGTCCGTATAAAAAAAAAGAAAAAAAGATGGCTCTCAATGCTCACTGCTGACACCAAGGTTCATGGCTTAGTTAGACGTGACCATGAACCGTCTCTATCCTCAAAACCCTCGGCTGTCTTCATCAATGACCGACCCAGGAGGGCAAGCCGGCAGCGCGAATGCTGGTGAAGACGGATTTCAAATCGACCTACGCATATTCGCCACCCTGTTCGTTCTGATCCGCCGATGATTGGCTGGCAGCGGCTTTCAACCCTCCGGAAAACTGGTCATCCGTGCGTGCAACTATCTTCGTCGGTTCGGGGACCCGGACTTTACGGCGGGGCAACAGTTGGTACATGTCTGGTTGTGGGTAAGGGTTTTGTCTAGCTGGCCGAAAAGGTCGGTCTTGGCTTTTGATTCTCTCAGGCGGACTTGTCCGTCACCAAAGTGTCGTCAGGAGTCGCCTCCCGGCAAAACGTTGGGAATTGAGCTCCTCGATGGCAACCAACGGGTACCCGACTCCTCAGCTCAAGCACGCAACCCAATACATGAAACAAACTCGACGCGACCAAAGAAAGGTCAAGGACACGTCGACCGCGCCCAGGCTGCTTGTATGTGCTATGCTTGCCCCGGTTTTCGTCGGGTCGGCGGTAGCGTGGCCTGCAGGGGCGGGGGTTAATTGAAAAGCCGCGATGGACAGGTACAGTACGTCTTGCCATCATTTCCCCAGCACGATCTACTTCGGCCGACCCTTCTTTGAGCGATTCGGTGGCGATTGTGGTGGTATTCGCGAATTGAGACATGTGTACCTGTCTGGCGGTCAACTCCGCAATGGCTCGAGACCCTGAAGGCTAGGATTTTCCAGACGGGAAATATCCGATCGTTTCCTACTCTGTTCCTCCGAACCTTTGCTAAATAACGATGAGCAAGAGCATGCCACAGGGTAAGCATTTTTTTCCTCCCGTCCGCATCGCATGGTGCCTTGTCCTTTTTCAGACATTGTAAGCCCGGGAATTGTGGCGGAACGCTCCGAGATGGCCGGACGCCGTGGCTGCTACTTAGCCTCATCATTAAGGATGGCCATTTATTTGGTTGGAAACATACACCCCTAGCGATTGCAAATTCAAGGAATATGCAAATGCAAACAGGAATCGATGTGCGGTTCACCCAGCTTAAGCCGCTGTGAAAGCGGGGGAAAAATATTGAACACGACGTACATGTCGGCTATCCCCTCGAGACTGCCCAAGTCCAGACAATGCCATGGAAGAGGCAATCCACAAAAGAAACGTCAAGCGGCAGGCTCGAAGCCTACTATTCTGACGTCCCAGTTAGTAGCCCTGGCGTCCCTCAACCGTTATCAATCACGGTGTTTAGTTGTAGACCGCAACCACAGCTAGCTGAACGCCCTTTCTCCAACCGATGTGGTTCCCACATGAAAGAAATGCGTTGGCGTCATCATGCTGTCGCATCATACTTGAATAAGGGGGGTGGTTTCGAGCAGCACAAAGGAGTAGCCCGTCAGCTGCGCCCCCTTCGTGCAACACATGCGGACCGTGTAGCAACAGCGTTCGATGCTCAATTTTGGTCTCGATCAATTTACTCATTGCGAGCTCTCATTATCATGACCTTCCCAGGACATCGCCGTCAGAAGCCCAGCCATGAGACTTGACGGCAGAAAGCTCGACAAGCCTGCCCGAGGGAGCCATGTTCAATCCCGATATATTGTGGCTGTACTCGCCGATGCAACCCTTTCACGTTACGCCTCACTGATTTATCAATATATTTTACCCCGGGGGCGAAGCGCTCGACGGGTTCAAGGATCATCCAGTACACTGAAAGACATTCTCGGGCTTGCATGTCTGTACTGCAGCATGTATTGGCCCGTTGTTTGCTCGGTCGCCTGCTTTGTGGCTTCTGTGGGAGCATATTGCCCCGCTACATCGGGGAAACCGAAGCAATTTCAGGATCCCTTCAAAATCCGAACTTGATGCCACGCTCCATACTAGGCCAGTCCTCAAGATGGAAACAATCTTCCTCCGCTCAGCCATGGAGCCTTGCACCCGGGAAGGTTCTGCCGTCAGCGTTGCAGCGACCGAGAAGCTGTACTACCTTGTGCCGGTGTCTGCCTTTGGAGCGGGGATCGTGGAAGCCAGTTTGCTGGGTTACCAAGCCGGAGAAAGGGCTACGAGTCGGGTACAGCGGGATACATACCCAGGTGCTCAGGTGTGCATTCGGACATCAAGTGTGCATCAAGGGCATCGAAGCTCCACTTGTCGACTGCGTCTCGACGAAAAGGAAGAAAAGCCGCCGGCAAACCTGCCTCGGCAGCTAAGAAAGAGCAAAGCCACTGGCGGTGTGAAGAGATGGCAAAGTGAAGCATGAAGCTTTGGTCCCCGTGCTTTCTCTCTCGCGGGGCTTCAAGCCAAGGCGTTGGCTGGGCTGGAAAACCATTGTTTCCCAATACAACCTCTCTGTACATGCAGGAGAGGCTGCCGATTTGTACCGAGAATCTGCACATATCAAACCCCTTTTTTTTTTTTTTTTTTTTTTTTTTTTTTTTTTTTCCGGGGGCCAAAACACTTCTTAAACGTGTTCTCGCAGATGGGTGAGTGCAGCAAGGTTAGGCGCCCAGCCCTGGACTGCCACGGAGGAAGCCGAGCGCTGTCTCCGCGTCACATTGTCGCCCATCGGAGAAGATTCGACCTGTGAGATTTTGAAGTACCGCGAGTCGATCATCTTGATTTGCCAGTGACACAGGGAATCGCCAAAAAAAAGCCACCCTTTGCGTGTCAAACATGGGCCGATCCAGCCACCCCTAAATGCGCTGAATGTGAATTCTGCCAAGCCGAGTAGTCGGTAAAGCAGCCCTTGTTTTCAGTTTTCAGTTCGTCCAAGAGTCTCTCTCCCCCATCCAACGCTCGAGGAATCACCACGTCCTTTTTATCAGCGCAAACTTTGCAAAAATTGGGCCATGGGCCGGCTGGCCGGCTGGCTGGCTGACTTATTGCATTTTTTTTTTTTAATTATTCACACCAAGGATCACACAGCTCTTTGCATGAGCATCCTTCTTCTACTACATATGAGGAACTTGGAAATGAGCCTTCACAGTGGTACGAAAGGGAAGGCAGTGAGTGAGTGGTTCAGCGCGAGGACCGTCCCATCCCAGCAGCAGCAGTGCCACGTTCGGCCAGACCCTGAGAGATGGGCGACTGGAGCACCATGAGCGTAAACAGGTCCGTCCTGCTGCTGCCTTTGTCTGCCATGGTGCGGACGTAAAACACGGAGGTTTCATGAAGCCGAGGCCAATCCCGCAAACGCATACTCGGCTCGGTGCTGATTGGCTCTCCATGCATTATGCGCTGAGCGACGAGCAGCGCTGGGAGGCATCTAGACATCGAGTTTTCTTTCCCCTTATCCCATGCATGAATGCCTGGGTTCCTTGGCCATCGATTTGAGGCAGTTTTTTTTTCTTTCTTCGTCCTGACCTCGGACAAACCTTTGAGGGATTTAAAGACGAACCCTTTTCGGAGACGGAAGGCAGCAGCACACGGCTCGGCTTAGTATCCAGAAATGGTATCAACCATGACAGCCCCGGGCCCTCTCGCAAGCAGCGTGGTGTGACCCATGTGGAAACGGAAATCCCCAACATGCAGGTTCTGGTACCCTGCATGCCGATGTCCCTAAAAAAGAGGGATAACGAAAAAAAAAAAGGCGCATAGGTATGTTCCGTATGTTCCGTATGTTCCATGCCGAATGGAGAAGATCGGTCGCAGGGTGAATCAATACTTTTGCGCCCCAGCGAGAAGTGACACAAGGAAAAGGGGGCGGGAATAAGAGCGAAAAAAAGGGGCGTGCAGGAGCATGCTTCCAAAGTCATCGTACGGAGTAGTGGGTAGGGATGAGAAATCGAGCTGGCTGGAAAGAGTCGTTCGGCTGCCGTAGTCCGTCTCGACGAGTTGTCTCGCCCTGCTCTGCCCTGGCCTGGCCTGGCCTGGCCTGCCCGGTTGGCTTCACTTTAGAGAAACCAGCACCTCCAAGCAGCTCACTTTGCGCACCCTACTCTCATCCGCCTCGCCCTCGCCCTCGCCCGCTTCCCGGGGGACAATGTCGTCCACAGCTCCCACCGTCCTTGTCCTCAGGCAGACGTTGCAGTCGCCCTCCTGCTCGAACCAGCTGGCCAGGCTGAGCGTCTTCTCAATCGCCTTGCCGGTGCCCGCGACGGTGACAACCAGCGCGGGCGGCCTGTCGCTCGCCGAGGCGGTGTTTTGCTTGAGCGACTCGACGCGCGATTGAAGCGAGGCGTTCTTGGGCGCAGGCCCCGCGGTGCGCAGCGACTTGGCGAGCAGTTTGCGGACTCGCTTGACGGCGGACACGAAGGGCGTGTGGGAGGACACGTAGATCGTGGGGGACTTGGAGGATGCAGAGAGCTGGGGCCTCATTAGGGGACGCTTCTGGATTTTGCAACCTGGAGGGCAGTTAGGGGCTGTGGCTGCGGGGAGACGCGGCGGTTTGTCTCCGGGGTAGGGGAGGGGGGGGGGGGGTGAGGGCGTTGTAACTGGTCACCTTGGGGAATCGGGGCGAGTTTCTTGATGGGCTCGCGGTGTTGCTGGTGTTGCTGGTGTTGGGTGGCCGACTTGGCCATTTTGGCGGGCGCTGCGGCGTGGAATTTGGCGAGAACCAGCGGCGAGGAGCGACTGTGTTTCCTGATGGTTTCCTGATGGTTTCCTGATGGACTTTTCGGTGATGGATCGACTTTTTGCGAGATTGCGTCGGGCGACCTGGTGACCTGGAGTCCGGACCTGGAGTCTGGAGAGATGGAGAGTGGAAAAAGCAAGTCGACAACTTCACTTGAAGACTTGCAGATGGCAGACAACGGCCCCACCACGGCCGACCGGCAACCGGCTGGCAGCATGCAGCTTCCAGCTGTCGCTTCATCTCCACCTCCATCCAACCCTCACCATCCCCTTGGACATTTGTCAATCTTCCCTCCCCTCCCCCCGATAAAGCAACGGCCAACCCATGGCCCATCGTGGCCCTCGCCGAGCCTACGCTACCCCTTCCGCCTTCCAGCATCAACCATGACCACCTTCAAGCTCTGGCCGCCCATATCCCCGGCGGACCTCAAGACCGAAGCCTCCGAGTCCCTGGTACGCAATTGTCCACCAAACCAGGCAGAAAGCTCCCACACGTAGCTGTTCCCGCGCTCTAAAACTTTCAACCCCCCCCCCCCCCCCCCCCCATTTCCCCCTTTGCTCCCCCAATCCCTTCAGGACCGCGAACTCGCCTGGCTAGTCGACGAGACCGTCGCCCTCTGCCACGACCTCAAGCACGGCATAGAAGACTGCTACGCGCTGCTGGCGCCCATCGACCCGGGCAGCACCCTCGTCATGAGCACCCACCGCAACGAGAAAGTCAAAGGGACAATCACCCGCGTCGGAACCCGAATCGTCAAAGGCGTGCGCTCCCCTCCTCCTTCAACCCCCGGTCCCCCCTTGTTCGCAAATCTCTCTACTGATGGGGTTCGTTCAAGACTCTCTCCCTGCAGCTGCGCACCCTGCCCCCCCAGCAGCTCAGCGTGTCGGCCTCGGAACCCATCCACATCGCCAGCCTGGACGCCGTCCACGCCCACCTCACCCGCGCGATTGACCTGCTCGGCCTGACCGTCGCGTCCGCCCAGACCCCCGCGTCGCTGTCGTCCGCGCTGGCCGTCCTGGCCGACTGCCTCGCCCAGTCGGCCGCCCTCCTCAAGGGCTCCGCGCGCCCGGACCCCGACCCGGCCTGGCAGACGGCCTCCTGTCCCGCGCACCACTTCAGCCCCCCGCTCCCGGCGACCCTGAGCGTCCACATGACCGTCCACGAGAGCAGCGTCGTCCTCTGGCTGCGCGCGCTGGAACCCGCCGCCGCGCCGGTCAACCTCGGCACCAAGCTGGGCTTGGCCATCGGCACCCTGCGCCGCCTGGAGCACGACGAGATGGACACCGTCTTCCGCTACCATCCCGACGGCGACGGAAGCTGCGAGCCCAAGCGGGGGCAAGCCACCCGCTCGACCGGCCCGCAGATGAGTGGGAAGAAGGAAAACGCCCACGAGGTGTTTGTCCGGGAAAAGGTGCGCATCGAGAGCGCGGATCCCAGCTTGATATCGCTGTATTCGAAGCTGGGGTACTTGGGCCACAAGCTGGGGCAGGCGAGACATAACCTGTCTGCCGTGATGAGTGTCGATTTGCGCAGACCATGATGCGCCGGATTTTGTGCTTTCTTTCTTTCTTTCTTTCTTTCTTTCTTTCTTGTTTTTATTTTTATTTTCATTTTTTTTTATTTTTTTAGGTATTGGGCAGGAAGGGGGTAAGGCGGGTTCAGGTCGGCTGTCGGCTTTCTTCTTTGGCGTTTACATTTGGGTATCCTTGGGAGTCCGAAATGTATTTCGGACTTGTACGAACATACGAACACGGCGTGGGCAGGGGAATGCGATTGATCCAAGCCGACATAGTCTTTTGGTACGTTTGGTAATGCTCCAATCCGTTCAATACATCTTTTTTTTTTCTACCAGACATTTCCAGTAGTAATGTTACAAGCTTCTTTCGTTCTGCCATGGATGCCTCTGCCAAGTAAAAAGTGACTACTATGCTTCTGATGTGTCCGCGTCTCTCGCTCCCGCACAGCCAGACAGAAGCGAAAGTAAAAGCAGAAAAGGTAAGTAAAAAAAAAAAAAATATAAAAAAATTTAAAAAGAGAGAGAGAGAGAGAGAAAAGACAGACAAGAAAGCATCTTCCCGTTCGTCCGTGCAAGTTCAGAGTCTCCGTCTCGCGAAACCCAAATCGGCTTAAGTTGGCCTTTACGCAACTGGCGACCAAGGCATGGCAATCAAGACTCGAGAATTCATGCTCTGAATGAGCGGGACCGTCTTGTGAACTGTTTCGCTCCATCCCTCGATCTGCCAGCTCTTCTCTCGACGGTCGCGTCGTTCCTCGAGGTTGGCAAATTGCCACAAATGATGAACAGTGTTGAGCTCGCCGATTTGCACGAACCAGGCACCGACGCCTTCCATGACCTCGCGTCGGGCCTTGAGACCGCGTCGCCAGTGGAACTCCCACTCCAGCAGGTTCCCGGGATTCAGCGTGTACGAGCGAAGCTCAAAGATGCCTCCCAGCTGTCGTGGAGGGCTCGTGGGCCAAAAGGAAAATTCTTGCATGAGCGAAATCCTTTTAGAATTGATCAACGTCTTGAGCTTATTGTCGAAATCGGCAAACTCTGGGTGGTGGCTAATGGCGTGTCGAGACTCGTGGTAGCCTTGATATTTCTGATACTCCCAAATATGCACTGTCGCCCCGTCAAACGTGAGCAAACTCTGGGTAATGATAGTCACCTCTTTTAGGAGCTCGCAGAGCGCGACTTACCAAAGGTGTCGCAATCGCCAATCTCGGTTCTCCAGCTGCCGACGAGGTGGACCTTGTTTCCGGGAGTGTTGGCCATCTTGGGATAGAAATGGCCGACCAGGTCCACGTACTCGTCTACCTTCTCGGGCTTCACCTCGTGGAAGACAATAGAGTGGACGTACTTGCCGCGAGCCAGCACCTGACTGAAGCTGGCCTGGAGCTGGGCTTCCATCTCCCTGCCTTCCTTGGTGCCGTAAATGAGGTTCGCCAGAGGGCCTGCTTTACGCCCAGGCTCCTGCTGGCTAGCTGCGGCGGTAGCTCCTGCATCACTCTTGGATGAGCTTTGGTCCGGCTTCTCGGACTTTGAAGAATTGGCAGACAACGCACGTGCTCCAAGCTCTTTTTGCGCCTCCGCCAGCTTCTCCCGGAACTCTTGCTGCTTCCTGTTGAACGAGTCAATCTGCGCCCTGGAGGGATTGATGTCTCCCATCGAAGGCGTCTTGGATTGCATCCCAGGAGTTGTGCTCAGAGCTCGGACGGCGCGACGGGGAATAGCTGCCGCCGTCGAGGCGTGGCGATGGAGGCTTCGTGACAGCATGGCGACGGTTGAAAAAGGAGCGAGTTGGGAAGATGTCCAGGAAAGAGTCCCACGTCTGAAATGGTGCACCTCCGCTGCAGCTTGACAATGTACGCGCCAAAGTCCCGAGGTCAAAAAAAAAAAAGATCCAAGATATCCGAGTGGTCACGACAAAACCCGCTGGACGGCGCACGTCCCAGCTCCGAGGACGAGAGTCGGAAAAGGCTACGCGGAGCTAAGGCGTAGCTGGAAGTATTAACGCTTTGTTCGTAAGGCTAATTACTTTGGGCACGAAGAAGGAGAGGCAGGTTATGTCAATGATTTCCCAAGAGAGCGCAGGCGCTGTACGAGAGCCGAAAGAGCGTCGAGGGTAGGCGCAGTGTCGCGCAGGTGTGTCTGAAGCTGTCGAGTCTGGGTTCCAATGGAGGGCAGCCTCGACCGTCGATTGGATGCGTGGCACAGGCACGTTGCAGCCAAGCAGGTCACCCCGCACTTTGAAGATGGGGGTTTCAAGGCGAGTGTGGTCTGGTGGATGCGGCTAGGGTTTCTCGTTCGAGTTTCGCAGCTGGACAAAGGATGTTTGAAGAGGTGTTTGCAGAACGTGCCAAGTTGACAATTGATGAGACGAAGATGATGAACCCCAGTGCAGACGGATTCAGTGAGCTTCCAGCTCATGATGTCACATGGTCACCCTGAATAAGGAGCACGTGATCTGCCATTCGCTCCAGAGTCCAGAGGGAGATGACAAAGTCCGGAAAAATGATACTGCGGCTTCCGCGCCCCCCAGGCTTTGCCCATGTGGACGGCCTGAGGCAGCAATTTGCCGGCTCAAGTCGTCGGTGAGATTCGCATCGGCCGTCGAAAAAGGCCCGTTGCGAAGCCTTAACGACGAGTTTCCTCTTCCACCCACATCGACCCGCTATAAACACCTCGCGATACCATCAAAATACTGCCAAAATGTCCTGGCTTGGCGTCGCTCCCTTCAAGAAGTTTCCGGCTCCCTTCCGTACGTCGCTTCCTGCATCTCAATGCACGCTCGCGCCTCCCCCCCACCTTCTCTCCTCCCCCCTGCGAGCGAGACTTTTGATATCACTAGGTCCTGGAATGCTAACTGGTTCGTGATAGTGAAGCCCATGTGGCCCTTCTTTGCTGCCGGTACGTCGCTCGCGCAAAGTCAGCCGACCAGCTCGGAATTTGCTCCACGATCAAACCAGAAGCCTATGCCATTGCCGTCGCCGCGGTCCGGAATCCTTTGTTAATCATTTCACTCCAGGTCTGGTCATCGCCTATGGTGTCAACTCTGCCCAGAATGCCATGATGGCTTGTACGCCTTTTCCAAACTATACCAATTCGCCGAGAGAAAGCTAATCCCACTGACTATTTCGCAGCCGACGAGTGGAAGAACGATCCCCGTAACCCCAAGGCCAAGACCGGCGGCCACTAAACGCAACAGTGACGGGAGGGGAGGGCGTTGGCGTGGGCAGCTAATGTGAAAGGCGAAGCATGGTCCGGCTGATTCGAGCAGAAGCGGCGCCGGGCATGTTCATCTGGAGCGATGATGTATCATAGACTTCGCATTTGAGGACGGTTTCAATAGACCTTCGCGTTCGAATCACGGCAGCCCCAATGGACGGATGCGGGGGGGTGGGCGAAAGTCGGGATCGAGAACCTGTCTTGCCTTCTGGGCTGTACGGTTCGGGGCAGCTTTCGATGATGAATGAATCCTCCTCCCCTTTGCGATGAGATCGTCTGTCCGTTTCCTTTTATCGCGCGAACAAGCTTTGTTCACATGGGCAAACTGCATCCTGTCTGGGTTTGCGTCGGCCTCAATGACCCGCGGATGTAATGCCCCCTTTTTTCTTCTGGTGCCATCAAACTGAAAAAGTGGTTTCAGCATGCAACATGTATCAATTGCCCTGGCGTAGAAAAGCAGCCAGCATCCTCAGTTGTACAGGGCCCGACATTCACGCTCACACCCCATCATTCCAGGCTGCTGCAACTAGCCCCATTCAATCTCGCCGTGTCGAGTCATGTTCCTCCGGCCAAGGCGCAGCGCAACTCCCATCCCAACAGCTTTCAGACTCCAGCGCGTTTCCAAAGGTGGTCATCGAACCTCACGTAGAGGACCGCATTCACCCGAACACGCACGCACGCACGCACGCAATCAGCACCTCTCTATGCGCGCCGCCTTTTTGCTCCCCCTCTCTTGTAGTCTCCGATCGTCCCACAGCGTCAGTTCGTTTCGCGCAATGTCCAACGCCGTCCCGTCGCCGCCGCCGCCGGCATCACAACCACCCGAGCAGAACGCCAGGATGAGGACCGTAAAGATCCTCATGCTACACGGTACCGCCACCTGCGCTTGCCCACCTCAAGCACGCCCTCGCACTCGGCATCGTCTACAGGCCCCGTGAACTAACCCAAAAAACCCCCGACCATAGGTTACACCCAGTCTGGCCCCCTCTTCCAAGCCAAAACTCGCGCGCTGGAGAAGGTCCTCGCCAAAGCCCTCTCGCCCGTCTCTCTCGCGCCCAGCCTCATCTACCCCACTGGCCCTGTTCGCCTGCTGCCTCACGACATTCCAGGCTATTCACCCCCCAGTGACCCCGAGTCGCAAGACTACCAGCCAGACGCGTGGGCGTGGTGGCGCAAGGACGACGGCTCGGGCGAGTACCTCTACCTGGAGCAAGGCATGGCCACTGTTGCGGACGCGATCCGCCAGGCAGGGGGCATCGACGGCGTATGCGGGTTCAGCCAAGGCGGCGCGGCGGCAAGTCTGGTCACGGCGGCGCTGGAGCCAGACAGGCCTGTTCCCGATGGAAAGGCGGGAGAATGGGTGCGCAGGCTGAGGCAGGCGAATGGGGGGCTCCCAGCCAAGTTTGTCGCCGTGTATTCCGGGTTTCGGCCTGTCCCGGCTTCGCTGCAGTTCTTGTATGAGCCCAAGATTAAAACGCCCACGTTGCATTTTCTGGGAAGCTTGGATACAATCGTTGACGAGAGCAGAAGCCGGGAACTTGTTGATCGGTGTGACAATGTGACGGTTGTTTCCTTCCCGGGGGGGCATCATGTTCCCATCTCCAAGGACATGGTGATGCCGTTAGCGGGCTTGGTCAAGGTATATGGTGCTGGGGATCCGGTACTCGAGTTTGAGCTGTGAAAGATGGGGGGTTGCAGTCGAATCGCAATCATAGATAAGAGATGGAAAAAGATAGAACCGGTGAATAGACAGACAAGGCCTGTGGATAGATGAGTACGGCGCAGCAGAGCAAACGTAACGTCAGAAATTGTATTTTACAGTACACATCTTTGTTAGAAAAAAAAAAAAAAAAAAAAAAAAAAGACTGCCTAATTTTATGCAACCTGCCGCACTCAGGACCCTGCAGTCGGAATGACTGATTAGCATTGCCATTGCCAAACCATTACCAAAAGAGTTTCCGTCCGAAAATATGCTGCCGCAAGTCGCCAACGCGAAAGGATACTAGCCAGTCTATTTTGCGCTCGTGGGCTGAATGCGCGCCATCATCTCCTCCTTGGTAATTAGATGGTCGATTCTCTCCAACAGGCCTAGAAGGCTCTTCATGTTGTGGCTCCATTCGTTCAATATATCATCTGCATCTCTGGGCTTGGCGAAACTGACGATTCGTGCTGGTCGATCAATCTTGGCATAAACTGTCTTGGACGTGACTAATTCGCTGATGTACTTTTCCGTCTCATCCTCGGTCAAATCCAGAAGCTCCGTCAGACGGTTCATGCGGATCCGAGTGTAGTACTTGGCCACAACGCGGACATTGTGCTCAATAACTCGCTTTCGCAAATCTTGCCACCGCTGATGAGCTTCTCCTTGTGATGAGTGGCCTGCCTGCGCATCGAATACGTCGGTGCCGCACAGACGAGGGCCAAACTCCTTGGCGATTGCCGGCCATCGCATCAGCTCCTGGACTGTGAACAACCGAAGAAGTTCAGCATCTTGCGGGACCTGCGAGTTTCGGGTGTCTCTGTGAATGCGATGAAGCAGGTCATGTTGCTCATTGTCGTATGGCGAGAGAATGACAAAGTAAATCACACGCTGCAGTATCTGTAAAAGATGGTGAGATCAGTACCGAAACGGAAATGGGTGTAGATATGCAAGGGAAATTTCGGGAAGGCCTACGGGGTGGAGCTTGGCAGCATCTTGTTCGACGGCTTCAGTGTCAAGCACTTGCCGGTAAAACTTGCAAGCATCTAGATATTTGCCGTCGTGCTTCGCCAGGGTGATTTGTTGTTCGTAGTATTGCAGTTTAAGGTCTGTGGTGTCGTCCTCTTTCTCTTCAGATACTTCATCGCCACGGGCTCGCTTCTTCTCCAGCTCCTTTTGCTCCTTTTCCAGTTGTTCGGCCGTCTTCTTGGGCTTTCGGGCCAGATATCTTGTGCTGATTTTGCGGGCAAGAATGCCAGCCTGTGTCCAGTCACCGCTCTCGATGCAGAGCGCAACTTGCGCGAGGATGAACTCTGTCTTTTCTCTCCTGTCCATGGAACCAAACGTCTCAACCTGCAACTCGCATAGGATTTCAGTCGCCGCCTTTAAGTCGCCCTGTTCCTTTTTGATATCCGATAGAATCTTGGTAACACGGGCTCGCTCCACTTCGACGAAAATCTTTCCTTCTGTGACAGTTCGGAGTGTCTCGATGACAGAAAGCTTCGTCTTGAGATCAGGGGTGTCGCCGAGGAAGCCGACTACGGTTTGCACCATCTTGGTGATGGCTTGTTTCAACTGACTGTGCTTCTTTGAAAGGATGAGCGTCTGCTCATTCATCAAGCTCCAGTCTCCCGCATTTTTGCACAAGGATACGATGGCGATTAGTAGTCGTGATGTTGAGGCTAAATCCGAGGCCTTTATTTCGAATTAGCAGGTGCTGGTAAAGTTTGCGAGGCTGTCGGGGTAGTCAAACCTGGCGAGTCTGTTTTTCCAAGGCGGAGAGCTTCTCGATTGCTTCTTGGAGGTTGGTCTGCGTAAAGCGTTAGCATCTCGGCTCGTGCAAAAGTCGTATGGCGCAGCTCGAGCAGTCTACCTTTGCCAGAGTCTCCGCCTCTGGAAGCTGCTTGTCGACCTCCTTCGAGAAGTCCTTCTCGGGCTTCAACGCTGCGTCGGACATGGTGAGGAAGTTGCCTGTAACTCCCACAGAGACAGCGAGGTGTTTCTGGAGTTCTGGAGTAGTTGGAGCGGGCGGAGCTGGACAAATTGGTCGATTATTATCGGTGGCGGTTTTGGGACGACTGCCTTCAATGTCGTGGTTCGTCGATAAAGCTGGAGCTGGCCTAGTCCGCGAGGCGGCAACCGCAACGCAAGAGGCTCCTGCCTGCCTATGCAGGCCAAGTGATGGGTTGCTACTGCGCTGGTGGGGCCGCTGCGGGCGAGATGCGGGAAATCGTATCACCGAGCCGTGCGGGCCTGCAGGCCATTACATTACGCTGAGGCTCTGGCCTACTTTGAGCACCAAATCCCCCCTGCTTGTTTGCATCTGTTCACAGCTTAAAGCAAGCACTCTTTGAAACTCTGCCTCGAATATCTGCCACTATTTGCTGCATTGCTTGCTATCAAACTGTTTTGAATTCGAGGTTGCTTCCGTTTGTGAGCTTGCTAGCGACACATCACAGGCGACTGATTACAGGCCGGCCGGCGGATAGGGATAGGTTGACTCGTTGTCGAGACTGTAATCGGAAATCATTTCTACGCTCACTTCCACGAGTGTCAAACTGCAACGCCAGAATGAATCTTCAAAGGTGGAGGAGACTTTTCAGATCATCGAAACATTAACCGGACTTTAGACAATACTTCCAAGTGCGAGCTTGATGTTCTTGCCGAGGTGACCGACCTAGATATTGCCTGGCAACCGTTGGTAGATGACGAGACAGCTGACTAGCAGGTTTATGTACATATATACAATTCAACCTGATGTCACTTCAGGAAACGTTGTGCACTGCAATAAATACGTATTGATGGATTGATTGATTTATTACCGAGCATGTAGCCGGTTTCAAGCTTATTCTACCTTTTTCTGAAGAGAACCTTATCATCTTTTGAATCACCAAATCAATCCACGGCGAATATAAAAAGTGGGGCCATCGTCCTCGGATCAAGAAGTTTTGTCGCCCTCGAATCAAATCCGCAACCCTGTACTCTGTATCTGTAACCTTTGGACGACTTGACTTTCCGCGGGCCAATATACTTCCAGGCAACTGACAAGTTGCAGGCTATCGTTAGTGTGGAGCAACAGACAATGCTTTAGCCTCCCTACCCTTGAACAATTGGTATAAAAATTCGCTCATGGTCGACAGGCTGTCCAAGAACAGCGACTCACAGCAACTCTGACCAAGGCTTTCCAACCATTCTGGCACTCAAATCCAGCTTTCTCACTCAGCAGCCGAATACTGATTGCGCCCTCCCTTGAAAAGAACGGCAGTCCATCGAGGAATAACACAATACAAGAAAAAAGCTGAAAAAGTGAGAAACAAAGAAGGAGAGAGAAAATGGCAGCCCTTACAAGAATAGATCTGCCATCCCTCACCAAAATCGCCTCTGGAAAAGTTCGCGATCTATTCACCCTCCCAGAACCCAATACCCTCCTTTTCGTGGCTTCAGACCGTCTTTCAGCCTTTGACGTCGTCATGACCAATGGCATCCCCAACAAGGGTGCTATCCTCACTCTCATCTCGGCGCACTGGTTTCGCCTTCTTTCAGAGCGCATACCCAACCTTCGCACACACTTCATCAGCCTAGGGGCTCCCAATGGCAATGTTCTTACGCCCGCTGAGGAAACCTACGTCAAGAACCGCAGCATGCAGGTCCGCAAGCTGGAGGTTCTTAAAATCGAAGCCATTGTACGGGGTTATATCACGGGCAGCGCATGGAAAGAGTACCAAGCCCAGGGGACGGTTCACGGGCTCGCCATGCCCAAGGGTATGCAGCTCAGCCAAAAATTTCCTCACGCCATCTACACGCCCTCCACCAAGGCTGATGCTGGTGCCCACGATGAGAACATTCATCCTGATGATGCATGGAAGGAGATTGGTGATAAGGAGACGGCTGACAAGGTGCAAGAATTGGCACTTACCATTTACAATACTGCAGCTGCCTATGCGGAGGAGAGGGGTATTATCATTGCTGATACCAAGTTTGAGTTTGCGAGGGATCAGGAGGGAAACATTTACTTGGTGGATGAGGTGTTGACACCGGATTCGTCGAGATTTTGGCCAAAAGACGGGTACGAGCTCGGAAAGGAGCAGGATAGCTTTGATAAGCAGTATGTGCGCAACTGGCTCATCAAGGAAGGGTTGAAGGCTAAAGAAGGAGTGGCCATTCCGGAGGATATTGTCAAGGCCACCGAAGAGAAGTACCGGGATGCGTTTTACAAGCTGACGGGAGAGAAATTTGAAGACGCGGCTGCTAAGCAGTAAACGAACCTGACGGCTTGACAAGGGTTTCGCAGTGTTATCGCGACCGTGGATGAGAACAAGGCTCAGCTGCATGACGAGGGATGATTATACCGTTCTATTCGTGAGGGAATTTCCAAAACTAGTCGCGCCCCAATGAGTCTGGTTCCGCTCTTCCCGAAGCAACATGAGGATAGCGCCGCTATTAGGGAGGTCGAGTTGTCATAGGTCCGTCCCGTCATGGTCGGCGTCCTCGTGGGCGATGGCCAATCTCTGTGTCAGTCTCAGTCTCACTGAGCCAACAAACACCTCGAGATTTCATTTCGACCAAACGAAACACACGCAAAAGAAGCTTGCTTCAAGGTCGACAATGGACTGTGGCTCAGTTTCCGACCAGTTGACTACCTTAGGTACCTAATTGTTCTTGCGTCAATGGGTGCCAGCTGTCACGACCGCCTCGCCAGCTGCGCAGTATGAGTCCCCCACTGACTCCAACGTGATCGGGACGCTTGGCCATCGACTCGCGTCTTAACGCGTCGTAGTCTCATTTTCCGGGGACATCTGCTTTCTGATTCTCCTCCTGCAGAAACTCCAGAACTTTCAACGCAGCATAATTCGAGCGTGGTCACTTCCCTGACATAGAAAGACATGGACGGCTTGGTTCTATTATAAGTTGATAAATGATATATTTCGACGTATCCCGCTGCTTAAACTATCGTTCAAAGAATACAGAGTTGGTGCAAGTTGAACATGTTTTACAGTCACGAAGGTAGGCCATGGGAGCGACTTATCAACATCCTTAATGCTGAAACGTATCATAGTCCTCAGTAATAGCCAATATGGCGTTTCCACGATTTGGTAAGCTAGCTTACACCTTGAGCAAATAAAATCAGATTATTGTAGAAAAGAAAAGAGCCCAAAACGCTGATAGCTTCATCAGGCTCGTGGCCACTGTCGGCAAGGGCAACCAACGTAGGCTGAATCGAAAGAAAATCCAAGAGGTCAATGTCCCCAAGGCATGCGAGAAGATTATCGATCCCGGGGCTCCTCTGGCATTACGCCTTCAAGGCAATCTTCTCTATGGCGTTTCCCGCGTTTTTGCACAGCAGTGTAGTTATGTCCTCTCGGATGCCGCGAAGACCCAATCCGACATGATGACCTTTTTCCGTTCCATGAATACCAGCGAAGTCGACCCTAAGGCTGGCAAGACCAAGTGAGTAACTGGCATCGCCCAGGATCAAGGTCGGGGACATCGAACTAACCACGAGGACAGGCGACATCACATCATGGTTCAGGATGATCCCCGGTTCGATCCAATGGCTCCTCTCCCGAGGTTGGAGGAGCTTGTTGTCGACAGTACTACTCTGAAATCGATGGCCACGCAAGAGACAAACACGGTGCTGTCGCAATTGTCACCGCTTACCAATTCAATTGTCAGAAGCGGTTCCGCCAAGCGCAAGTCAAGCCATATAAGCCTCGATCTGCCCCCTTCCTCCCACTCCATTGGGAGCTACCGACTACCTGTTGATTTCTATCACACCAGCTCTCCCTTCAACAAGACTCTTCCAGGGACGGGCAGTATTGAGGGGTATAGGCCGTTTACCGATGACGAGCTGGAGCCCCTCTGCGATGTTGGACTTGATTTTGATGCTAACGGCAACTTGATCAACGTGGTGGACGAGGAACCCGCACTGCCCCCTTTGCCCCAAGTCGGCGTAGGTTCCTTGCGCATGATTGAAGGGAAAACCCCAATAGTTGACCGTTCTCCTGGAACAGTTGACTTTCCGGAAGAAGGCGAGAACGCGTATGGTTTCGGCGAAGCTGCAGAGGCAGGACCACTGGCAGTGCTTGCAGCTGCTGGAGAGCCCCCCAACACCGATGCACTTCTGCCCACCACTGAAGAAAGAAAAGAGAGGAGGCGACCACCATCTCCCCGCAGGGGCACCCGCCGCCGCCACGCTAGAGTCATGTTTGACGAAGTGATTCGCGTGTCCCGAGAAGAGTTTCGAGGCTGGACGGAAAACTACCCTCTTCACATGGAGGCCGCAAGAAAGCGAGGCAAACGAACAACTGCGGCGCAGTCCCAGAAAAATGCCCTGGCGCTCATGTATACCAATGGGCTATCCAACGTCGGACTCTTTGGGAAGCATTTCGGTGCTGAGCATCCTTTGACAGCACAGTTTGCAGGCACTGCTTTGAAAGCACATCTTCTGGGACTCCGCGTCGACGAGGTTGAAGATATCGACCCAAAGAGAGGAAAGCGTCGCAGATACGCAGAATCGTCTGCCGTGGGGCGCGAAGCTCCGAGAAGAGTCAGACCGCGGCTGGACATTGGAGAAGAAGAGCTCGGCAGAGGACCACCAGCGGCGCACATGGACGAAACTAGTTTCGGAGACGACACAGCGGTTGAGCTGGGCATGGAAGCAGAGGCTGCGTTGGAAGAGCGGAACTCGTCATCGCTCATGCCATGGAGTAGGCAAGGGTCTGCGGTACCCGGCTCGGCTTCCCGAGCGCCTGGAAGCGCGCAAAAGCCCCTGCCTGCTCGCAGCCCTCTCCACAGCCGTGGAAGCGTCGCCGGATCCATCGAGAGGTTCAGTGACCCTGCTGAGGAGGCCTTCGAGGCTGCAGGCTTCGGCTCCCAGCCTTCCTCTCTCAGGCTCAGGTCCGATCTAGGAGGTCCGGCCACCCCCATCGGCCATAGCACACAGGGTTCTGCCACGGGGCTTGACGCCTCTAGCCAGTATTTTTTGGACTACGTCACGGAGCAGGCCGTCGAGCGCGAGCATGTACACAGTCAAGGCGGCCGACTCACACGCTGGGTTGACTTTGAGGAGATTGCCCATCCGGAAAGGCACAGCAAATCCGTCGCCACCCAGGCGTTCCTTCACATCCTCTCCCTCGCGACAAAGAGCATCCTCCAGGTTGAGCAGGACGGCCAGGAGGCGAACATTCCTTTCGGAACCATTCGAGTCGGGCTTCGCGCATAAAGCGGCAATCTTCGATCTTGCTGCCGCCATGGCGCGACAAAGCAGACACTGCTCACGATGGCGAAATGAGCGTCCGGGCGTTTCTCAACTGTCACAGCTTTGCAGCTGCTTAGTTTCTACGTTTTCGTTTTCAGCATTCCTTCGCAAAGAGAGCATATCATTAAAAAGGAATCCTGGGTCGGCACAAAGTCCGGACAGTCGGTCAGATTCCAGGAGTATCCAGGCTGGGCTGACAGCTGCATGGCAGCTGGGAGGGATATCGCTTTCATATCGCAACTCGGTGTAGCGCCGGCGGAATAAGTCGGCAAGACATACTAAACGTGGGATTGGCGACGCCCTCTGTTGCAAGGCAGGGATCAGCCGCAGACACTTGGGATTATCTCTAGTCTTTTTTCCTAGTTTTCTGTTTCCTTGTTGTTCCTCTTCCTTGACTTTATGCAAGGCCATCTTTGTTCTGTGGAGAGAAAAAATAAAAAGGAGAATCGGGGTTTGTGAGGCTGACGCGTCGGAAGTCAACTGCTACCAGCACAGTCAGGATTGAGGAGCTCACGTCAATGGGCTGGCAGGGAGGACATTGCACAATCTTTGAGGGACAAGGCCACGGTTCTGACATCGTTCTGCATTCAGTTACATCATCCCATGGGCCTAGGATTATTAGCTATCAAATACATCATCATCGGTAACGCCTTCACGATCTTCAAACTTCATGTAGTTGTCAATATCATCTCGGCCTGTAACGAACAGCCAAGCATCCCTCACTGGCTCGAGTAAGGAATCGTTGAAAGACAAATCAGACGTGAGCCAGTCAAATACCCCGATATTCTCTCCCGCGGTGGTAAACGATCCCGTGCCTGAAGCCTGCTCGTAATACAGTTGCCAGATACACTTGGCCGGTTCCGGGCCCGAGGCAGCAGCCAGCAGCGACGTAATCGCAGTGTTGAGCAGAGCCTTGGACTCCGAGCTCGCCGGCGTACTAAGGTACAATGTGCCTGCGCCGCATTTCTTGTCAGCAGTCTCATTCAATGTACAGGTTTTCAAACACGAGTGAAGAATGGAGGTTGTGCATCAGGTTGTCAGAGATGTGAAATCGTCATTGTAAATTCAGACAATGTAGATAAGTATTCGTATAATATGGCTCATCCGAACACAAGGGAAGGGGGAAATAATATTACTGAGAAAGCAGGGTAACCCACATTGTCCTGTTGGGCACTCGCCAGCATCGCTGGAATGAGCCAGAGCATAAATGGGGCATCGTGAGGGGGTGCCATCCTCGCCCATGATGGAGCCGACTGGAAATGCTACAACCGCAGCGCAAGGTGTTGGCGCCCCTTCGACAACAACTTTAAATAAAGACGCGAGCGGAGCATTGACAATTGCTGCCAGTCTGCTGACCAGAGGGCCGTTGTATGCATGGGAGGAGCTGCGTATCAATCTCTTGGCTGTGACCGCGACGCCGTTGGTGAGGGATACCTCGACCTGATCTTCTCCGTCTGATAAAGTGCGCTGAACTCCAGACACGCCAACTCCCAGCATATATGTAGCGCCGCCAACAGCGGCTGCGCGACAGCCTACCTGGGCGACTTCTGAAAGTCCACCCCATCTGGGGTAAACGGCGGCGAAGCCGGCTCCGAACACACCCGTGGAGACAAGGTGGCGGTTAACGGCTGCCAATCCTGAGCCAACTGGGATTGCTCCATCTGCTGAAAGGGTAAGGGTGACGATGTACGACTGCGAGTCGGCGTCCAACTTGAATTCTGTTTCCAAGAATTCGGTCAAAGGTCGAGATTCCCTCGGCTTCCACAATTCAAGCTGCGGCTCAGAATCGTACTCAAGAACGAACCTGAGAAACTTCATCAAGGAGCGTTTAGCTCGAGCTGGAATGACGCTGTTGGAAAACACATCCTCTCTCGTCGATGGTATCCGACTCAATTTGGGCGGTGTTGAAGCTTCAGAAGCAGGTTGAAAAATGAAGAAAGACCCAACGGCCAAGAACTCGATCTGCCGAAAAGCCTTTGAAGAGACCAGCTGGGTAAGAAGTTCGGAGCGAGCATGAAGCAACTGCGGCGCCAAGGCGAGGCTGTAGGATCGAGATGCAGCAAGGCCTCCTTGACTATCCTCTGAAACTTGCGTGGCGGAAAAGGGACCGGTTGCATCTAAGCCAGCATGCTTTGCAGCCCATCGATGGGCGTCCTCAAGACTCAACGCGGCTTCGGCATCGCCATAGTAGTCGTTGGGGTCGACGTGCAGGATGTTCTTTCCCGACCGCGAAAGAGCTCTTTTTTTATTTTTTATATTTTTATTTTTGGTTTCTGGTCAGCGCCCAAAGGACCATAAAATGGAGAGAAGCAGAGGCAGTCGGGATACAGGAATGGCCGATGGAATCCAAAAGCTTACAGGGCGAGAAGGGACTGCTGGAACCCTGTGCCGCTGATCACTACATCCCACTTTGTGTCTGAGAGGGATTCCATGGTGCGAGGCGAAGGAAGAAAGCGGCAACGAGGCGGAGGGGAAAAAACGAGGCTTTTTGTGTCTGCAGGACGGATGAAGGGTTTTTTCCAGCCCGGTTTTGGTGGTGGGGCGAGCTGTCGTAAGCGGTCTAGTGGCCCCTGATCTTTTCTCACTTCCGTGGCTCGTCCGTCACGCGTTGTTTTTTTTTTTTCTTTCCCCTTTCTTCATCCACCCGCTCTTTTCTCTACGCGACGGATTGTGTACCACTGCGTACGTAGCCTTGCGAGTCCTGAATTCTTCAATGATATTCAAGGTCAAAGAGCGGCAGATGAATCTGTCGGCCGGTATCTACTGCCCTAGAATAAAGTCTGAAAGGGTAGTTCGAATGGCTGGCACATTTCCTTTGCCTCGACAACTCCCATCTTGGTCAAGGCTATGAACGCTGTCGGGTATATCGCGGGCATCACGGCGTTGGAACACCGTGTTTGACTGTCAGGCGAACGTGTTGAGCTCTGGGGCATCATTTTCCCACTTATCTACTGTTGTGCCTGCCATATTTAGTTGCCAGTTATCGCAGTTGCCACGCCCTTCCACCTCTGATTAGCCCAGTTGATGAAACTCTGTGACTTTAAAAGTTGAGGTGACAACACCACGCCTCCATGCTTGGATATTGAGAGTATCTTTGTATTTCCAATCTGGCAATCCACCACGATGGTGATGCTCTCGTCGCAAAGGGACTCCTCCAGTCGATCAGGATCCACCAGAAGCCAGAACTTGCCGTCAAACGGCCGATCAGTCTCTTTGCCAGTAAACACCACGGCAGTGCAAGCCACAGGCATGGTGGTAATTGTGAGGGGTTTGGGGTCCTTCCTTGAGCAGATGATCATGTCACGGTCAGGGTCGTAACGAGCCCTGGGAAGCTTCGTGTCCCGCAAGGCAGCCAGTGCTGCCGCCCAGGCCGCGTCGAACGGATTTCCGTCAAAAGAGATGAAGAATATATCAATGAAAAGAACCCAATATGCTGCAACATATGCATCGCCCGATGCATAGTCGTCGTCTTGATCGTCTTGGTCCATCTCGTCCTCATCGGCAGCTAGTTGCTCTGGCGGCTTTGAGTGCCATATGCGCAAATCGTCAGGTTGAATCAGTTTGGAGCCGTGAAGGAGTGAGTAGATCCTAGTGCTGAGGGTCTGAGCCAAGGTACTCGGAGGCCCGCCTGGCAAGAACTGGGGTGCACAGCCTGTGGCAAGTTCTATGTTTGGTACAAGGAGGTCGTAGTCCTTGAGTTCGGCTTCTGTGTTGGAAGCTCGATAGTTGGGAATTTGTTGTGTTAATATCGTCTCGCCGCGAATGCCGCAGATGACTGTTGTGTCCCCCATACGAACCAGGGCACTGCCTTGAGGGTTTGACAAGCTCGAGAGATTGACTGTCGTCGGACGGACTTCATCGGGAGCTCGACCGTTGCTTCGTGCAGGTGGGACACGATGGTCTGAGGGATCGAGGTTGGCGAGCAGGTACGGATGGGGGGAGAGTTTTGCAAAGGTGGCGCGGGGCAGACCAGCTTCCGATGCCATGGCGAAGGATTGGTGACGGGTAGTGGTTTCAGGAAAGAGGGAAAAAAGAAGACCATGAATTGAAATGGCTCAAGGACCAAGACAAGAAATTGCAAGGCCAGACAAGTTGTTTGTCAACTTGCTGAGCTTGGTGAATAAACAGAAAAAGTCTGGTCGGCGGCTCTCAGCCTCGCTGGATTTGCTGGAGCGATGCGGCGGAACTTTTGACGAAGCTTGATTGGCTGGAGGCCAGGCGGGGTGGAGTACGAGGCTGCGAGCGCGATGAAACTTTTGCCTCTTGAGTACTCCGTACCTAACGGAGTAACTGTCCATTTTGTCGCTCTGCATTTTCATCGATGAATGAGTGACGAGCAGCCAATACAACCCTGCAGGGTCCATAGTCCTTGCTTGGTACTCCGTACGTTGGCAGCATTCCCTTGCTCGAGATGCATTCGACAAGGGCATCCTTGTTTGGTTCCGACAGCCGGTTGCATCTTCAAATGTACATGATGAAAACGCCTCTCCCGTTAGTCACGCCATGACAATAACCTCTGGCTACTAGCTGATCTCAGGTTTCTTCCCCGAAGTGCAAAGGAGAAGACGACGAATAAAGGAAAAGAAACGACTTATTTTCAGTTGAAGCTACTCTAGCTGTGGAGAGGTGCGTTTCAGCACTTTAATGCGCGCCAATGAAATGATTGAACACATCGGCAACGGGCGACAGCTGTTTGGTGCATGTGGTTTTTTGAACGAAACCATTGTGCACGAAAGCACCACCACAACTGCACAGTGCACGCCTCCATGCCCCACCAACGAGTCTTTTGAGCGAATCAAGGGTCCTCTGTTAGCGCCGGCCCCGCGTGAGCACCGCTGTGGCTCCCTGTCCGCGACCTCTTGCGAGCAACTGAGCCAGCCCCAGCCTCCGAGCCTCCCATAACTTCCTCCGTATCTCTTTCATCACCAGACATCAATTGTATCTTACCCATGTGCTTCTTCGTACATCTTGGCCCAGGCCCCAGACCCTGTCTGCATACTCCGTACTCCGTACTCTCAATGCCCAAATCCAAGTCTCTCCTCGTCCAATTGCTGCTAGACTCGATATGCAACTTTGACGTGCTGCTACGCACACACTTTTACGTTGCAGCATTCGCCGTCACTTGCGTTGATGGGGTTGGGCTGAGTTTGTGCCTCAGGCTATTCGCACATTACCATGGTCACGGACTGCCAGCAAAAGGAACCGACGAGGAACCCATCCATGTACGTAGTTGCTGCGCACGAACAACTTGACAATCCATCAACCCCAGCTCCGCGCCTGGAACTCCTTTGCTTCCTGACTCTTCAAAATGCCATACTGCGGAGTACGTATGCCGTCATTGCCATTATTGCCATTATTGCCATTGTTGCCATCATTGCCATCCATGCCAACTACCCCTCCGCTCGAGTCATTCCATTCCCCCCCCGGTCCGTCGACCTGTGTGTGTCACCACCCCCCTTGCTGTCTTCGAAAGCCAATCTCCCTCGCCAACCAATCTCAAAACATGTTCAGCCGCTGATTTTACTGATTTTATTGTCTTATAGGCCACAGCGATCATCTTATTGGTCATGCACACAGCTCCCTGGTCACGGCCCGGCACGGTTGGGAGTCGGACTCGGTAGTCTTGGCAGTTGGGACTCTGGGATCTCCCTCCTCAATCACAGTCTGCAAGCCCTGCGTGCATGAGCAACGTTTCTTGCATATGATCTTTTGGCCTACTCCGCTTTATTGAGTGAAAGAGCTCCTGATCCTCCCGTTCTGCTGGGGCCGCTAGTTAGCTACGACATTTCGTCACATCTTGTCGACTGGGATATATCCTGGAACACAGCCTGCTACGGCCTGCGGTTTCTTTGCTGTCTCTTCTGTCGCTCCTGCTTCATCCCGTCTCCTACCAATGCTTCCGATACATGACCTCAAAACGGTCGTGTGAGTCATGCTATCGTTAATGGGATTTTCCAGAACACTGACCTGTCTTGTTTCGACAAACCTCCGTGATGCTGTCTTGCCGGAACAATACGCACTGCACAGCATCGCGAGCCGCCATATCAGAGATTCCGCCGCGGGCCCAGCTTCGTCCTTTATGTCGGCTTGAATTCGGATTCAGTCTGGCCTTGTCGCTGCCGATTCCCCCCCCTATTGATGGAAAATAGCTCCAACATTGTATTCGCTCGTCGAGATGCCCTTCGCTCTCAAACCCGCAAGCATCCGTCAAGCGGCCGCCCAGGTTGGCCGATCCCTGTCCAACTTCAGCAAGCGCATCAAGATTCCTGTGACGGCCACAAGCCCGCCAGGACTCATCCAGGCAAATGTCGTCGATCCTTGGAGTCAATCCGGAAAGTATGGACTAGGATGGACATACTTTGCGCTCAGCCTGACGGGCTGCGTTCTGCTGGTCCGGATATGGCACTATTGGCAGGACAAAATCCGTCAAGCAATTTACAAGCAGGAAGTTGAGGACCTCTACCGAGACCTGTACAATATCGAGGCCGACTATCACATATCCATGCAGGCTGGTCAATCGCAGCAATTCTTCCCCGACGGCGCTGGCTTTGACAAGAAGCAGTTTCGCCCCAAGGCTCACTTTTCTTCCGTTGGGGTCGTCAACGATACATTGGCCTTGTTTCGATGGGTCTTTTATCGCCCCATTCCCGATATCGTGTTCAAGAAGCAC
This sequence comes from Ustilaginoidea virens, assembly GCF_000687475.1. Lineage (NCBI taxonomy): Eukaryota > Fungi > Ascomycota > Sordariomycetes > Hypocreales > Clavicipitaceae > Ustilaginoidea > Ustilaginoidea virens. The sequence goes on along the minus strand of NC_057317.1, from coordinate 1,830,677 downwards.
CGCTTTACCTTCTCGTCACTAGCCGTCCTGGCTTGCGGTTTCATTGCCCTCGTCTTCCTTACTCTGTCCTGCTTTTTGCAGCAGCCTCTCTACTGGGAAAGCATTCGTTTCGGCTCGCCGCCTGTGGCTATTCGATCGGGAATGCTTGCAGTAGCCATGACACCCTGGATCATCATCACTAGCATGAAGGCCAACGTTCTCACCATGGTGATCGGTATTGGACCAGAGCGTCTAAACGTCTTCCACCGCTGGCTGGGGTACCTGTGCCTTCTCTTCTCCTTGGTGCACATGATCCCCTTCTATGTCCAGCCGGTATGGGAAGATGACGGTATGACGGTGTTTAATCAGATTTTCCCGGATGGTAGTGGCATGATATATGGAACCGGCATCGCCTGCATTGTACCGCTGATGTGGCTTTGTATGGCATCGCTACCGTGGATTAGACGTGTAGCCTACGAGGCTTTTGTCATTCTTCACATTCCCGCCGGCATTGCGTATGTCGCTCTTTTGTTCTGGCATACGAAAAATGCCCTCCTTACTTGGAATTATCTCTACGCGACCATAGTCATATGGGCAGTCGCTTACTTGTTGAGGTTCTCTAAACTCAACTGGTCCAAGCCATGGCGGTCAGCGTTCCTGGTTGGTGATGAGGCTGCCGTCACCCTCATGTCGGAAAATGCCGTCAAGGTCACAATCCCTACGCAGATGCGCTGGAAACCTGGTCAATACGTCTACCTTCGCATGCCTGGCATCTCGGTTCTGGACAATCACCCTTTTACGATTTCCTCCCTCTGCAGCGAAGACTTCCCGTCGGAATACGGCGAGAACTATCGCGACTGCGTTCTCGTCTTCAAACCGTACAAGGGCTTCACTCGCCGGGTTCTGGATACCGCAGTTTCAAAAGGTCCGTTGCACACTTACAGAGCCTTCTTGGATGGCCCGTACGGAGGCATGCGTAGAGAGCTGGCCGCTTTCGATACTTGCATCCTCATCGGAGGCGGGAGCGGCATTACGTCCCTGATGTCACAGCTACTGAATCTCATCAAACGTATGCGCGACGGCAAGGCCATCACTCGCAGAGTTGTCGTTGTATGGGCGCTGAAGAGATTTGAAGCCATGGACTGGTTCCGTGAGGAGCTGAGGATTTGCCGGCAATCGGCGCCCCCAGAAAGTGTTACATGCAAGTTCTTCATCACCGGAACCGTCCGCCACCGACCGGGAGGCGAGATGCCGGGCCCCATGAATGGGATTAACCCCAGAGCTCTCAATCACATGCTTCATGACAAGTTGGATGGATTTGTTGCGGGAATAGCCTCAAAGCGCAATTCGGCTCTCATCGAAGCCGAGGCGAAAGGCGATCCGGAACGAGAACGCCAGCTTCGTGCCGAAAACGAAGATGGTATCACGGCTCTCCCTCAGCAACAGTACCTCCAACCCCATCCTCCACCTACCCCTGGCGGCCTGCCTTCCAATCTTCTGGGACCACTCTCGGGACCAAACGGGTATCCAGAAGACAAGAAGGTCGACGACGACGATCACCATCATAGGAAGGCTTCGACCCCTCATCATTTCCATTTACCTCGTCTTCGAACAGAACAGCCTCCTCACTTCAACTACGCCCCAGCCAACACGCACAAACCTGCCATTCCAGTAGCCGAATACAATCACGGCGACGGCTACTCTGTACAAACCCCCGAGCTCGCTCACGTGCGCAACTCGGCCGTGCCCGATGCTGCCAAACAGCGACCTACCGCTACGTTTGGCCCCCCAGCCGGGTTTGACTTTGGTTTTCCGGAAACACCCACGGAATTTCAAAGGAACCTCATGAGGTCCGCATTTCCCATTCCGCATGAGATTGATGGAGGCTGGAGCATAGAGTACGGTCGGCCTGACCTGGGCTACATGTTGAAGGAGTGGGCAACGGGAGGTTCCGACGGACGAGGTATTCTCGGCAGAAGAACAGCCGTGTTTGTGTGCGGTCCTGCGTCAATGAGAGTAGGTGTAGCCAAAACAGTGGCTAGATTGCAGGCTGAGATTTGGGGAGACGATGAACTAGAGGAGATTTTCTTACACACCGAAAACTACGCCCTGTAAGGAGAGGCGGGAATAATAGGGTTTTGTCTGGGGGGACTGCGTAAAGAAGATCCACCGAATACCGACTTACCAAGCTGTCAATGTCAAGGACTTGTTCAAGTACCTCGTGAGCAGGTGTGGTTTTGACGGAGGAAAAGACGTTGAAGGATTCGCACTGAAAATTTCAACGAGGAATTGCTCCCTGCCAGCCAGCCAGGCCTCCTAGAATAGGAAGGCGTTTGTGTATATGTATTCGCACGGGGGATGGTGATGGTGATGGTGGTGATGATGACGGCGAGACGATGAGACGATGAGCTGATGGGCTGATGCTGGGGTTTGGGGGTAAATGGTGACTGGTTTTGCGTAATCTGCGGCGCAAGGGGCTACTTCTTACATAGCGGCTTGGCTTTCTACTATTGAGGCACACAAAGATGGACATGGGCCCGATGCCGCGGCAATGGCACGTTGGTCGATCTATTCCTTGCCAGTCCTGGCCCCTCTACTGCCTCTTCTCGCTCTAACCTGACTTCTCACGGGCTCGCTGGACATGGACCACGCAAACACGGAGTTCACCCTATGTACTTTGTTCCTCTTAATTCACTGCGTTGTCCTGGAGATAGATGCACCTTTTGGCTTCCATTCATTATGCGGGGAGAAGGTTAAAAAAAATTCACCCAGTAAAAGTTCAAACTCGGGGCCTTTGGAATCCCATCAATCATCCTCCTCCTCAGACCTTCGAGCTCTTTTGCGTCGTCTACGGTTGGTTGCGTCGTCGTCTTGCTGCCTGTCTGTCTGCTCTGTCTCGGATGCGCCATGATCCAGACACTCTTCCTTGGCAGTCTTCAACTGCGTGTCCCGCCGTGGAGAGTCGTCCCTGGCAGGTCTCGGCTCCCCTTCCGACGTCCGTGTTGATGCTTGAAACACCTGAGACTCCCTGACGAGCTTGACAACGGTAGGCAGCGACAACGAATCCAAAATGCAGGCCAAGGGGACCGCTTCCTGCCAGGAGGGAATGACAAAGCCCACCGAACACATGCACGCCTTGACAAACCACTCGTCGCAGCCGGTGAGCCCGTACGTGGAAAGCAGCAGATCCTGGCACTTTTTGGTATTGGTGTTGCAGAGAAAGGTGCACACTGCCACGTAGAACCAGCGCGGCCGAACAGCCTGCAGGAACTGCTGGACTGGCAGGTCGACGACGTGGTCGTAGAGATACCTCAAGGCGAGGGACAGAGCCCAGGCGCAGTAGATTTGCTGCTTCTCCCGAGCGACCTGGAGGGCAATCGACGTCTGCACACTGACGGGCTCTCCGCGCGCGTTTCTCTGGGGCGGCAGCTGCAGCCGCCACAGGTAGCGGTATCCCTCGTGGAGGCGTTGCGCGACGTCGAGAGCCTGCCCAATGTACGAGTCGTGGAAGATGCCGGCGATCTTGCCGGCCATGTCAACGCGGGTGTAGTCGTCGATGCTGCGGAGGGTGTGCAGGGGTATCGTCCTGAACAGCAAGAGGAGCTGCTCGACTTGTGCCTTGGTGGCGGTAGCCGAGTCGGCAGCCATGTTGATGGCTGCCGCTCTTTGGCGAGCTGCCAGAGCGGCATGGCTGCGGGCCACGCATTCCATGGCGCGCCGCGGCTTCCAAGGCAAAGGAGGGGAAGGAATAGAAAGCAGGGGTTGTGGGATATCCGGGTTTCCGGGGCAAGTCGCTTGGACTTGTGATGACGATGTTTCCAGATGGGGATGAAGTGGGCTTGCTTTATATCCCGAGGCCGGTGGCTAGGCAAGAAAAGGGCGTTACTGCATCTGAGCAGGGGATAGTCGACGACTGATGTGATTTTTTTTTTTTTTTTTTTTGAACAGGCAGAGGCAAGTGGTGCGAGTGTGTGACAGAAGGAAGGGCGAGGGGTGGCGTGACGACGGCTCGTAGCATGAACAAAATTGGCGGTGATGATGATGTCATGTATGCTTGTGATTTGTCTTGACGACTTTTTCGTGCCTCATGCTCTGTGCTCGCCGTGGTTGGTTTCTTTTCTAGGGGTTTTCTGAGGTGTACAGAGATTAATGCTGGGTTCCGACCGAGAAGGATGGCCGGGGAACTGAGAACGGCGACTACTACTCTTGCTGTATCCCACTGCTCATCTCCACATGGCAAGTGACCCCTTATCTATCGGATCGTCGATAATCAGTCGAAAGAACGGCGTCGCATAGGGGACTGAGGCGTGAGTAGGTGGTATGCTATGATGTCTTTGGGTCAGCCGACTCTGTTGCGTCGATTCCTCCGGGGCAGGTGACTGGATTTGGCTTTGCTCACCGGTCAGTTTCATTTTTATTTTCATCTTCATCTTCATCTTGTTTTATTGATCTTGTTCAGGGGGGGAGAAGGGCCGCCAAAGACCAGACTCGGTGAGTGCTGGTTCCTGAACATCACGGACGGCATCATGGTGGGGGGCAGCGTGAACGAGGGTGAGGGTGTGAATCGGCGAACAGCGTGAGCAGGCGGGGTAGACACGCACGCCTCACATGATCTTTTCCTGTTTATCTGTGATCCTTGCGCGGCCATGTCCTGTTCATCTTTGTTTGCCCAACCTTGAGGGCCGAGAGCCGAGCACCGAGCAGGCGATGCGCAACCAACCCGACTGCCCAAACTTGCGCCCGGTCCACGCCGCGACGACTGCATGAATGATTCACCACACATGGTTGGCTGCCCTGGCCATTTCCTTTGCCAAGCTGCTGGCTTTCAAAGAAGTGGAAAAAAAAAAAAAAAGGCCAGCTTTGGCGGGCACGCAAAGACTGATGAGGCCGGGGCACCTTGATGGGCAGGGCCGCAGAAGTACATCATCTTGGCAACCTTTATCCGCAGCAGTATGAATTGCTATTTCTTCCTGGCAGACATTCCCCCCCCCTCCCAGCATCAGCTTGGCCATAACATTGACCTACGCTTCTGGGACACTGCATCGCCCCGGCGGCTTGAAACGCTCGTCTTGTTGCTCGCCTCTCCCGTCCGCCAATTCGCACCATGTGCCCGGAAAGAGATATGGACAAAATCGCCAAGGGCTGGACGATAGCCATGCTCTACTCAAAGGACCGCTTGAAAAGAGTCCATGGCTGGGGAGACGACCAGCTGGACAAGGCCGTCAGGGACGGCAAGCTGGTGTTGGAAACGGTGTGCTTGTTTGTGCACGCCTGCGTGAAGCGTGGACAGTACCAGTATGTCTGGAGCCTGCCTCCCCCCCCCCCCCCAACCGTCGTCACCTGATCGCTAGTTTGGGGATTCTGTTGTGATTCTGCGTGCTCTTTTCGTGTCCGTTTGATCAGAGGCTAAGTGGTCAGCAGGATGCCTTGCGAGTTTTGGAGGATACTCCACGCCGAGTACGGCATTGTCGTATACCCGTCGGCCTTGACCGAGGATGTCGACGTGCAGGGACTGGGCGTGGACGTGACGTTTACCGAAGCCTACTGCGGTCACATTGGTATGTTGCCATGCGATAGATGGTCTGCGAGATCGAGGCTGACGTGCGGGTTTTGCAGTCATGTATGGGAGGTGTTGCGGCTCGATCCCACCACCTTGTCCGATGGAGTTCCTGCGAGAGCCACCTCCGGTATACACGAGATAGAATGAGCGAGATGCATCCCGCGTCCCTGGGAAACTGGGGACGAATATACTGCCGTGGGGGGGGGGGGGGTTTCTTGGATAAGCAGGATTGTTGGCTTGGGGGGGGGGGTCCAACGTTGGCCCGGAACGCGTGCCGTTTGCAAAGTCTCGTATATGTAGTGCTCTCGCCGCATGCGGGGAAAGATGAAAGTTGAAAAAAAAAAAAAAAGAAAAAAAAAAAAGAACAAATACCCCTCGCAATCAAGCTTCACGTCGGCGGATGCCCCGAGCTCACCTGCTCCCCCGTCGCGCCGTCGCGATTCGCCCTCCAGACGCCCGCCTCGCCTTCAAACTCCTCCCTCTTCCACACCTCGACCCGCGCCTTGCACTCCTCGAGGGCCTCCTGCCCGGCCCGCCACGCAGCCTGCCGGTGGGGCGACGAGACGGCGACGAGGATGCTCTCCTGGCCGACCGGCACCGTGCCCAGCCGGTGAACCATGGCTACGCCCTTGAGCCCGTGCTTGGGCCCCAGCTCCCTGGCGATGGCGAGCATCGTCCTCAGCGCGAGCTTGTTGTAGGCCGTGTACTGGAGCTCCTTGACGGGCTTGCCGGCAAAGTTGTCCCTGGTCGTGCCTGCGCGGGACGTCAGCAACGCGTGCGCCCTGCGCTTTCTCTCGGGGAAATCCAGATGATTGCATCATGCCCCCGTGCGTGGGAAACACTCGGACCTGCGAAAAGGACCGTGGCGCCGGCTGCAGGACTTCGGACCCGGTCCATGACGGCTTGGGCGTTTAACGGGTCTCTTGTGAGGGCAACGTAGCAGCCGTCGTCGGCGAGCTCCCACACGTCTTCTTCGGAAGCCATCTGAAAACGGGGGTTTCTGCCCTCTTGCAGATTAGATGGTGTGCTTGATGCGAAGGATGGGCATGTTGGGAAGTCTTTCTATGTAGCGTCTGGTCAACCGATTCCGCAGTATGGCGCACTGTAGATGGGCCGAATGCTTTGCAGCCCGACGTTACGAACGGTGGCATCAAGGCTGTTTGCGATGGCGTGCAAAAGGCTTGCTGCTGGGAGCGGTCTCTTGCTGTTTCTGTCGTCTTCTTATTTTCTTCTTCTTCATCATCATTGTCATCTGTTTTTTTTTTTTTTTCGGTTAGCATTGTAAAGTCGGACCCGAGGCACAGTGTGTTCCGTGTACCCGCACGGATCAAAGCCATTGATTCCATGTACGGTGTAATCAATCCGCACTCTACGCTGCAGGGCAGACTTGATGACTAATCAAAATTTGATCCGTTGCAAACTCACGACAGTGCGCATCGACCAAACCATCTACCAATTTTCCCGTTCCATCCGATTCCTCACAGGCAGGCAACTTGCAAATTCTCGACTCAACCCAGGATCAAGTCGCCTCGCAACCGCATCTCTAGAGAGCATTTGTCCCTGTCCTACATTCCTGTCGGATTGAGCACGGCGACTCCCTCGTCATGCGTGACGATTACCGCGCGCGATCCCCCGACCGAGGGCGCCTTCGAATCCTTCACAACCAAGGCGAGGCTTCCCCTCCAAGCAGGGACAGCCAGGACCAGCAGGACGACCATTATCGACCGCGTCATGGTAAAGACATGATCCGCGCCTTTCTTGGAGACAGATTGAGCTTCAGGCCTCTTGCCGTTGGAAGTTCTTTTTTTTCGTTTGGGTTGTAAAGTGCTTTTTTTTTGGCTAACTTACCCACGGGGCAACGGGACTATTCCTGGTCTCCTCCAAGGCAAGGCTTCTACGACGACCAACGGGAGAGACCACCCCGTCGACATTGCCAAGACAGTGGGAGCGAAATGGATTATGACCGATATGACAGCTCAGATGATGGGCATAGAAGACGTGGCCGGAGCCCGCATCACCATCAGCATCATCGTCCGCATCGATCCGGACGTGATCGGGATGACCGGGACCATTCCTACCAAGACATGTACGACGAGGGATATCGTGGCGAAACTGGTCGCCGCGGACGGTATGACCTTGACTCGCAAAATGGGGACCATTATGCTCACCCTGAGAGCCGCAGAGGGTCATCCCGCAGCCCCCAGGGGGGCAGGCATACAAGTCCGTCCTACAGCCGCACGCGAGAGGCAGGAAAGCCTACAGATACCGTGATACTCGAGGGTTTGCCGTACAGCATCTCGACCGCCGACGTACGCGCGTTGCCGCCAGCTTCCTGGTCTAACCCGCAGTTGCTCGCTTTCTTCAGAGGGCTAACAAGAGTTGCCGCTTAGCTTCGCGAAGGCTTACTTGCCGATTCAATCGCTGCCGAGTTTCCCTCTTTCGATCTGAGATTGTCTTCCTCGCGAGGTTTGTGTGTCTTTTGCACCCCCCTTGCGACGCACAAGAAGGAGCCCAGCTGAAATTGGTTCCAGGCAACAGACGAGCATTTGTGCAGTTTGATACTGTTGCTCAAGCCTCAGCTTTTGTCAAGGAGCACTTCCCAAAACTCCTTATTGAGCTTCGGCATTCGACTGATGACGCACCAGACGGCAAGCTTGAAGCATATATCCACTATGCTCGCAACAGAGATGAAGGCGAAGCTCGGCCTCCTCGCGCGGCTGACTGGGCATGTCCTCAGGTGCGCGCACTCTTTGGCTCTCTCAGTACATGTCTCCGCCATGCCCCGGGACTGACGCGTTGACCCAGTGCGATTTCCTAAACTTTTCATCAAGGACAAAATGCAAGGTTTGCGGCGGTGCACAGGCAGGTAACGAGAGACGTCATCCCCCCCCCCCAGCAACGGTCCTACCCCAAGGCAAGCTTCCTTCTGACAGACCCGACAGCGCCTCCAAGCTGGGAACAGAGCCTGACAGGCGCTGCTGATGTGGCCGACGGCGTCGACGCCGTGTCGCAGATACTGGTGGTTTACCCGTTGCCCTCGTTCGTTACCGAGGACATGCTGGCAAAGGATCTCAAGCTGCTCGAGAAATCAGAGGAACCCAAATCGTCGGCAAACGGGCCCACCAAGCTCAAATCGACCGCCCCGGGTGCCGACGCTTCTCGATACGGAGCCAGGCCGAATGCCCTGCACCGCGTGTTTCTCATACGCGAGGTCAACTCGGGGGAGAGTTTCAAGTACGGCTTTGTCGAGTTCTGGACCTTGGAAGACGCCACCGCTGCGGTGACCAAGTTCCGCATGTCACGCTCCTTTACCGTCGCAGGCTGTGCCGTCACCATTGCGCCCACCCACATGGGCGTGTTCCTTCCCGAGGAGCGCGCACCCACCGGCAAGAACGAGCACATGTCATTCCATCCCCTCTTCAACCCGTCGCTCAGGGTGAGATATCGGGACCTGCACGTATTCCCGAGCCAGCTTGTGGTGAACTCAGAACCTCCGGCCGATGTCGCGCAGATGGCGGCCAAGTCTGGTGCCGAGGAGCAGCATGCGGACGGCAAGAAGCAGAAGAAGCGCAAGGCTGACGCCAGCTTGGCGACGGCCTCGGCAGCAAAGAAGCCGGTCGCCATGGCTGGCCAGATGGCAGTCTGGCAGCGAAAACACCACGAGCTGCGGGGCAACAACGAGGGCGACGACGACGCCAACGTCAGCAAACCCGAGTTTGTCCCAAAATCCGACGCCAACAAGGCGCCGATCAAGATTTCGCTCTCCATGTCGACCAAGCTCGGAACCGGAACCGGAACCCCCTGCGGGACTGCCAACCAAGCCCAGCCAGCGTCGTCTGACGGGACTCTTGCCAAAGAAGCCGCCGTCGCCGCCGAAGGCAACATCACGACAGCTCCGGCAGGTGGCGCAGACAGTCAATCCGAGGAGAGGTCCAACACGGGAGAGGAAACCTACATGGACAAAGACAGACTCATGTGTCTGATCTGCATGCGTAAATACAAGTCGACAGACGAGGTCAGGATCCACGAGCGGTCGCGCAACCACAAGACTGCCATGGAAGACGAAGAAAAGGTCAAGGCGGCTCTCCCCCGAATCGCAGCCCGAGACAAGAGACTTGAGAAGCAGCGAGCAGACGAGCCGCCGACGACACAGTCGACGCAGTACCGCGACAGAGCCAAGGAACGTCGCGACGTGTACAACCAGCCGGACAAGCCCGTCGTACAAGGCGGCAAATCGAAGGGCGAGTCCAACAACAAGCCTGCCGATCAAGACGCCGGCAAAGCAGGTGCGAAGCCAGCACCACCGTCCAGGGGCGCGGGCATGTTGGCCAAGATGGGCTGGACGTCGGGATCGGGACTCGGGGCCAACGGCGACGGCCGCACCGAGGCCATTGCCACGAACGCGTACCAGGAAGGCGTGGGGTTGGGCGCACAGGGGGGTAACTTGGGGGATGCGGTTGAGCTGGCCGAGAAGAAGACGAGGAACAAGTACTCGGATTATCTGAACACGGTGCAGGACAAGGCGAGGGAGCGCTACAATCAGATGAGTTGAGAGGCGGGCCGTGGATGATGTAACCAGTTATGAACCCTGCTGTTTGCTGAGCCAACGTCGTCGCGTCAACAGCAGTTGTCAAGGAGACACGACTCGAGGAGATGATGCAGATGAAGAAGTGACTAGACCATTACCACCGAGGCGAATTTTCCATTTCTATCTAGAAGTCTACATGAAGTTACGTGCCGCCCAACCAGGGTATCGAAAGCCAGGCTTTTCATCAACTGCTTAATTCCATCAAGTTTCCCCTCGTAAAGCAAGTCGGACACGGCGTCGTTGGTCATGTCAGCTGCGGGATGATATTTCGACCACCATGGCTCCGAGGCTTCCAGGCTTCCAGCTGCCAGGCTGTCACAGCCAAGGACACAGAAAAGCGAGGGCCATGAGGGCACTGGCAGCAAGGAACGAGGGCGTCGGCCGGCCAGCGGCATTACCTGTAGTTGAGCCACGGGGATTAGCGAGTTGGTTTTGGGGGTGGGGGGGGGGGGGGTGTTGATAAGCGTGCCCGTGTTTTCGGATCAACAGGCCGTACCTTGGGAAGAGGTGCCAGCGCCGGTAGTGTTCCTGCCGGTGCCGGTGAGCTGGGGCAGCCCCGTGCTGGCGGCGGAAAGGGCGACAATGTTGGACTCGGTGGCGTTGAGGCTGGCCTGGGCCAGGCCGACCTGCAGGGCCTGCATGTCGTAGGCGACGTAGGCGGAGCGCAGGAAGGTGTCGCCCAGGAGGTAGAAGCGGTCGGACTGGACGCCGTAGGCGCTGGAGGAGCCGATGCCGAACAGGCAGATGCCCTGCCAGTCCTTGGCGCGGGAGGGCAGGCCCAGGGCCTCGGGGTCGGCGGCGCGGATCAGGGCGGGCAGGGCGTCGACGACCATTTCGCGCATGGGGACGGCGACGGTGACGCCGTCGAAGAGGAAGTCGAAGCGGACGCCGCTGCCCTTGGGGCCGGCGTAGGCGCAGTCGACCAGGGGCGGGGTCGACTCGCCGCGGTAGGAGACGACGGCGACGCCGAACGGGCTCTGCAGCTGATCGGCGAGGGGGCCGGGCACGAGGGTGACGGTGGACCCGGAGTCGAGGACGGCGACGGAGCCGGCGGCGGCGGCGGGCAGCGACAGGCCGGTGGCGGCGACGCCGCGGATGGACACGGCGTACGAGGTGACGTTGGCGGCGGCGGCGGCGGCGGCGGCGGCGGCGGAGGAGGAGGCGCCGCGCGCCGGAAGCGGCTGCAGGGGCAGGACGGCCAGGCCGCCGCTGAACTTGGCCGTGTCGATGCCGCCAAAGAGGACGGAGCCGCTCTGCGCGCCAATGTCGTTCTAGCGGAGCATTTTGTCAACGGTTCTGATTTTTTTTTTTTTTTTTTTTTCTTTTTGGCGCTTGGTACACGATCTCTGCAGCAGCAGCAGCAAGAAGAAGAGGGAGGGGCGCGCACCAGGTACAGGCTGAAGCAGGGGCGGTCGATGACGCCCTGGGCGACCATGGTGTCGACGAGGGTGGGATACTTGGCGCGGGCGGCGACGTTGGCGCGCAGGCCGAGGCCCATGATGCCCGAGGGCCGGTCCGACGACAGCGCCAGCCCGAGCTGCTGGGCGGCGACGGGGCGGCCGCCGACGGTGACGGTGTCGTTGAAGTAGCTGCCGGAGATGCGGCGCCCGTCGAGGTACGTGATGCTGAAGCCGGCCTGGCTGACGAGCGCGTACGTGGAGCTCTTGGCGGGGTCGACTGATGCGATTTCGCGGGGGGGGGGGCCGCCCGGGTCAGCCCGGGGCACGGTGCATCGGAGGGGGGGGGCTTGTGGCCCGGACGAAGGAAAGAAAAAACGCAGGCTCGACTCACACGTGGCGGTGCAGTAGCCCGTCAGGGACTGCTGCGCGTCGTCGGCGCAGTAGGCCGAGCCGGCGGCGTTGACCCAGGTGTCGCTGCTGCCCGTGTCGAGCTGCACCGTCAGCGGCTGCGGGGGGGTGCCGACGCCCAGGTCGGCGAGGTAGCCGCCGGCGGTGACGTTGTTGAGCGCGGCCAGCGCGACGACGGAGGCGTTGAGCGCGGCCGCGGCGCCGCGGGGGCGCAGCAGCGGCGGCGGTCGGGGGGGGGCGGCCGGACGGCGCTTCTCGAGGCCGACGGCGAGGGTGCCGGGCGCGGCGGCGGCGGCGGCGGCAGCAGCCCCGAGCAGGAGGGCGAGGTCGCGCACGCAAGACATGGTTGTTGGGTGATGCGCAGATTGTGTCTCACCGGGGGTTATCTGCCAGATGGCAAAAAGCATGGGGCCCTGGGGGGAGGCGAAAATGCACAGACGCAGCGCTGGCGCGGGGGGGGGGGGGGGGGGAGCTTCTCGGCTAGGCCATATATCTCTAAAAACAAAGTCCAAGGGTTCCTCAAACAAGGGCGGGCTCCGCGGGACCCACCACACCGGGGCGGGTAGGCTGTGCCGTCCCTGCATGGCATGGGTGGGTAGGTGGGGCGGCTCCGCCCGCCAAAGTCGGCCGGCGCGGACCAATCACGCCACGGGGAATGCGCGCCAGCCGCAAAAAACTAACTTGCGCAAAGTGCATGACGTCAGGCCGAGCCACGCTTGGGCAACACCAGGCAGCAGCAGCAGCATCAGCAGCACCAACGAGGCAGGCTGGCTGCATACTGCATTGCATGCATGCCTCGTGCCACACCTTACAGCCGGCTGTGCTCAGCCTCGTCGTCGGCAGCCAGTCGCACGACACCCTGCAGCAATGCCGGGAAAAGGATTAGCAAAGACCGGGCGAAAGCAAGTCGGCAAGAAACCGGGCGACGGCTGGAAAAGAGAGAGAGAAAAGGAAAGAACAGGGGGCCCGGGCCCCGGGGGAAGAGGGACAGAAGGAAGAAAGGAAACCCTGAACACCCACCTCCTGCACACACGTCGCCAGCAGCGTCCCGTCCCGCGCAAAGATGCGCTGCGTCACAAACCCCCGCCCGTCGCCCGACCACGGGCTCTCCATGTCGGCAAACAGCCACTCGTCGACCCGCACGCGCGCCGGCTCGTGGAAGTAGATGCTGTGGTCCAGGCTGACCATCATGCCCAGCCGCCGCCGCCGCCGCCACTCGCGCACGCCCGTCCCCAGCCCGTCCTGCCGCGCCGACGCCGCCACCCGCCGCCGCTGCTCCTCGGCCAGCCCGCCCGCCTCGTAGTCGTCCGGCCGCAGGGGCAGCCGCCACAGCCGGTGCACGCGGCTCACCGTCGCGATGAAGTTGCTGTCCGACATGTAGGCCAGCGCGCTCAGGTGCGCCTGCCGCCCGCCCGCCGCCGACACGGCGCCCCGGCACCGCATCCACTGCTGGCACCGCTGCTGGTCCGGCCGCACGTCCGCGTCCGCGTCCGCGTCCACCGGCGGCAGGGGGTAGGTCTGGAACGGCCCGCCCCTGGCCCACGAGGGCTCGTCGTCGTCCCAGCCCTCGGGGGGCGGCCGCCGCGCTTCCGCCGGCGCGGGCGCCGCGTGCCGCACCACCCCGGCGCCGTCGCCGTCGCCGTCGCCGGAACCCTCGCGCACGAAGCTGATGGTCGTGGTAAAGATGCACCGCCCGCGCTGGCGCGCCTGCACCGTCCGCGTGGCAAACGACCGCCCGTCGCGCACGCGCTCCACGTGGAACAGGATCGGGATGCTGCCCGACCCGGCCAGGATGAAGTAGCAGTGGCACGAGTGGGGGTACAGCTCGTCGGGGACCGTCTTTTGCGCCGACGCGAGGCACTGCGCGATGACGGTGCCGCCGTAGATGCCTCGAGCGCCGGGGGGGACCCAGGCTTTGCGCGTGTTGGTAAAGATGTCCTGGAGCTGATTAGCATGGTTGTCTTTTTCGTCTTTTTTCGGTTCTCTTCTTCCTCTTCTCCGTCTTCTTCCTCTTCCCCGTCTTCTTTCTTCTTTTGGCTCTTCCTTCTCCTGTTCCTCTTGTTCTTCTTCGTCTCGTTCTTCTCGTCGTTGTCCTTTTCTCGTCGTTCTTGTTCGTCTTCTTCGCCTTCGTCTTGTCTGTCTCTTCGTCCTCTTGCCCTCTTGCCCTCTTCCTTCCCTCGCCCACCTGCAGGACCGCGCAAACACCAGAAACTCACCGGGCCCAGCACCCCCACCGCCGTCACCTCCAGCACATTCTCAATCGGCGCCTTGCCCGGATCCGCAGGCGGCTGCCTCAGCAGCGTCGGCCGTTCCTCCCGCGCCATGACTTGTCTGGCCGTCACGTCAAATGGTCGCTCTTTGGTGCGTGCAAAAAGCAAAGCCGCCCGAGTTGAAAAAAGTTCCCAGGTCGCGCAGCAGCAAACACACCCAGGGGTGGGCGTGTTTTGAAGAAACATCCTCGGCACGCAGCGCCGGTCTAACCGCAATGGTCGACATGCTGCCGCCAGCCGAGGCTGAAGCAGTACGGAGTACGGAGTACGGAGTAGCGGATTGTAATCCGCAGCAGTACAACGGAGTTACGTGTCAGGTGACTTGCTTACCTTTCACAGGGTAGGTACCTGAGGCATTCCACCCCATGCAGCCAATCATAGTAAAGTCGCCAAAGTGCAAGTGGGCATGCCCGCCAATAAGGGGCCGCGGATTCGCCAGACACTTGATTCAACATCAAGGGACAAACATACGGCGTTGGGTTTATTCCCAAGGCTATCGCGAGCTAAAGTCGCGATATTTGTGCTCGTCTGGGACCATGCGTGGGGTTCACGTAGCGAGGATGCACAAAAGTCCTCGGGTTCCCGACCTGGGTTTCCGACCTGGCTCCCGACCTATACGCGCAAAAGTCCTTGATTACTATCTCATTACGGCCTCTGGGCTCACTACCTGGCCAAGGATACAAAAGTCCTTCATCACCATCTAATAAGGGCGACTCCCAGCCTCTGGGTTCGGTTCACGAGGAACCAACCGCACAAACCATCTCAGAAAGGCCGAGACATAAAAATATAAGCAGATGATAAGCGGCGCTAACCGCCCGCTGCCGGCGATGCTTAGTACATGTATACCGCGACATTTTATGCACTGTGCCACTTCCGTGAGAGGTATTCCTCCGTACTCCGTAGTAGTACGTTCCCCACGTACGGCCGCCCCCCTTATGCCGGCTGCCCGTACTTTGCGCCAAAGAGACGACTCCAAGTCGACGCGAGAGACGTGCCCGAGAGAGATGCCGCCTGCTCTGCCGGCCAACTCTGCCGTCCGAAGCCCTTTGCCGTCCAGAGCTCCCCGCCGCGAGGTGGTCGCCCGACCGTGCCCGTCCCCCCCCCCAGATTCACACACCACACCTCCCGCATCACCAGCACAGGTACAGCCGCGACGGGCACCGGCACGCGTCACCGCGCTTCATCATGCTTCATCATTGCAAACGAGCAAAAACCAAAATCTACAGCAGAAACCCCAGGCCCTCCTCCGTTGTCGCCTTCGGCCGGACATCTCATCTCCCCCCTTCAGCTATTCGTGTCTGCTGCGTCATCCGCATCTTCAAAAATCCGCTCCAGGCCCTCCCATGCCGCCGCCGCGTCGCCGCCCGGCCCGGCCTTTTCGCGCTGCCGCCAGTACCTGCCGTCAAACTTCCAGTACGACTCGCCCGTCCTCTCGCACGTCGCCTTGGAAAACCACGCTGGCTTGAACTCCTCGCCCCTGGCCTCGCGCTGCTTGCGCCGGGCTCGCTGGTTCTCCTCCAGGCGGTTCTTCTCCGTCGCCGCAAAGTCGTATTCGCCGTCTTCCATGGCCCGTTGGTCCGGTCGCAGCCGCGAGTCCGTGGGGGCCAGCCATGGCCTCAGCTTGTCGTCAATGTGGTTGAACGTCACGGCAAACTGCGTCAGGTTGAAGGGGATCCCGGCCGGTCTCGGGTTGGCCTCCCACACCAAGTAGGCCCGGCTTGGATCCGTCATGGCGCCCTTGTGCAGAGGACCCGCATCCTGAGCGCCGTCCACCGCCGCCTCGAACCCGGGCGTCAGCCGGGCGTACAGCTTCGAGTTCCATCGCCCGCCCAGGCTCATCCGCACGTGGCCGTCGCCGTCCAGTACCTTGCCCGAGATTTGATAGGCACTGGACGCCTTCCAGCCCCGGACCTTAAAGTCCAGCGTCGCCACCTCGCCAGTCGTCCAGTTCTTGATTTCCATCGGTCCGTAATTGTCCACCGACGGGTTCCCGGTCATGATGCCAATCACGGATGTCGTCACCTTCTTCCACGTGTAAAAGTCCTCCCGCCCGCCCGTCGTCGGTCGCAGCTTCAGGAACCAGGTGCCCAGCGGGTTGATGTCGAAAGACTTGCCGTAAAACTTGGACTTGACGGCTGACTCGCCCCAGTAGTCCCAGTGTGGTGACTCTGCCCACGCCGCCCCGACCGGCGGGTGGTGGCTGACTTGTTCGATGAAGAAGCGGTAGTTTTTGTCTGGTCGAACATACTCAAACGTCTCGCCCAGCAGCGGGTTGAACGGCTTGGCCACGCGTCCAATCGTGGAAGAATACACGCTGGCGGCAAACGCGGCAACGTAAACCAGCCGCTCAATGGAATCCGCCCTCTCCACCGCGAGGTCCAGTAGATCAGCGTACTCCATGTCCTCCCCGCAGCGGTGCAGGAGAGATGTGGGCTCGTTGAACGATACAGGCAGTGTCATCTTGGTCATGTCCTTTCCAATCATGGACTTGAGAATGCCCTGCAAGGTTCTCTCGCGTTAGTCTTTCGAACCACAACACCAGCCCCCCCCCCCAACCACGTTTGCCAAGAGATCCCAGCATTAGTTTCCCGTCACACTTACCCAGAGAGAAATCTTTGGACGGTCGTCCACTTCCAGCTTGAGGCGCTGGCGAATGCCGCTCTCGTATCCTTTAAACGAGGGGCTGATGTCGATGCCGGAAACAACGACATCCTTTCGAAGCTGCGGGCCGCCGTCATCCTGCGGCATCCCTGCAACTTCAACCTCGCCGGCATCCACGGCGTCGAAAAACTCGTCCTCGTCGCCAGAGTCGCTCTCCGAAAGCTCACCCAGCTGATCCAGAGCGGTTGGCTTTCGTACGAGTGTCGCGGTCGGAGCCACCACCGCTGCGTCCACCTCATCTTGCCGCACCTCGGTCGTGGGAGTGCCGCTGGCCGAAACGCCGCCGCCGCCGCCGCCGCCGCCGCCGGCTCCGGCCTGCCTCATCTCGCGAAGAGCCTTCTTGGTCAGCCGTCGCTTGTCTTCCGCCTCGGCCATGCGTGCTTCAAGCTCCTCATGCTCGCGGGCAACCTGCTGCATGCTGTCTTCCCACATGCGCCGCAAATCTGCCTCGCGATCCAGCCGATACTGCCAGTACGCGTCCCGGTCTTTGGAAATCCGAAGCAAATCGCCAACGAGACCGCCCAAGCTTCGGATAGCCGCGTCATATGTAGACAGCGCCTGGGCGACCTGGGCGTCGGAGAGTGGCGTGGCGGGGTTCCGTGCAAGCTCGCTCATGAGAGCACTCTGCACGCTCGACATGGTTTCCAGCTGGAGCTTGGCCGACTGGGCTGTGATGTTCAGCGCATCCTTGGTGGCTCGAGGCTCG
The DNA here is from genome assembly GCF_000687475.1 of Ustilaginoidea virens. Taxonomy (NCBI): domain Eukaryota; kingdom Fungi; phylum Ascomycota; class Sordariomycetes; order Hypocreales; family Clavicipitaceae; genus Ustilaginoidea; species Ustilaginoidea virens. The sequence continues at coordinate 1,813,105 of NC_057317.1, read as the reverse complement.
TCGCGGACGCTCCCGTCGTCGTCGTCGTCGTCGTCGTCTTCGTCGTCCACCTCGCCCGAGACCAGGGGTCCGGCGTGGCCTCGTATGCGGGAGGCACCACCATCCGTGGCAGCGTCGGCGAACTCGTCGTCGTCGTTGCTTCCAATCGTGCTTGTTCCCGCGAAGCCGACCTTTGGTGGGGACGCCCTGTTGTTGGACGTGGCGCGGCTCGTGACCTGGGACGTGCTGCGCTGCAGTTCCGGCAGGCTTGCATTCTCGCCGTGGGCCTGGGTCTCCTGGGGCGAAAGAGAGCTTTGCTCGGCCTTGGCGAGTTTCAGCAGCTCTGCGCTGCGAGCAGCCTGGCGCTCCTCCTCCTTGGCCTGGTCCTTGGTCCACTGGATGGAGTTGTTGAGGGCCCAAAACCATCGCTTGGCTTCGACCTCGTGGTTGGCCTTCAGCGTGTACTTGACGGACGACTTGCCAATAATCTCAAATTTGGTCTTTTCGTCGGTGCTCATGTGCAGCTTGGCGATTTTCATGTTGATTGCGCCACGGCAAGCGGAGCTGGCATCGTCCTGATGCTTGTAGTAGCTCAGCACGCCGTCCTCGAGCACGAACCATCGCAGCTGGTAGCCCTTGCGGTAGTTGGTCCATTTCTTCAGGTAGCCCTTCATCTCTCTGGCTTCGCGTCCGGCCATCGGGTCCGAGACACCGGCGGCCGCCATGCCCTGAGAGGCCGCATGGCCCAGAACAGCCTTTTCCTGAATGCCTCTCTGAGCCGCAACGGCCGCCGGGGACTTTTTCAGTATGACCTTGACCGTGTCGTCGTGTGTGACGGACTGCGGAAGCTTCCCCTTGCGATCACGGCGGAACGGATCTCCGCCATGCAGCAGCAAGACCTGGATGAGCCGCGTGTCCTTCTTCCGTGCGGCTTCGTGGAGCAGCGTGCCCCCCGTCTCGACTGTTGCTGGTTCAGAGGCGAACTCGGGGTTGTTGATGTCGACGACTGTCTTTAAGCGAGGCTCCTCGAGAACCTGCGCCAGCGAGTCATAATCGCCTTGAGCGACTATCTCCTGCACCTGCTTCACCTTGGCTTCGATGAAAAGGGAGCGGGATAGTTGGAGAAGCTGAAAGATGTCGGGATTTCGGGCCAGGTCGAGGGGCAGCTTTCCTTGGAGGTTGACGACGGAATCGTTGATGTCGGGCTGATCCAGCAGTAGCTTGACCACTTGGGTGCGTCCTTGAAGGGCTGCAATGTGGAGCGGAGTATTGCCATCCTTGTCTCTTGCGTTGACATCCACGCTGGCGGCACCGTCAGACAAGACGTACTCGATGACGGGGTATTCGGCGCACTGGGTGGCCAAGTGGAGGACGGTTGTGTCTTCCAACGGGCCGCCGGCCAGGGTCGAAACGGAGGAAATGCTGGGTCGGGGCGCGTTGTCGGAGGTTTCGCGCACGGCTTTGGAGATGGCGGCCGTGTCGCCGCTTCTCAGGGCCTCGACAACCCTGAACTTGCGAACTGACTGTTCCAAGCTCGCGGGCTGGGTATGGGCGGGGCCATTCCTGCTTCCAGAGGCAGAAGATTGCGGAGAGGGTATCTTATAGAGCAAGGCGGATGAGGTGGAAAGCTTGGAGCCATGTCCCCGGGTACTCGGCTGGTGTGCCAGGGAGTTGCCCGATGATCTCGAAGCAGGGTTTGAAGAAGCCGCAGCAGGAGGAGCAGCGGATCGACCGTCCTCCGAGCCAGACTCGTCTTCCCGGGTATCTTTGCGGCGAAGCAGGGCAAAAGCGGCCGCCGACTTGGATCGTTTATGGGAGCTGCGAAGGTCGAAAGAGAGACGGCATGTCAGTTTACTGCAAAGCCAAACGGGGCAGCGACAACGGGGGAGTGATCAGAGGGGTCGACCATGGTGGTTTGCGTGGGGACGCGGCTCAGCTCAGGGGCTACAACGCAGCCGTTGAGTTGAGGCCAGCGCAGCGCAGCACAATGGACCAAGCAAGGGCGGGCGACGGGGCGATGAAGGCGTGGCGGCGAGCAAGAAGAGCGTCCATTGCGAAATGCGCAACCGAGGCGACGTACCTATCTCCTGCGTCGGACATGATGGCCACTGGTTGTCACCAAGAAGCCGTGTCTCGACGTTGAGGGAAGCCAAGCCGGCAGTGCCAAAGAGCTATGTCGACTTCGAGGGGGGGGGGGGGGGGGGGTGGCGGTGGCGTAAGGTGCGGGCACTGCGGGGGAGAGACGACAAGGTCACACTGCGGAGCTAACCAGACCTGCTGCTTGCCAGGACACCAGACGTTAGCGACGGGGGTCAGGTCGCCAGAGGGGAAAGCGTTGAACGGTTGGAGCTTGTGGCCACGCGGGGGAAAAAAAAAAAAAAAAAAAAAAAAGGAGAAAAAGATCAATAGCACCGGACAGATGGGCACGGGGCGAGCTCCGTACAAAAAGGCTGGAGCCAGGCAGCGGTAATGTAGGACCAGACCAGGCAGCAGTAATTTAGGAGGTCAGCTTAGGTAGGAAGGAGGAGATTGGATTGGTACTCGCCCACGGCACTTGAAAACTCTGCCGCAGGTCGTTAACGGCGGGCAACAGAAAAAAAAAAAAAAAAAAAAACAGGCAAGATCGCCCGAGTTGCCGCTGGTGGTTGCTGCCAAGTGCGAGGCGGGCAGGGCAGGTGGGGCAGGATGATGCCCGGTCTCATGTTTCCATCATCCATGACCATGACGTCTTCCCATGGACGTTTCCGGCCATGCCATCAGAGTGCACACCGCCCGCCCCCTTTTGACTGGGCCGAAGCAGGGAGCACTCCGTACTAAAAGGAGCTTGCTTGCTGCTGTCAATTCTCTTCGCTCGCGCAAGGGCCCATTACGGCTGGGGCACCGCCGACCTGCTGAGCACGGGCCGCAGCCGCCATCTGCTTGCTGGCTTCTACCCACTCGCTGGCTTTGGAGAGAGGGAGAGCAGGCGGGTCACACACCGACCAAAGGTCACGCGTCTAGCAAGCGGGGGACAAGGATATGTGACGCGCGAATTGATTTGACAAACTCTCAAGTCCGAGGTTAAAGATGTGAAGGGGGAAAAAAAAAAAAGAAAAAAAAAATAGAAAAAAAAAGGCCAATCAAGCGTTCCACATTGCCTACAAAAAGAAGATAGCCATTACTCTCTCAGAAATATGTGCATGGTTTCATCCAACTCGTCCGTCCCAGCACTAAACGCAGCGTGCCCCATTTCGCCCCAAGGATGTAAACACGAAGAGGCCCAAACGGGAAATCATTGTACCGTCGAATATATACCTACAGGAAAAACGAAATTCGCCATCCGATGGATATCCATCCCCTCTACATGACCAGAAGCGCGGCGGCAATCACGGCAATCAGTCCGGTCAGGCCGAAGGCGCGAGTGCAAGCACCGGCGCCCGAAACGTAGCTGGGAGTAGTTGAAGGGCCGCCGGCGTAGCTGGTCCAGCTGCCGGTGGGGACGGCAACACCAGAACAGCCAGAACCGGGGCATCCCCCAGTGGAATTGCTGGAGGCGCTGGCGGCAGAGGTGGTCCAGGCCCAGCTGCTGGTAGAGACGGTAGCACCACCGGCGCACCCGAGACCGGAGCAGCCCCCGCTGGAAGGCTTGGGTGCGACAGCCGTAGAGCTGCCGACAGACGTCTCCGCCGACGGAGTGACGTTGAGCTTGACGGTGCGGTAGACGGTCATGGTGGCTGTCGTGGTTCTGGTGGTCTGGGGCGCCGCAACGTCGCCGGAACCAGAAGCAGCAGTGGGCTGGGGAACCTTGCCAGCCTCAGTCCCCTCCACAGGGCAGACAGTCGTGTACGCGGCCATCACCTCGGTAGTGACCTTGCCCACTGGGCAGTTGGTCACGTAGGGGGCACAAGAGGTGATGGTGTAAGTCTTGGTTGTGTACACGGTGCTGGTGGTTCGAGCGGCAGTTCCTCCCGTGGTCGTGGGCTTAGCAGGCAGGGCGGTTTCCGCGACGGGGCAGACCGTAGTGTACAGGGGAATAGTCTCCGTAACGACGCGGCCCTTGGCACAGTCAGTTACGCTAGGGGCGCAAGACGTGATTGTGTACGTGCTGGTGGTGTAGACAGTGCTCGTGGTCAGGGAAGCAGGCCGGGAGGTCATGGTAGAGCTGGACCAGCGAGTCGAGTCGGACGCAACGGGGGAGCTGCTGGGAGTTGTCATCGCCGACGAAGTGCCAGAACTCGGGCTGGTGCTGATGACCGTGGTCAGGGAAACAGACTGGGTCGTCATGGTAGAGTTGGACCAGCGAGTCGAGATTGACACAGCGGGGAAGCTGCTGGGAGATGTCATCGCCGATGAAGTGCCAGAACTTGGGCTGGTGCTGATGTCTGTGGTACCCGTGGTCGCGGTTGACGTGGTCGCGGTTGACGTGAGCGCGGTTGACGTGAGCGCGGTTGACGTGAGCGCGGTTGACGTGAGCGCGGTTGTCGTGAGCGCGGATGTGGAAGTGGCCGCCGTCGTCGCCGAGGTAGCTGTAGCGCTCGTCGTGGTCGGGATCGGGTTGCAGCCAAACGTCAGTGCATCAAGGGCGTTCTGGATATAGCTCTTGTTGTTTCCGTCCTTGTTGTTCAGAGCAAACACGGCATCCCACAAGGAAATGCCGCCAAAGTTTCTCTTGTTCTGAGTTTGGCAAACCAACTGCTGCATCGCGGCAGGAGTGATGTAGCCTGAGCCTGCGGCGCTAGGAGCTCCAGGGAGGCCGACGAAGAGCTTGGCGTCGACGCTCTGCCCGGTCTGAAGCTTGGCTACCCAGTCGTCATAAGAGAAGTTGTCTCCAGGTTCATTGCCAGGGATGGCATCGCAAACCTTGTTGTTATAGAACTGGACGAAGAGGGCATCGAACTTGGCAGCCTTGATGAGGGGGTCGAGATAGTCTTGCTTGACGCACTGAGGAGCAGCGGTGATGAGCAAGTTCCTGTCCAGATCTCGCCATCGGTTGACCATGGTCTCATAAGGAGTCAAGTCTGCCATGGCGAAATAAGCGGCCTTGCCAAAAATAAAAAAAATAAAAAAAAATCGACGGAGGGGGAAGACGACAGCCATGTTGCATGTGCAAACGGACAAACTCACCGACGCTAGGATCCTCCAGGTCCAAGTCGAACCCATTCACAGCAACGTGCTGGTTCGCACCGAGATCAAAGGGACGAGGGCCCGACCAGCTGGGATCATAGGGACCAAAAGCATTGTAGAGGAAATCAGCGAAATCTCGGCCGTTGGCAGAGTTGGAGACCTTGTAGTTGGTGTTTGGGCCGGGGGCACCACCGATGGACAGCAGCACCTTGACTCCCTTGGCTTGGCAATAGGGAATATCTTCTTTGATCAGCTGGCAGTTGCTGAGTAGCTCTGTCCTCTGGCCATTGATGGTGTAGACATCACCAGCGCAATTGGCACCAAAGTTGGTCGCTGGATATCCATTGGCTTGCTCTGGAGACTTGGTTACGAAAGAAATGGTGGCATACTGCACACCAGAGTCACAAACGTCGCGCAATCGGTAACCGCCCCATTGACCCTACAACGGAGGTTAACATTCCCTTTGCTTCATCGGGGCAACATTGACAAGGTTGGGTTGAGATTTATGCAACTCCCGTACCCAGTAAGCGTTCAGCGCGGGCGCAACGCTTCCAATCTGCACAGACATGATGACGCTTTGCGGCACAATGCTTTTTATACCCAAAAGAAAAAAAGGACTGCAAGTTGGCCTAGGCCGAAAATGTAAGGAGGGTGACGATGAGTTCAAAGAAAGGACGCAAACGAAATTGTCTGCAATGCGGCCATGTACCAAGCCGATCTCTGGCACCGATCAAGGCAGGGTGCAGAGGGAAAGGGAGAAGAAGGGAAGCCAGGGCTTCAATGATGGAGGAGGCATGAGGCGCGTTTTGTCTGGCCGGTGGCTGGCGTACAACGAACGCCCTACCCGTCCCCAAGCCATGGTGAGCTGATGGTACGAAGACAAAGCGGACTCTGGGACCTCCTTCTGTCATGGGACTGGTGCCATGAGGCTTTTCTGCCAAGATATATTGCCCATGGAACGCCAGAACAGGCAGGGTAGGGCGTCGGCACGACTGGGCGAGATCTCGTCCGGGCCCATGGATTATGGAAGCCGTTGGACTGAGGGCTATGGTGGACCAGGGGAGCCGAGAGCAAGGAGCCGTCTGCGCGGAGCAACGGACTAGTCAATGCAAGCCAAGTGCTTACGATGGGTGACGGGTTCAGGAACAAGCTCAGGGTCGACTCGAGGTGTGGCACCGGCTCTGCAGCCATTGGACGAAGCCCGCTTCAGACCACATGAGACGCCAGTATTCCAGAATACAATGGAGCAAAGCCGTTCGCTAGTGCGCCCTAGATTTCGACCACGGATCTTGCCTGCCCGCAAGGTGACGACTAGACTGCCCCTTGTCATTCGCCACGCTCAGTAGCCGAGTCCAGGCTGGTTCTCGCTCGCTGGTGATGATGATTCTCTTGGACGTCGAAGCGTCAAGAACTGACTGTGACTGTTAATGGTTTTTGCAAAAGAAAAGACAGGATCCCTACTTCGAGACGCTGGCTATGTGGCGACGGCGGGGCTGCCCGCTATCAGCGATTCTCGGGGGTGTATAAAAGAAAGAAAAAAATTTAAGACTGGGAAAGCAAGCAAAGTCGTTGAAGGCTTCTTCAGTCCTGCAAATTGCAAGGGATGGCAGATGCCAAGGCAGTGGGGCCGACGGAGTGACTGGGGCTGTCGGCCCTGTCGGTCTCCACATGAACAGGTAGGTACCTATGAAAATCGCTTGCTTACGTGCTCCTCGTGACAAAGAGCCCTCGCGGTCGCATCCATTTTGCTCGTGGGGCGGGCGATTCGGCTCCAACGCTCAAGTTCCGGATTCGAACCCCTTTCGGAAGGCAGCACGCGCTAATTCGCCGACGCGTCCGGTCGACTGTCAACCCGCTTTTCTCGGAGTTGCGCCCCTGTCTGTATCGACCGACGGGTCCCACGAGGGCCATTCGACGTGCCTGCCTATAATGGCTAGGTACAAAGTGTAAAGTCTTTGCTGGGATTGACTTTTAGATGAAGAGCAGGGCAAAGTAGCTTTCTATCAAAAAGGCCAAGGCCTGTATCGGATCACCACTTTATATCCAATGTTCCGACGAGCGCCAGCAGGTGCAGCAACTGAGGAACGGCCTCTGCGCGGGCACGAGCTGGGTGCCGCTTGCTTAGCTCCATGTGCCCTTTGTTGATGATGCTTGCGATGCCTGCGATGCCTGCGATGCCTGCGATGCCTGCGATGCCTGCGATGCCTGCGATGCCTGCGATGCCTGCGATGCTCGCGAATCCTCGTAGCCCGTTTTCGCTTTCTGTCGCGGCAAAGACAGGGATCGAGTGGAGAAGTTGACTAGCGGGAATAACGGACCGCTTGACGTCCCGGGGAGAATGAGAGACAAGCATTCTTCCGAGGCCTGAGTCCTCCCCCTGCACGGCACGGTTGACACATGGGCATCGAAACAAGTCCAGGAACGGGGCCCTAGGCTCTACGGAGTAGAGATGAGCCCTTCTTGACCTGCCCGGAGGTCTCACCCACATGTCGCGCGAAATCGCAACCCCTGCTCTCTCCGTCTCTCGCTATTTCCCCGCTTTTGCCATGCCCGCGTTGTAAATTGCCTTGTCGTCTCTGCGAATCCAAGATCACGACAATGCCTACCCAGGTAGTCGAATGCCATCGTAACAGAGGGGATGGGCCCGCTTGCTTTGCGATATTCTCCCACATGTCAGTGGGCAGTTCCGTAGTGATCCCTGGTGAATAAGAGACTTCCAGAAGGACCATATCCTTGCAAAGGTGCCTTGCAGCATGCATGCTGCAAGGCAGCAAAACATACATGGACGTACCATGGACGTCGTGCATGGTATCGCCCCGTTCCCGCTCTGCCAGACTGGGGCTGATTCAGGTACATGCTCGCCTTGCCCAAGCCGTTGCCATGAAATCTCCGAGAGGGGCCCGCCTCACTTGAGCTGCAGAGTGGCGGTTCTGGACGGGTTTCCTGTTAATCCAGGTGATTCGCGGCAGGTGAAAAGCAGGTTAATGCCTGCTTTGTCCGTGGTTGCGGGCCTGTTGGTTTGTGGCGACGCAGAGCCTTGTTCTCCAGCCGACTGAATCTGCGTCGGCCTGTTCGTGCAGCTTGTCTGTCACGTTGCATGCCAAACCGCCGCCACTGGTAGGCGCGACACAAGCCGTTTTCGGGTGTTTGGGCATTGGTGCTGCTGCTTTGATGACTGATTTATGAGGATGGGGCGATGCTACCAACCCTTGCCCCGAGGCATCATAATGATCTCCTTGATTGCTAACCAAAACCTCATCTATAGTATATATCTCCACCAAGCCAATTGCAATCAGGAGGAGAAAGCCGCTTGACGATCTTGGTCTTTTGTGGCTCTGCATCTTTGCGTAGAGAGCCTCAAGCCGCCCCAGGTCCAACTAACGCGATGGCTCGCATCAGATGGTCGCCGGGCGGTCAACTGCCATCCATACCGGCTCACGGACGACACACAATGAATGCATGGAGAGCACAGAGCAACACGTCAGCTGTGGAAGGAGCTTCAGGATGCATGCAGATTCATGCACGGGCAATTTGTCGAGACGCGGATGGCGTGCTTCCGGCCAAGGGAAGGGAAGATCTCTTTAGTCTTTACGGTTTTTTTTTTTTTTCCCTCGTTTTTTTTGGCGATCAAGTTCCTTGCCGACTGGATGTTGGATCAAGACTAGTACCTCGTACCTCGTACCTCGTACCTCCTACGCAACGTTGGTCAATTGACCCCGCAAGGTCCATGTGCTAAGACCAGGGGGTACAAGGTATTGTGGAACTTTTTTCGGTGGATTGGCGGGCGCGGAAACATTATGCATGTATACAAGTAATAAGCCAAGTACCTCTCAGTTCTCCGTGCTCGGTACGGAGAACGGAGCACTTGGACCTGATACGGCCTTGCCGGCAGGCGAAGTTGACAGGCCTCGCTCGCGCCGATCGAGGCCTCACTGCATTCAGCGCGAAGGGAAGAAAAGGGAAGCTGCGTTGCCATAGTCACCAGTCGAAGTCAAAGTCGAAGTCGAAGTCAAAGTCGAAGTCGAGGTCGTTGCTGGAATTCGAGCCGCCGCTGCCCAAGCGAGCGAGTGAGTCAACGCCAGCTGGCCAAGTGACGCTGAGCGTGGGTTACGCAGGTGCTCGGCACGTGTAGAGGACGTGCCAGGCGGCACCCACCACTGTGCTTGCGCCTTGGATGCACTATTTTTTTTTTTTTTTTGGGGGGGCGAGGGAAGACGAAAAGATGACATTGATGGAGGATTCAAGAAAACCCCATGATTTTTCGACGGTTCCGTCTTCCCCATCCCCTTCCCCCACCTCCCCTTCACCCCAGGGCCATCTGGCATCTGGCATGGGGCTCACTACGACTCTAGCACCTGCTATAGCCTCAACTCGGCCGCCGATGGTGCCCCCCAGGCCAGGCCAATTGCTGGCAACCACGAGCAGCTAACCACGGTAGACTCGCGTGGAAGAGACCGACCCCAAGGGCATTGGGGATATCTGGAGGGAGTGGCCACCCGCGACATGTGTGGACCCTGGCCAAGGGATGCGAACCGCGGGACGCGAACCAGAGGCGTCGAATCTCAACGAGCGTCAGTGCCGATCACTAGAGGCTTCATCATCCTCGAGGGCTAGCGGCGGGCTGCGCATCCCTCGACTGGGAACCTCCCTGCAGGACGATGCCATGCACCGGGCCGAGACACTCTTGGGCCTCGAGAACCAGCGACCGACCACCTGCCATACCCGTGGGCTCCTTCGCGCGCTGGGCATCCCGAGGAGTCGAGGTCCATGACACGGGGAGGACTTGATTGGCCCAGCATGTGTATCGAGGGCAGAGTCACATCCCGTGGAAACAGGCAGAAACCGTCACACGCCACCGGAGTGAAGATGAAAACAAAGACACGGACACGGACACGGACACGGACACGGACACGGAAAGAAGAAAAAAAATCAAAACAAAACAAACGGAAAATAACAAACTCCCAACTAAGTGCCGGCCCCCCCCCCCCCCCTCAGTGTCACTGCCTTGGGTGCTCCGTACCTAGGTTCCTAGGCGGTACCCACCCGCCTTTGGCTGTGCTGGTGTAATCTGTGCGCACCAGGCATCCCCACGCTGGCAGCCTGGCGCATGCCATGCCGTGCCGGCTGCTGGGCAAAGCTCGCCTATGTCCTGTGTCGCATACCAGGCAACGGCAAGGCAAGGGCTTGGCAGTCCGCCGATCTGGCGTTGGGTCACTTGTCACTGGTCAGTGGCCACTCACTGATGGAGACTGGCAGGAGCTTGCCCCCGCGGAGTTTTTGCCCGCGCCAGCTGAGCCGCGGTACGGAGTACACCAGACACTAGGAGCCTCTAGGTATAGGTACCTCGTTGACGTCGACCAGACCAGACCAGACCTGACCTGACCCTGACCCTGACCTTGGCTGGCGACATCAGCCCGCAGCTGCCCATGCCCGTGCATGCATGGTTCATGCAGCCCAGGCCCCCTTGCGCAGCGCAGCACAGCACGCTTCGGCCGCGTCGGGACATGAATGCATCTCGATACGTCAAGTACCTTGGGTACCTACCTAGGTACATACCTAGGTACGGAGTACTCGCTGGACATGTCCGCCGCCGGCTGGGTTCTTCCCCTCGTTGGAGGAATGCATGCGCAGCCTGGCTGTGTCTGCTGTGTCTTGGTGGGGCCTGGCCTGGCCCTCGCAAAGTTTCTTGCTTCTCGGCTGCTGGCTGGCTGGCCTGGGCCCGCCCCAGGCAACCCAAACTAAACCTCCCCACGAGCACGCTAAAATCGGCAAATGTGGGCGCGTGGCATGTGCGTGATGGGAACATTTCTTCGTCGCGCCCCCAAGCTGCGGCTTCTTTTCATTTTTTTGTTTTATTATTATTTTTTTTCCCCACTATACTCTATTTTTTCTGCTATTTTCTGCTATTTTTCTGCTATTTTTTTTTTACCCCCCCGTCTGCTGCTTCCACCCCTCTCCCGCCGTTGTGGCCGGCCGGCCGGCCATGGGCAAACCCAGAGGACAGGTAACGCCCATCAACGGCTGGCTGGCTGGCTGGCTCGTACAAGACGAGCAAAGCTGCTGCTGACATTTGACTTGTTTTCTTTCCCAGCTCTCGCCGTTACCCACCACCCCGTCCACGATGCTACCGCCCAGCTGCCGTCCTTTGAGTTGAAGAAGAAGTTGGATTCATCTACCAGACTGACCACACACACATCCTTCCCGTCTCGGCTCCCTTGATAAACCCCACCCCTCGATGCTCCAAAACCCACCACCCCCTTGGAAGAAGAAGAGGAAAACACCAGTGGCACTGTCTTGCGGCACCGGCAAAAGCCTCCCACCAACCGAGCAGCAGCGTGTATAAAGCGGCCATCTGCGTCACACAAATCCCCCCCCCCCCCGCAGTCAAGCATCTTTCTGCCCGCCCATCCGGCCTTCCCAGACATGCAGCGATCCTCCGGCAACAACCTGGTGGACCTGGCCCTCGTGTCCAAGTACTACCCCGTCGCCAACTACTCGTATCCTCGGAGGGGCTCGACTTCAGCCACGCCGCCTGCCTGTGCGTCGCCGTCCACCCCTTGCCCCAACGCTTCTTCCACGGGACGAGATTCCCTGGGCTCCGAGGGCTCGGCCCCGGGACTGGTTGAGGATCGCACAGACTCCGAGGTCTCCCTCGACGACGACTACCAGTACCACGCGCACATGGCCGAGCTGTGGGATAGCTTCTGGCCTCCTCACTCCGCGTCCGGCGCCCTCGGCACCAAGCGGTATCCGGCGCTGCTGCCGTCTCCCCGTCGAGGCAAGCAGGCCTCGCTGCCGCCTGGGCCGCCGTCTGGGCCGCCGAGAGAAGCGCCGCCCGCCTGGCCTTTGCCTGACTGCCGCTCCTCGTCGCCCACCCGCGCTCCGCAGCCGCCTAGGAAGCCGATGCCGACGTACTCTGCCTTTCCCAAGCCGACCTCTCCACCGCCGGCGGCGCCCAGGAGACCGCCTCTCGCTCTGGCCAGGGAGAGGAAGCACCGGTCGTCGCCGTGCGTGCCCCGTCCCCCGCCCGCTAGACCTCCTCGTCCGGCAGACGTCTTTCTGACCCCCTGCATGGGCCTGCCCGCGCCTTTGGACGGGTCAAGCTACGCGGTGCAGCCGAGCAGCTGGAACCTCGGCCCGGTCCAACCCGCAAGCTGCCCAAGGCCTGCGACGTCATATCACCGGCGCGCAAACGACTCCCTCGACGGGGACTTGTCAAACGACTCCTCCTCGTCCTCGTCCTCGTCCTCGTCCTCGTCCTTCCCCTCCTCGCAGAGGACCACCATGTACTCTGCTCTTTCCCACTCGGCCACTCACCTGCCTGTTCCCGAGATTCGACTCTCCCCTTCCAAAGCTCCGAGACACTTCAAGTCGCTGGCCGCCTTGTCGGGCTCCCACACGGACGGGGAGCCTCATTCCGTGTTCGAAGAGGACTCGGACGACGAGCGAGACCAAGGCCGCAAGTTCTTCAGCTTCCATAAACACTCGGAAAGCGACCACCGCCGCAGACGCAACCGGCGGTCCATCCCTAACCCGCCCCCTACCCCTGACGAAGACCACGCACTGTCTGGGCAATCGAAGCGTGGGCACGATGTATTTGGTCGCTTGCTGGGCAGGAGGAGTCGCTGACGCCGTCTCGCACTCCCTCGATGCTTCCTTTTGCCTTTTTTGCCGTCTTTTTGTTTCTTTATTTTTTTTTTTGGGAGGGGGGGGTTTGCTTTCCCTCTTGGCAGCATTTTGCTGCCCCCCCCCCCCCCCCCCCCCCCCCCCCTCCCGGCATATGATTCACGATGGCGCAACGACGTTTGAAACGTGCTCTTGTGCTCTGGTACCAGGCACAATCTGATGAAACTTTTTTTTTTCTTTTGTTCCTTGGCCTGGCTTCTGTTTCCAAGGCAGTACAAGTACGTTGAAATGATTTAGGAGGTCACGATTGCAATGTGCTCAGCCGACTCACGACTTTGCCCTTTCTTTCCTTTTTCTTCTGTGCTCTCTTTTTTTTTTCCTTTCTTTTTTTTTCTTGGGGCATGGCATCGGAACCTGCGCGAACGCGTCATGAGGAAGACATCAATAATGAGAGTTGATATGGCAATTGGGGCGAGGGGGCGGCTGTGGAGAAGAATGTCTGCATTCCAGAGGTGGCCGGTATGGCAAGCCGTCGACAAGCACAGCAGCTGCTGCGCAAGACGGTGGCTGCGCAACGTCTGCCTAGTCTTCTTCTCGTGCGAGACGAGACGAGACGAGACGAGACGGTTTGTGCAGGGAACGCGCAAGCCGGGTCTAATCTCCGTAGCGAATTGGATAGAAAAAAAGAAGAAGAAAAAAACAATGCGCCTTTACCTCTATGCTACAGTGATTCATGATTCCCGTGATCCATACATACATACAGCGCGCGTGCAGATAAAAAAAAAAAAAAAAAAGGCAACAAACCTCGACTCCACCTTCCGATTCCATGGCTCGATCGACACGGGCAACTTGCATTCCTCAACGAGACCACATCGCAACGCAACCAACATGTGCACCGCAACATTCCAGCCGTTGACTCATGACTCATCAGCCACCATGCATGCGGGTGTCAGACATGAATGCCGACGGGGAAAATAAAAAAAGAGAAAAGAAAAAGAAAAAGAAAAAGAAAAAGAAAAAGAAACAAAAGATGATGATGCCACAATGCCAAAAACTCCGACGCGCTTGAGCAAAGACCTACACTCGCTGCCCTGTATACCGGGGTGTTTGGCATGCCAATGTTTTTTTTCACCTCATATCCGCAATGGGATTGGGATGCGCAGGAGGGGAAAAAAGATGAAAGAGAAAAAAAAATGAAAAACGAAAAAAAAAAAAAAAAAAGGGACTCCCGACACCTTGCTTGAGTCACCCGTCGTGACTGGCATCCCTCCCGTCATACCATTGAAGCCATGAGCCTCGTCGAATTCATCTTGCCGGTGTAGCGATCCATCCGTCGCACGCTCAGCCGCTTCTCGTCGCGGCCGGCTGAGATGCCAAAGAACCAGACGCTCTCTTCGCGGCCGTCGCCGCGCCCGACGCCCAGCCGCGTCTGCAGGTCGTCCCGGGAGAGCACGGACCGGAAGGCCGCGTCCTCGACGAGGTCCTCTGCCGTGCAAAAGTCGATGAGGGAGGCGAGGTTGTCCACCGCGTGCGGGAGGCCGAACTGCCTGCGCCGGGGGAGGAGGAGAAACAGACAGCCCACGTAGAGGACGAGCAGGGCGAGGAGGACCCCGAACACGGGCATGTGGGGATACATGCGCACCTGCTGGGCGGGCGAGGTCAGCGCCATCAACAGGCCGCCGCCGAGGATGGGTATGAAGATGAAGACGAGGGCCATGAGGGACACGACGGCCACTCGCCAGTGCCCGTTGCGCAGGGCCGCCCACGTGGCTTGCAAGGGCAGGCAGGCCGCGTAGTCGGCCAGGATGCATCTGCTGGCCGCGGCGCCGTCCGGCTGGGCCAGCTCGCCCCAGGGCTGGAGGATCCTCAGCGCCGTGTCCGTGCTCTGAAACAGCGAGAACAGGACCATGCCCAGAGCGGCTGGCAGGAAGCTGTATAGGAAGTTGGCCGCGGAAAAGGCCGAGTCGCCGGGCTTCGCCGAGACGAGGGGCGGGAATCCAGCCTCCAGCCTCGTCTGCGGCAGGAAGGACACGGTGAGGAGCGCCAGGAGCAGGCTGCCCGTCACCAGGGCAAACATGACCAGCGGGACGTCTCGGAGACACCAAGGCATGTACCTTGCGCCTTGCAGCTCCAGCAGCGCCGGCGAGCCGGTCAGATGAGAGCCGACCGAGAGCTCGTTGCTTCCGCGCTCTGGTCTTGCTTCATGGCCGCCGCCGAAGCTGATATCCGCTGCTGCATCCTGGTCAGGAAGCATGGCCGAAGTGCCGATGGTGTGCCAGATGCCCCTCGTAGTCATGTCCTCCGTCTGCCAGTACCCCAGCCTGTCAAACCACCGCTCACGAAGCTCGGCCCTGCAGTCGCGGCTGCGCTCGTATGGGCCCTTGTGGCGATAGCTGCCCAGGGTATTGGTCCGGTTAAGCAGGGGGATCAGGTCCGCGAGGGACCGCGCATCCCAGATCAGCCCAGTCCAGTGCCCAAACCAAAACGTCATCAAGACGCACGTCGTGATGAGAAGAGTGGCGTACAGCGCGACCAGTGTCCACACCACTGCTTCTGAGGCCGCCCAGTTCCACCTGTCTGCGTCGTCCGTGTATACGCAGGTGAAGGCCGCGCTCTGCAACGGAATGGCAAAGTTCATCAGCCACGTGCTGACGCCAAAGACCCAGAGCTGCCACGAGCCGCTCATAAGCTGCGGTAGCAGAAACGATTTGGGGTACAGGTTTTGGAACAGCGCCAAGTACCGCTCTTGCGGGTCCTCCTTGGCCATGGATGCAAAGGGCGCGATCCGCAGCGAGGCCGAGACTATGTTTTGGGCGTACAGGAGGATGATGCCGGCCAAAAGCTGCGGCAAGATGCGGAAGACGAAATATTGGCTCGAGTAGATGCTGCCTGGGTAGGGCGTCAGGCCGAGGTGCTTCTGCGAGTATACGTTGCAAAAAACCAGTCCCGCCATCATCAGCGCGCATAAACTCATCAAGGTAAGCATGGAAAACGGTCGCAGGATTCGCGGTTTAAACGTCAGTGGTGCATAGGTACGCCCTCGAGGGTCAATCGTCTGGAGCATGTTCTTGTCAACGGGTATCCATTGACCCGTCATTGCCAGCCTTTGATACTCTTTGAACCGCGGCGGTGTCTGCTGCCTGGTGCGAATTGTGGTCTGGGCAGGTTGGAGGTCAGACTTGCGAGCCCGAGGCGGAGCATAGACGGCAGAAGCAGATTCACGTTGCGTTTCCGGCGCCGTTTGGGGTGATTTGCCTGCTGCGAAGCCTGGGACCATGAATCTCGAGCTCCGTGGCGCGTTTGCACTGCTGCTGCTGCATCTCTCTGAGCGGGGCGACGGGAGGGGCGGCGCCTGGGTGTTGTTAAAGCTTTCGCGATCTCGCGTCAAGGCTTCCAGGGCATATTGTATATAAGGGGTGTCATCCACGCCAGGCGTAACTTTGCCGGCAGCAAGAGCCAACTCGTCTTTGAAAGCGTCCATTCGAGCACAGTTGGCAGCTGCAAAACTCGCCAGCTGAGATTCGTCAAACCGTACGGATGGACTTGGGCTTGGTGCCCTACGGGTGACTTGCGGTCTTGGCTGCCGCGCGGGAGGCAATGCGCTCAATTGTTCAAGAACCCTGCTTGGGCCGCAGAGTTCTGAAGAAGACTGCGTTGGTGAAGACGTAGGAGGTAGGTTGGCGGCACTGGTCGCCTGCGGCGAAAGTGACCAAGGCGGCGATGCTGGGTGCTCTGAACGCCCGCGGTTTTGCTGGGAAGGATGGAGGCGATGCGGTTCTTCCAAGTTGTCATTTGATCTAGGAGCAGAAGGGAACGTCACCCGTGATGTCCAGCGATCTAGCAATGCAGATTAGTTGAATGCGTCCGCAGTGAATTTTCAATCACGAACAGCAGCAAGATGAAAAAGGCTCAATCCAGACGTACGAGGTGCTTCCATGCATTCGGGGTTTCGGCTTTGGAAATCCATCATTGCCGCATTCCTCTGTCGGCCAAAATCCACTCAGATCAAAGGCTAACTGGTTGCTGCAAACACAAAAGGCAAGAGAGGAACGCGCCATGCAAGAGAGAGGAGACGACATAGTTTGGGCTCGAGGGGGAAGGTTTTTTTTTTTTTTTTTTTTTTTTTTTTTCAAGAGGTTGGGGACAATGGCCGTGCCAGCTTCCACGTAGCCGAAGCTATTGACCTTGTTCTTTCACATCATCCAGCCACCGGCCCACGCCGGACGGACACTAAAACGGATGCTCCCGCGGCCCGGGGAAGGTTTTGAAAGTGGAAGAGAAAAACTTGTCACGACTGACCGAAAACAGATGCACAATGCATGTAGGTTCATGAGAGCACATCATTCCGTTGATACAGCTGCCATAGCCTGGGTTTTTGTCGCGTTTCTGCGAGTGTTTGCGTGTGCGAACGGGTAATGGTTGTCAATACGGAGTACGTACTGTGGAGTACGGAGTAGCGCACTGTCAAATATCGGTCGACAAGGAAGGAGCAGGCGGCAGCTTTGGATTGCGTGGGCAGGTGAAAAGTGGCGGTGGCGGGCAGTCGACAGCCCCGCTTTGACCAACCATTGCAACTGGCCGCCACTGGCTGGTGTGACGAGATGGTGGAGGAGGTTGGGAATCGGGATGGAGTCGGGATAGCATCGGGCGGAAAATTAATTCCAGGTGCAGGGAGGGCACGTCTGCGATTGCAGATAAATACTCAGCTCAGCGAAGGGGTCTCAAATAAGACATGCCCAACGCGCTCGGAGTACCAAGTAGGGAAGGGGGAAAAATAAGTACAACGCAAGCCGAATGTGCGAGCATTGAGCCGCACCTCGTGTCTTCAGGTTCGTTCCTGAGAAACCCAGAGACACGTGCAACCATCCCCAGCTTGCGTGCTTGAAAGTCATGTGCGCATTCACGTGGTGCCACCGGTGCATTAGTCAGACCGTCATGCCCAAAGATCTCGTCGACAGATCAAGTCTATTACAAACGATCGGACGCCATCTCGAGCGGGAAAAGAATGTCAGGCAGCAACGGACCAAACCACCCGATGCTGCTACACCATGACCAGTGCTGGTGCTGGTCGCCAGATCCCGATGGCGAGACAAGGGCGGCCAAAGTCGCAAGCCACTGGCATGTACAAGCACGACACGAGGTACTTTCTAGAGGTGCTTTCTGGTGGTTCAATGCTTTCTGGAATTGCTCGCGGGTGGCCCCACAAGACTGATGACTGATTGCTAAACAATCTGTCAGCATCCAGTAATCTGCAACCTCGCACCAGAAATCGAGCGATCGTTCTTGCCCTGCGTTGAGAGAGCGGGCGATTACGTTTGGCTTAACTAACCCTTGCGTAAGGGCGTCTGGCTTGGAGGTAGAAGGTCCCAGTCGTATGTCGAACTTGTCGCTCGTCTACCGCGCAGTTCTCAATCCCATCTCGTAAGCTTTACCCATCGTTTTTCAAATGATGGGAAATCCGCAAATGACACCGGCCATTCCCTCGAACCGCGGACATCTTGTCGCTGGCCCATCTGGAGCATCCAAGTATATATGTCGCGCCTCACTCTCGTCTCTTCGATTTTGGTCGCTTCCGTCTCCGTCCTGATCATCATCATCGGCACTCCTGGCATCATCAACAGGCACACAGCAAGCATACTGCAGAGATTGCAAAGGATCGGCACTCTCATCAACTTGGACGCGCCTGCTTCCTCGGCGCCAACCGTAGCTTCCCAAGAACAAGACTCGCCATCTTTCCGCATGCTCAAGTCGACCGCCAGCATGTCCAAATCAGCTCTCCGCCAGGCCAAGATCACGCCTCACCGGTCCAGCGCCCGCGGGCACAGCGACCACGGCTGGCTCAACACATATCACAGCTTCTCCTTTGCTGACTGGTACAACCCCAAGTTCACGCACTTTGGCTCTCTGCGAGTCCTGAACGAGGACCGGGTCGCCGCAAACTCGGGGTTCCCCACGCACCCGCACCGGGACTTCGAAATCTTCAGCTACATTCTCTCGGGGGAGCTGACGCACCGCGATTCCATGCTGGCCAAGGGCAAAGAGGGCGGCCAGTCGGACAGTTTCTACAGAATGCACAGAGGAGACGTGCAGTTCACCACCGGCGGCACCGGCATTGCGCACTCCGAGTACAACGAGCACGAGTCGGACACGGTGCACTTTTTGCAGATCTGGGCTCTACCCTGGAGGAAGGGCCTGCAGCCGCGCTACCACACTCGTCATTTCAGGGACGAGGACAAGCGCATCGACTTTGTCAAGATTCTCAGCCCGCTCAAAGGCGGCGAGGCGGCTACCGCACAGCAGGAGGAGGATGCCCAGGGGGTGATTGCTGATACTATTCCCATCCACGCAGACCTTGTCATGGGCGCGGGCATCATTGCTCCGGAGACAAGGTTTGAATGGGTGGTTGGCGCAAATGCCACGCAGCAGAAGGAGAGGGAGGTATATGTCCACGTGGCCATGTGCAAGGGAGGCAAGGCCAAGGTTCGGTTGGATGGGAGGGAGGAAGCCGACCTGGCAGAGGGCGACGGGGCGTTTGTCGAGGGCGTCAATGCAGGGGACAAGTTGTCTGTCGAGAGCATCGGCTCCGAAGAGGCAGAGGTTGTGATTTTGGACACGGCTTGAGCAAGGCATTGGAGAGGAAAGATGGAAGGAAAGAATGGGGAGATTGTGAGCTTATAGAAGGGATGATGTGTTTTGTTTTCCTTTTTTTTTTTTTTTTTTTTTTTTTTTTTTTTTTTTTTTTTTTTTTTTTTTGGGGTGTCAAATCAGCATTTTATCCCTCAATTTACTGTCGACCTGCTCCCGACATGCCTGCCTCGGGCAAGGCAGATCCGAATTAGTCCTTGCAACGCATTCACTTTAGTACGATAGCTGCAATTACCAATTTCACCTCCTTAACGACGTCTTTCCAAGCGGCAAGTCGGCAATCAGCACGCCTCCGTCATTGGAGATCATGGCCCTCAACCGGCAGGCCAGACCTCACATTGGTACTAGTGGCAGACCGGAAAAAAAAAAAAAAAAAGGATTGACCTGTCCCTCCGGACGGCCTGCCCGATCCCAGGCAGCTTTTGGGGCTGACAAAGGACCCGGTGGTTTGGGCATTGGACAATGGACAAATGGACAAATGGATAAATGGAACCGGTCAGCGGGCCGGCCTTTTGCGCAGCCAATGGCAGCATCAGTTCGTCGTCGTTTTCCCTGTGCGATGACAGTCAATCGAGGGAAGCCCGATCAGCCATCGGCATTGGACTGCTTCTTCTGCGGAAAATCTTGGCTGTAAGAAGAAGAATGCCTTGCCCGTGCGGTGCTTGCTGCGGCGGGGATGCTTTTGGCTGCGATGCCCGCGCAAGTACAACATACAGTAGAGTGGCAGGGATGCCGTGCTAGCATGCGGGGGGTGCGGACGGAATGCTCGGTCGATGAAGGTTCGGCAGCGGTAAAGGTAAAGGAAGGGATCAATGGGATGATGACGACGGGTGCGGCGAGACTGGTCTTGTTTGCGGGCAAGCCAGCAGGCAAAAGGCAAGGCAAGGAATGGGGAGCAGAATCATTCCTGGCTGCAGCTTGAGCCTGGCCGCTTCTGCCTGGCCCTGGCAATGCTATGTACCCGACGTTGGCCATACCCCAGACGCTGGACGCTGCAGCCAAGAGGACGGACGCAGGATGAGGGAAGGGACGGGGGCTGCAGGTCCGTGCCTCATCCGAGGGCCCGGTTGTCGGCAAAGCCGGCTTGCGCGGGGGAGCAGGAGGCTAGGAAGCTGGCTACATGTAGGAGAGAGAGCTGCCTCAACCGAGAGAGGGGGGTTGAGAGGTACCCAATGCATGCTTGCTCATGGCCGTGGATATCTACATCTGTATTATCCGTGGTGCGGAGTGATGCTCACATCCAGGGGCAATTTTGACAAAGCGCAAACACGCAGGCTCGATGGCGTCCGCTTTTGAATCCCTGGCCATCATCTGATTTACGTCCAGCCTCCTTAAGCACGCAGCGTCTTCAAAGAGCGCTTATTCTTGCCTGCCAAATCCCACCAATCCCCAGTCCCTAATCCCATCCCGGCTCTGCCCAGGCGGAAGCAGCGCAATCAAAGCAACAAGGCTGGCCCGGGAACTAAGGAGTCGCTGGCTCCGGGCTCCTGACTCTGAATTTGAGCCAGAGAGTGTATATGTGCGGTTTCTGCCAAGTCAGGGTGACGGGCTGATGGCCGCGGAGTATAATGCGGCCGGGACGAGGCGTACCATCCGCCGGTAGTAGGCGGACATCGGGCGTAAGAACGTGGTTTTGTGTCGTGTCGCTTCCCAAATAGGTATACGTATGCCGGACGTTGCCATTTTCCAAGATCTCCTGCTCGATCCGGTACTCTCTGGAGTTGTCGGTGAAGTAACGACCTGTCAAGTCGGAGGCGAATTCTATTATTCCGTTAATCTGCTCCCAGTATTCAAATCTCCACTGGGGCCGGGGACCCAGCAGCTCGTGGGGGACGAATTCCGGTCGCCGCGCCCTCGGCGGGTTGACGCACTGCTGCTTCCAACCCATGATGACGCGTTTATCGAGACGGAAGATGGCGTCGGATCCATCGGACCCGCAGACATGCCCAGCCAAGGCGAAGAGGGCCACGAAAAAGGCAAGGAACCTCGTTCCCGAGAATACTGCTGCAGCAGCCAAGCAGTCAGCCCCAGGTCCTTCGGCTTGTTGCGTTGCTGAGCAAGCAAAGCGGGAATATCATCGCATGGGCGACTTACCAGAAGGGCGCCGCATCTTGCGCTCCTGCCTTGAGTGAAGTACGGAAACCTGCAAAAATATGCGGATGCTTCTTGCGGGCATTGGAAGCAGGGCGCGCGGCGAGAGAATTTATATTCAAACCAAACCAGCTGTTGGTATCGGCAAGGGGATGATGGCTAGGGCCCACATGTTGCAAGAGAGGTTCAAAGTCTATCTTGGCATGGTTCAAATCAACCGCATGTATAGCCTATTTCGTTGCATCGCATATAGTAGTTTTTACCATTCACTTGTCAACGGATTACCTGGGTGCTTGAAATCCTGAGACGAGGTCCATGCTTTCGTAGCCTTTGCTGCAACGTACATAGCTGATGTCGGCTTGTGCACGCGCATGATTCATCCGATATTCCCAGCAAAGTAAAGGCCGCGGAGCGCCTTCCCTGCGGTGGGCTTCTGTATTTCCAATCGGACTCTCCAGTCGGCTGATGACTCTGGCGACGACGGGTGACTCTTGCGGCTGGTCCCTCGGATTCCCCTTCTGGGGCCAGGAGTGTCAGGCCAAACACGCCGATTCGGGTCGGGCGGCGACCATTGGCGATGGGTGGGTAGTCGCGACGCTCGGCAGCGTATAGTGCGTGTAATGCTTGAAGCAGGGTTACGTTATGAAAGCATGGTGTCTCATCCTGCTGGGCCTGGGATCTGGAATTGAACATGCATCCATCCGAGGTCTGGGTGGTGTCTTGTACGCCTCAGGCACTACTTTCCTCGCGTATATTCAGGCGCCATGCTCTCCCAAGAGGTCACTGTGTACGGAGCACGCGAATCATATCCGAATGCGCGATATTCTAGAAAGTCTTTTTATTCAAGAATTCATGGCAAGGTATGCCTCTATGCTGAAAGTCAGTTTAGACACGAAATCGTACGGCGAGGACGCTTGTATGGAGAGATACATTGTTTTTTTTTTTTTTTTTTTTTTTTTTTTCATCGTTTTTACGCGCTAGGAAGAAAGGTACCCCTCCAGGTAAGATTCTATAAAGGGTGACCTCCACAATAGAGTGCACCCCTAAAATAACCGTCTCTGGCCAGGCTTTCATGGCGGCTCCGTTGGTTGCAGAATCTCGGTCCGTCCATAGGAACCTACCTCCTCCCCGGTAGCCCGGTAGGTCTCTATGACTACGTGGAAACTGGCAGCTAAATTAGGAACCTACCTACCTTTAGATAAGGTAGGTAGGTAGGTAGGTAGGTAGGAGGTAGGTACCTGAATCAAACACCGCAGTACTCCGTACATTCTGGTACCTAGGGGCATACGTCATCCTTCCTCTTTCCACTCCCCTCTACGGATATTCTTATTCTTTCCCCCTCCCAATCTCTTCCGCCCACTCTCTTCTGTGCTGCGCATGCTCCGTACTCCGTACTTTACTCGAGCTTGCTCAGCTGAGCGTTCGCAAGACCCGAGTCCCGGCAAGGCCGTGCAACAAGGCCCCGGATGGATGGCCCGGCCCGGCGCACGGGTGGGCTGCCACTCGGACCAGACGCTTCAAGCAACAGCAGAGCGGGCGGAGCTTGGCCCCTTGCCCCGTCGCTCCCTCGCATCTCGAGAGCCCGAGAGTCAAACTTGTTGACCGCACCGCGGCTGTCCCCGGGCTGATGACGTCCCGAGTCGAGCTGCCCATTGGCGAGTGGCGCATTGAGGAGCGCCAAGCGCAAAGACGCAAGACGCCGACGCAAGACGCCAAAAAGCCAAAACGCAACGGCGCCTGTTTAGCTGCCCAACCTCCCCATTTGTTTCCCCCCTCCCATATCCTATCGTCGTATAACGAACCCTCGCGGTTCTCAGACGGCGCAGGCTCAATCTTGCATCATCATCATCATCATCATCATGTCCTCGGTCTTGCGGGCGGGTCTTGGGAACAGCATCTCGAGACCAATGCGAAGAGCAAGGAGCGCGTCTCACGAGTTTGGCGGCGTATGTCGACTGCGTCGCGGGGCACGAGCGTACGCATCGCATCCGCCAGGCATCTTCTCCTAGCGCCCTGACGCTTGCGTTGTGCTGCGCTGGGGTTGGGTTGGGCTGGGCTGGGCTGGGCTGGGCGACGTCTGGTGCGGCTCAAGCTGGCTGGCACCTGCGCTCAATGGCTTCCGACTTCCAGCCCCCCCAATTAATGACCTGCCAGACCCAACCGCTCACTGGCCGCTCACTGCTCACTGCTCACTGCTCGCCGCTGGCCCTGCTGGCCCTGCTGGGCCTGATTGACCCGACCCGACCAGATTGGACGGACCAGCTTGACCCTTCCCAACCGTCAGCAGCCGCCAGCCGCCAGTCGCCAGCCGTCAGCCATCAGATTCAGCCATCCGTCACTCGGCCCCCTCCCCTTGTTTCTTCCATTGTTCCCCACCCCCCCCCACCCCCCCCCCCAACGTCCCCAGCCCTGGACTCTCCGATTGGCCAGAGCCCACCGCTGGCCCTGGCTCGTGCCTGCCTTGCCCTTTGGTTTTTATTTCTCCTGCCACCACCTTTTGACATCACCGCGTCTTTGGCGTGTCACTTTGTCGTGTTTTGGCCTTCTCTGCCTCTTCTGCGCCGCCCATCAACCCCCAGCCTTCGCCTCTTCCTCCCAGTCAATGCTCCCCCATCTGCCCGGATGCTGGCCCCTTCTCACCCGCATCCCGTTTCCTGCTCTGCTTCGGCTTTTTCTTTACCCTACCAAGCAGCTTGTGTCAGGCTTAATCCGTCCCTGCCTGCTGTCTTCCGGGGGTGAGCCATTGTGCTCTTGGCGGCCCATCTCGTGCAGCAAACCTCTTCACCACCAACCAGACGCCGCACCCTTGAAGCATTGACAGCGGCACCGGCACTGTCGCCGCTAGCCGTGTCCTGCTTTTCCCGTCGCTTTTTTTTTCGAGGCTGCGCATCTCCAATTGGCAGACTTTCGGCTTTCACGCCGGTCAAGCTCAAGGCTGCCCTCTGAAAAGATTGACACAGCCAACAGCCAACAGCCAAAAGCCAAAAGCCAAAAAGCCAGAGCGGAAAGCCGTCCTGCTAGCAAAACTTCAAGTCATCTGCTCCGTAAACGCAATAGCCACCGCCACAAGTTGGTGGTGAGCCCGTCAACTTGTCTCCCTCACGCCCGACCCCCGCGGCTTCAGGAGTCTTATCATCCCAGCCACCCGCACCTGTGATTTGCGACGCTGACGAGACATCCGAGCACGAGCCTGCCGCGCCTTACCCCAGGCAACGCCAGCAGCAGAAGCATTCGGCTTCGCTTCGCCATCGAGATCCAGAACCTGTCGAGAGGCAATCTACTCCAGCTTCGTCAACCCGACCATCGCTACGAAAAAGTCCAAGATTCGAGGGTGCCTCTACACCGAGCCCAGAGCCGCGCCAGGTCCACCTTGCCGCCGCCTCTGTCGGCTTCATCCCCAGTCCTCTTAGAGCTAGCCTGACTCCCTTTGCCAGGACTCGCCCGGACTCTTCCTGCACGGGACTTAGCTCCTCGCTTTTTGAAGACGGCGCCCGTCTGCGCGTCAAGGACCCCGCCGACTTTGACGATAGTCAAAAGCCTTTTGACGAAGAAGCTTCGAGCCAGCCCGGTTCCCAGCATCGGTCTGCGTCTCAATCTTGGTCTCGCCGCGGTCAACCCCAACCGCAACGAGCTGTACGAGTCTCCAAGAACACCCACAGTGCTGTCCTTTTTGCACTCGAGGCTCTTCGGCATCCCGATCCGTTCACGCCCGACGTTGTCGAGGAGTCCGCTGACATGGCTGACCTCATGGCTGCCACCAGCGGAGTTCCTCCTGGCGCTCTCACCAGCCACAGCACGACCGCCCCTCGTCGTCCCACGGCAGGGCCTGCTCCGACCAGCTCCCCATCCGGGATTCGGGGTCCTAGGATGATTATGCAGGAACGAGCGGCCAGAGAGGCCAGGCAACGGGCTGAGGCTGAGAAGCTTGCCTTGGAGCGAAACAGGGCAGAGCAGGAAGCGCAGGAAGCGCGCTTGCTGGAAGAAGCAGCAGCACGGCGAGGCAGTGCAGAAGACCCATCTGCTGGCGTTGCTGCCGAGCAGGGTAGTGGCGCCAGGTTACCATCCCAGCAGCTACAGGCAGACCCACGAGGCCATGGCCACGCCGCGCAAGAAACTTTGCAGAGTTTACGAAACACGGGCGCTACAACGACGGCCAAGACGTCAACGCAGCAGCAGCAGCAGCAGCAGCAGCTTGCTTCACGGCAACAGTTACAACCACCACCGCCCAATTATATAACCTCCAGTGGACGTCCACGAATCCAACAGCAAGCAACTGCCAATGCTGCCAAGGTGCCACGAGAGGGCGCTAGCCAACAGACTACTGAACGCGCCAAACCTATAAGCTCCTTCCCCCATGCTTTCGAGAGGTGGGAGACATTGTCGGCTCACTGGGAAGGTCTAACAAGCTACTGGATCAAAAAGCTGGAGCAGAACCAAGACGACATAAGCCGTGAACCGCTCAGCCAGCAGCTTGCGCGGCAGGTCACTGACCTCTCGGCCGCGGGCGCGAATCTGTTCCACGCAGTAGTGGAGCTGCAGCGACTACGAGCCAGCTCGGAAAGAAAGTTTCAGAGATGGTTTTTTGAAACGCGCGCCGAGCTGGAACGAGCCCAGGAGGTCAACGGCATGCTTGAAAAGGCTCTCGAGGGGGAACGTCGCGAGCGGGCCGACGCCATTCGCGACGCGGTGGACCATGAGAGAGGCTCATCCAAGGCGCAGAAGCAGCTGGCCGAGATGCGCAAGGAGCTCGCGATATCCAAGGAAGAAGCGCGACGGGCGTGGGAAGAGCTGGGGCGAAGGGAGCAGGAAGAGCGAGACCGGACTCTGTCGTTGCAGTCTGGCCACCCCACCATTGTCGGCGGCGTGCAAGTCGTCCCCATGACGCAAGGCGGCGGCGTCGTCAGCCGCCAGGGGACCGGCCGGGACGCCGGAGCCTATCCGGCAGAGTATGCGCAGGGCTATGCTCCCGAGCGCTCGCGGCCTGACCCCACGTCCCCGCAGCCGACCGCGGCCGGCCCGAGCAGCACGCATCAGGCAACCGGCCAGCCGTCCCACGCGGGCAGAGCCGGTGGTTCAGAGGGCGGATTCAGCGAAGGTGAGTACATTATGGACGCTGCCGGCAACTTTGTACTGGACTCTAGAGGCCGGAAAATCCCCTTGGTTGCCGCGCCGCCCTCTGGGCCCTCGGTTTCTGATCCGGAGGCAGACGACTACGACACCCCAGCGACGACGAACCCGCCGAGCGGGGGGCACGACCCTCCCGCCGCCTCGTCGACAGGCGACAGCCAATGGACCGGAGCGTATGCGAGTCCTCAAGACTATTCCGGGCAGGGCTACGGGACTCCCGGATGGGAGACTGTTCCGCGCCATCATCACCCGACCAGACTGAGCGACGTGATTGAGGAAGAAGACGAGCGGAGCCGCACGAGCGCAAGCCAAAGTCACAGCCGGGCCGGTTAGCCAAGAAAACGAGGAAAAGTCAATCGCTGCTGCCGCTGAACCACGGCCTCAGACGCCCAAAGGTCCCCTGCCGCCAAAAATATATATATATATATAAAACACGCCTGCTGTATATATAAAATATACACATGCTCCGCCTGCGTGCCCTACGCAACGTGCCACGGCAAGGGGCGTTTATATACGCGGAAGAAAAAAAAAAAGAGGACCCTTTCGCCTACTGCCCATACCCCTTTGCGCCACTCTTGTCCATCCATTCACTGGAACTTCTTCATGCACCCCTCTATGACCTTTTTTTTTTTTCCCTCTCACCCCTGGTCTTTTTCCTGTTTCCTATATTCTCGTTGCTTGCCGCTGCGTCCGTCGAGCCCGGGTTGGCCTTGTCACGACGGATTTCCGCTTTGCAGCTCATTTGCTCCTGCATCCGATGTTTTGGCTCCACGGTGGGCGGCGTGGTGGTGGTGGGAGTTGGTATGGCTTTGCTGTAGCTGTTGTAGCATAAAGGCTTAATACGATATGATTACAACGTGGGTGCGGCTGAGTGATGCGCGTAGTGGTTGGTGCAAGTGCGTCCGTGTCGTGTGCCGGGGCGGGAGAGCCGGGGCCGGGGCATTTGCTGCGTCGGATTGTTTCATGTTTTGGGAACATGGAGCGATTGCTTCGACGAATCAGCGATTTCCGTCTCTCCAAAAACATGGAACGCATTTGCTGCGTTTTCATCTACTCCGCGAACTTTTGCTTTCCAAAAAAACATGGAAAGCGAATTTGCCTCGCCTCGTCTATTCGGGGGTTTCTATCTCGTTTAAAACACCAGGCCCGTTTCTCGAGCGAGCACGCATCAACCAGCCTGGCAGACGGAGCCGTGGGACATGATTCCGCCGCTCATCAGCTTCTTGCGTGAGACTTCGACCTCTTCCAGCTCGAGCTTGGACCCCGCCGCATCCGCCATGATGCGATCTCTGTGCCAGGGGCCGACAAACATGCCCGCGGGGTCGGCCTGGTCGCGGATCTCTCGGAAGCGCTCCAGGTCGCTTCCGTACATGGCCTCGATGTCCGGGCGGCAGGAGTCAAAGTTCTTGGCCCAGTGGGGCCGGCCACCCAGGTCCTTCATCAGCCACTCAAAGGCTCGGTAGTACCGGTCGCGGCAGGGCGGGTCGCGCCAGTACGGGCGGTACAGCGTCGCGTTGAGGTACAGCGTCGGGCCGTCTTGCACGGTCGGATCCAGATACGGCCGAGGGTGGGACGTCAGGGTCGAGTCGCTGACGCGGACTTCGAGCGGGGCGTGGACGTACAGCCCTTGGGCGGAGAAGGGGATGCCGTGGGGGACGTAGTCGGGGTCGTCGGGGGTGAGGCGGTTGAGCCAGGAGCTGAGCCGCCGGAGAGCCTCGGGCCCCTTGTGCAACGGAATGGCCCATTCGTTGACGAATTGCGAGTAGAGGCAGTTGAGCAGCAGCGCCTTTCGGCTAGGCTGGACGCCGGAGCTGCTGGAGCCATTGGCGAAGCCGTACTGCATGCCGAAGACGAACCATTCGACCCACGGCAATATCCGAGGGACCAGCTGGGCGGCAAAGAGCAGGTTGTGGTAGACGTAGTACCCCAGCGACCCATCATAGTAGCTCACGGGGGGGTCCCGCTCAGGCTCGTCGGTCTTGTCTCCTCGCCACACCACGGCCCTCCTGGTGTGAGGGAGCCACCAGACCCTGACAAAGTCGCTCTGGCCCCACAGGTCAAGCGACCAGGACCTGAACAGCGCGAGGTCCGTGTCGATGGTCTGGCTCCATTTGAGGGAGAAGGCGGGCACGGCGCGAAACGTCAGCTCGGTGATGATTCCCAGCGCGCCGAGGGAGAGCAGGGCGGCGCGAAACAGCCGCGGCTCCGAGTCGGGCGAGCAGGCTCGGGTGCTTCCGTCGGACAGGGTGATTTTGAGCGACAAGATGTCCTCGGACATGAGGCCGTGGCGCAGGCTGCTTCCGTGGGTGCCTGTCGAGATTGCGCCGGCAATGGACTGCTCGTTGATGCTGCCGAGGTTGGGCATGGCGAGACCGTGGCGCTCGAGCTCCTCGCACAGCGCGTACAGGCGGATCCCGCTTTGCATGACCACGACGCCGGTTTCGGGGTTGACGGAGAGGATCTTGCTGAACCGGTCCAGGTTCACCATCCAGCTGGACGTGCATGTGATGCTTGAGGGCGAGTGGCCGCAGCCGGTGGTGACGATGCGCCGGCGACATTTGCGAGCAAGCGAGACGGTTTTTTCCACCTCGGCCAGCGACTCTGGCTGAATGTACAGCTCGGGCATGGACGAGAAGGTCCTTGCCCAGGTGCGGTGCACATGGTGGGCTTTGGCGCGAAACGGAATCCCGTCGTGGGCGGTTTGGCCCTGGCCCTGGCCCTGCAGCTCGGCTTCCACCAGAGGATGCATCGTTGCGCCGAGGGGACTTGGGGAGAAAGGGTATTATTTCCGGGTTCGAAAGAGCGTGCCTGCAATGGCTATCGAGGGCCGAGGCGCGGCACCTGTACTCCGAACGAGACAGTTGCTGGATTCACGCCGAGACGGAAGACGGGAACAAGACGAGATATCCGAGGAGAAGAGGCGGGCACACGATTGTCGGTGGAGAAACTGGCTGGCGATGGATCGAGCCGGGCGCAGCAAGGGTCTTTGGGGGGGGGGGGGGGGGGGGGCTTGTTTGCTGGATCAAGGCCTGTTCATGATGCCGCCATATCGCCTGGTTTGTCAAAAGAGAGAAGAAAAAAAAAAAAAAGAAAAAAAAAGGCGGTCCAAAAACTGCGCGTAAATCCGGCATGTGAAAAAAAAGAAGCTGATGGTAGCTGCTCACTTGTGGCACTCACTGTCATTGGTGGGGTACGGTGTGGGGTGGCAAAACCGGGCTGCAACACAACTCTGATGGGGGAAAAGCCAGGGAAGGCGCGGGTCTCGGACTCCAGAAGTGCCAGTGCCAGTGCCAGAGAAAAAAGAGACATGGAAAGAAAGACAACTGGACTGGCTGGCTGGTGGTCGCTTGGCGGGTGACTGCACAGTTTGTCTTGGGGCCGAGATGCTGGCCATGGCGGCCGCTTACAGCCGGGCGCACTCAATCGTCAGCGTCATGACTTTGGCGAGGCGCCAGTTGGATCAGGTTGGATTGAAGGGCATCCCAGTCGACGATCGGAAGGCGAATGCAGGATCTGGCGGCTGGGCTGGGCTGGGCGGCTGCCGGGCAGCTGCTGGGCTGAGCCAGGCACTGAGCTCCGAAAAGGCGCCGCCCCGTCCAGCCTGTTTGTTGTCTATAGGTCATCCAGCCCCATTCCGTGCAAGACAAGGCGGGGCCCAGCCTGCAGGCGGATCGAAACCATGGGAAGCATCACAGGCCGGTGCGCTTCACCAGAGGCGGTGAATTCCTTGCCAAGGGCAGACTTGAGTCCTCAATCCCCGAGTCGAATTCTTTTGACGCCGTCCAACATGCATTCCTCATGCCGAGCTATAAGGATTTCTGTTGGCGCCAACTGCATAGATTTGGATAAGGGGCGTCACTCCGCAACCAAGGCCCCGTTGGCTCAGTGGTAAAGCGTGTCACTAGTAATGACAAGATCACTGGTTCGATTCCAGTACGGGGCAGTCATTGTCTTTTTGCCTTCGGCCGCCTCTATTTCCCGTCTGTCATCTATTCACTCCTGTGATAGATGAAACTTATGCTTTGAGCTGCACCTGCACCTGCACCTGCATCACAGAAGCATCGACTACAACTGTCCCTTCTTTTAACCGACGTCACGTGTTCCCGCGCGACCCGGCGTGGAAGACGATGCTCAACTTGGCCTTTGTTGATGCGACGCGACGCGCAACAGTCACTCGCGCCGTGCCCGACAATGCCGACTACCACCAACAACCCCATACACAAACGGATGCATACCCTTCAACGCCTCTCAACGTCAGGTCCTCCCCCGTCTCCGTCCCCGAGGTCAGGTCTCGCAGCTCCGAGCTGTCGTGATGCCTGCCCCCCCCCCACGGCTGCCACAAACGGAAACATCATCAGCCCTGCATCGATCGGCACATCGCCCGGTTTGCCATGTCATGTCCCCGGCCGGGATGGTCAATCTCGCCCAAAGCAAACGGGCGCTCTTTTCAAAGCCGCCCTTGACTCACTTTGACCTCACCCGGCGCAATGGCACGCGCCCCCGGAGCCGCCCAGCTCCATTGACCCCCAAGCGCGCATCCCAGTCTAAACGCGATTCCTCCTCCCCACTCGACCCAACACCTCGCTACCCGTAGCCGCCCCCGTCCCGGAAAGTCGCAGGATCCCCCTCCGCCCCCGTCTCGAAAACCGTTCGCGCGTGGCTGAATCGCATCGCCCACCATGAGACAGGAGTTGCCGCCTCGGTAAGGGCCCGCCCACGTTGGTCTGCGGTCGCGGCACAAACTCACACCCGGGTCTGGTCTAGCCGGGGCGCTGCCCTCCAGCTGCGTGACGAGCTGGCCGTCGTCGAAACGGTCTTGGTGCTGCTCAAGTGGGTTGCCGAAGCCTGCCAGAGCCTGGGGAAATACCTAGAGAATATGCACCGCAAGGTAGTCTTCCTTACTACGTGCGTAAATCCTCCTTTCTATATGAATTCGTTGCTGAAAAAAAGCGTTGTTCTACCCACCCCCTCTCTCCCTTTGGGTATGAGTGCTAACCTACTGCGCAAGCCGATTCGAGACCCTCTTGTCCCTCGTGGAGCAGCTTCATAGCACCTTGGAAGTCGCCGTCATGAACACGGAACAGGACCAGGAACCGGATGGTCACGAGTAATGGGCTTTAAAGAGCAGGCCGTTTTCTGTTGTCCGGGCGATTCTTTAGATTGATTTTGCAGCG
Source organism: Ustilaginoidea virens (assembly GCF_000687475.1). Classification (NCBI taxonomy): domain Eukaryota; kingdom Fungi; phylum Ascomycota; class Sordariomycetes; order Hypocreales; family Clavicipitaceae; genus Ustilaginoidea; species Ustilaginoidea virens. The sequence goes on along the minus strand of NC_057317.1, from coordinate 1,781,360 downwards.
GGTGGGCCTGGAAGACTCCGGGGGCTTCAAAAGACACAGCTGGCGTTGGGAATTTGGAATGTATTGGTATCTCGGCTTACTCAAAATACAATCAAACGGGACAAGGGTAACCATCGTGTATGTAACGTAACGAGTCACTTCAGCTTCCCACCGTGACAGCTTTTGAAACAGACTCCGACTTGATTGGCGTGGCGGTGCCACTTGGATCCTCCGGCGTGGGCTGCTCACCCACGAATACAGGCTTTAGCTTCTTCCCCGTGACAATCAGCTTGATGACCTTGGTCAACGTCTGTCGACTCTCCCACGCCGGGTACAACCCAACGGCGATGAAGGAGCAAAAGATCCAGATGATGCCGACGACTACCCAGCCCGTGAAGAATGTCTTGGAAAAGATGTAGCCTGATCCGTACAAGGGCATGGGCCAGAGGACCAAGAAGATAAGAGCCCTAAAAAGGGGGGTTGGTGTCAGTTAAAGGCAGCTTGTGCAGAGTAAAGAGGCAAGCACTTGGAGCTCTTTTTTTTTTTTGTTTTCCCTTTTTTTTCCTGTTTTAGGTAGAGAGGGGGATGGTTGACTCCTTTCTCTGTAAACTAGAGGAGGGGGGGACAGCAACATACATGAGTGTCGTAATGATGCAGGCAATCTTGAATGCCTTGTTAAGCTTGTGCTGCTCCTTTTCGAAACTCTCCCGACTCGTCGAGATTTCCACTTGCCGCTGGGCTTCGGCGTCGAGGCCCGAATCTTCAACCACGTCGTGGTCGTCGGCTTTGCGAATCTCCATCATGGACCTCCAGTCATACTTGTCCTGGCCAAAGGCCAGAGTCAAGGCGGGAACCAGGACCACCGGAGACAGCAGCGCCGTCACGTTGCCCGCGAGCATGGCGTCGTTGGAGCCCGTGCACGCGACGTCCAGCGCACCGCACGTCCTGCTAGCGGTGGCCAGCCAGGCGGCAATGGCGCAGGCCGTGCCGACAATGGGCGAGACGGCGGCGGCCCAGCGGTTTTGTCCGTCCCAGAGGAGCGTCAGCGTCGCCGGAATCACGGCCGCGGAGATGAGGACGCCCATGAGGAGATACAGGTAGCCCATGGAGATGCCGTTGTACCACAGGCCGATGGAGATGCAGCAGATGACGGAGGAGTAGGCAACCATGCAGACGTGCGACATGCGGACGAGGCGCTTCCCGGTGGCCTTGGGGTTCACGTAGGTTCGGTAGATGTCGTACGTGAAGATGGACGAGGTAGCCACCAGTTCCGAGTTGAAGGCGGATGTGACGGCGAGGAAGACCATGATGAGCGTTGCGACGGCGCCGCCCTTGCCGAGCAAGGCCACGGCGGCGTAGGGGAGAGCCAAGCCGGCCGACACCTCGTCTTGGCTCATGCGGTGAGGATACGTGGGGAACCTAGGGTTCGACTCGAGGGCCAGGGCGGACAAGCCGAGGGTCGTGGCCGTCAGCCAGGGGATGGCGAACCAGGCGAGACCGCCCATGATGTATCCCGGCAAGGCATGGACAGGGTGCGCCGCAATGGCCTTGTTGTAGTAGCCGTTGTCGAGGAAGACGGTGCCAAAGTTGCCGACAATGTTGATGACGAAGAAGGTGGCGCCGCCCTGGGAGCGCATCGTCAGGTAGCTCCCGTCCTTGTTGCCGTCCACGGGATGCGCCTTGGCCCCCTCCACCAGCAAGTCGTACACCTTGGACGGGCTGCCGAGCAGGTCCGACGTGCCGTACGCCGTCAGCGCAAAGGTGATGATGATGACGAAGAGCGCAAAGCCGTGGATGTAGTCGGTGATGAAGGCTGCCTTGAGTCCCCCGATAAACGTGTAGGCCACGACGGGGATGGGCATGAGGAAGATGGCAGCCACGGCATGGACTCCGGTCAGGGCATTGACCGTCGCCGAGCCGCCAGCAATGAGCATGAGCGAGACGAGGACGTTTGTGATCAAGCCAAAGGTCATGAAGGTGAGGTGGGCAGGCGCGCCGTACCGGGCCTTGATGGCCTCGAGGAAGGTGTGCGCGTTGGGGGCTCTCTTCTTGAGCGTGATGGCCAAGGTGGCAAAGAGGAGTATTTGCACGGTGGCCCCGGAGGCGTACCAAAACGGACCAGAGACGCCGTATCGGTAGCACACGCCGGACGACTGGAGGAGAGTGGCAGCCCAGGTCCACGAGGAGACGACGGCGGCGGCCACGATGCCCGACTTCATGGTCCGGCCGGCCGTGTTGAACATTTCCGAGGTTTGCACCTGGTTGTTGAAATGTTTGAGGACGTGGGTGAGGGCGATCATGAAGAGGGCGAAGGCGAAGCCGACGCCCAAGACGATGCCATAGCCAAAGCCCTGGCTGAGGGCTGGGCCAGAAGACGACATTGCCGTAGACGCTCGCACGCTTGAACCCCTTCAAGGTCCTTCAAGGTAGACGGCGAGACGGGACGGAAGGCGACAAGGCGAGAGCCTATCGGAGGTGAGACCCGACGAGAAGACGTCCCTCCCTTGTCCCGCAAATGATTCTCTTGAGCGCAGCGACAAAGAGTTGAAGACGGGGAGTCGCCCTTGCCGTTTGAATGTTGCCAAAGGAAACATTGGAGTTGGAGCAAGGCTTTAAGAAATGTAGGTAGTCACGACAAGAGCGGCCAATGGGTTGGAGAGCCGCCCGCTTCAAGTCTAATCCGTCTGATCCGCACCATGTACCCCCGTATGTCGGCGTTGGAGAGTCGTCAGAGATAGGCTTATCTCGGTGGTGGACGTGGACGACATGCGTCCAGCTTCCCTTGTTGAGCGGTTTGCGGAAACGACTCCATCTCACACGACGCCATTGCCACCATGAAGGAGCAGGGGCCGTCGGTCGACGGAGATCTGGAAGAAAAGCCCTCGTGGCAGATGCGGATGCGGATGCGGCTGCGGCTGCGGCAAGGAACAAAATTCAGGGCCATTGTCGCAGATGGGGGGAATATGATGCCCGCAGAAAACCGAGGAGTCGATTGATCATTGGGGCGGCTGCGTTCTGCGCCTCTCTGCTTTGCAGAAGCAGAATGCAAGAGTCGTCGCCCCAGGTCTGACGCGCGAAAAGAATGGTTCTCATTGGTGGGGTGTTGGTGGTGGTGGTTATCAATGGAACCTCCTGATAACATTGAAAGTGATATTGATTCGTTTGATTCGTCTAAGTGGTTTCGATAGCAAGGGGATAGCAGGCAACTTGACAACTCCACAGTGGATTGGCCAATGACGGCGCAGGCTGGTCTCTGGCGCCAACCAGGCAGCATGAAGTCAATCAGCGCTCTTATCAGGTACACTCCGTCACCAATAGCCAGCGTCCCCCCTCGACCTTTGGCTGGCTGCTTCGCTTATCTGTTGCCCTTGCCATTCGAGATGGCCAGACCATTTCAATGAGTCTGTTTGCACAGTCAAACTACCGAGTACGGGGTACCGAGTACGGAGTACAGAGTACAGCTTACAAGGCAACTGCCAAGAGACGTGAATCACACGCGTCATGCTCATGAGTCCCATCGTAAGAGTGAACTGCGAGGTTTTTAAACATAGGCTTGCCATCAATGTCTTCTAGAGGCTACCAACTTCAACTCTAGGGGTATGGTATCTAGGCTTTTTGCGCAAAACCGACGGGGGAAAAAAAAGGGAGGCGTGCGTGCTCATGCGTACTCTGCGAGCGGATTATGCCCCGCGCAGAGTGTGCAACGTCTGGTGCATCCCAGAGTCTGGATATCCATCCAATCCAGACCCTCAGCGTCGCAGACCATCATCGTTTGCCTCTCCTCCGTCGCTCCGTCGCTTCGTCTCGTCCAACAATCCCTCTTCAAACAGCGCTGCCCAGCGACCCGCCAGGTCCTCCAGGTCCCAGCCGATTGCCGAATCGGTGCCGACTTCTGACGCGACCGACGTCACCAATCTGCCGTCGAGGCCGCACGGGACGAACCGAGCCCAGGGATTGACCGCCTCGCTTCCCGTCACCGGGATATCAATGTTGACAGCAATGCCCAGGGCAGTCACGTATCGTCGGTGATGCACCCCCAGAGCGGCAATCTTGCGCGGCTGTCCAGCGCATGCAGAGACCCACACGCCGGGCTCGTCGCCGACAACGTAGGTTGGGATGCCAAAGAGCTCGGACAAGAAGCGCTGCGTCGTCGTTTCCAGGTGGTTCGCGTACGAGGCAACGCCATACTTGGGATACAGCGGGGAGTGCATGTCCAAAACCGGCCAAAGCACCATCTGGCCAGGGCCGTGATAGGTAGTCAGCCCGCCGCGGTTCGTTTTCTTCACCAAAGGGCAGAAGCGCCGTGAAAAGGGGGGGCGGCGATGCGGCAAGCTAATCTCCAGCGTCTTCTGCAGGCGGGACATCTGCTCCGGCGCCAGGTGTTCTTGTCGACGGCCCAGCGTAAACACGGGAGCGGACTCGAACGAAATCAGTCGCGGCTTGGGACTCTTCCATGCAGGAATAGATGCCTTTTGCTCCTCGGGCATGGCCTTCCAGCAGAGGAACCTGGTGCGATGCTCCTCCTGGGCGGCTTCAGCCTGGTCATATGACACCAGGCCGGCCATCAGTTCCCTTCCCTTCAGGTGAACATGCTCCAGTAGTGTTGAACTGCCGCTCGCGTATGTCCGGCTTTGATGGGACGACGTGTTTGCCGCATCGCCGGCTTGGGTACGACGGGACGGCCAGCTGGGTCGACTCGAGTACCGATTTCCACGAGCCGCCTGTGAAGTCGCACATGCGCAGCATCGCAGAGGAGCAACGGGTTGCATCATTCGGGAAGCATGGACGGCGTGGACATGAGCGTAGATGGAGGGTGCTCTTGCACAGCGAATCCCGATTGCTGGCAAAGGGTGTTGCGAGGTTGCGGGTGTTGAGTCAGAGGGAGAAGTTCAGAATGCTTTGGAGGGGGGGGGGAGAGACTGGAAGCTTGTCGCCGCCGGGTGACGCCTGGCATGCCAGCTGGCTGCTATAGCGGGCAGTGGTGCTAACCAAATCCCCGGCCTGCTACATACATATATAGAGCCAACCAGACCGAAGCTTTTCGCTGGTAATGTCCATGTCTGGTTGAAGCAGCAGAGTAAACAGGATGCGTCAATGCGAGAATGGCGGCATTGACAGGATCATCAGCACCACATGTGCGATGAAGAGTTGTCAGGCTCCTCTTGTTCCCAGCAACCAATGCGTCGCTTATTTCCATTCTCTGAAGGGGCAAAAAAAAATAACTTGGACTTTTCTCTCCGCAGCCGCAATTACCGCCCCGTTCAACTGGTGCTGGCTACCCTACGTGAATTCATCAAGCTGTGCTCTTACCTGTCTGGAAGCAGATTCGCCTCAGAAAGCTACCCGAGGTTGAGGGCTTAGTCCAGAGTCAATTAATTACCTGTTTCAAATGGTCTAGTTCGTTTGCACAAGGTTCAAGCTTGACGTGGACTCGTGGAGCAGCTATCTATCGTTCAACAACACCTTGCCAACTGCTACTTTACTAAAAATGGGTTACCTTCACAAGGGAAATAGAGCTTGCCGATGCCACACGTGGTACCACTCGTATATTGCATTGAGTCTGCTGTATGTCTTTGCAATAAATATGTACATATACAGGAAAAAAGCAGGATAAGAAAGACGACGAAAGAAAGGGAAGCAAATCGTCAGGCAATGAATGTGTTGTAATGAATATGGCTATAATATCCAAAACCGAAGTCGTCTTCATCAATCATCTGTGATGCGGTCGCGTGGTCTAGTGGTATGATTCTCGCTTAGGGTAACACCCCGAGTAAGCTTGCGAGAGGTCCCGGGTTCAATCCCCGGCGCGACCCTTGAAGGACTTGTTTTTGCTCATGATAGATTATTTTTTTTTTGGCTGTAGCAGCAGTTACGAGACATTTATTTGCCCGTCAAAGTAGTTCGAGAAGGTGAAATGCGCTGTAAACTAGACTGGCCATGCGAGTATTCAAAGAGTAGTTTTGGCCGTGTTGTTTGTTGATGAAGCATGATATCATGATAAATGCGATTTATCTTCGTTCTTCCCAGATTATCTAGCCAAGTTGGTCATTAGTCACTGCAGAGAGACTAGGCTTGAGATATTTACTTTTACTACATGTGCCTCCTTCCTCGGTCTCGAAAATGCAAATTCCATGCGTAACCCACTCGCTGAAGCTGTTCTCTTTTTAGCCAGGGGAAAGAAACAGTTAGCAGCAGACCAAGGCGGGAGTGCCTCCGTCATGAATCTTCAGACAAGTCTGTCCCGACAGTCCATGGGAATCCGGCGAAAGGGTTTATGTTTGGTCATTAGCCGGTGAGTTCACGATATGATACGGTGACGGCGCATAGCCAAGTGATACCCCAAGACACTGGTGAATCCCGGTAACCACCAGCGCATCACCGAATCCCAGTGACATCACGATTTGCGTCTTGTAGCTTTCCCTTCCTCCTGAATACGGCACGGTTCCCTTATCCCGGGATGAGTTCTTTGGTAGACAACGGAGAATGGCGTACCAGCACCACTCATGTAAGGACGTGGATTCCAACAAATACAATACCTATCAGGTTGCATCACGTACTAGGGCTGGACAGCTCTCAAGTTCCCACCGTGTGCTGGCCAATTTTTCCCAAGCTTCTTGCCACTTCTGCCTTTCTCTGTTACCCTCCGCGTCAACTACACTTCCACATTTCTCCTCCCCAACACCCCCTTTGCCTATTCTCCCATGCGCCCGATATGTGCGTTTCTAACGGGGCCGTGATAGTTTCAATGTAAAACTCATCAGTTTGTAAGTGGCTAGCCACTGTCCATATTGCGAACCATGATGCACGAGGCGTGGCGTGAGAACAGCAGCCTCTGTAGGCACAATGGTATCACTTGTACTCAGACGGGCGCAGAAAGCATGCGTGGCGACAAGTGAGCTAAAACCTAGACCATTTTATGAAGAGGAAGTGCCGGATCATCGTTGTAGTCTGAGATATGGTGATTGTCTCGTATCTGCCTTCGTCTCTAGTCCCTGCCTTTCACGGCCGCTTTTTTACAATTATCGGAAACAGACTTGCAAGAGGAGAGCGTCAAGAACACGAGAGATTCCGCCGTGTAAGAGACCTTTCGCATCATCTCATCACTTGTACACAGACAATACCAACACTGACATCTCGATATTCAGCGACGTGGGCCAACAGCATGGCAAATGCTGCGGAAACGGCCAGTTAGTCGGCCTGATTTGAGGTAGAATGAGGGCGGCATCCAGGCAAATGTAAACATGAGTGCGATGCTCGACAATCAGGTAGCACTGATCGTCTAGCTACTGAATACGAAGCCTCAGGGAAAGGTGATTTCGCTTGCGACGATTTCGCGGGTGCGGTGATGTGACTAGCAGGAGTATGCTGGCACGGAGAGCACGGCCGGGTTGCCAGACAAAGAAATGCCATTGAAGGACCTTAGCATCACGTGGAAATGCGCACAGTGAGCGAAAAAGCAACATGTCGCAAAATAAGGTACCCGTCTATCATCTCAGTGGTGAGATGGCCGAGTTGGTTATGGCGTCAGGTTAAGGTTACCTTAACGTTAACATCCTGATGGAGCAATCCTCCTGGGTTCGAGTCCCAGTCTCATCAAAGATTTTTTTGTGGTTTTTTTCTTTTTTAAAAAAAAAAAAAACTTTTTTAAATCCCTTTGTCTTGGCTTTTGTTTATTCATTTATTCATGTTTCTTTTACACACCGTGTCATTGAGGGTCTGCCAGCGTATGCTTACCAGACACATGCGAAGATATGTGATACGGAATGGATTTGCAGCTTTATGCATGTTCGTCGCCAGACTCGAGTCCGGGAAGGACTTGCCCCACTCTGCCCGCACGTTCCTTCCCCTGCCCCTCCACCGACAGCTGGTCGCTGGTTAGCAATTTATTTATACTCGTTTCTGATGACGCCAGCCTCTTTTGACAATCAACCAACTCCGTACCCCGTTAGTTTCCTGGACCTGAAGCTGCGGCCGTTCTGCGACTTCCCACCTCCTAGCTTCCTCCTCCGCGACACATATCGGCTTGAGAGAAGATAGCTCCATCGCCGTTCCTGTACGTGCCCAAGCTGTGCTTTGCCTGGTTTTTTGATTCGACGCGATCTGCAACACCATGATACCATACCACCCACTCTGGGTGCTGCCGCACAACCGGCCCCCCGCCCTTGCAGTTGCAGGTGCAGTTGCTGTTGGGCAGGAACCATGCTGATTGGATAGACGAAAAAAATAACATAGAATAGGCCCATCCGCCCTTCAACTTGGACATTTCTATTTCTCGACACCGATTCTGCAGGAGGGGACTATTTGAAAAAAAAAGAAGGAAAAAGAAGAAAAAAAAAAGAACATGGCGGAAAAGGCAGAGACACCGATTTCCCGGGAGAAGCTCGAAGGTGTGCCATGATGCGACAGCCGGACTCATGCTTCCGAAGCATGGCGGATTGACACGAGGAGTGCTAACTCTTTGCCAGCTCAAATCAAGTCTGCCGACATGGTAAGGCCATTCGAGGGCGAACTCGTAGCGATGATGTCGACAAAATGGCTGACGCCCCCCGGACACAACAGACCGAGGAGATGCAGCACGAGGTCGTCGATGTTGGTACGCAAATACCCGTTCGGTCAGACGGCGTGAGGGGAGGGGGGCCCAGCATGGCGCACGAATAAAAACTGACAGTGACGGGTGCAAACAGCCCAGGAGGCCATGTCCAAGTTCACCATTGAGAGGGTATGTCGCTGCTGGAAAGCGCGACCTTATGGCAACGACAGATGGCTGATGCTGCAAGCTGGACTAGGACATTGCCCAGCACATTAAGCGCGCAGTTCGTACATCCCCTGTCCATGGAAGCCGAGAAACCCCTAGCTATCCTCGCTCAAGCAACCCGTGATCCGCGCCCACTAAGAGGAAAGCAGTTTGACGAGCGAAAGGGACCGAACTGGCACTGCATCGTCGGCCGAAACTTTGGCAGCTTCGTGACTCATGGTACGTTGTCTCCCGCTCCCTCCGCCTGTTGAAACGTTTCTGTGCGGTGGTCCCGTGTTTTTTTCTTTCTTTGGTGCCGAGTCCTGACTTTTTTTTTTGCGGCAGAAACCAAGCACTTCATCTACTTCTACCTCGGCCACTGCGCCATTCTTCTCTTCAAGACGCAATAAAGACAACTGCCAACCCGCACCGCTCGCTGCGCAATGGGGAAAGAGCGCCATATTAGGGCACGACTTTGCAGGTTGTTGGGCCGCCAGATCGGATGATGCTCGTTCGTGAGCATGGTCCTTTTCATCCACCGTCGTTGCTCGATGTCATAGCAACGAGATTGCTGGTTAAGGGGTGGCTAGAAAAGTATGAAAGTAGGGAGAAGATGAGAGAAAAAAGGGGATGAGTACTCGTCAATATTGATGGAAAGCCAGCGGTGGGTGAGTTGGTTCATGGATACTGTCGTTTAGTGTCGCGAAAGAATGAAATGGGGCTTTGCTACAGATACCCTCGCTGGCTGTGTCGTGAAGAATGACAGGCTTTGCTACGGATTCTCTTGCTGGCTGACCCATTCCGATTCATGTCCCTCTGAAGTCGTGTCACGCCGTCTCATCCAAGCTCTCGTGGTGATGGTGATTCCACGGCACTCGATTCATCCTGCCTGCCGGCTGCTTGCCAACCCGTCCCGTCGTCCATCTTTGCCTCATCCTCACACTGACCCCGCCACGACAACGCCATGAGCAGCAGCGGGGGCGGGCACAGCATACCCACGATGCTCACTCAAATCGCAGCTGGCTTCGAACCCCCCCCCCCACAGAAGCACCCACGGCTGCGCGACTCGACGCTGGTCCTCCCATCCATCAACCCTGAAACTGTCTTCTCCTCTGCAGCTTGGGCGTGAACGCGGGGAGCACCGGTTTCTGCAGCGGGCCATACCCGCCAGCCGCAGAACGTGCCCATCTGCCATGGCAGACATGGCATCTCCAAGCCGCCGTCTGCGGGACGCACCAGGCGGCCACCGGCTCGAGCGTCTGGGAATTGGCGCCGCGTTCAAGATTGCTGTCCTGCCCCTCCGTCGCATCAGCACCAGCCCCGGCCGTGGCGGGCCTTTTACTTATTCAGGCACCTTTCTGCAGGCACGGGCGAGGGTTGGCAACTCACTCCGGAGCCCGTACTCGGGCATAACGTCGCGGCTGGGGCAACAACAGCAACCATCCAAACCGGGTCGCGTTCTACGTTTGGCGCGGAGCACGGAATAGACTAAATTAATGTAGTAGCCCCATAGTCTTGACCTTTGGGGCCAGACCCAGCTAGCGGCCCTGTTGGAGGCAGCGCGAGCCGCGGAGGAATTCGTGGGCCCAGCTTCTCCATATAGCTAGCTGTCTTGAAATAACCAAGTCTCTTTTGCTCATCCGAATCAAAAGGGATGGGGGGAGGGGGGAAGGAGAAGGCCCATGGTTTATTACAAGACAGCCGAGTAGAAAAGCTAGCCCACGAATTTCCTAGGGCGGTAGGTAGTATGCCCTTCTCCGACTGGCAAAACGCACAAAGGGTAGGGAGCACGAGGCATGACGTGACGTCGTGTGTCCAGCAGGCCCCAAGCCAGCCAGGCCCGCGGCCGTAAGACCCGAAGCACTGTTTTTTGTCGGGTTTTGTCTTTTTTTGTCTGTTTTTGTCTGTTTCTGTTTTGCCTGCGGTCGCCCATTCGAGTCGACAGGGGGGTGCACGTACGCACCCAGAAGCAAAGAAGGGTGGCAAGGTGCGACAGCGCAGAGTCGTGCTATTTCGAATTCTAAATATAGAGCTTCTCGTGGGTGCAATCAGGCGTTGCCCATGGAATAAATGCCGACGTCTTACGGGCGTTCTCCCCCAGCAGCTGCGTGGTGCCACCTGATGCTCGGTTTCGCCGTGCTGGGGCGCCGCGCTGGGGGCCGCCGTGCAGGGTGCAGCTGCTGAAACATGCCCGTCGCCTTGTTGCCCGGGGACACCAGTCGAGGGCACACGACTGACTCAGCTTTCCGTTGGGCTGGGTTCGTCGGCATGTATAGATAGCAGACTGGAAGAGTGCGTGCGTGCGTGCGTGCGTGCGTGGAAGAAGGGCGGCCGGGCCGGCCGGCGGCAGGCCTCGGCTACGGAGAACTTTAATCGCCTGCTGAAACGTTGTTGCTGTTATCCGGGAAAGGCCAGGGGCGGGCTGCGGGGGATTTGACGCGCTCTGCTTGCTGGGGGTTGATTTGACGGCCCAATCCATGAGCAGATCACCTCCGAGGGACTCGGTAGGCCTCTGCGGCCCTCTGCGCTCTGCGGTTGCTGTGCTCGGGGATTACCGTCATCAATTCGGAAGAGCCTGGTGATGCCTTGATCGGCCTCATCTGACGCAGGGCTGACTAACGAGGGGCCTGGCGCAGCGCCTAGGCCCAATTAGACCGACCTGCAGCGGGCCGTCCGGTGCCAATGGGGTGGGGGGGGGGGCAGAAGCCGCCATTGCCAGTTGGCACTTGGCACTTGGCTGGCACTTGGCTGGCACCGGGCAGGTAAACTGGGCACAGGGCACTGGGACTATCATTGACGTCTCCCAGCCTGAGCCGGGCGTCCTTTACGAGCCAGTTCTCCAGCTTGATTATGCGACGTGCAGGTCCAATCCATTTTGCATGCTGAAGCCATCCCCGGTGGCAATGGTTGGTGACTGGTCATTTGTCAAGCGTTGCTGCCCGCTTTCCCTATAGGCCTGATGCCAGCGATTGACAACAACAACAACCTACCTATGTAGGTAACTATAAGACCTTGAATAGAAAGTTAAGGTCTCTGGGCTTCTACTCTACTCTACTGCACTCCGTACCCATCAATCCAATCCCGCCAGAGTGGGGTTTGCCTCGAAACCGTGGCGCCACCGGTGGAGAGGGGATGCGATGGACAAGGACAATTGGCTCGGCTCGCCTTGGGCTGGGCATTGTTTCTGCCATGGACATGGACGCCAGCCCTCTGTTGATAGCTTAGGTAGCTACCTACGGAGTAGCTGGCTGGCCCTTTCATCTGGCCTTGGTTGGATGCCTAGTCACAGTCACTGTGGTGTGTTTGAGTCGAGTACGGAGTACGCAGTATGCAGAACTACCTAGTCAAAGCTGTCTGCTCAACGTATCGCGTTTCTCTGCCATGTCTGCACGTTTGCCGGTGCAGCAAGCTCAGTCGAATGCTTCGTCTCCGCAGCTCCATATACACCTACATATGCACCTGTCATCCCTGTCATCCCCGTCATCCCAGCCATACCAGCCATACCAGGTAACCCAAGGTTTAGTTTTAGGCTGCAGCTCATCTGTCTCCACCGTGTCCGTCTCGTTTGAGATTTCCTTCACCAGGGAGGGACTTGGATACATACCTACCTGGCTCTGGAAAGCACGCACCCGATGGTTACATGTAGTAAGCATTTCCCGTCGGAGGGCGTGTACTATTCTTTGCTAACCATGATGACGCGAGGTTGGATATGGCCTTTTGATCGGGGAAGACCACCACATGCTCAGTCAGCTGAATCATCTGTGGCCCGTTGGGTGCCGTGGGTTGGGCTTGGTTGAAGCGAATCAAGTTGGCGATTCTGTCAATGGTTTCAACTCAAGCACAGTGTGCAGTGTGCAGGCAAGAGAAGAGACAAGGCCTCCTTTCCACTGTCCCGCCTCCGGAAAAAGACCAGAAATCCTGTGCAACGTCCGCAGGTGGCCGTGGTTGTTTGGGGCCAGTTTCGTTTGACACTGTGAAGATGGCTGGGCTGGGGGGGGCCAAGGGAAAGCCATTGATCCCCTTCCTACATGTATGTACCTCCGTACTGAGTACTCCGTACAAGGTTCTGAAGCCCCGCCTCGACCCACTCAGCCACTGGACAGACACAAGGGATCCACCAGCTGCTCGAAGTATCAACAATGCGGAGTTCGGAATGCGCTGCGGTGGTTTCCCCTTCCAACGAATGCGCTGGAGATTGCCAGAGCAAAGTCGCTCATCATACTTACGTCTGATTCTCCTTGCGGCGCAAACCATTTTCTGTCGAGAGATATCTGTTGAGAAAATCTCATGCCACTTTCCGAAAACGCGACTACCGCCACCTTTTGCTCGAAATAGTCCGAGACGACCAGACCAGACCAATTGGGCAGTTCGAGGCCCATGCAAAGCTGGTCAGAGGGGGGGGGGGGGGGGGGAAGGGAAGGTTAAGGTCGCCCGAATTAACCGCAGACGGCAACTGGGCGTTGGGTCAATAACTAACTCCGTACATGTAGTCTATAGAGCCCACGAGCCCTGTGACAGGACGGGGCACGCAACCAGATTGGATGGTGGGAGCGCCCCCGACAAAGGTCAGGCAGGACTTGCGGCATGGAGGAAATGCAAAGGCGGATATATCCTACCTACCTAGGTACAGTAGGCGGCAAGTTGGCAGGTGAACGGGGTTGATGCCTCGCAGACATCGGTGGCGATGCACCGTGATCTCGGCGTCTCTGCAAAGCAAGCCAATTCCTTTTCGGCAACTTGGCCGGAATAGGATGCGCATTGTTGATGACGACGCCAAGACTCCCTTTGCCCCCACCGCTTGAGGGCCTCACGACCTCGTCACAAGTTGTGCGGAGGAGGAGTGATTGGTCTCGAGCTTGGACAAGCCGTTCAGATGCCACGTAGGACGGAGTACCGGATAGACGGTACGGAGACTGCGACGGTAGAGACTGCGACGGCACAGACTGCGGACGTGTAGCAGACATGGCTGGGGCCATTGCGCCGAGCGTAAACGGTGCAATTGGTCACGGTGTCACGGATGCTCAAAGGAGAAGAAATTGGTCAACGTGGGACGTCGGGGTTTGCACAGCACATGCACACTTGTGCTTCTAGAACGCCGTCAGGTGTTGATGGTGGTGTCCATGACTGCACTGCATTGACGCTTTGCCAGTTGCCTGGCAGGAATGCGCAAGGATCAATTGCGTTAGGTGCGTTACATAGGTAAGGTAGGTAAGGTAGGTCTGGTCTGGTCAGTACCTCGCTTCTTCGCGGCAAGAAGCACGAGTGCAGGAAAAAGCTGGACGAGAAGGGAGGTCGCCCTGTCTTGGGTGGGGTCTTGTAGCAGCCGATGGGAAGCCCAGGCCGCACGGGATGAATGGATTGTACGGAGTACTCCGCAGTGGATTGTAGTCGCAGCATTGGACCATTTTGTACATGCTCAGCTCTGCTTGGCCGTTCTGCAAGAAATGCCGTCCAAGGCTGCCGGCGATCTACAATGCACTCTGGCGGGGAAAGAATAGAAAAAAAAAGAAAGAAAAAAAGAGAGAAAAAAAAGAATGCTCAATTTCATCCCAAGCACCCCCCCCCACCCCCGCTGCTCTGAATGCTCTGAAAATATAATTCAATTACAGTTTTGCACAGAGCAGAAGGTCTGGCTGGTCCGCTGCGACACCATGGTCGGACAATCACAACAGCCAAGCAAGCCCCATTTGCGCCAAGGTTGGACGGAGGACGGAGAGGTAGCTGCAGCTGACCATATGACCCCAAGGCTACTATGATAAAGCGCCGGGCCTCGTCAAATGTTTGCAGCGACAAGCCGCCGTCAGGCTAATAACAAAACGGCTGGACGGACGGACGGACGGACTAAGTAAGCAGGCAGAGTTTTGTGACACCCCAGCCACCATCCACGGCGCACGACCGACTCTGACTGCTCTGTAGCACAGTACAGCACAGGACAGTACTCCGTACTCCGCACTCTGCACGCTTCGATCCTCGCCAGCACGCACGGCAGCGACGGTGGCAGCAAGTCTACGTGGCGCGCCAGCCCACGACAATGACAGATGCCAATCCACCAGACAGACAGTCAGTCAGCCATTCATCCTGGAATCATGTTGATGAGATGCGAGGGTTTGAGACACTGGTTTGGTGACTTTGGGTCCACCAACCCCGTCGTCGTCGTCGTCGTCGTCGGGGAGCCATCACTGGTCGGACCCTTGCCTCAGCCTGGTGCGAATTGATAGTGGGAGACGGACGCTGCCAGGGCATTGTCAACGTGCGTCTAGGTGCCAATGTTGGGTACCTCCAATGTTTACATGCCACATAACTACCTAGGTTCAAAATCTCTCTGATCAATGTTACCGAGCGCCGCAGACGGGTGCTGTTTTCATCTGCTTTCATGTGCTCCGTACGCCAGCTCTTTCCCGCCTGACGCATCTCACCGGACACGGGAACGCCCACCAAAAGAAAAGGGAAAAGAAGAAAAAAAAAAGGCGCATTCGGCTGCTTGGACGAACCCGTCGTCGAGAGGTCCGGGGGGCATGAATACGTATTGCGGGTCCGATTGAGCAAGGGGAAAGAGAGGAAAGGACTGGAGAGAGAGCCTTTGCAAGCATTGAAACCCGGTAGCAGGTACTCCGTACTTCCAGGGTGGAAGTCGGAAGCACCGACCATTGATTGAAGCAAGCCTTATTATTAGTATGTAGGGTATGTAGGTGGTTTCAGTGTACGGTGTACGGTGTACGCGGTACTCACGGTACTCGCCAGATTCATCTTGTTCCGCACTGCGCCTGCGCATGCGCAGCCAGCTCCAAATGGGTGGGCGACGCCACAGCAGTGCCGGGGTGACGCTTTCGCCAGCGCCAGCGCATCCCTACAGAGGCCAGTCGCCACCGCAACGCAACGCAGCACAGGCTGACGACGGGTGGGCCAACTTGCGGAATGCCCATGCCCACGCTGGGGCGAGTCCGCCCTCCCGCAACGTGACTGACTGGCTGGGATGGATGGATGCAGAGGATGGACGGAGTTGGGCGGAGGGCAGGACCGAGAAGATGACTTTGCGGGTGATGTAGATGACGGATGGAGCATGACGGATGGAGCATGCCGGCTAAAGCATGCCGGCTAAAGCATGACGGCTGATCTGCTTTGGATTGCCAGGTCCAAGTATCCGTAGCTCCGTTCTCGATACCACCTCGTGCCTTTCAAGGATGACAGCACCGGGAAGGGGGGAAGGGCAAGGGCGGGCGTGCGGGCGTGCGGGCGGAAACAGACCCGACATGGTCAGGCGAAGAGAAGAGCTGCACATGTCAACTTGTTTGGCAGTTGGGAAACTTGGGAGTGCCCAACGCATGGCGAGGCGAGGCGAGGCGAGGCGAGGCGAGGCAAGACGTCAATGGAAGCTGGACTTGCCGGGCTCTGGGGCCCGTAGCAGCTGGGCAAAGGCCGCGTCGGGTTTATTCTCCCGTCTGGTGCATCCGGAATGCAATGCTCGCCGTCGACGAGCAGAGCCAAGGGCAGGCAGGCAGGCAGGCAGGCAGGCAGGCAGGCAGGCAGGCAGGCAGGCAGGTCCAGATGTCCTTGCCGAGCGGCACTTAAAAAAAAGAAAGACCAGCAGCCATTGCTGCTCCCAATGGCTTTTCTGGGCAAAATGCTGGCACCGACCAACTGATGAGCATAAAGCATAAAGCGTAAAACACCAAAGACAAAGACATGAAACATAAACCATCAATGGGGCCCTCATCTCTGCCGTACGCCCTCGCCCTCGCCCTCGCCGTCTCCCTCGCCCTCGCCGGGTTCCTCACCACCTGCAGTTTGCACGGAAAGTTTCTGCTGCATGACCAGGCTCTTCTTTCAAAAGTAAGATAGATACATACATGTGCCCTGGCGACTGGGTGGCACCTCTGGGCGAGGAATTTGGCCCAGTAAAACCTCATTACTACGGGGGCCTACAACGGAGAGAGTGTCGAAAGTTGCCAGACATGTACGGACTACTTTGCTAGGAACGTGGGCCTGGTCTTGTCCACTCCCGACAAGGCTTTGCCTGCCGTACCCACACCGTACCCGAGCTAGGTTATCCATCTCGAGCCCCACCACAACCAACCTTTGGCCCATTGCCATCCCGGGATTCATTGCCCATTGCCCGCCCATTCATTGCCCACTGCCCACTGCCCACCAGCTGCCTACTACCCACAGCCCGCAAACCACCCCCCCCCCAAAGGCCCGCGCGAGCCTCTGGCTCACAGCACGGGCACCCACCCACTCAACCTCCGTTATACCCATCCGCCCATTCAGGTGCTCTCAGTGGTGCCAACTGATTGCCATCTGGTTGCCGGCTGGTCGCCCACTGGGTCGCCAGCCCACCCCACAAGTTGCCCTGTCCTGGACTCGTTGTTACCCCCCCCCCCCCCCCCCCAAATTCCCTGGTAGTGCCTGGTTTCTACCCACTTCCCAGCTACCACCACCACCACCAGCGCTACTACTGTTCATCAATCTTCACATCGACAAGAGCTCAGGTGCCTCCTCTTCCTGTCCATTACACTTTTTAAAGTGTACTCAGGCGTGCTCCGTGCGGCCATTGGCTATTTTCCGACTGCTCTGAATCCCGACCAGCAATCCGTTCCCGAATTGCGTTCTCCTTACTCATTGCTGTCCCTTTGGGGACACCGGCAGTGAATTCCCTCTTATTCCCACCTCTCCAAGGCCTGGCCCCATCCGCCTTTTTTGACTTCGAGACCAGCGTCCTTGACAAACGCAAACGACGACAGGCCACCGCCGGGCTAATCATACGATGCGAACTGACCCCATTCTGACCATTTAGCTTTTTTTCTTCTTCTTGTCTCTCGATCCCAACTTCTTGGAGACTGTCTGTTTACCAGGAGTAATCTTCGGGTCCATCTGAAACACCCAGATCCAAACCCTCCTGCTGACCACAGGCTTCTTTCAAGATCACCACCAAGACAGCAGCAGCAGCAGCAGCAGAAGCAGAAGCAGCAACAACAACAGCAACAACAACAACAGCGAAAAGGCCAGCGAAAGATCAACATACCACTACCTTATCGCGTGCATTCTCTGTTCTCAGCTGCAATGAATTCTCTCAAGGTGCCAGAAGGTGGATGGCTGTTGGCTGGCTCCTCCAGCCCAGACTCAGTACTACCACCGCAGGCATTTGTCCTCAACCTCAGTGACGATGTCGTGGAGCAGATGATTCAGAGTGTCCGCGTGGGGAATAACTTGGAACTGAAGTTGGGAAAGAGTCCGGTATGACACTCCTTCGCTCCAGGTCTAGTTTTGCGTCTCTCTTTGGACTGTACTGGGACCTTCTTTGTTTTCCCTTTCCATGGCTGCCTCGGCCTGGGCTCGCGACAGCTATCGTCCTCTTCAAGCCAATTCAAACTAACAAACTGCGTAGACTCTGCATTATGGATCGAAATCCTACCAAATACCACTGCCTGAGGAGGAAGTCCCATTCGACCTATACCTCACCAAGCCATTCGAGTCCACTCGCCGCGCTGAGCGATTGCCACATGCTGGCAGTCTCTTCAGCCGACCCAGACTGTCTCGCCCCGCGCCGAAAAAGGTCCCGAAGGAGGTCAAGGAGGGAGACGCAAGGAAGAAGGCTACAGCGCCAAGCAAAAGCTCTACACCCTCGGCACTTGATTCCGACATGGAGAACCTGCAAAACAGCTTGGCTGCTCATGATGCGGCCCGGGACCGGTAAGTTCACATCACCAAGTCTGACTTATTGGTACAACCGTGGTTTTTTCCAACGCTAACCATTTGCACAAGGGCTCGTGTGGTCGAGAAGCTGCCCGTGGGCGGCAAAGGCAGGAACAAGCTTCTGTCTAGCATTTCGTCTACTCCGAAATCGTTACCAACCTCGCCCTCCTTGAACGCAGCTCGTTCACCGAACTCAATATCCCAGATAACGGCTACACAGCAAATGATAGAGCGGAAAAAGGAACAACGGTTTACATTGGTTCACGAACTGGCGGTCGCGGATAGAACGACCAAATATCTCGAGAACAAATGGGCAGGCAAGGAAGAGGACTTTCGACCGACCTTGGAGAAAATGGCAAATTACAGCCCTGACACCCAGACGTGGTCTATGAGGCAATCATCTTGGAGAGAGCTTGATGTATGGAAGTACGACTATGACGACCAGGACGACCGACGTTTGGCCATCGACAGGGCGATTCGACAGTACGATAAACTGCGGCTTTCGTCGTCGGAAGCAGAATGGCAACTGCTGCTGCCCAAGGAGGAGCGAGGGAAGGGTAAATGCCTGAGCCGCCTGCAGGCTAGCATAGCCAAGGGACCGCCTCAGCAAGCACCCAAGGCCAAGCCGCAGAAGACGGATGATAGTCACGGCTCCAAGGACGATGCTGAGAGCGCCGAGGGCGACAAGCGCAAACCGGGAGGCGAGGCCATGTCTCGGGCAGGCTCCAACTCCACCTCCATACCGGCAAAGACGAAGAAGCCTACAGCCCAGGAAGCGCAGGCGAAGAGACTGCTCAGCAATTCCAAAGCCAAGTCAACTGCACTCAAGACATCCCCTTCCAAGACCAAGGCCCCCGCGAAGAATGACAAGCGGGTGCTCTCTGCTCCCATCATTGAAAACTCGGACTCATCTGGAGACGAGGGGCCCATGATGAAGTCCAGACCGGCTCCACCGGCCAAGGCCAAGGACACGGTCATTGTGAACACGAAATCTTCGGCAAGCCGAGAGAAGGCCAAAAAGCCACCCGTGAAGCGACCCAGGGAGGAGTCCGACTCGAGCTCCAGCTCTGGCACGCCTCTTTCAAAACGAATCAAGCCAAAACAACCACTCCCTGCGGCGCCTCCCAAATCTCGACCGCAGCCTGCAAAATCGAGCCATGTTGAAAGCGCTCCGTCCCGTGTTGCATCCTCGTCGTTTCGAGGAAGAACCGCCAGCAATACATCGCCCACCAAGTCCTCACCGCTGGCGTCGTCGCCACCAACTAACGCGTCAGACTTGGATGAGGATACCACTCCACCGGCTCCAATCGCTCCGCAAAAACGAAAGATGGACAGCGACATCAAGTCGAGGATTGCCAAGCGTCGAGCCGTGGAGAGTGTGCCTGCAGAGGTGATGAACAAGGCCCACAAGTTCAAAACGTTTTACCAAAAGTACGAAGCGTTGCACTACGAGATCTCGGCACTAGATAACCCACCACACGAAAAATTGGCAGATTTACTCGACATGCGAGGTCGATTGGAGCACATGAAGAGGGAAATTTATAAGCAGTATTCTCCAAGCAGAGAGTGAATGACTTAATGATGCTTTTTTTTTTCTTCAGCATATTGTTCGCCCTATTTTTCCTGTTTTTCTTTTTCTTTTCGACATGTCATGACTTTGCATGCTCGGTATGGGAACGGGGAGCGGCTGCATATTTCGACATTTTTCTCTAAATTTCTTTGTTTCCCCCCTTTTTAAAGCTACCCGGCCTTTTGTCTTGCATGTTGACAAAAAGAAACAAGGGCGTACAGGACGAGGGAGTTATTGCATTTTGACTTTGAGGGTCAGGGAACAGGATTATGCATTGCGTACGGACCAGAACAGCAGAGGCTGATTGATGGGCAGGAAGCAACTGGGCCAAAAGCCCGAGTGGGCTACAGCAGACGACAAGTGAGCTTTACAGTGGGAGAGACAAGATGATGCATGTGTGCATGTCCAGGCCGATGTCTATTTCCTTTTCCTTCCCTAGTTGTTCGATACCACGAGCCTGAAACGAGGCAAGGAATGCAGACGGAATACATTTTTTATGAATACATGTGTTGCCACGGACTAATCCAAGCGCAGAGGCCCAGGGCCTCGGCTCGCCTGGCGGCAGATGCCGGTGCCACGCATGCATGATTAGACACTAGAGAATAGTTGGCCAGGCACTCGAGCTGGATTCCCCTCTCCACATGCTCCTCCCTCACAGGTCGAGCTTCCAGGTTGGTAGTCAAAGGTGGATTCGAGCACGTGAGCAACGATGTGGCATGCGGCTAGTGGGGGGGGGGGGGGGGGGTGTGGCTGATGTGGCTTTGGCTAGCAACTGCGCGTGTACTCCGTACGGAGCACTAGTACTTATGTATACCCGTGACCGGCTGCTGACTGATTGCGCGCGTTTGTCGTCAAAATGAAGCAAACCTCACCAGCCTTGCTGCTGTATCGAACCATGTTGCCCACGCAGCTTTCCTGAGCCCGACGACTTTTTTTTTCGCGCGGCACCCCGCCAAGTTTCCTTGCGGCGTTGTCCAACACGACTCTACGCCAAGGCAGTTCAGTAAGCTTATCCCGTCGGGGTCCAACGGGACGACGCGGCTAGAGCGATTTGGCGTTCTAACCTCTCCGCACTCCGGTATAGCCTCCGCCGTTCACACGTTCACAGGGCACCCGAATCGAGGCCGGCATCACGATCCCCGCGGGCTCGCACCACAACGCCGACCAAAAGCAAACAACTCGGGAGTCGCTACCCTACCCTCGAAGCCGGCTGCCCCCCCCCCCCCCCCCCCCCCCCGCGCGTCCATCCGCAGCAAGGATTCCCGCAATGCCGCAATATCGCATTGGTATGGGCGACGAGTTCCCCCCTTCGCCGTGCGAGAATTGCCAACCCATGCTCACAAACGCGCGACAGAGATTTCGCCCAACAACAGGGCAGGCTGCAAAGACGCGGTGTGCAGCAAGGACAAGGTCAAGATCCTCAAGGGCGAGATACGATTCGGCACTTGGGTGGAGATCCAAGACCACGGGAGCTGGGCGTGGAAGCACTGGTAAGGCAGATGCCCGTCGATTTTTGCTTTGGGAAAAAGGGGGGGGGGGGAAGGTGGTTTCCGCCGCGACGGCTTTGGCGGCTGCGGCGCAACTTGGAGACTAACCAGCGTTGGGTGGCGCAGGGGGTGCGTCTCGGGCTCGCAGCTCCAGAATCTACGCGACGAATGCGACAAGGGCGACGACGGGTGGGACTTTGACGCGATTGACGGATACGACGAGTTGGGGTTTGTCGCGCCCCACGCGCGCCCTGCTTCTCTGCCCAAAGGGGGGCGTTTTTGTTTTGTGGTGACGCGAGCTGAGATGTTGACTGTGCAGCGATCCAAAGGTTCGGGAAAAGGTCCAGCGATGCGTGAGGCAGGCCCACGTTGATGCCGAGGACTTCAAAGGCGTAGGTCATCCCCGCTTCCGCTGGGACGGAGCTCGACGAAAACGAAAAAACGGCTGATGAGGATGTCGAGGCTAGGACCCCGAGAAGAACCTCCCCGGCGAAAAGGGCATCCGCCTGACCGCGAAGCAGAGGGCTGCCAAGGAGGCAGCGGAAGAAGACGTAGGCCGTTTTCCGGGTCCAGATCCCGCTGCTGCTTGAGCGGCGCTGGCCAGCGTTTCGTGGGCTGACGGGGAACCAGCAGGAGTCTGACGGCGCCAAGCCCACGAAGAAGAAGAAGACAGCGGCGAAGCGCGCGCGCAAAAGCGGCGACGGCGACGGCGACGCCGACAGCGAAGAGGACGATCGCAAGGCGAAGAAGACCAAGGCGGCCGCCAAAGCGCCGCCCAAGCCGGCAGCCTCCAAGGCCCGCGGGAAAGGGGCGCCTGTAAAGGACGAGGACGAGACTGAGGAGGAGGAAGCGGAGGAAGCGGAGGAGGAAGCTGCGCCGAAAGCGTCCAAGAAGACGGCCAAGGCGAGGGCTGGCCCTGACGCAAAGGGCTCGTCCAAGCCGGGGCGCAGGCCGGCCAAGAAGATGGTGGCCGAAGAGGAGTCTGCCGACGAGAAGCCGGCAGGGAAGCGTCAAGGTCGTCGCACCGGCCGTTCGAGCAGAGGCCGGGCCTGAGAGGCAACTCGGGGCGCGGCGGCTTGTCCTGTCCCGTCCTGTCGTTGCCTTGTTTTGTGTGGGGTTCATAAACGAGCGGTTCAACCGGTGGCGCTGAGTTGATGGCCGGATTTCTATGGAGATTGAATACTTTTGCAGATAGTCCGGCGTGGCTTGTTGGATCCGCTCCTGATTGCCGTAGGCATGCTAGGAATTAGTTGGCTGCTACTACACACACACGCACACACGTTGACGGGCTTCACCAGGTACAGATGCACAAGCCGCGCCACGCATGTCATCGTGACGCCAAGGCTTGATGCTTATGCAAGTAGCCCCGCCCCCTCCCCCGCCCCCGCCATCGGCATCAACCCATCGTCATCAACATAGCTAAAAAATTGTAGTAAAAAATCCCCCCGACATCCTTCTCCCAACAATCTGCACCCGACATCTGCACCCGACATCTGCACCCGACATCTGCACCAGACATCTGCACCCGACATCTGCACCAGACATCTGCACCCCCCGGCATCCGCACCCCTGGCATCATCTCACCCACCGCCAAGCCACCATGTCGGCGTTGAACCCAGACCCCCAGCCCGGCGCCCCGGCCTTCATCCCCCTCGAAGCCAACCCCGAGCTCATGACCAAGCTGATCCACAAGCTCGGCGTGTCGCCCGCCCTCGCCCTCCACGACGTCTACTCCCTCACCGATCCGGACATGCTCTCCTTCATCCCGCGCCCCGCCCTCGCCCTGCTCCTCGTTTTCCCCGTCAGCGCCGTCTACGAGAGCCACCGCTTGGCCGAGGACAACACCCTCGACGACTACCGCGGCTCCGGCGGCCAGGAGCCCGTGCTATGGTGGAAGCAGACCATCCGGAACGCGTGCGGAATGATGGGCTTGCTGCACGCGGTTTCGAACGGGCCGGCCAGGAATCTGATTGGTACGCGTTGCTTGTTTCCCGCCTCGTCTCGTCTCGTCTTGGAAGCTGGGAATGTGTCCCCAGTTGAGTCTAGCTGACGCGTCCGCGCCCGCGATCAGAGCAGGGCTCGACGCTGGACCGCCTGGTCGGCAAGTCGATGACGCTGCCGCCGCGAGAACGAGCTCGCCTCCTGGAGGAGACGCCCGAGATTGCGGCAGCCCACAGGGAGGCCGCGTCCGAGGGCGACACGGCCGCGCCGGACGCGCAGGACGACGTGGACCTGCACTTTGTGTGCTTTGTCAAGGGCGGCGACGGAGCTCTGTGGGAGCTGGACGGGCGGCGCAAGGGGCCTCTCCGGCGCGGGGAGCTGCAGGAAAGCGAGGACATGCTGAGCGAGAGGGCGCTGAGCCTCGGCGTCTTGAGGTTCCTGGAGAGAGAAGGCGGCGACTTGAGGTTCAGTGCTGTGGCGTTGGCCGGGTCGCTGGATTGAGTGGGTGGCAAAGTTTCCAAGGCGAGGCGACTACCATAGTGTCTTGCCATGTCAAAAAGTCGCACAGCTTATCCTTTTCTCCTTGCACGGTGTAAGCAGGCTGCGACGGATCCACGAATTATGCTGGGAGAGCCCGGGCACGCGAAAGGCAAGAGGTCGAGTCCTGACATTTCTGTGATGAGATGAAATATGGACTGCGTGGCTAGATTCCATCGATACCATCATTAAACACCCGATGCTTTGGGTGTATTAGCAGGAGTTGTGGACAAGGCAAGGGATGTGTGTAGTCTTGACGTTAATTCGAAGAATGATGGTACCACGTAACTTCCCATTGAATATGCTGTTAGATCTGGTCATGAGCTGGTCTATGATACGGGTCCTTTTATCAATTTTTCACATGATTTGATGCTACACTCGGCCCTGCATCATGATATCTGGCTTGTCTGGTGGCGAAACGAACGATGGAAGGGCAATTTTTCTCGTTACAGTCGGGATCGTTGGCAGCACTCTGCTTGCTCCTCTGATAGGAACAGAGAAGGGAAAAAAAAGAATAGGTAAGAAGGGGTGGAAAGAGTCGCTAGTGAAGAGCCAAGACAGCTGGACGACGCAGGCTGGCAAAACCGCCAACACCGCCAAACAGACCAAGCAGCTGTCCGTTCCATGTTGCCAAACTGTTTTTCCTGCTGCTGGCTAAAGTACATACAAGCACCAAAAGCCCATGTCATCTCGGACCCGGAGCTCTTGCCCCATGCTGCTCGCTGCTCAGGTGGTTGTACCCAGGGAAGGCAGGCCCTGTGTGGGCCTCGCGACTGCCAACCTCCGTGATTGACCTGTCACTTGCTTATGACGCATCGAGTACGATTCTCCCAAATCATCGCGTCAAGTCATAAGTCATGGCAGGCGCTACCCTGTCGCCACGAGGCAAGGCACCAGACTATAAACTGGCTGAACCTGCTGTTGCGTCTCCCAATCGTCTTCACTGAGAAACTCGGATTCATAGCTCGAGTCATTGCTGTCTTTTTACTACAGTACCACAAAGATGCCGCGAGACCCGAGACATTGCCACAACGGTCCCTTTACGGAGGCTGGGAAGAACATCTTTCACGGGCCCGACCCCATCGGGGTGAGCTTGTAATCCCCAGGGCATGCCTATGCCTGAATGCATAGTCTAGTCCCTCGACGGCGAGATAACACTGTACAGACCGACAAGGTCCCCCGTGCGGACAAGACAGCCGACATGCCAGAGGGTTCGCGAGAAAAGGGCGCCGGCCTGGAGGGCATGAATGCGAGCGGAGGTCAGAGTCAAGGCATCAAGCACGGCGATGGTGTGGGCCAGGGAGGACGCGCGCGGAAGAACTAGTGGCAACGGCACGTTGAATCATACTAGAAGCGTTGGAAAGGGGGGCGGGGGGGGGGGGGGGGGGGGAGCCTGTCATGAAACCGTCATTGCGTTTTACGATTTCATGGTGAAATGCCTCCTTTTCGTTTTCCTGGTTTCGGAGAGCATGCTGTTGGAAGAGCAGGACTACATCATTGCAAAGTCCCCTGATGGCAGATTGCGACAGACCTCTACAGCCCGCCGCTGCCGCATACATCAGAAAGAGCCTCGCTGGCTGCCAACTCGCGCAGCTAGTCTATCACAAACCCCTGTTGTTCATATCGAACAGTGAGAGCATCGTGCGTCACGCCTTTGGAATGTGTTAAGCAAACCCCCCCAGACATTTTAGCGTCTCGGCTCGGCAAAGATGGGAGGAAGAGGGAAACGCTACACACTCACCCCCCAGCTGAACTCGGTAGGTAACCATGGCTGAGCCATAACTAGCTTCAATAGCGCCCGTCAAGGAGTAGTACCAGTGGTTGCCGATTCGCGTCATGCCCGCCGCCGACTTGGCCGACATGGGTATACGGTCCAAGTCGAGAAACAATTGAGCAATTCGCCTTGTCCGCGACGTGCAGTGGACAGGAGGCACGGCCTCGTCGTTGCAAAAGATTTCGATTTCGGGTTGAGGCGGCGGTCCAGACGATACGGGGATGTCGCATTGATAGGCAATTGCCGTGGGCACGCCTTCTGTGTACGATTGGCCCTGTTTGAGATCAACCAGATGTTCCAGAAAGTCGCGAGGTGTTCGTGGGAGGGAGGAAAGCAGCGGCGGACCTTTTGGATGAACCAGCACATTTCCGCGACGACCATTTCGCCTTCTTTCC
Organism: Ustilaginoidea virens; assembly: GCF_000687475.1. Classification (NCBI taxonomy): domain Eukaryota; kingdom Fungi; phylum Ascomycota; class Sordariomycetes; order Hypocreales; family Clavicipitaceae; genus Ustilaginoidea; species Ustilaginoidea virens. The sequence continues at coordinate 1,755,253 of NC_057317.1, read as the reverse complement.
GAGACCACACCCTGGTTGCGAGCTTAGCCGAGGTTGACCTTTGATCCTTGGGGTGGAATTTCACCTACGCCTCCTTTGGGTCATGGCGCATCATGTCATAGGCCGCGAGTAAACAGGTTCCGTACGAACGTCTTGCTATGCGCGACACGACCTGTACCTGCGTCAAGGTTGGATTGTAGTAGCCCAGACCGTGGATAACAGCGCCCTTGACAACTGCGATCCAGCCATTCTCTGGCTGCAGGACTGAAGCATTCCTAGCCAGAGAAGCCTTCACCTCGGCTCTCAGGTAGGCGCTCTGACCGAACCCGCCGACCAGAACGACGGCCGCTATGCCGTCACCCACCATGGCTATCTGCTCCTTGATCAGACAGATGATGTCTTTCACAATGGGCGCAAAAATCCTCGTCGTCATATCTGCCTGCGGGATCGTGAATCGATTTCGCTTAAGGCCGAGGCTTTCGTCGACCCGTATGGTAAGAGGGTCGCCTTTGGGCGTGAAATCCTTTTTGAACTACTCAAGTCAAAGGGGAGGTATAAAAAAAAGGGGGAAGAAGAAGAAGAAGAAGAAGAAGAAGAAGAAGAAGAAGAAGAAGAAGAAGAAGAAGACAAAAACTGGTTTGCTGGCGGCTGGAGCTGTGGGGGGGAAAAGGACATTGGTCGTCAAGATCTTTTACCCACTGATTCAAACTCGGCAACGGCTGTCAAGAGCCGCTCGTTGGTCCAGTACTTGTCGCCATGAGTCTGCTTGAGAAAGCGCCTGAATCTTTTGTTCAGCATGGCCGAGCCACACTTACCTCCTGTACCTTCTGTGACTTCCTTGACGGCAATGTTGCCGGCGTGTGAAACCTCATACGAAATGAGGTCGACTGTGCCGCCTCCCGCGTCGCAAATGACGAATTTCCTGCCCGGTTTCAAGACGGACGACCCGAGGTGTCTGATGGCGTACAGCGCTGCCGCTTCCTACACACGTCAGGCGTTATGGAACTAAGGGTTTGGGATTGGCGATGGGAACAGGTTGTGGAGCGTGAGATGGACATACTGGCTCCGAGATGAGGTGGATTCTTCGATTGCCGCAGAATCCGGCCATGGCGGCAGCTCGTTCGGTGGCTTGTTTCGCAGTGTTGGACCAGATGGCCGGGACGGTGACGACGAAATCCATCTGGGTCGCTTGCACGACGCTTTGAGAGAAGTGCTTCTCCAGCAGGCTGATGAAGTGGTCGTGCAGGCAGGACAGATAGATCTTGGTGAGCTGCAAGGGCGTCTCCCCCTCCCCGTTGGGCGTTTCCGGCTCATCCAGTTTTCTTGCCAGCGTCAGTCACTTTTCCCACCCATCTCGCTCCTTCTTCTCTCCCCTCTCGGTTTCAGAAGGCTAACAGTTTGAAGAAGCGATGACGCTTTGCATCGTCTGGAATCTGGAACCCCCACTGCCATCCCGCCGCCACTTTGCGCAGTTCCGTCGGCACCTTGGGGCTGGTCTTTGGAGAATCGGTTGACGGCCAAGTTGACACGACGTGTTGGACGTCGGGCTGCGGTGTATTTTTTTGTGAGAGGGTGCTTCAATTTCGGAAATGGAAATGCTGCTGCTGCTGCTGCTGCTGCTTACCCGACTTGTCTCGGCCCAAGACAGCCCCGAATACGTTGTACCAAAGTCAATCGACACTATGATTCTGCCGCCCATGCTGAGAAGAAATAAAGAGGACGAAAAACAGAATAAAAAAACAAACACGAAAAAAAATAGAGAAAAAAATAAGGGAAAAATGCGGGAAAAAAAAAGAACCGACGGAAAAGCAGAGTCGGTATAGGCGAGGACAAAAAGTGAAACAGATTTCGCGAGCTGCAGTCTGGGGAGTCCTTGTTGGTCTAACAAGATTCGGTCTAACAAGATTCTCAACCCATGCCGGTGACAGGCTGACTGTGGTGCCACGTCGAGACTCGGGGGCAAGAGACGGATTTCAGCTCCCGGCATATGGCAACCAATTACGATCGTCTTCTTCCCCAGTAGGTCGCAGAAAATAGCCGCTTTCCTTCCCCCCGATACACCCGTACGGAGTAGTCCGTACGGAGTACCTTGTTCAACAAAGGAGTCTTGCGAGTGGGTCGATGGGCGCTCACACCCGCATTGCTGCCCAGCAGATGTTACCCAAGGGGCCGGATCCTGGCGCAGGAGGCCATCCCATAGCACACCACGCTTGGGCAAGACGGTCAATCGGATGAACAAGTCAATGGCGGCCAAAGCTTATTTGAACCGTTGATGCCCAGCTTTATGCCCCTTTGCCCCCCCCCCCCCCTCCCCACCGACTTGGGTCGAAAGCCGTGCCAGCCAGTCTTTGCCACTCGATGCCATCCGTCATGGTCGCGAGGCCACATGGACGGTGACTTGCAAATCATTTCCCCTGCAGAACACGGGTCCTGATGGAATCAGGGACAAAAGTTGTGCAATTTCACGCAGTGCCTTGCTTGTTGCCAACGCGGAAGACATCGAATGACGACAGGTCGCGGTTGGAATGCGACATCTGGCCTAGAAGCCCCCGCAGATTTGACGGCGGCATCTGGGCTTGACGATACCAGAACAAAGGAAAAACGAAGAAGAAAGGAAGAAGAAGTGAATTTACTGCTAAATGGCGGAAACTAGCCCCCCCGATACCGACAAACAAAAATCCGTCCGAGACCTCCTTCAAGAAGAGCAGACTCTCCGCTCCTTCACCGAACAGGTCCTGGATTGCCGCCAGTTGGAGCTCGAAATAGCAGAGTCGGAAAACAAGAGACTGCTCAAAAAACTAGACCATCTCTCCAAGGAACTCTCCGAAACCAGGACCGAGCTGGCCCGGGCACGAAACCAGCTGGAGTGCAAAGACAGACCCTGGCAAGACGCTGGCCATCCCGTTTCGCGACCCCAACCTCACCGGAAGGACGTGTCGGATTCGGAGGCAAAGGACGCGTACAAGGCTTTGTGCGACAAGATATACCGATGGGTGCAAAGCAGGCTCTGCGGCACGCTGGAAGCCCTGGCGTCCGGTCAGGCGAAGAAGCCGGCCTCGCAGCAAGCCGCCAAGTTCCTGTCCCTGCTGCGGGAGCCGGGAAAGAGGTGCCTCTCCGTACACGGCAGCGACGAGTACCACGTGGTAGCGGCCATCATGTACTATCTGTGGCTGGCGCTGTTTTCCAAGCCGTTCTATTGCCCGCTGGATGACTCGGGGGAAGATTCGACGCTGTTGTGGATTGTGGGCGTCGAATCTGCCATGTCGAAATCAAGAGGTGTGTATAACAAGAGTTGGGGGAGAAGAAAAAAAAAAAGGGGGGGGGGGGTGGGAGAGAGATATCAAACAAGGCTAATTGCTCGTTTTTTTGGTGCTACGCTTCATTTCCGCAGACATTGAACACACGCGAAGCTGGAGGAGCGAAACGCTCGCAGCGCTGAGCTGCCAAAAGTCGTTCCAGTCCAGACGCGAAGCCTACCTATATCTCCTGTCCAAGGATCTAGCGTCCTATCTCGGGGTGGTTTTCCCAGGGCTGTGCGCGACGGAGCTGCAAGCCTCGCTGGTGAAGTCGGTCATGCAACCAGCCGCCCAGCTAGCCCACAGGCTTCACACGTCGACAAACATCTTTTGGCTGAAGTGGCCGCTCAAGACGGCCAGCTCGCGACTCGAGGTGTACGACTGCGTCAACCTGGCGGACGGCGGCAGGAGCATGGACCTGTCGGGGACGTTGCCCGAGTCGTCGAGCAGGCGTCGCGCCAAGTATCTGTTTGACATTGCGCCGGGCCTGTTTATCGAGAGGGTAGAGGGCGGCAAGAAGATGGCCATCAAGTCGATTTGCCGTCCTAGGGTGCTGATTCACGCTGGGGAGGGGGAAAGCCAGGTTCAGCATCGGTCCACGCTCATGACGTGGTTATATAGTGCGTCGTCGGCAGGCTAGGGATACTGTACAGGTTTTGTTGTTTTCCGAGACGAAGAAGAGGAGATGTAAGAAGAGAAAAGGAACAAGAAAGAAAAACGTCTGCTTTCCCGACCTGAAACAAGAAGATGATTTGATTGAATGGCAAAATCCCAACTCCGACTCCCCCGCTTTGATCCGTCACCATGACCACCACCATCACCGTCACACCACCATCACCATGACCCTTTTCTTGGCTCATGCCCCCCACCGCCCGGCGAGCTGTTTCGCGAGCGAGCCGGCGCCCCGTGCGTAACCACCACCGCCGGTTCCGGCTCGGGAATAAAGGGCCGGATGCAGTTGCGGATGTAGTCGTCCTGCATGCCCAGCGAAGCGGCGTCACGCAAGCCGCGGTTGATCCTGTCAATGTACTCCTCCCGCGGCCCGCTGTCGGTGACGTGCACCAAGCTGGCGTAGACGAGCACGTTGTGCGCCTCGCGCTCCACCAGCGCCTTGCCGCCGCCGCCGCCGCCGCGATGGCTAACGTTGTGCTTGGCCAGCTTGCGCACGCCGCCGGGCCCGCCGCGCGCCACGACCCACGACACGGAGCGGCGGTACAGCGAGCAGCTGGCCAGGCGGACCACGACGGGCATGTGGCGCTTCTCGTAGGCGCCCTTGGAGACGCCCTCGCTGATGTCGAGCTTGCCCTCGTCGCTGCCGTCAATCTCGTAGACGAGCCCGTCGACCCAGCGGCCGTGGCAGGAGACGACGTTGGCGAAGCCGCGCTCGTTGATCTGCCAGCGGAAGTTGCGCAGGCGCCCGAAGCCGACGTACTTGCTGTTGGGGCAGCGGCGCTGCATCTGCTTCATGCACAGGTTGCTGCCGTAGGCGAAGTAGTACTTGGTTGGGGGGCGGGCGGGTGCGGAGGCGGAGGCGGAGGCGGAGGCGGAGGCGGAGGCCTCGGGACGGGCTGGCAGAGGGGGGGGAGGGGGGAGTCGGCGGCCATCAGGGAGGGGAGGCGGCGGGCGGTGGATTATCTGGTCGGGACGAGTCGGGACGAGCCGAGTCGAGACGGGAAGAGGAGGGCTTGGGGAAGCCCGCTAGTCTGGATGGGATGGGAATTGGGGTGGAAGAAAGACGGGCGATGGGGGATGGGGGATTTCCAGATTCGAGATGGGATTCGATATGGGATTCTAGATTCGAGATGAGATTCGAGATGAGATTCGAGATGAGATTCGAGATGAGATTCGAGATTCGAGATTCGAGATTGGTTCGAGATGGGTTAGAGGGTCGAGAAGCCGGAGAGAGAGAGACAGAGAGCAGAGGTGTGGGCGTGGGTGCCGGGTGCCTGCGGCGGGATGTGGTGCTTGCAGCGCGGATTCGTGGAAACAACGCTCGAGCGGTCGTGTGGGCGATGGTGGTCTGCGTCCCGTGCTGTCTCCATGCCGTCCATCGCAGCCACGCACGCAAAAGTAAAGACATGCCAGTCCTAAATCCAACATGTCTGTCGACAGAAATGTCTCTCGGTGTTGGGCACCAAACAACCAGCCGGCACAGCACAGTGCAGTTGGCCCCCAGCTGGCACGGTGGGCGATCAGCCCAACCCGTTCCCAACCCCCCGTCACCTCCCATCACCTCCCATCACCTCCCTTCACCTCCATCCGCCATCCGCCATCCGCCACCCGCCGTCCGTCCAAACCTTGCTCTATCCAATCGATCGGCACCACGTCAAAGCTGTCAAACCCCTGCAAAGCTACCCGATACAACAGCACGGCCCGTCACAACGGCCACGCCCGCCCCCCCTCGCCCCCCCCCCCCCCCCGAGACCCATAAGCCAGCTCCCTCGCGACTCCCCATGAACAAGGCAACGCAGGCATCCCGGCACCACGTCCGCTTGGTCGAACGAGACACTCCAACCGCCTGAGGCTGCATCCTCCTCCTTCTTGCTCCTTTCATTCTCCTCTTTTCCCCTCCCCTCCCCTCCCCTCCCCATCCCCCTGGCCCAAGGTACTCCGTGCTCGGTGGTACTCCGTTAGGAGGAAAGCCAAGAGAGCGTCATGAACAGAGGACCAGCGCCGAAGAAATGACCGCGTCACTCCCGCAACACACCTTGAGCACGTCGGCGTCTATATAGCCCCCTTCCTCCCGGGCTTGTGTCGACCAGCCCGCGCGCCCATGCCCCTGAACATCCCCCCCGCGGCCGGTGCCATGAGACACTACAACTTTGGCGTCGAGATCGAGACGATAGGGAAACCCTACGGCGGCGCTGAGAGCTTCACCAACGTCGACTGGTACCGACAGCTCGCGCAGAAGCTGCGAAACCGCGGCATCGACGCCGTGCACGACGACTGCTCCAAGTACAGCAAGCACCCCGAGTACTACGGCGGCAAGTGGTTTGTCACCCGGGATGGATCGCTCAAGCGGCCCCGTCCATATGGTTGGTTTTTTGTGTGCCCGGAAACCCCCTCCCCTCTACACCAGAGAGCCTTGCTTGGTCCACGCCCCCGCGGGGAGACGGAGAAGGAAGAAAACAAAACAAGAACAAAAGAAGAAAGAAAGAAAGAAAGAAAGACTAACGAACTCTCTCCCAGTGTGCATGGAGGTCGTGTCCCCCCGGCTGGACACCTCAATGCACGTCTCGCGCGTCCTCTCCGACTTCTGGGAGGCCATGCGCGTGCACTTCCAACCCCAGCGCGACGCCTCGTGCGGCGGCCACGTCCACGTCACGCCCGTCTCGCGCAGGAACAAGTTCAGGCTCGCCTCGCTCAAGAAGATTGCCTTTGCGGCCGCCGTCTACGAGGACTTTGTGGCGTCCATCCTGCCGCCCGCCCGCCGCCAGAACCAGTACTGCCGGCCCAACAGCCAGAGCGTGGATTCCGGCCTCTGCGACGCCCTGGCCTGGGGCAAGTCCACGGCGACCCTGAAGCACGTCGCCGCCCAGGTGCGCGACCTGGTCGACGAGCCGCACCTCTACATGTACATGCAGGGCAACCGCTACGTCCTGTGGAACTTTCAAAACATCTTCCCGCACCCCAAGACGGGGCGGTGCACCGGCACCGTCGAGTTCCGCGGCGGCAACCAGTTTCTCAACTCCAAGGGGACCCTGGCCTGGGTGGCCTTTGTGCTGGGCTTTATCACGCTGGCTCTGAAGGAGGTGCGTCTATCACCATTCCTTCCTCCCTCCCTCCCTCCCTCCCTCCCTCCCTCCCTCTCTCTCTCTCTCTCTCTCTCTCTCGTGTCTGTGTGCCTTTTTTGTTTTTCCCCCATGGCCAACGTGGTCGCAGAACCTGTTGAAGAAATTCACCGAATACATTCCGCCCTCGGATCCCAGATACGCAAAGTACCTGGACTCGTGGTGGTTGCGCATCAGAAAGGCGGCCAAAAAGTCCAAATTGGCCAGATATCTGCCCGACGACCCCGAAAAGATGATGACCAGGTAGCGGCCGACTCCTCTCGGTGGAGGACCACATGGGCTACTCTGCCCCCGCGTTGGGGATGAAGACGGCTCACAGGACGAGCGGAGCCATCATTTGGGTTTTCCGTTTCGCGATTACAGCTCACGATTGCAGCAAAGGCGCGCTCAGGGCGGCAGGTGCCTGGGCGGCTGCACGGCTCTCAGGAGGAGCATGTTTTGCTATTGCTTGTTTGCGTCAGGTGCCGGGGTGGACCTGGCTGAGGAGGAGCGATGGTTTGTTGTGCTTATTTGCATCAAGTGCCGAGGTGGAAATGGCTCATGAAGAAGAGCCTTGGTCATGTTGGTACTCGGTCCATCGCCAGCTGTCTGCTTAGATATCAACGAGCATGACCGACTGCCGGCTTGGCCAGATGATTCGTTTTCTCGCTGGGATTCATAGCTCGATAGGAAGAAAATTGCCTCATGCTATTTGCACTTGCAGCCGACCAGCCTGGGATCTAGCATCCATGGCCCCAAGAGCAACTTCGAGCTCCTGTTCCCCAGGACCAACCGCCATCACTGCTCTCTCCCGGCCATTCCCTTCTTCTGCCGGCACTCGGCTCGCTGGATACGCAAGCAAAATTGTACATGTCAATCAACCACACGCCCAACCCACTGAAACACGTCCTTCCCCAACAGAAGGAATAACTTGGCAACAGCCATGACGACCAAACCCCCCCCCCCCCCCCCCTTTACCCCCCCGGGGGGAAAGGGCTCTACGACGCCTTGGCTTGGTCGTCTTCAAAAATCACCAAGATGGTGCCCGCTTTGCAAATGTCCTAAAAACAAAAAAAAAAAAAACGCGCAGGAGAAAAAAGGAGAAGGGAAAAAAAAAAAAAAAAAAAGGCCATCAGCGTGAGGCGCACACTCGGTCCGGATGGGAGATTCACTTACGCCCTCCTTGTGGACCAGCTTCTTGACCACGCCGTCCTGCGGCGAGCGAATCACCGTCTCCATCTTCATCGACTCGATGCTGCACACGGGGGGGGGGGTTCCATTTCGTCAGTACGAGCGTGGCGAAAGAAGGGGGCGTGTGCCTCGTGGCCCGGGGTTAGGTAGGTTGCGCGTCCAGAAAAAAAAAAAAAAAAAAAAAAAAAACCCCAACTAAAAAAAACTCACACGACAAGCGGGGCGCCCTTCTTGACCTCCTGGCCCTCGGCGACCTCGTTCTTCAGCACCTTGCAGGGCATGGGGGCGGCGACCGAGGCGGCGGCCTCCTTGAGGCCCAGGGCCTTGTCGTGCCAGGCAGGGGGCAGCAGCGCCAGCTCGGTCTTGACGCCGTGCTGGAAGACGGTGACTCTGGTGGTGCCGTCGTCGCGCGGCTGGGGCACCACGGACGAGAGCACCCTCTCGCCGGGGAAGTAGGTCTGCAGCGTGACGACGGCGCCATGTGCGCGGGGCTCGGTGGCGACGCTGCGGAACGTTGTCGTGGTGCCGGCGTCGGCGTCGGCGTCGGCGGCGGCGTCGGCGGGCGTGACGGCAATGTCGTAGAGGTTGCGGCCGGTCTGCGTGACGGCGACGTCGACAATCTGGCCCTCGTCGGCGCTGTACCCGTCGAGGATCTTGAAGGCCAGGCGGCGCTGGGGGCAGGAGGCGTGGGCGTCGCCGAAGCCGAGCGGCAGCCCGTGCGGCAGCCCGTGCGGCTCGGCGTCGCGGCGCAGGTCCGGGGGGCCGAGCAGCCCGAGGGCGGCCTGGGCAAAGACCTCGTCGGGGATGCGGGCCGGGCGGAAGAGCTCGTCGCGCCACTTGTCGATGAAGCCCGTCTCGACGTCGCCCGCGACAAAGGCGGGCGAGCGGCACAGGCGCTTGAGGAACTCGACGTTGGTGCTGACGCCGGCAATCTCAAAGGCGCGCAGGGCGGCGGCCAGCTTGGCGACGGCCTGGGCGCGGTCGTCGCCGCGCACAATCAGCTTGGCGATCATGCCGTCGTAGGCCTCGGACACGGCGCTGCCGGAGCCGAAGCCCCAGTCCAGCCGGACGTCCGGGTCGGCCAGCGCCCAGTCCGCCAGGGCCGCGTGCACGAGCTTGCCCGAGTCGGGCACGAAGCCCCTCTCCGGGCTCTCGGCGTACACGCGGGCCTCGACGGCGGCGCCGAGGCTGCGCATCCGCGCCTCGGCCTCGGCCTGGCTCAGGGGCAGCGGCTCGCCGGCGGCGACGCGGAACTGCCACTCGACCAGGTCCAGCCCCGTCACCATCTCCGTGACCGGGTGCTCCACCTGCAGGCGCGTGTTCATCTCCATGAAGTAGAAGGCGCCGGTGTCCCGGTCGAGGATGAACTCGACGGTGCCGGCGCCGACGTAGCCCACGGCCGCGGCGGCGCGGCGGGCCTTGTCCCACAGGTCGCGCCTCGTGGCCTCGTCCAGGTCCGGGGCGGGCGACTCCTCCAGCACCTTCTGGTGCCGCCGCTGGACGCTGCAGTCGCGCTCGCCCAGGGCGACGGTGTTGCCGTGGCGGTCGGCAAAGACCTGCACCTCGACGTGCCGCGGCCGCACAATGTACTTCTCCAGCAGCATGACCTCGCCGCCCTCGCCGAAGGAGGCGCGGGCCTCGGCGCGCGCGCTGCGCAGCTGGGCGGCAAAGTCGTCGGGCGTCATGACGATGCGCATGCCCTTGCCGCCGCCGCCGCGCACGCTCTTGAGCAGCACGGGGAAGCCGACGTCGCCGGCGCGCCGGAGCAGCTCCCGCTCGCCCTGCTCCGGGCCGTGGTACCCCGGCACGCAGGGCACGTTGGCCGCCGTCATGATGTCCTTGCTGCGCGCCTTGTCGCCCATGTCGGCCATGGCCGCGGCGGGCGGCCCCACAAAGACGATGCCCTCGCTCTCGCACTTTGCCGCGAACTGGGCGTTTTCCGAGAGGAAGCCGTAGCCGGGGTGCAGGGCCTGGATGCCGTGCTTCTTGGCCAGGGCGATGATCTTGTCGCCGTCCAGGTAGCCGTTGGCGGGGCCCAGGCCCAGCGACTGGAAGCCCGTCGACGCGTGCCACGAGCCGGCGTCGACGTCGGTGTAGACGGTGGTGGCGCGGATGCCCATGCGCTCCGCCGTGCGGTTGATGCGGATGGCGATCTCGCCGCGGTTGGCGATGAGCACCGAGCTGAGGGCCTTCGCCGGCTTGGGAGCGGCGGGCGAAGACGTGGAGAGGTGGCGAGGGAGCGGCCTCAGCGGGAGGCGGCTGGCCCTGAGGGAACGCATGGCGGAAGGACGATGACGATGATGACGAGGGCGACGACGACGGATGTTGACGACGACGGACGACGACGACGGACGACGATGGACGATGACGACGGACGATTGTAAGAATCCCTCCGTCACGCAATTCAGAGAACGGGCGCCATTGAGGGATCTTTTCGTAGGGGGGAGGGAGTGCGGAGAGTTCGGGGTCAACAACGAGGCGACGACGCCGCCAAAGCTAGGTTGCCAAGTGTATGCCTGTCGGCTCAACGACCAAAGGGCTACACCGACCGCGGGGAGAGCCGAGTGTAGCCGAGCCGGTCCCGCATGAAACGCTTGCCTGCCTGATCACGCGCGCGGTTGCGGTGTCCCACGCCAGGCCACTTTGCCGGTCGGTGCGGCCAGATGCCAGCACCTGCCGGGCAGCCGGCCATGTCCATGGGCATGGCAGCGAGGCTTTGTCGGCGGCAGGTGATCGGAACGGAGTACCTGTCCTGCCGCATGCACACACTCCGTCCGTATGGAGTATGTACTATCGAGACGTCAATGTCTGGCAATTGGCACAAGCACCCGACGCCTTCATGCCTCCTAACCACCCCCCCCCCCCCCCCCCCAAGCCAGCCCGCCGACACCCGCCTGCCGACAAGGACCCAAGCCCCCAAGGCCCGAAGTGGACCAGTGCTTCCCCAGGTGGGTGCCGCCCCCCAAAGCACTACTTGTAGCTAAGCCATGTCTCGTCCCTCACCACATCATCTCCCCCCCCCCCGAGATCGCTCGCCACCGGCAACCCCCGGCCCTCCGCCGCCATGGACAAGATCCCCCTCAACTACGAAGCCTCCGGCGGCGACACCCACAAGCAAGTCACAACCCGCCTCCCCGAGCCCGTCGTCCAGTGCCTCCAGAATGCTCGCTTCGTAAGCCCCCCCTGCCCCCCCTGCCGCCCGTCGCCGGGAGGCCGTCCCCTCTGCCCTCCGTCCGCTCGCTGACATGATGCCGCCCAATCTCTCCAGCTTCACCTTGCCACCTGCAGGGACAACGTGCCCAACGTGTCGCTCATGAACTACACGTACCTGCCCTCGTCGCCGTACTCGTCCCTGCCCGTCATCATCATGACGACGAACCCGCGGTCGCGCAAGACGGCCAATATAATCAGCAACCCGGACGTGTCGCTCCTCGTCCACGACTGTAAGTACCGCCGGCGCCGCTGTGAACGAAGCGCACTCGCTGGATGGGACAAAAAAAAAAGTTTCGAAAAAAAAGGCTGGCATGCTCCTGCAGCAAGGGACGTGGCCGCGCATCACGCACCCTTGTAGATTCCTTTTCTTCTTTTCTCGGGGGGGACGGAAAGAAGAGAGGAGACAAGAAGAAAGCTGACCATGGCCGGGAATAACAGGGGTATCTCACAGACCGCCAACCCAGAGTCGCCGCATGTCCGGGGGCTCCCCAGGACCCGAGCACCGTTCCAGCCTGGCCTCGCTGCTGCTCAACCTCAACTCCACGGCCGTGTCCAGCATCAGCGCCACCATTGGAGGCGCGGCGCGCCTGGCACCCTCTGGCTCCGACGAGGAAAAGTTCTACACGGAGCAGCACCTCGCCAACAACACCTTTGAGGAGGGGGATGCCCTCTCTCTCCAGGATACCAACTCGGGCGACGCCAATACCCAAGGGAGCCATTTCGTAGCTGGAGAGGAGGTCCGCGTCATCGTCGTCGACATCAAGGACATCCGCATCAGTGACTGGAAAGGGACCGTTCGTGACTGGGCATTGCAGCCAGATGCCGTTGGACTGTCCAACGGCGACTAGTTGGGTTGGTGCGAAGGGAAAGAAAAAAAAAAAAAGAAGGGGGGGGGGGGGGGGGAGGCCTAGTCTTGTTTATCTACCTATTTGCCACTATCGGTGTTCATATCGAATGTCGTGCGTCACATACCATGGGGTGCTTCGAGGAGTAGGACTTTCTACAAGCTTATCGAGAGGAAGCATATCGAAAGGATAAGAAAAGACTGTTGCTGTAGCTCTTTTACCTCGATTTTCTTTTTCGAGTTTTGTCCAGCGCATGACTATAGTGTACACGAAACAGGGAAAAAAAGAAAAGGAAAATGAAGAGAAATGAAATGAAAAAGAAAAGCAAAAAGAACAAAAGTGGCGCGAGGAGTAAGATCAAAAGCCCCCAACGCCAAGCCTCGCTGTCTCGTGGATGCCTCGAGGATTCGGGACGCTCGCAATCTATGCCCCTTGCATTACCCGTCTGCCCGAGGCGCACTTCTCATCCCAGAGCTCTAACCCTAACCCCAACTAAAACGCTATTCCATATAAGACGCAAGGAAGAAGAGGAAACACGCATGTTTCGATACACTACGGCCAAAGCGCTAGTGCAGAAATTGGTCGACCGAGAAGAAACGAAAGGGAAAAGTCGACGACGCGACGCGCAGAACACGCTAATGGAAACTCACTTGGCCCATTCAACAACTTCGAGGGCCATCATGACGAGGAAAAGGGTGGATGGGAGAATCCTACGGGGCATTGGTTAGCAGTCGGCCCGGTGGGTTTTGCCATGCGATGGCCAAGGCTTACCAAATGACGTAGCTCTGGAACAAGATGCGACCCATGGTCTTCTCGAAAACCATGTTTATCTGGCAGATTTGAGCGAGCTGGAGGGCGCTCGGGGCGCCAGTAAGCAGGAAACAAACAATGATGAAAATGGGGTCGTCCAGAATGCTGACGTTGAGAAACTTGGCGGTGACGGCGAGCAGCGGAGCCATGATTGCGGTCGGGAGAACCATGCGGCTCAGCAGCGACGCCACGAGCAGCTTGGTTCCAATCTGCTCCTCCTCGGCGTCGTGGTTATCGTCACGAGCCATGGTGTTTCGAGCGAGGTTGGCGCCCAAAACGACCAGGATCAAAGGCACGGCAACGCCACCGCTGGACCTGACGGCGTTGGTAACGCTATTGTCGATAAAGGAGCCCTCCTCGAAGAACAGCCTCTGCAACGAGGGGATAGAGGCGACAAGGACGGCAAAGAGCATGGCCCACAAGGGGGGGTTCATGAATTCCCATACAAACTTTCCAGACTTGACAGCAAACATCTTGGCGAGGGAGCAGAGAACCTGCAGAGGCCGAGGTAGCGCATGGTATGCACGAAGCAACCGACTGCCGAGATACGCCGTGACGCGGGACGTTGGCGGCCGGCATGCAGCGTCGGCGCGGCCCACGTGCGGCAGCATGACGTCGGCGTCGGCGTCGGCGTCGGCGTCGGCTACGGCTACACGCCGGCCATTACTCCCAAAGGTGGAGTATGTGGTCCTGGCCTTCTTCGGGGACAGCAATTCCTCGTCGTCACTGGATTCTGCCACTGATGTTTGCGATGCGCCGACGACTGGTGTCCGGCCGGCGGGTTCATAGTCGCGTGAGTCAAGGCTACGATTCTCGTCTTCCTCGTCAGTGTCCCCGTCCAGTCGGGAAATGAGGAAGGGAGCGGCTTCATCCCGAGATTCATGAATATGACGCTGCTGCCCTTGTTCGGCGATTTCGTCTTGGTACTCGGCATACTTGTCCTTGGGTGCCAACAAGACATGGTAGCCCCAGCTCCAGCGGACGAGTTGGCCAAGCTGCTGGAAGATGAGAAGATAGAGTATACCTCTGGCGGCGACTTCGTCGTCGTTATCTCCGGGTATTCTGTCCCAGTGCAGGCCTTTGATTGTCTGCGAGAGCGACATGACGAGGGAGATGGGGAGCGAGTTGGAGTTTCCAAAGACGCCCATGGCGGTCACAAAGTTGGACGCCCTCTTGTTGAGTCGAAAGGCCTTGGTGACCAGGACGGAGACGACCCACGACACGGCGGTTTGGACGACGAAGATGGCCGGGATGATGGCGAGTTCGGTCAGCTTCTCGGCGCTGAGCTGCGAGGCGAGCTTGGTGAAGACTAGTGCAACAAATTTCTCTCGATTAGAGAGGCAGGAAAATCGAGGGCCGTTACGAGGCCGCGGGGGGGGGGGGGGGGGGAGAGGCAAACAAGAGGGAAAGCCTTACTGAGGCACGGCGTGAATAGCATGACGTTGAGGTTTGCCAGGAACTTTTGCTTATCGGCATCGAAGTGACCTAGCCTGGCAATGATGTAGCCCGGCAAGCTCACGCAGACGACTTCCAGAACGGCTTCGAAGACGAGAAGGCAGAGGTGAGCCAGCGACGGGTGGGCTTCCGGGCTGCCGCCGTTCTTCAAGACCCTCAACGGCAATTCGTAAGCATCCTGGGCAACCTGTGCCAGACGAAAGGACGTCGGCTTGGAGAGGACTCGAGCAAAATCCATCAAAAGGCGCTCAACGACGGCTGGAGCCGGACGGAGTCTGACGAAGGAAGAGGCGGACGAAAACGACACACTCTCGATGGGAAGAGAGGTGCTGAGAGATAAAATGACGGAAGCGCGATGGCTAGGCGTTTCTTCGCTCGAGGGGACTCGGTGCTACTAGTACTCTGCTTGTACTCTGCAACCAGGGAAAAAAAAAAAAAAAAAAAAAAAAACCGGACAAGGAAGGATTTCGGCCTGGTCCTTTTCCTTTCCGTCTTTTCTTTTTTTTTTGCCTCCCTCTTTTCGTTTTCTTTTTCTTATCCGTTTTCTTTTTGGCAAGCAAGCGGACGGCGGTGGCAACAGAGAGATAGGTAGATGGGCGAATTGAATTAACCTTAAAAAAAAGGACTGGCGTGTCGAGGATAAAGTTGGGTAACAGCGCTGCGATTGCGCCGCACGAGCTAGGCAGAATGGGGAAAGGATATGACATGGCGCTCTGCTGACGGGAGTCCGCAGACACGTCCGCCGCAGTTCTTGATCAATGGTAAGTACCTGCCTATGTAACACCTGGGCAGTGGGAGTCCAAGGGGGTTGCACAGTGCCAAGAAAGGCTTCAAGACATTGACGATGGTGTGATTGGTCTGGCACAGCCAGTGAAATGGCGCCGTCAAGGTGGCATGGCACATGCTACCACCAGACTGGTACGGCACACCAGCGACGGCTGAACCAGACACTGCAAGCCAGTGACTGCTCTGCTCGCGGACGCGGGGAAAAGGAGAGCAGCCGTTGAAGTCGGAACGTTAGAAGTCGGAACGGTCCATATCAACTGGCAAGAGGCTGGCGGAAAATAACCAGTCGATTCACTTTAAATGTTGACAGCTCGACGTGCCAAGTCTGGTTTAGTTTGGTTTAGTTTGGTTTAGTTTGGTTTAGTTTAGCTTTAGTCGGGTCCCCGCCGAGGTGCCTCACATGTACCCCCGCAATGGCTGGCTGCCCGGCGCCAGCTTCATCGGTCTGGCCCTGCGTCGAGGCGCCAGACACTTGCAAGCCCCAATCCAGCAACGGCTTCACGGCGCAGCCAACTTTGAATTGACTAATCTGCGACCCCATTTCCCTAAACGGATCCACATCGGCGGCGTCCTGTCCTGTTTGGCCGACAAGCAAACCCGTCCGCGTTTGGATTGATTTATTATTTATTAGTCATTCCTGGATTCGTGCTTTTTTTCTTCCGTTTCTGCCATTCTCCCCATCTCTCCATATTCCCCCTCTACCTTGCCCCTTTCTCGCTCGCGGTGAAGCCAAGTTGTGCCCTCTGTCGGAGTGAAGGGCAACGCCACTGCGTAGTATGTATGGCACAACGCTGGTGGCCCAATCACGCCATGTCCCACTCCCATTATCTGATGCACAAAGTATTGAGTTGATTGACCCTTGAGGGCATCACCGGGAGCTGAGACAGCGGCGCCGCGGCGGGTAGCTTACACTGATCAACGCGGCGTTGCATTGGGTTCGTCTCGAGTCTTGACAAGCCCGCCGGACGTCATGCACACGCAATACAATACGTCTTATCGGTGGCTGCCAAGACATCAATGATGTCTTCCTGCTAGCGACAAGTCACAGCCAATCATGTTGCTGGCCTCGGCCGCCGTGGGCGACGCACCTGGCAAGGCGCTGACTGCAGCACCCACCAGACCGATCGACATCCCCAGCCTTGATGCGGGGAATCGTTGGCAAGATGGCCTGCCCGCAGCATCGACTTATCGAACTGCGGCGCGTTAGCCTTGCTCCCCCAGAGGCACTGCGCTTACTTACGGAGCGCTATGCATGCGCGGATGTCTATGTCCATAGCATGTCGACTGCCTTTGGACCCCAGCCAGCCCGGTGCTGGCCTTGACCTGTGGACAGCCGAGGGTGGCCCACGTGTCTGGCTGGTGTGGAGGCCGCCATCGATGTTTCAATCGCCCAGGCCCGTTTCTTATGTATTTGTTCCACAACATCGCCGTTGGGAGTCGACAGTCGAGAGCTGGTGGCACCGAGCGGAATCCTGTGTATCGGCACTCATGAGGCCTTCTCGACGTATCTGTCGTGTTTCCATGTAACTTGTTGGGTGAAGAGGCTGAATTGTTGCATTGCAAGGGAAGAAAACAAAGGTCTCCGAAAAAGCAAAAGGATCAGCCGTCGATATTGCATGGGCATGGACCTGCGAATAGCAACCCGGACTCGAATTGTTCAAGTGCCGCAAGCAACATAACATGGTCCGTGCCACATATCGACGTCACTTCCGTCATGCAGCGGAGAAAACCAACCTGGTTACTCATCGCTCACACACAGGTGACGGGAATGCTCCCATCAGATGCAAGATGAATCTTGGGGTGCCAGGCAGAGTAGCTCCTCATCATGATCCCCACGCCGCAGACTCTCGTTTTCCCCGCGTTGCGCCTTGACGACTTGGACTTTTCCCCGCGTGTGGAGCTTCACCAACCGTCTCCAGCGGCCGCAAAATGAGCAATGTCGAGTGGCAAGAATGCGGTGGACCTTGCGCCGGCCGGACCAGTTGCGTAT
The DNA here is from genome assembly GCF_000687475.1 of Ustilaginoidea virens. Classification (NCBI taxonomy): domain Eukaryota; kingdom Fungi; phylum Ascomycota; class Sordariomycetes; order Hypocreales; family Clavicipitaceae; genus Ustilaginoidea; species Ustilaginoidea virens. The sequence goes on along the minus strand of NC_057317.1, from coordinate 1,737,918 downwards.
TCGATTCCTTGCAGGCTGTGTGTGGTTCATCCTTGTATATGGGCGCAATGTGGGCGCAATGCAGAAGCCTTTCTTGGCACTTCAACGCCAAGGCGCATAATGGGCACCTTTTGCTGGTCTCCACTGCGACGAATCTTGGTAGACTTCATTGACCATGTCTCAAAAACCAAGTACAGCGAGGCCACATTGGCTCGTCACGTCACAGGAACTCCCCTTTCCGCAGACAAGCCCCTCCCGTTGCTTTCCGACGCAATTTGATCGGTGGGAAGCCCGATCTTCCAAGCCCCGTCCGTTCGGGATAGCCCCGAGGCCTTGGCAAGTTTTCCCCCGCATTCGCAATGTTATGCTCGCAGTCTTGACTCTTGAATGCTATCCGTGGCTGCATACACTGCTGATCAGCGGGGACAACGGGTCCTGGGGTGGCAAGAAACAATCCGTGGAAGCAACTCTCCCCTTAAGGATAGCTGACCTAGATAGGGCTCATTAGAGGGGTAATCTGTAGAAGAGACTTTCCAGGAGGCAGTCAACGCAATTCATGCTCTTCCCAAGGGCAAATAAATAAAAAATGAATAAATAGCTTAATGAGAGACGCGGAGGGTGAGAGGGAAATAGAAAAGAGGGGGGGGGGTACAGAGAAAAGGCGCAAAGAGTCCGAGTTTCGACTTTTTCCCCGTTTGGTGTGCTGCATCCAGTCGTCTGCGTATCCAGGTTCGTCTTTCATCCAGCAATGTTTGTACAAGAGGATTCCACGGATATGAGAATCCCTGTCCCAAGTGGATGGCAAGTCAAAACCAGGGGCTATTCGGACACCGAACTCTCAACGATGCGTCTTGTCGCCCGGTCAAAGAGAAGTGAATGTCCGCAGAGCAGCATTACCAGGCACGCAGAAATCAACGAGTCGTCGATTCAATAGAAGGATCTCGTCGTTTCAGGTAGATACGACCACGGGATTATTCTGAGGGACCATAAACACGGACCGGAGATAATCTGATCTGCCAGGAACAGGTTATGCCTAGAGGTGTGAGTGTTAGATTTAGAATCGACCTCGTCTTAACAGGCTACGTTATACATATTACCATGGAGCACTACTTGCCTCTTCCGCGGAACTCAGGACTCACCTTGTGCCTCTGCACTTTCCCCATCATGGTAGCCTTATCTTTCTCATCTCTTGGCTCCAGGGAACGGAGCCAGACGCACCCGATTGGCTTTGTTGGCAACCACCATTTCTCTGGTTTGAGTCCATGGTCAAAAGGTATGTTGAATTTTGCGCTTTGCCCGATAACTTATTGTCAAGGATGGGTTTTCGACGCCGTCTCGGCAAATTGACAGTCCTGCTGGTGACGGTTCCGCCGCACCGGAGTGAATGAATAGGGTTGCTTCGAGAAGAGAGTCCACGGCTTTGTCGTGACGTGCTGTGCCGCCGAAGAGTCTGTGCTCAGGGTAGTATCGCATGAGGGGCATGACGGTCAGAGTTTGAGATGCATGCAGATAATGCTCGTCGTGCCCTACTTGCTGTGGATTGTGGTCAGTTATACGGGCATTTGGACGTGATCCGTTCTCCACGTCCCCTTGCTTATGCATAGCCATGACCTGTTCGCAGCGGCTCTGAATCCCGATCTCAACAATGATTTTGAAAAGAACATATACCTGGTAATATTCAACAGAAAAAATCGGCCGCATGGCCCTGCCCTTTCCAGGCCCCTGTCAACGCGAGAGGATACGCACAGCAGGTAGCAGCCAAGAGGAAAAAAAAAGTATTAATCATGGCCTCACCGATACGTGCTCGTACTATTGATTCAGTGTTGGTCATCACGTCCCGAACAGGCTGGGGCCAGTCTCGCAGCTGTGCAACCTGTTAATACCTTGCAATCTGACACGTCAAGGCCCAGTCAAGGCCCAGTCAATGTACTCCGTTACGGAAGCTCAGCATTAATCGCATCAACACCTTCAGCCTCAGTGTCTCAGCAAGTGTTTCATGTTTCATCGCGAACTCCACGCGCCGCGTGTAATCTTGGGCACCGCGGTCATCTCGGTTACCTCTCACGGAAAAGGAAAGAGCCACCCATCGACTTGTCAGCGAGTGTGAGTCACGCAAACCCCGGCAGATCAAACATCAAGGACGTGTTGCTGGCGGCCATGTCCTGGATCGTTTCGATGTCGTTTCTTGTCATTCGCCCAATCGTCGTCAGCTACCGTGTTGGTTCTTCAAATTTCTTCAACAAGCAATGGCCCCTTTTCCTTGCTGGCTCATTTGTTCACATGAAGGAAGCTCGCGAGGTTTCGGGCCTGCCAACGGATGACGGACGGCTGTTGCCCCACTACAGTATAACAATCGGTGAAGCCCTGTAACTGCAGCGCCTGACAGCCCTGCAAGAATCAGGCAGGCACCCGTGAGCAGGCACCTACCAGACATATTGTTGCCCAAATCGTCCCACCTGATAGGTGCAGCAAGTCGATATTTTGGAGCTTTCAGGCTCCGAGTTCCACTTCGGAAGTTTTCAGACGTTTACGTTTGACTTTTTGTTGTTTGTTTTGTGATTTTTTTTCAATACCCCCTTCTGCTCGTTGTTGTCCACTCCCTGTTTCTTCCGCTCCAAGCAGGAGAAAAATTTTCAAGGTGATTTCTCATGGCAAACTGGCATCCATTCGTTCGTATTCGGTAAACTGGTCCAAAGTGGCCCACGGGAGCGGGAAAGCTGGACAGATGCATCACTGGCTTTCTGTGGTATAAAATGTCAAGTCCTGTCACTGACACGACAGACTGACCTGCAAATGCAACCAGCCACTGGCCTTGGTTACTCCGCGCCTTGACCCTTGAGCCGAAGTTTTCACGGTCGATCCAGTCAAGAGACCGTCTAGTCGGTCTAGTCGGTCTAATCGGTCGGTCTAATCGGTCTAATCGGTCTAATCGGTCTAATCGGTCTTGTCGCCCTTGCCCGCCCTTGCCGTCCTTGTTGCCCTTGAGCCACGCCACAAGTCGGCAGTCCCACTTTCCACTTCCAACCAGATTTAATGATACCTTTGCACTCGCCACTTTCCCATTGCCGCCAAGCCCCGCCCCGCCACAACGCACCGACATTACCAGCTCCATCAACGAACGTAGATTACACGCTGATTTAGCGATTCGAGTCCAACAGTCTTCCCCCGCGACAAAAACCACGATCCCCCCGCCTGCAGCAGATCCCGGGTCGGCCATCGCGCGCGGAAATCATACAAGCAACACGCTGCTAGAGCTTTCCGTCTCCGGCCACTGCCCTTCACAGCGTTCTTCTCGTCATTGCGCAGTGTGCATGGTCTGATTCTGCCATTTGCTGCGGAAACGGCTGCGCCATCCGCTCCAACCAAGACTTGTTCCTCATCGCTTCGTCCGGTCCCCCCCCCCCCCTTTTCCCCCCGCCATGAGCGGCTCCGATTCGATCCCCGCGACGCCGGAGGATATGGAAGGATCAAACGACTTGGAGGCTCCAATCTCGTCTGCAGGTGAGGGTGATACTTTAGAGTCCAATGCTTCTTCTTCTTCAGACGCCGACCCATCACCAGTACCCGACACCGACAAGTCAAAGCGGATGCCATCGCTCCGGTCCGTGTCTGATCCGCCCAACATGAATCCAAACTCGACAGCAATGGGCCTGTTGGGAAGGGCGAGAAAGCCGCAAAATACTCAGCCAGCGCTTGCTGCTGGCTCGGGCGGTGCCATGAACAACGATGTCATGGCCCGGGCCCTTGCTCTCCACAGAGCTCGCATGGGATCGTCGCCCATGGGATCGTCGCCCATGGGCTCTTCACCAATCGGCGCGTCCCCAAACTCGTCCTCGCCTTCTTTTGCCGGCCCCGGCTCCAGGCCCGGGCAAAACGGCTTTCCTGGGCTGGGCCTACCTGCCAATGCGATGCATCGGCCGGGCCCCGTAGCCCAACACTGGTCCGACCCAGGCTTGAAGCCGTCCCTGAGCGCGAGAAGAGCCAACAAGTTTGGCATGAAACTGTCGGAAATGGGAAGCGGTGCCTCGACACCCACTCCGGGGCTCAAACGCACGGGCGCCCCCAAGTTGTCCGACCTCACGGGCGAACCGCCAGCCGACGAGCAACCAAAGGCGAACAAATCCACGCTCGGGTCTAAACTTGATGACTTCAAGAAGTACATCGATGCCGACAAGGGCTGGATCACGTTTGATGGAGCCGCCACCATCACCAACACTGGGGTCAACTTTGCCAACGGCCGAACGTTTGCCATTTCACTCGACGAGATTCAAATACAAGGAGAACTTGGCAAAGGCAACTACGGTACCGTGTACAAGGTCAGACATGCCAAGCCGACAGTCCCACGCTTCGGCCAAGGCCTGTCCGGCATACGCCTACAACACACCTTGTCGGATCCGTTGATCAAGTCAGAGGACAATGACGACGGCGCAAAGGAAGACGCGGGCGGCAAAGAAACAACGGGCAAGCTGATGGCCATGAAGGAAATCCGCCTTGAACTCGACGATGCCAAGTTCTCGACCATCTTGAAAGAGCTCGTCATTCTCCACGAATGCGTGTCGCCATACATCATCGACTTTTACGGGGCCTTTTTCCAAGAGGGTGCCGTATACATGTGCATAGAGTACATGGATGGAGGGTCCATCGATAAGCTGTACTCTGGAGGCATCCCCGAGAGCGTGTTGCGGAAAATTACCTTTTCCACTGTAAGGGGTCTCAAGTCGCTGAAGGACGAGCACAACATTATCCACCGCGACGTGAAGCCAACAAACATCCTGGTCAACACGCGAGGCCAGGTCAAGATATGCGATTTCGGCGTCAGCGGTAACCTGGTGGCCAGCATAGCCAGGACGAACATTGGTTGTCAGAGCTACATGGCCCCGGAACGAATATCTGGCGGGGGTTTGGCGGCGCCAGGCTCTTCTGATGGCACCTATAGCGTGCAAAGCGACATCTGGAGCTTGGGGCTGACAATCATCGAATGCGCCATGGGTCGCTACCCTTATCCGCCTGAAGTATCGTCCACAATCTTCAGCCAGCTCAATGTAAGTTGCTCTTGTCACCCGGGGAACTCCAACACACACACGCACGCACACACACACACACACACACATACACATCATTCAAGGCTAAATGTATGCTAACCAACAATCGTCAACGTCATAAGGCCATTGTGGAAGGCGACCCGCCTGATCTTCCCGGCGAGGGGTATTCAGATACGGCTCAGAACTTTGTATCGAGCTGTCTGCACAAGGTGCCCAAGATGAGAGCCACCTACCCCATGCTGCTGAACCACCCTTGGTTACAATCCTTCTCCAAGCCCCATACCATCACAGAGGAGGTCGAAGAAGGGGAAGATGCAGACAAGTTAGCCGAAGCTGTCGGGCAACTTGACCTAGGAGCGGACAATACCGACGACCCTGAAGTGGCGGCATGGGTACGACAAGTTCTCAAGAGCTGCCTTGTCGAACCACCAAGCAAGCCCGGCAGCACACGTCCAGCTTTGCATGCAGCCCCGTTGGACTCTGTCAGCCCCGTCGACAGTCCGTTTTCCTGAGCAGAGCTCCAAGACCATCGAACGAGACCAAACGTTGAAATTCTTATTCTTTTCCCCTTGTTGGAAACGACAAAGAAACGCTGAAACACCTATTTATTCCCTTCTGGATTATCGTTACCCCCTTTTTGACCGAATAGGCATTGCGACATGCCCACACAGAGCTGGTATCTGCTTCGGCTGCCGGGGTACCAGGCCGCGTCATCAATGATGAGACCTCCACGCCGAGACGGGGAGTCGGTTTTGGCTATTCCCCCGTCCGCTTGCCCGCTTGAACGCTCGCCAAGGGGGCTCTCGGTCTTGGTACTGCCTCCTCCCTTACTTCCCCCTGCGCGTCATTCTTATCTCTGGCTACATGGGCATATGAGGAGCAACGAGCAGCATATTTTTATTTTTTGGTCTTCTTCTTCTCTCGTTTTCCTCCTAGACAGACGCTGCATCTTGTGCGAGTAGGACAAGCAGTGGAACTATTTCTATTTTATTTTTTGTATTGGTGGAGGAGCGGGCGAGGGTGAATCACATGCAAATGCTGGGGCGGAGGCGCAGATGGAGATGGTGATGGAGCCAGGTGTAGTTGGAGCGGAGCTAGATGAGAGGAATTCACAAGTCCTCTGGGTTTTCAGATTTTGACGTGATATCTGCTTCCGTGGCATGACTGTTTGGAGTGCCACACGACAGACGCAAGCATGTCCACTCGTCGTCACCTTGTCGTGGGTTTGATCAAAAATAGGGGTTTGGGCACCGATAGCACATAAGCTTCAATTAGATTAAATTAGCAGCGTGCAGCCACGAGTAAAAGCACATGTCGCATCTAACGGCAAAGGGTATCCAACTCGTCCACCATGTTTTTCTCATCGGCCGCCGCATGCAAATGAGTGAGAGTGCCGGCCAAGCTATTACATATATGTAGGCCCAATGTACACCAGGTGATTCACTCCCCGATTTCCTCCTTTTGGTTACCCAGTTTCATCGCAAGACGTTGGCATCGTGAGTAGCGTGAACAAAATGCATGGTGAGCATCAAAACAAAGAGCAGAAGCTTGTCCAGGGGGAAAGGAAAAAACAGCCAACGCCGATACGATGAAGGAAGGACTCGGTTGAGGTGAGACGGGGCATTAGGGGAGAGCGAGGGGCGGGGGGGAATATTAGTGCTCCATTCTTTGTTGCGTCGTCTCGGTTTGGATGAGGAGCGGAGGGAGGAAGTGTTGATTTTGGCTGCGAATGCATTGTAACGGCCGCCGGCGTGTCTCGCGGGTGCTGGCTATTCATGTAGTGGTGTGAAAGGAAGCGAGGAGCGCATCCGGCAGGCAAGCAATTATCACGTGGGTGCCGCGCGCCGCCTGTGGGATAGGGGGTACCCAGCTGCGGCCATTTAGGAGTATTCGTCCTTGACCCGGCGGCCTTCGAGGGATCGCGTGCTAGGCTTGCGGCCAAAGACGCCTCCGCTGCTGCCGTCGCCCCGGATGCCCAGGGCAAACAGAATGGTGGCAAGCAGGAGCGCGGCGTAGCTGCCCCAGACCCAGCCGAAGCCGTACGCTCCGAGAGAGGCGTCGCGGCCGGCGTCGTGGAACCGGTCGCGCGCCTTGACGAAAGTAGCGGTGAAGAGGGACGAGGCGACGGTGTGGAAGACGAGGGCAAGCGCGGCGACGAAGAAGCTGAGGGCGGCGCCTAGACGCCCGCAGCAGGCCAGGAAGCCCGAGAAGAAGGCCAGGACCTCGAAGAAGAGGGTGATGAGGAAGAAGACCCAGCCGAAGCGCCACAGGTAGAAGAAGTGGTACGAGGTGGTGCCGGAGCCGTAGCTGCCGCCCAGGCCGTCGGGCACGTTGCTGGCGCCGCTGGCCCAGGCCCAGCCGAAGGGCATGGCGGCCTTGGCGCCGGTGCAGTCGAGGTTGCCGTCGCCGCAGACGTAGAAGTAGGTCCACTGGGACGAGGCCCGGGCCCCCGTGATGCCGCTGGTGTCGGCGCGCAGGAAGTACGTCTTGTTGAGCGGCGTCGAGTTGCTGACGCCGGCGAGGATGGTGAAGAAGAGGAACAGGATGGACGTGGCCAGCAAGACGAGGCCGCCCAGGCCGAGGGGGAGGTCTGCATCAATCCCGCGTCAGCTTCTTGTCCCGGGCAGCAACATTTCTTTGGAAGCTCCGAGGGCGACGGGCTTATCCTGGCAGGGCTGCGCTGGGAGGTACGAGGGGGGCCGGGAGTCGCATCATCCGAGGGAGGATGCTGATGCTATGCCGCGCCGCGCCGCGCCGGGTGGCGGAAAGACATTGAAGACTTACTCTTGGGCATTGCGAATCGCCCGAAGCCTGGCAGCTACGGTGGTGCACGCTGGGTTGAGTGAAGCGGTCAGACGATTTACTTGCGAGGCACAGAGCGCAGTCCGGAGGGGGTGGATAAGTCTGACGTCGGAGGTAGACTGGCGACTTGCAGCACAGGGAGGACTAGGAAAATGAGAAGAAAAGGAAAAAAAAAAGGTCAGTGACGGGACGAGAGCAAGGGTGTACGCCAGGTAATTAAGCCGCATGATCAATGATGGATGGCTTGTTGGTGGTAGCTGGACGGAGCAGTTTGCATGCATACCCCAGGGGGGGGGGTACGAAGCCGAAGGGGTTGGGGGAAGGGGGGGGGTGGGGGTGGCGATGCTAGTGCAAAGACGGCCCTGCAGTTAGCTTTAGCGGTACCTCGCCTGGCTTCGGTGCTGGAAGTGTGGGCGTCAGGGGCGCAAATCTTGCTTTTGCGACCAGTCATCACGTGCATTTCTCGAGGTGTCACTGCAAGGCGTGCGAGGCGTACATGGCGTGGCGTGGGCGCAGTGGCTGGTTGGCGGGCTGTCAATTTCAATGCTCTGTTTTTTTCGGGACGGCCAGGGCTGTCCGGCAGCTGGCTGGGGTCTGGTCGCTTGGATGCTGTCAACTGTCTGCCGGCCTTGCCATCGACAGCAGCAGCAGCAGCAGCAAGTACCAAGCACCACCATGTCGAGTGGGGCACAGGCAGCTGAGCTACTCGGTACATGCAGCAAAGGTTAATGTCCTTTTATTTGGGGCCCATGGCAGCTTCGAGGACATGCGCAATAACACGGGCAGATGCGAAATCAACCCCTTGCCGTGATGCAATCTGCGCCCCAGGTGTTCTTTAGCCGAGCGAAAAAAAAAAAAAATAATAATAATAATAAAACAATTTCATCATGCGGTAAATCACTTATCCGTGGTCGCGGTCCGCAACAAACTCGTCAAGCCTGCAGCGCCAACTTGTCTTGTTGGGTTGCGTCTGGTCTGATGGCGAGCCCGGGTGGGTCGAAGCCGCTGCTGATGACGACAACCAAAGGGCCGGCCGAGACGCTGATTGGCTCAATTGGGCGAGCCCGTCGTGCGCGCCCCCTCTTACGTCTCTCTCTCCCTCTCTCTCCCTCTCTCTTTTTTTTTTTTTTTTTTTTTTTTTTTCTCCCGCTCGTCATGTCACATAAAGAGTATGACGTCGCCGCAGCGACGCAGTTCTTTTCTCGAGGGAGCAAAAAGCAAAACCAGTCGAGTTGGCAGCAGAGCGAGAGCGAGAGCGAGAGCGAGACCAAGTCGAAATGATGCGCCGACTCGGGCAGCGCCAAATCTGGACCTGGTGCGAAGCCGAAGCCGAGCTAGCGACCATTTGGCGGCTATTGTTTTGCCTGGAGAGCTGGTATGTCCTGCGCTTTTCCTTGCTCGACTGGCATGCAGGGTTTGCCATGCAGATGCCGAGCCACTTGGGAGGCCGGGGCCCGGGAGCATTATGCTGCCTGGTCAAGCATGCATCAAATTGATCGTTTCCAAGCTGGCAGGTGCTTGTTCAACAGCTCATCGATTGCATGATTGGCAGGGCAGCGAGCGACTGGGGCGCAAGGATGGCGGAGGCCCACTGGCGGGAACTTGTGCCGTCTGGTGGCCCCAGGTGGTGGGTGGTGGGTGGTGGGTCCAAGCCCTGGTCCTCGGCCTTGATTGGCTCTTTGTCTCTGCTGTGACGACGTCATTACCTTGCAGTCCCTCGGCCTACGGAACAAAGCAGTGGCGGTTTGGTACCGAGTACGGAGTAGTTCAGACATGTTGGGCCAGACATGCCGTTTCTCTCCCCGTCCTGGAGCTTGTCACCAGCATGATGAGCTCACGAATGGCTGGCGGCTGGCGGCTGTCAGATGCCAACGATGCCTCCGCATTTGGCGGCGTTGCCCCCGTCCAGGTTCGGATCGGTCGACTTCTTCCTGCGCATTGCCGGGCTTAACCGTTGAATAGTGACACTGCTCACGTCCTTGAATCATGATAATCATGCCAGCTGGGGCATCTCGACAGCGGTCTATTGTCCGCAATGCAGCAGCTCAACATGAGCCGCGAAATCGCAGCATTCAAATCAATGCTCCTCAAAGGGCACGGGGAGCTACACGACATTTCCCGGTCCCTGGCGGTTTTCGAAACAACAAGCTGCGCAACCCCCAAGGCAGGCGACGGTCTCTGAAGGATGCAATACCTCGCCCTTGGTAGGACGGAGCCGACGTTGCGGCAAGGCATCAGGCATGCGGCTCAGGACCAGACCTCCCGCTTGGACAAGTTGGCGTCCCCAGCATCGCTGTGTTGTAAGCCCCCCTGCCTGCAGTACTGTAGGAAACAACCAGCGAAAGCCAGCAGCGAGACTGCCCAAGGCCAAGGCTTGGTGGCCGTTTCATCATGTTTCCCCGACCAGCAAAGCCGGAACGTTTGAAATCAGACATGCCCAGTGTGGATGTTTCAGAATAGGGGAATTCTGATAATCGTGAATTCGGTTGGAAAAAAGCACCTTGACGGGGGCATGCCCCTTTTCGATGAGCTTTGCTGCGAACGCACTGCTACACCTCACCGCGGAAACGGATGCATAGGACAAAGTTATAGCCAGGAATTCCACAACGCCGGCAACATGCAATGGCTGCAGCATCCAATGACCCTTTTCTGATGCAGACCCAAGTTCATTCATCAAAAGCGCTGACTGAAGCAATGCTGGGAGCGACAGGACTGGAGCAAACGTTTGGACACAGTCGCACACCAAGTCTATAGTGAGCTATACACGGATAGCTTCTTTGGCTTGTTCAGCTATTGCAACGAGAGCTGTCTATTTCTACGAGTTTCCAGGGCGGCAACTGAGCACAAGAATCGAGACCATCGTTGCAGCCGCATCCCGCAGAAACTGACCACCACATCCGAGGTCTAAACGAAGCTTTTACCTACATAAAAAGCGGTAAACCGTCCCTTATTTCGGAGAATACATTCTTGCGGGTTGCTCTCGAAGCAAGCATGACTCCCTCCGCACACGCATGATTCGTCGCAGCCGCTGGCGCCGACACAACCCAGTAATCTGTCCTCGAAATGCTGCTCAGGTCGTCCGGAAGCACCATGGCAAAGCATCAGGACTTGAAAAACTAGCCACGCTGACGCTCTCGCCCAAGCAATGTGCAGCCGAGCCAAGACAAGGATGAATGCGCGAGTCACAGCCCCGCATCGGCATCCCAGCCCAAACGACATGACTGGCAGTGATTCAACCACCAGCCGCTAACGATGCCGTACGTGATTGCCGTCACTAGCATCAGAGGGCTGGCAAAGCCCTCCGAGAGCCGGCTGGGCCGCTCCATAACGAAACATCACCACCAGGCGTCTCTTAAGCGAACCAACTACTACCAACGCGCCCAAGTCTCGCTCGAACCTGGACGAAAGACCATGGTCGCACAGCCTGTTGTTGGACAAGTAATACCCGTCATTTGCGCACTCGGCCAAAGGAACGGAACACGCCATTTCTTTCGTGAAGAAGTTCTGCAAATGGCTATTCTAAAACAATAAGGCAACCCCACCCAGCGGTGAGATGGCCGAGTTGGTTATGGCGTCAGGTTAAGGTTACCTTAGCAGCAGTTTCCTGATGGAGCAATCCTCCTGGGTTCGAGTCCCAGTCTCATCAGATTGTTTATTTTTGCATTTCGTTATGCAGGTGATGTCCTTTTTTTTTTCTGGGACACGCCAGGATTTTGGTTTTATTAGATAAACGACTTATAGTTCTTTTTATCTGTCGCTCTGCTTTGATGAAACCCGTGCGACGAGGCTGGAGTGTTATTTGCCCTAAACAAAAAGGCCCCCCTGAGCTTTCCCTCATTCAGTATAGCATAGCATGCCGCTGAAACGGTGCGGCAAGGCGACTTTGTACATAAACGGGCAAAACTAGCCGAAGGACATGATTGGTGAGATGGCCGAGTTGGTTATGGCGTCAGGTTAAGGTTACCTTAACGTTAACATCCTGATGGAGCAATCCTCCTGGGTTCGAGTCCCAGTCTCATCATTATTTTTTTGTCTCTTCGCTGCTCGTCCGTTCATGCACACATTTTTTTTCTTCCTCGAGTCATTCACGTGCATGCCAGAGATAAGGACATCATTCGCCGTGCAGCTACACGCAAGGTTGACGGTGAGATGGCCGAGTTGGTTATGGCGTCAGGTTAAGGTCACCTTAACACCAGCATCCTGATGGAGCAATCCTCCTGGGTTCGAGTCCCAGTCTCATCATGCGATATTTTTGCGCCTGTTTCTGTTTCCACGTGCGCGCATCGCAGGCTTCTTTTTCTGTTTCTGCATCTTTCTTTCTCGAATTAGCTGCCTTTTTTGGAGGGGGAAGGTTGGGGGCGGGGGCGGTTATCTTTCGTGCGGGCTCATGTGCGGGAGGCGCCGATCAAAGATAAGAACTTGACCTAATGTAATGACCGCGATAGGGCCAACTTGGACCCATTCCAGGATCCAAACCAGCAACTCCAAGCATGAATTCGCTTTGCTCCTTTTACATATTGGAAAAGTCACCCATGGTAAGGTCACCGCCGGTGCAGCTCGTGACGACGTGAAGCCTCATCCCGATTTCACCGCTTCTGACCTCTGGGCAGTGCAGCCCACCCTAGGATCGCTTTCAAGAGGGGAGAATGGCCAACGCCCATGCAGCCTAGGGAGTTTCAATCAACAGTTCGTCCGCATGCCGAGTCAACATTAGGCGCGAGCATGACGCGTAGTTGAGCCGGACGTTGAAATAGCGAAGAGTGTCCAAAGCTAGACTTGAAGCCAAGTGATTATACTCGCGGCTGTGGATAGCTCCATCCCCAAATGCGCAGGATGGGCTTCCATCCCCAGGCCATCCAAGAATCAGAACACGGCATCGAAAAGATACGTTGGGTTAAACGGTCCGCGATGTGGCCTCGGCGAAAGAATCCACGCCTCCATGACGGCACGAGATGCTGCAGATTCGGCATCGCCTCTTGCGGATGGGCATGAAGGTTTCGGGCTCCACGCTGGCAATCGAGACTAGCGAACGAGGCGTGATTGCAACGCGGTCGCAGATGCCGTGCCGAGTCACTTCTGTGATGGGGATACAGAGCAGTGACAAGGCATCAAAACTCAATGGTCTATGCCGCGTAGACGGTGAAGCTTTGAGTACTGCAAGTTTAATAATCAAAACCCAAAAAAAAAAAGCCTCGCACACAGTCATGAAACCTTGCTCCGTGTGGCTTGCAACGCTCGATGAGACTGGTCATTCGCCACTGGCGAGGTCCACGCCGGATTACGAGCCGAGCGGCAGCGTTCCTCGCATTCTTCAAGCTCTGACTGTACGGAGTACTGCACCTCGAGGCTGTCTTTCAACGAGCTAGACGACGGAACCTGCAGCAGCTCATTAAAAAGCGCAGGGAGGGTTATGCTAATAAGACTTATTTGTCAGCCAGTTCTCTCGCCTGCGACGAAGCCTGTCGCCGCCACAGGATCGCTAGCATAAGGCTGGAAACAAAAAAGACAGGCTCTGTATCGCGGGCAAAACGGGCAAAAACAAAAAAAAATAAAAATGAAATAAAAATACAAAAGAGAGAGAGAAAGAGGGAGAGAGAGAGAGAGATCTTTGAAGAGCGCGTCGTCGTATGCGGACAGGCAGCTGCTACATACTACGCGCCCTGCCTGCCCCGGGCTTGTTTCTGGAAGCGAATCGATCAATTGGGTTTTTGCTTCCAAACCTACACTCGGAGCTGTCCGGGCGGACCTAAGAATTAGGTCGGGCGGACTTAAGAAATCGGGGCATGCTAGACCGCGTATTGCCAAATGGCATGTTTCAAGCAGCGAAGTTTAAAACTATCCATGACAAAAGGGTTCCTGGCAACCGGTCCAGTGTCCTACGTCAAACTGCTGTGTGGTCAACAGGGAGGCGGCGGGTCGCTAACTTGAAGCCGCGTATTAGACACGACCGCCAGCCCGGCAATAAGACGGCCGAATATCATCAGCCTTCAGGATCCAGGTTTGATTGTTGATTATTACTAAGGTGGCACAAAGGAGCCACAAAGAGCTGGCTTTCATAGAAACAAACAAGACCGGCGATTACTTGTGCATACGTTTTCCACGGCGCCAATGGGGCCAGGAGAGGAGAAGACGAGGGAGGAGACGAGGGAGAAGAGACGCAAGCTGCACGAAGCTGCGTAGGGCTGATGGTGCCAAGAATCGACATCGAGTAACATTCTTGGCAAACCCTCACCGGACGCGATAAAGGCAGCCCAGGCCTGATGGTATGTAGCACGTCCACCGTAGCAGTGGCAGGGGCAGTGGTGATGCACGGCTACAAGTGACGGCGGTAGCGGTCATGGCAGGAGAAGTGATGGTCTCAACTGGGTCTTGGTCTGGTGGCAGCGGCAGCTCAGGCTGTCAAGTCTGGTCATGGTCAACTGGCTGGTTTCATCTGGCCTGTTGTCCGGGGCGGTCCAGACTCCGGACTCGGCAGCCCACGGGGCCTTGAAGCTGGAGGGAATCGGCCGGTGGCTTGCCATAAGCTTTGGACGAGTTGTCTCACCACCCGAGCCAGATCCAAGCCGACGTTTGGTCCGTGGCTTCCGCCGGCCGTCCACGTCAACCCACCCACCCAAGCGCCAAGAGGGTGACTAAGTATGAGTAACTGCGAGCCGGAGATCTGACTGCCTTGCGCCTTTGTCTGCCGGCACGGCAAGGCCAGGGCGTTTGGAGTCGTCCCCATGGACGACATGTCTTCCGGCTTCCGATAAGTAATAAAAGGCCGCACCATCGCCGAGCCAGTGCGCTTCCTTGGCCTTCAACTGCCCAGTCCCTATAAATCCGGCGCTGCGCTCGGTTCCTGGTACAAGCAGCCAGCAACTCGAACCTGAAGGACACCCAGGGTAAGTCGACAACGAGACTCGTTGGACACGGACCGTCTTCCCCCCTTTCACCCCGGGGCAAGCCCCTCCTCCCCTCCCCTTCCTCCTCGCGGCGGAACAAGGAAACAGTCGGGCTAACCTCATGTTTCCAGCCCGCCCCCCGTCTCATCCCAGCTGATATGCAGTACGGCCTCGCCTTGATGCTGACCGTGCTCGTCACCGCCGTCCCGGCCTGCAAGGAAATCGGGCAGGAGTGCCTGGGGGACTCGGAGTGCTGTCTAGCTGGCCTCCGCCCGATCCAATGCGACAGACTTACCAGAAGGTGCGGGTTTTATATCCGTCAATGCAGAAGGGAGGGCATGTCGTGCTTTCTCAACGCGAAATCTCCATGGGGGAGGTGTTGCGGCGGCTTTAGCTGCAGCCCGCGCAGCTACAAGTGCATCTTCACGGGGCCGAATTTCAAGAGGAGCGCGGAACCCGATGCCACGGCGGGCTCGGCACGTGGGGAAGAAGAAGAAGAAGAAGAAGAAGAAGAAGAAGAAGAAGAAGAAGAAGCGGACTAGGGACGATTGCCCTGGCGCGCTGCAGCGGCCTGGTCATGCTCAGGCATTGGCGGCAAGGACCTGGCACACCAGGTGCCGCTAAACGCTAAGCGCCAAGCAGACAGAGCCGAGATTGGTTTCCTTCCTTCCTGTATATATATTTATCCTCTTGTTGGTTCCTACGAGAAAACGGCACGGGTAACGGGCTTCATGGTTACGACGCATGATGTACATGACACTGCTCTAATCAGCAACGCACATAGATATTCACCACAATGTATCTACCATCAGCTTGTATGACATCGTCATCCTCCTGTGTACGGCGTTCATGTACAGTTTCTTGATTGAGCCCAGAGACTGCACCTTCCTAGCAGGTCAACGTACCGCCCACGGTATTAGGTAATAGACGATTCTGCTACATGGCTCGGTCACATGCCATGCTGTGTTCACTGAGTTGTCCATGTAGATAATTAATTTAAACCCGCCGTACTTATTATCATTCACATGTTCCTCGTAAATTGACTCGTAAATTGACTCTTTAGATAGGTGCCTCGGTGGAACGCTTGGGGGTTTCGCGGAGCAAACGGCGGGTTGCCTCAGGCACTCTGCGGAATTAATTTTGTGGGTGCACGGACCAAGAGGAGCCTGGGCGATAATAAATCCAAAATCTTTTCCCATCTTCGCCTCATCGACCTGTCGTTACAACAACCAGAGTCTGCCGGCCGACCAACCAGAATGACTTGAAACGTCTCCTTCTCTGCCTCTTCCTTCTTAGCCATGTCTATGTCTATGTCGAGGATCTTTGTCAAGGGACTGCCTCCCAACATCACCGAGGCAGAGTTTCGCAGGCACTTTTCTGCCAAAAACCGCGAGATTACCGATGTCAAATTGATCCCTCAGCGTCGCATCGGCTACGTAGGATACAAAAATGCGGCTGATGCCACCGGTGCTGTCAAGTACTTCAACAGGTCCTACATTCGTATGTCCAAGCTGTCCGTAGAGGCTGCACGACCTGTAAGCTCACCACTCATATCACTGACCCCTGACTATCCCTTGGCAATGCCGCCTGACTTTCGAAACGCAACAGATTTCAGACCCAGCCTTGGCCAAAGGACACAATGGCCCAACGCGCACCACAGCGCCAGGACACCAACCCGCCACCCCGCATGCAGACCATGACAAGGATTCGAACGCCAAGAAGCGGAAACGGGATGAATCCCACGCTTCCGACCCGAAGCTGCGGGAGTTTCTGCAGGTCATGGGGACGGGACGGGACGGTGTCATTGCAGATGTTTTGATTCCCAAGGATGCATCAGACCCTCTCTTGGAATCAGGGGGTGTTGTTGTGCCAGAGGGGGAAAGTGATGAAGAATACGAACAAATACCCTCCAGAAAGGAGAAGTTGAGAAAGTTGCATGCCCACCAAGACAAAACAGACGTGGCGAGAGAGAAACGGTCCATGTCCGAGGAGAAGGCGCAAGACGGTATCACAGCAGTGAACAGTGGGGGACAAAACGTCGTGCAAATGGAATCACACATGACCGGCCACGAACCGCAAACTGTCCCAGCTACTGACGACGACTGGCTGCGATCGCGGACCAATAGGCTGCTGGATCTCATGGATCCTGATGACCTCTCCTCCGAGCCAGCAGCGATACCCACATCAGGCGACAGTTTGCAGAAACAAGACGCCAATGGTGACAAATCATCGTTGCATTCCTCAGACAAACTGGCGCCCGACGCGGCTGAACTGCCGGTGGCGAGCAAATGCAATGCAGAGGACGATGCTGTGGATGCCATCTCTCGCACATCTCGGCTCTTTGTCCGGAATCTTCCCTACAGCACAACTGAGGATGATCTCCGAGACGCTTTCGACAAATTTGGACCCCTTGAAGAGGTACGTTTGACGCTGCGTTTTATGTAATTGACACAGACACCATCACATCCACCCCTCAATGGCGCTATGATGAACCCCAAGATAGGGACAGCTTATACTCTGGTATATGATGTGAACCTGGGCGAAAATTTTTGTAGATGCTTCGACTGTCTGAGCCTGCCACGTGATTTGTTGCGAATAACAAATCCTCATCCTCCTCTGTTGATCCTATACACGAAATGGAGTTGCACTGACTTTCTGGAAAGGTACACCTGCCCGTAACCGCTGCCGGGTCAACAAAGGGATTTGCTCTAGTTCTTTTCGTTGCCCCGTCTGACGCGGTCAAAGCATTCCAAGCAATGGATGGCGCAACCTTCCAAGGGCGTATCATCCACATCCTCCCAGCCAGCCCGAAACGGGGGCAGGGATTGGATGAATTTGAACTATCCAAGCTGCCACTGAAGAAGCAGAACATGATGCGCAAGAAGGCCGAGGCTGCTTCCAGCAGTTTCAACTGGAACTCGCTGTACATGAACCAGGATGCCGTCAACGCCTCCGTTGCCAAACGGCTGGGTGTTTCTAAATCCGAGATGCTGGATCCCACATCGGCTGACAGCGCCATCAAGCAAGCCATTGCAGAAACTACCGTCATTCAGGAAACAAAGGCATACTTTGCCGCCAACGGAGTGGATCTGGAAGCCTTTAAGTCCCAGAAGCGAGGGGACACCACCATACTGGTCAAGAACTTTCCGTACGGCACTACGATGGAAGAGCTTAGAAAACTCTTTGAGGAGCATGGCCAAGTACTCAACGTGCTGATGCCCCCCACGGGCACCATAGCTATTGTGCAATTTGCGCAAGCAAACGATGCCAAACTCGCTTTCGCCAAGCTGGCCTACAGGAGAATCAAAGACAGTGTGCTCTTTCTGGAGAAGGGACCCAAAGACTTGTTCAAAGGTGACGCTGCTGAGCAGGCCAGCCGGATGGTCGATCGACAGGCGGCAGGTGTGTCAAAATTTAGTGTTAGTGAGCTGTTGTCAAGCGGCGACAAGGCGGAAGAGGTGGAGACAACCTCACTCTTCATCCGCAACCTAAACTTCGCCACAACCACTACCCGGCTGGCTGAAGCCTTCCAGTCTCTCGACGGATTTGTATCAGCAAGAGTGAAAACCAAGATGGACCCCAAGAAAGCCGGCCAGACGCTCAGTATGGGGTTTGGCTTCGCCGAGTTTCGCACCAAGGCCCAGGCCCAGGCAGCGATTAAAGCCATGGATGGGTACGTTCTTGACGGCCACACGCTGGGAGTGAAGGCGTCGCACAAGGGCCATGACGCTGCCGAGGAAAGAAGGCGAGAAGACCGGGCCAAGAAGGCAGCGGCGCAAAGAACAAAGATTGTCATAAAGAACCTGCCTTTCCAAGTGACCAAGAAAGATGTTCGGTCGCTGCTCGGGACTTACGGCCAGCTCAGGTCTGTCCGCGTCCCGAAAAAGGCCGACATGACTGCAAGAGGGTTTGCCTTTGCCGACTTTGTGACAGCCCGAGAAGCAGAGAATGCACTGCACGCGTTGAAGGACACTCACCTTCTTGGCCGTCGTCTAGTACTAGACTTTGCGGAAGCGGAGGCCGTTGATGCTGAAGAAGAGATTGAGAAAATGCAGCGCAAAATAGGGCGCCAAGTGAATACGGTGGCCCTTCAGCGATTGACGGGCGGAGGGAGAAAGAAGGTGAATATCGGTAATGACGGGGAGGAGCTCGAGGTTTAGCACCTGAGGACCAAAGCAGTCTAACGAGACTTTCGGCTTTTGCCAATGCGTAAGAAGCGTTGGGCAAAAAGCTGACTATGCCTATTCCTTCTTGTCCCCGGCCCACGCTTCGTCGCTGCATCCCTTGGGAAGGGCAGTGTAAGGTACCCGTCGCAGGCATCTGTCCCGAACCAGCTGAGCTTGTCAAGGCGCCGCGCCGGGATTGGAGCAAGTGACACATGGCGATGCTTCGCGTGGTGGTAGCGGATTGGTGGCTGCCAGGTACCAAGAATGCGGCCCCACGGAACCGAAGGATGTCGAGGCTCAATGGTGTCTGATCTCAATTTCTTTCGCATGCCGATGCCATTCTCGACAGCGAAGCGTCCCGGGCTTGCCTTGGCTAACAGCAAGGTGATCGACGACCGGCGCTGGTGGGCGCGACCCGCTTTAACCAAGTCTGGTGAGCGACTCCCTCCCTTGCGTGCCGACGCCCTCGCTGCCGAAGCACGACACAGGTGTTCTAGCTCCGTTTGCCCTGCTGGTCTTCGTGACTGGTCCTCGATTGGCCTGTTGGCTGAGGTTGTGTCCTCTTTCGGTCGAAGGCACAAGACTACATGGAGCCTCTAAGTCACAAACGGACGACGGACCCCAATCCCCACTGCCTGGGCCGGTTCCTATCTGGGACCACACCCCCGGCTCTCCTTTCCACCCTTCCTCCTTGGGATGCCGAGCAGAAAGGATCTCGATAATTGGGCTGAGGAGGGGCCAATGAAAAAAAAAATTAAAATAAAAGATGGGTAATCGTGTTCACCCTTTGTCAATATGGCCTAGCCTGCTGAGGGTTGTCCTTCCTGGCACCGATACGTCTTGGATTTATACAGTCTTGGATCCTCCCGGGAAATAACGCTTCGTTCCAGTCGAATTCGTCACTCTTTTCGAGTTTTGATACATTTATCCCACCATTCCACATCTACAAAATTCCTCTCAGCATTTCTTGTCCTCTTCAACTCACTCTTCTTTGTGTCTTCCATACGTTTGTGGGTTGTGGTCAGTGTACGAGTCTGCAACTGCGTTGTCGTGTGCTCAGCAAGCAACGAGCCTTGCTCCTCGTTCTCGGCCCATTCCCGACATTCCTCTTGGCAGGCACTGACTGTTGTTGAACACGATTCCCTCCCCCCAGCAATGTCTGCACTCTACCAGCCGAGGCCTGCGCTGCCCTCTCAGCGTTACTCTCAGTCTCCAGACTATGTTGACACAAGGCGTAGTATGCAAGCTGGCAGAGTTCCACTGAGAGAGTCTAATGGCAACGCACAAGCACATGGCTACAACGGTTTGGTCTCGTGCTGCTACCAAAACAACGTGGCATTGCCTCTCGCCTTGCAGTCCACGATTCCCCCTCCCGTGGTTCCCTCACAATCACTTGACTGCCTTTACAGAGACCCAACCCGACGTCAACAGCATCGCCTCCAGAGAAGATCCAAGACGCCTATCAACCCTCTTTATTTCTGGCCGGCCTTCCGTCAGTATCGTAGTAGACAAGCCCACAAGGAAACCCAAAAGGACAAAGGCGGCGTCTGGCGCCGAACTGAACTCGAAGATGCCTTTGTCGACGGTAAGTGGCTCTCACAATCTGACCAGGCAACACGAATCGTACGCCACTGGACTGCTATGCTAACAAATGGGTCTCTAGCCGTGTTGCTCATGCCCCATATGGGTCGTCGCAAGTTCTCCATGGGTGGCAAGCTGCATGGACGCAACATGCTGATTAGTGAATACATTTTTGTCATTTGCGTTGCCGTCTTGGGAAGCAAGGAGATTTTTCGAATCGACAACAGCAATGAGAGTATCGAACAGATGGGACGCAAGCAGGTCTCCAGTCATATGCAGGTTGTCAAGAAGTTTTTTGAAGACCTCCGATGTTGTATGCAGGCTCTTTTCCCCCCCTGCCCACCACTGTCTGAAACTGAAACCTTTCGGGAGCATCTCGCTAATCACAGGCTACCGCCACAGTCCATTTCCTGTTCCCGGCTGAGGATAAGAAGGAACCAGGGTCCACCAACTCGGATGACTATTATGATGAAGAAGAGCAAGAGTCCTTCAAGTCCAACCCTGTCCTCACAGCTCTAGCCGAAGGGCGAGTTCCTGATGTCAAGCCCAACTACGACTATTTCTCGCAGCTGCTGAGTCTTCAATCCTCGATATGCGTGCGACCAAAGACGTGCGAGATCTTTGTGTCGTCTTCTGATATCAAAATTCGAGACGACGGTGCTTTTGACGCCCATGATACTCCCCTGGATCAGGCGTCTTTCCCGCACTTCAACAGGTACTCAAACTGCGACGACAGCCCCAACGTCCTCGGCAAAGATGTTCTCCTGCATGAGTACACCCGATCTCTGGATCGAACCACCTCGGCCTGCGCCAAGACTGTGACTCGCCGGTGGCAAAAGGATGCCTCGGCCATGTATGAGACCCTTGACCTACCCAGCCATGATGAGGACTGCTTGTTGCTGGAGATGTGCGCAACCCTCGAGCTGCACGAGCAGGCCAAGTTCCCATCCGGATCCGAACTCACTGGGTTTGTCGAAGTGGCCATTGCTCAACCGGCGTTGCATAACCATCGCTGGAAGTGCATAACGCGGCTTATGAAACCAGTCGAGCTCCACAGCGACGACGGCAAGCCGGGGGTGTACATCAATGAAAGCGGTATTCACCGCCGTGGATGCAGCGACGCCAAGGCCGACTGCGACTGTCACGGTCGCCCTCGACAGGATATTCACGTTCCTTTCCCTGCCGTTGAGTGGGCCAGCATCCTCAGCATGGCGGTGCAGTATCCCGACGTCGAGCATCAGCGGGCGAGGGAGAAGCGGCGCCGGTACGCAAATGGCCAGGGAAAGCAGCCGGACCGCGCCGGCAGTAAGCGCAAGCGTTCGGACGAGGAGGGCGACGCCGCCTCGTGGTCCCGCCGAGAGCCGAGCGGCAGCGACCTGATATGCAAGGTTGCCATGTATCAGGAGCTCTGGTCCTGCGCACCAGACTCCAACCAATGGACCCGACGGGCCATAATATTCTGGCGTTTCAACACGACAAACCAGTGGCACAAATACACGCCCGTGTTTAGGTCCGCCGGAACCACCTGGCGATGGTTGACCATGAACGACCCGATGTCGCGCTACCACCAACAAAGGGCCTTGATCTACCCGCAAACGGGCGTCGCAAGAGATGCCGTCATGTCTCCCACTCCGTCCATCAACCAACATCTCACAGCGGCCATGAACGAGACGTTTAACGCATGGGATCACGGCGGCCACGCTCACGCTCCTCACGCTCCTCACGCTCCTCCCGCCCCACCCGCTCGCCATGTTGCCCCTCTGCAAACCCCCAACAGCAGCGTTGTCCTATACGAATCCTTCTCCAACGGGCTCGCCACGCCTCCACCAACAGCGACGCTGCCCGCAACCTACCCCTCGGGTACGTTTGACAACAGGAGCAACAGCTTCGACGCCAGGAGCGGCAGTTTGGAAGACGACATGGGGTCGAGCAGCAAGGTGACTTTCCTCCCCAGCAACGGCCCGCCGCCGCCCCCGCAGCAGAGGGACGAGAGACGAGCATCTCCGCTGGGCAACAGCCAGCCGTTTTTTGAGGACGAAGCGTCGTTCCCCGAGGTCAAGCCCATCAACACCGCGGCCGCCTCGTACATGGCCGTAACTGCATCTCTCGAGATGCCAAGCCCGCTCGTGTATGACAACTCTTCAGTCAACTCGAGCAACGTTCCAAGCTGGGACATGTCTGCCCTGGAAGGCTGGCCAGCAGCTTCGCCACCAACCAGCAGGGCGAACGAATGGGGGCCGGGGCCCAAGATTGAATCCCCGGGTGATCACCACGCGGCTGCCATGTGGGGGCCTCCACAGTGGCCCTTGTCTGCTGGAGCGGCGGCGGGCTCGCACGAGAGAGATGGCAGCCCGAGACCGTTGAAGAGGAGAAGAGAGGCGGCAGATGCCGGGGCGGCGGCCAATGCTGCTGAATGGTAATGGGTTGAAGAGACGTGGGGAAAAAAAAAAAGGGGGAAACAAAAAGAGGGTGAGGGGGAATCTCGCAGGGCTGGCTAAATCTCTAATCTGGTGGTACTCCGTACAGGCAGGCTCGTTGGAGTGCGCAAAACGGGAGTAATGATGCGGACATGAGGACGGAATCGGCAATGGGCGTTTGGGGTGCAACTCGAGTGATGGGCTTTTTCTCGGACACGTCTTTTGATTCGGCCAGGGTGAAAATACCACGGCATGATTGCAATCCTGAACTCAACTAAACGCCCTCCTTTGCCAAAGCTCATGCTGATTGATGGTGATGACTTGTGTGACTTCCGACGCCCCGGGGATGGATGGAAGGCCTGCATTCCCAGTCTTGCGTGCCTGGGGCTAACAAGGCGGCACGTTTCCGAACAACCTCGCAGCCTGCTCTGCTGTCATGTCAATCCAACCAACCAGCCAGCTTGTGTGTGTGTGTGTGTGTGTGTGTGTGTGTGTGTGTGTGTGTGTGTATCTGTGCCTGGCTTCGTTCTGCCGCATGACCGCCCCCCACCGGGCCCAAGAAAGGTAAACTTCACTTCCCCCCTGGCGCCCCCTTCCCCAGGGGTCAACGGCAGACCCGAAGCAAGTCAAGTGCCGCGTTTCCCCCCTCAGGAAACCACATCTCGATGCAGACAGGCTGGGGCGTGCAGGCCGGAGCGGATAACCCCTGACTAGCTTGATCCAGGGAGAAGCAGGGTTGGCGCGAGGGGGATCAACGCGCCATCGCGTCCGAAAGGGCGCGCCACGCGGGCAAGCCACTTTAGATCATCTGACCTGTCGGGGGGGGGGGGGCATCATGATGACGTAGAGGGGCGGCGAAGGGGCCTGGATGAAAGTGAGGTTGTGCGGAACTTGGGCAACGGGCGAGAATGGGTTACGTGGACGTGCTGAGCTTGGTGTGTGGAGTGAGTGACTGGTCTAGGTCTGGGAGCGGGAAAAAAAAAAAAAAAGAAGAAGAAGCAACAAGATTGGATCGGACGGATGGTGAGAATTGCGTTGCATTCTTGGGGAGTGGGTGGATTTTGCAAAGGCCGGGTGACGCTGCTGGTTGTGCTGGTTGTGCTGGTTGTGCTGGTTGTGCTGGTTGTGCTGGTTGTGCTGGTTGTGCTGGTTGTGCTGGTTGTGCTGGTTGTGCTGGTGGGCGCGTGACACGTGCGGTCAGGTGTCAGGTCAACTGGTGTGCCGCGGAGACGACGCCAACCAAGCAACTACCGCCACTAGTTGTTGACCTAGGAAACTAGTCTAGCAAAGTACGGACGTAGTTGACCCGACGGGGCATTTCGACGGCGACTTCGGAAAGGTCTGGTACCCAGGGCGCAGGGCGCAGGGCGCAAAGCACGGCACGCGCACCGGGGCTGCTGCCGGCATCTACCTAACGAATCTATCGTCGTCACCCACCGTCCCCTCTGCCGTCCCCTCTGCCGTCCAGCCGGGTTTTGGCCCGTCTCGACTCTGAGCCGTCTGCCCGACTTGCCGTGGGCGCACGACGGCCCAGCAAAGTTGAACTGAACTGAACCGAACCGAACCGGTCAAAGGCGCAACAGGGAGGCAAACCCCAGGCCAAAGAAAAGCCCCTGGACAACAAAAACACCAGGCACCGGACTGCCCCGAGCAGGCGGCGCGGACGTGCTGGGCACTGCACGAGCGAGAGGCGGCAAAGGCCCAACCCGGAACCGAGTTTAGGCCGTGGTTTGGGTGTTTGCTGTCCACGGGGCTTGGGGGGACACATTTGGCTGGACGACCCGTGGACGACCCGTGGACGAAGTCGAGTCGCACGCGGTGCCGGCCGACGAAACATGAAACATGAAGGCGGCCAGGCGGCCAGGCGGCCAGATGGAGAGGCTGGGAGGGAGGGGAAAAAAAAAAAAAAGTCCCAACCGGACCGGACCGGGCGGGGGGCTCGCACGAGGCCGGCAAACAATAACAAACAAACCAGCGCAAGAGGGGAGGAAGGGGGGAGACGACGCGAAGGGGAGGGGAGAGGGGGGGGGGGGGGGGGGAACAGCGCACAGCGAGCGACTGTGCAAGGGAAGCAGCGGCGATGGCGGTTGACCACGGGGCAGAGAGGACGGCGGGCGCCGCGTTCGCGGGAGTGTCGAGCCGGACGTATTTGTAGGAGTTGATGAGGTCGGATGGACGAGAAGAGGCGGATGGAATTGGGGGGATGGCGCGAATGTTTTACTTGGGCGGTGATTTTGCTGGGGCGGTGGGATGTGAAGTTTTTTTGCTCGGGGCGGCGGTGGTGGATGGATGATGATGGCCTGGTGGCCCCGGCCAAGCGCGGCAAGGCAGGGCAGGGCAGGGCGCTTCGTGGCCAGTCGTGAGGCGGGATTGGCGCCAACCAGCCCAGGACGGGCGCTTGCAAGACGCAGGGGCAGGAGCAGGGGCAGGAGCAGGGGCAGGAGCAGGGGCAGGAGCAGGTGACATGGGTGAATGAATCTGGGAATCTGGCGTGGTGCAGGCATCGTCTTTGAAACAATCCTCCGGCAACGCAACACCTGCGGCAGCACCAAGCAGCACCAAGCAGCACCAAGCAGCACCAAGCAGCACCAGCAAGCAGCAACACCTGCAGCAAGCTGCATTGGGCGGCGCCAGACCAGACCACACCACACCACACCACACCAGACGCTTCCCCGGCCTCACGGCTCCCCGGCCGATGCCTCGAGTCTCGACCCGTCTTCACCCCATCCATAGGCTGGCAGCCCACGACGGCCATGCCCTGGCTTGCACCTCGCACCTCGCACCTTGCACCGCGCACCCGCGCACAGAGAGAACCTCACCTGGTCCTGCGATGCCCTCCCCTCGTCCACGCTTATTATCCTGGCATCTCGCCCGCCCGTCCCGCGGCCACTCGGGCTCCTGTACTCGACCCAACCCGTCAGACAAGATGGCCCTGGGGGTTTCTTGGCACCAAAAGTCCCGTCATGCCATGTTGACAAGCCCTGAAGCATATGCCGAGCCATCCTGACCTCACCATCCTGACCAATCCTCCATGTCTGCAATTGCCAAGCCGCGGTAAACAGACGCTTTGCGGGTGCTAATTCATCACCCGGCCTCGTCCGACCCTGTCCTTTCTTCTTCTCTTCCTCTTTTCTCTCCTCCTCGTTGGAAGAAAGAAAGAAAGAAAGAAAGAAAGAAAGAAAGAGAGAAAGAAAAACAAGAAAAGACAAGGGCGCTCAGTGGCAGGTTTCTGCTGCACTCCGGCCTTTGTTCTCGTCGCCCTAGCTTTTGAACCCCGTCCTGTTGCGGTGCTCTTGTTGTTGTCCACAAGCTGATTTTCTCTTTGAACGCGGCCTCCCGCTCGCTGCCTCTCATCACCTGACCTCTTTGATAAACAAACGCACTGCACTATTCACACCCGGCATCTGCGAACAACTGGCCTTGATCCCCCAGCTGGCCGGTGAATCTGCCAGTCTGCCAGTCTGCCAGCTGCTTGGGTAAAATCACACTCTGCTAGCTAGTCACTCTGCCAGCTGCACTGCTAGTTCGGGACAGCCGCCGCCCACTGTTCATGTTTTGCTCAGGTTGAGCGTGCAATCCGATTCTCTCAAATAACAATACCTCGCGGGCTGGTTTGCGTCGACCTTGAAGTTGTCAACTCGAGCTGCCTTTTTATTTCTCACCAAAACGAGTCTTGGGTTCCGGTGTAAAACTCGTCAAGTTGCCCTTTGGATCCTCTGTGTGTCTTTCTTCTTGCCCTCTTTTTTTCTCTTGTTTCTCTTGTTTCTCTTTTTCTTTTATTTCTCGGTTTCTCCTGGAGAGAAGCAAAGGAAAAGGAAACAATCTCAACCCATCTAAAATTATTTCAAAAAAAAAAAAAAATTTTTTTCATCAAAAGTATAGGAAATCTGTTCTCCAAAGACTGGGGATTTACTGGCTCACGCCGCAATATACTACTCATTTCAGGATACCCCCATCACCAGAATACCTGACGATGCAAAGTCACGCTTCCCGGCTTAGCGTCCATCGAATTGCTACAACTCTAGCTCTCGCCTGCGCTGCGTCTGCGCATTCATGGATAGAGTATGCTTACAAAATCGCGCCCAACGGCACCATGGTTGGCGAAAGAGGTTTTCCCCGAGGCTACATGCCACGCACGGAGCCCGGATACAAGGACACGATCCCTCAGCTACTCCTGCCCGTCACCGGTCAGCCGGCCTACTCTGGAAACGAAGTCATCAACAAGTACCCTTACACGGCCAACCCCAAATACCCCATGCTGCAGGCGGCCCCCGGCGACCACATAGCCATCATCCACTTCGAAAACGGCCACGTCACCCTGCCCCTGAACCAACCCAACAAGCCCCTCAATCGGGGCACCATCTTCTTCTACGGCACCACCAAGCCCAAGGGGCAGGAAAAGCTGTTTGACGTTCACCTGCGGTGGAACAAGGACGGGTCGGGAGGCGACAAGAGAGGCGTCCTTCTCGCGACTAGAAACTACGACGACGGCCAGTGCTTCCAGCCCAACACAGCCCCCATCACCAGCGAGCGAGTGTCCAAGCTCAGTGGCGACGGCGCCAAGCAGTCCCAGGAGCTGCCCTGCCAGTCCGACATCAGGCTGCCGGCGGACCTGAAGCCCGGCAGCGTCTACACCATCTACTGGTACTGGGACTGGCCGAGCCTCAACCCCGGCAAGATCAGCATGGACAAGACGGCCCAAGGCCAGTACCCGTGGGCCGGCTCCTTCATGCGAGGTGACAAGGTGCCCAACGGGTGGACCATGGATGCCATTGCGCACAACGAGAGCTACGCCAGTGTCATTGACATCAAGATTGTGGACGGTCCGGCCAAGGGATTCACCGCCAAGGATGATGACGTGAAGCAGTCGTGGGTCGCCCAGCAAAACATCTACTCCAAGGCCATCCAGGCCCAGATGGAGAGCAACTTTCAGGTTCACGTGGAAAGCTCCGGCTCCGGCTCCGGCTCCGGCTCCGGCTCCGGCGGCGGCAGCAGCAGCCCTGGTTCGGGAGCTCCCCCGGCCCCCGTGGCCCCCATAGGCACCCCCTCTGGCGGCGAGTCTACTACGAGCCCGTCATCTCCGACCGCCTCTGCTGCCCCCACAGCGGCTCCCTCCGGTGACGAGTCTACCGCGGGCCCGTCATCTTCGACCGCCCCCGTGGGCGGCGGTGTCGTTACTGTCACGCAGATGGTTACTGTCCCGCCAACCACGCTCTTCAAGACCGTCTACCGAACCATGTCTCCTGCTGGTCCGGATGGCTCCGAGGAGCCCGACACGACTGTTTTCGTCACTGTCACTACACACGTGCCTCGGCAGACGGACGGTCCAGTCGTCTCCTCGGCTCCCGTTGCCAACACGACGTTGGTGTCCTCGTCCAATCCTGCGATCGGACCCAGGCCAACAGTGACGCCTTTCCGTCAACGTCGTCGAGCCATCAGACGCGCTCTCTGAACGGCCCAAGCAGCGGTTTCCAACGAGGCTGGGCGAGCAAGGGAGGAAGAAACCTTGTGGGTACGTTGGCAAGTTTTCTTGTTTCTCTCTCTCGTTTTTTCCTACGTCCTCCCCCCCCCCCCCCCCCCCCCCCTTTTTTTTTTTTTTTTTTTTTTTTTTTTCAAATGTACATATTGCGCTATTCGATATAAGCATGCCCCTCTCATTCCTTTCGCACGCAATGACAGCATATGATCGGTTGGGGGGGGGGGGGGGGGGGACGGTGAGCTCATGTTCTGCTGGTTCTGGATATGAAGGTCTCGGATAGGAAGCACTGCGTTTTGACTCGAGCCTCTTGTACGTGGTGATACCGTGCGCGGTGCTTGCTGTGAAGTGATGTGAAAATGCACAATGTTTGCTCCGTTCAAGGGCAGCAAACCCAGCCGTGGCACTTTGCAACCTGGGGGTACTACCACCATTGTGCTTCCCCGTCCTCTTTTCCATCTGCAGGCTCGTCTTGTTCCCAGCTCCCTCCAAGGTTATTGCTCGACAATCTCGACAATCTCGACAATCTCCCCCTCCCCCGTGTGCCCACGTAGCACGTAGCACCGACCGACAATGAGCGGTAGCGGCTTGCCCACAATGACGCCATGCGAAGAAATTCAAGGAGGAGCGGCGCGCAAGACCAAGGCTGCCAGACTCGAGCATGGTTTCGCGACTTCCGCCCAAGCAGCGCACCTAGGCCAACAGTCACCCCGGCACGCCGAAATCGGATCGACTGCTTGCTTTTGCGCCAGGATGCCTCGATCGTGCCTCGTTCGTCTCAAGGGCCGCCGTCGAGGCTACTGCTACATCTCCCCGCACAGGGCAATGACGACGTCCAGATTCGGCACGTCCTTGCCCCGGTACCCCGTCTTGGTGGCCTCCATCTTGCGCACCACGTCCATGCCGTCGACGACCTTGCCAAAGACGACGTGCTTGCCGTCCAGGAAGGGCGTGGGGACCGTCGTGATGAAGAACTGCGAGCCGTTGGAGTTGGGGCCCGCGTTCTGCGTGCGCCCGAGTCAGCGATCTGGGGTAGCAACAGCAGCAGCAACAGCAGCAACAGCAGCAACAGCAGCAGAAACAACAGCTACAACAGGACAAAGGCAAAAGGCGTGCCGGGGGACCTTACCGCCATGGACAAAAGCCCAGGCTGATCGTGCTTCAGCTCGAAATTCTCATCCTCAAACGCCTTGAGGCCCCAGATGCACGTGGACCCCGTGCCGTCGCCCTTGAGGAAATCACCCCCCTGGCACATGAAGTTGGGAATCTGCGCGCCGTCACGTCAGCCGCTCGCTCGCTCGCCCGCCCCGCCCCGTCTCAACTGGCACCTTTTGGTTGCCGCGGGGTGTGTGTTTGTGTTTCGGAAAACTTGATCCCTTTGCGCACAATTCGGTGGAACTTGGAGCCCTTGTAGCCCTGGGGCTTGCCCTGGGGGTCCTTGGACTCGCCGGTGCAGAACTGACGGAAGTTCTCGGCGGTCCTGGGCACGACGTTTCTGAAGAGCTCAAAGGTGATGCGGCCGAGGGGTTCGCCTGTTTTCCGGGGGCGTTTGTGAGCGTCGGGGGAGGGAAAAGGCAGAAAAGAAAATCAAAATAAAATAAAATGAAATGAAATAAAACCAGTGAGGGGGGAGGGAGCGCACCTCCGAGCGTCATGTCGAAAAAGACTCTGGATGGGTTGGGTGTTAGCTGGGCCCTTTTTGGCACATTGTTGTCGAGCGCGGCGTCGACGGGAGGGCTGGCTACTTGCAGAGGATTGCCGGACTCGGGCAGCTGTGTTGGCGGCATGGCTGTTGGCTGTTGGCTGGGGGGAAGCGGGCAGTAGACGTAGACGCTTGTCTGGTGCCAGGAGGTTGATGAAAGTCAAGATGCAGTTAGGAGGTAGCATGCAAGAGACTCTGAAGTTGTGGTCAGAGGTGGAAGCGGGTGGAATTGGTGGCTGTGCGCACCGAGGTACTCGCTCGTCCCGAGCCCAGGGCATCCACCGCCGCCGTCGACATATGCATCCATCAACCAGACATCAACCAGACATCAACGGATGATGGATGGCTGGCGTCGTCGCCACCGAGGCCGCCTGGCGCCAAGTCGCTCGCTACTCGGTGCGAATTACTGCACTCGGCAGCCCGACGCCAGCGCGCGAAGTTTGATTCGTTCCCCCCGGATTCCTCGGCATTTTCCTCCGCCGGCTCAACCTCGGTGGGCCGCCACGCTCTCAAGCCACAGCAAGACGGGGACCAACAAGAAGCCGCCATGAGCGCCCCAGGTAGGCTTGGGTATAGACTGTGGAACCCTCAGACTTGTGATGTCTGGTTGTGTTTGGTTGTGTCTGGTCGTTTCCGGATGGCCGCAAGGTTGTGTGTGTGTGCCAGCGGCCAGGCCGGCTGCGGAGAGGCGACTTTTGCCGCCGCGCAAAGCTCTTGCTGGCTGCAAGCAGGGCGCGGCCGGCCGGCCGGCCGGTCCGACCTCCCCTGCTTGCTTCGGCTGCGATGGGGGGGGCGGCAGGCGGGACAAGAAGAGGCTGCAGGTGCAGTGCAGGGCTGCAAGGCTGCATTGCACCCTGGGACAAGAGGACGCGCGCGGGTGAAGGGTGAAGCCAACAAGTCTCGACGGCCAGACGCCGGGTTTCGGGTGCCGCCAGCCCGTCCTGTGCTGAATCCAGCAGCGTTGCCGCGGATCGAGACGTCGCACCGCGCGCTTGCGTGCAGATCCAAGTCCTCACCACCTCGACCTTGCTTGACCCACCGCTTGGCAGATGCTAATCACCGACCAGACGACGCATGGTGCTCATGGTCGCATGGTCGCATGGTCGCATGGGTCCTATTTTCAGCAGAGACCGACCCCCTTGGCTGGAGCCGCGGCGCGCTTCAAGACAGAGGGACCTCGGCGGCCCAATTCCTGGTCTCCAAAAAGGGCGGCCGCCACAAACGGCCAACTCGAACTTGCCTGGGCGCCTGGACGACGCACTTGTGCATGGTTGCATGGTGCACCGTGCGCTGTGGCGTGAGTCGACACTAGCTGCGGTCTGATCTGGGCCGCCACAAGTCCACCGGTACCGGGTACGAAGGCACAGCCGGGGAATTTCTACTCCGAGCCGGCAACGCGCGACCGACTTACAGAGCTACAATTGAGACGATGGGGTCCCGACGCCGACGCAGCGCCATCATCTCGTACCCCCCCCCCCCAGCCGCTGGTCCAGCCCGCTGGGGTCAATGGTGGGAGACGAAACTGTCGACTGCCTCGCCGACGGGCTGAAACAGAAGAGGTCTGGTGGGCTTCCGACCCCGAGCTGAGCCACAGGATCTGCAGCTGCACGGGATGGGACAAGAATATCCGAAAGCAACATTGAAGGACCCAGGCGGGCAGGGCTGCACGATTCCGATCTGGGGACCTTGGCGCTTTGGTGCCTCCAGCCTCGCTCGACCTGAGCTCAACCAGGAAAATCCTAATAAAAACAAAGGGCGGTAGCTGCTGACGGCCATCGCCTTGGGGGCAGAGGTTAGCTATCGCAGGATATGAAGCCCTACTAGCGCCGCATTTTAGTTGCAATTGAAATTGACCTCTAATACGTCAGACAGAGTACATCAGGCGGAGACGGGCGGACGCACAGCCTCACTCACAGACACAGACTGACAAGAACCAAGTTGATGGATGGCTGGGACGAACCAGAGTCGAACATGGCTGGGAGAACGGCCATTTATCGACGCCCCGCACTGCCCCTCCTTCTCTCCCGGTGATGGATGGATGGATCGATGATCATCGCGGGACCAGCATTTGCGGCAGCGGTTGGAGGGGGGAGGGGGCTTGGGGGAGCCAGACGATTTCCCGCGGAGGAACGGACATAAGTACGGAGTACATACACGTAACCAACTGGTCGGCTCGTCAACCACGGGGCAGCACATTCACATTCTCAGACGACGTACATAGGGCACCCGGGGGGCCCCCCTGGGCATGCAACAGCGCAGGCCTGCGTTGCACAGAGTCATTTCGGGCGCGAGAGCACAAGGGGAGCCGTCGTGATGACCAGCCCGAATCAATCAGATCAAGGCAGGGCCAGCGAGCGACGGGGGGCCGCCGTTTCAGGCAGGTGTTGGTTGTGCGTGCTTTTTTTTGGTCTGGTCGACTGCTTGCAGCTTGCAGCCGCCTGGTCTGGTGACTCTGGTCGGGTTGGGGGGGGCCGAGCAGAGAAGATTGAAAGGTCCTCGAGGGAACAAAATGCCGTGGATTGATGGACATTGGACGCCTGCGCCTGCGCCTGCGCCTGGTGTCAACAACTTGGGTACTGATCGGATGGGGCGGTGCATGCGGTACGTGGGTGATCTCTCGGGGGCAGTACGGAGGGAGTTACGGAGTGCGGAGTACGGAGTTGGCGGTCTGGTCTGGCCTGGTTATGAGGTAATTATCAGGCCGTTTCCGGCACCCTGACAACTTCCCGTCCCTTTCCGCGCCAGTGGCAGGCAAGAGCTGTTCTTTGTTCTTTGTGGCTGGAGCCAGCTCGAGTACCGGTACATGAATGCAAATCCATCATCCCCCCCCTCCTCTCCCCCGACCACGCATCCCTCGTTTGACAGTTGATGCATCCACGGGTCATGCACATTGCTTGCACGTCTCGACTTTTGACGCATGCTGTCTTGTCTGTCCCTGCCGTGCCAGATGCAAAGGTCGCGGATGCCAGAGCATGTTGCCCGGCAGCACGCTGTCGGTTGGCCAGTCGAAGCCGGGTTGACTGTTGACATACTCCGTACCCTTTCGGCCTCACAGCCCCAGAGGCGAGCCGTGGCGTCTGGTCTGATTGATGCTTTCAATGTTTCGTCAGCAAAAGGGGGCCAGACGCCCCGAGGGGGTGGTGGTTCCGCCCCTCCCCCCCCAACCCAAAGGGCGCAGGCCAGAGGCAGCAGACCCATTGAAAACATGAACTTGTACGCATCATCGCCCTTTGCGATGCCGAGAAAGCCGTTCGCCTGCCCCATGCCAACGGGGGGCATTCCGTCGCGTCGCCGAGGCGGTGGGTGGATGCCCGCTCCCGGTTGCCTTGACGAGATCCGCCGGCCGCGCAGCCATCGATGATGATGACATTCCTATTTACCCTGCCCCGTCGGTCGCAGCTTCAGAGCTTGCGCGGGAACTATTGAGCGTCGGTCCATCTGGCCGGCCGGCCGCCCGAGCAACACACACACACGCACGCACACAGTGTAAAGAACACGGTAGTTGCCAGTGTCTACAGTGCTTGGTACTCGCTGCCCGCTGCCCGCTGCCCGCTGCCCGCTGCCCGCTGCCCGCTGCCCGCTGCCCGGCTCAGCCGGCCTGGCTGTTCTGGCTGTTCTGCCGCCCTTGTCGGTCTGCGACATTCTCCTACTCCGTACTACTACTACCACACATGGCCGGGACACATGCAGTGAGCGATTGCACGGCAGCGATAAGCACCGCGACTGCGCAGCGGTTCTCTGTCGCCCTGGCCTCGTTGCGTGGCAGCGCCGGGTTGACCTTGAATTGATCCTGATCCGCCTTGAGCTTCTCCGACTGGAGAATGGACGGACCGCGCGACGTTTGCCAGCTGCCCAAGGTCCCTCAGCTACCTGATGTCCTTTTCCGACCTTCTTTTGACCCAAGGTAGGAAAGGACTGGAGGGTACATGTAGGTACCAGCAGTAGGGAGTAGTAGGTGAGGTGTACCAGGTGTACCTGCCTGTTAGCGCTGCCATCCCTCAAATGGCATGGCTATGCATGGCTGGGGTCTGGCCAGCTCCAAATTTCAAAATGACCAGCTGCACCTCCCAGCTCGTCCAACACAACGCTCCGCCCTCCTATTCCGTCTGCCCACTTCCTCCTGCACTCCGCAAACCCCCCCCCCCCCCACCCTCGCAAACCCATAACTAACTAACTCTCTGCCTCTTCCCACTATTTCCATTTCCATCCTCTCGTCATCCCCCCCCCCCCCCCCCTGTCGCCCTCTCTGCCTCCCTCGGCCGCGACATGCCCTTGAATGTTCATCATCCCTGTGTCAGCCGCCTCTCTCGCCGCCTTGGGCCGATTGCCATCCGCCTCCGTTCCTTTTCCTCTGCCCCCTCCGATCTTGCCAGCAAGCCCAACGGCCCGCCTTACACAGTCTGCCGGTTACCCGCTGGTGCTTGATCTTGGTCATATCTCCCGTCGTCGTCGACAGGCCGGCCAACTTGCCCCGGCCACCATCGTCAAACCCTCACCGAGGGTACCGGAACATCTCGACGTCCTTTTTTGCCCCCTTCCCAATCGCCAATCGGCCGATCGGTTTGGTGCAGCTAGACGGACTGGTTCGGCCTCTTCCCATGCCGAAGAGCGCAGCATTTGGCAATCTGCATAGACCCTCGAATCCATCCCTTCGCGACGGTTGTTGAAGCGTCGTCATGGGCGTCATCCATCAAGTGCTGGGCGAGGCAGTCTTGCTCATGGCCAGACAAGTCTCCGAGGCGCCAACGTCTGTCCCGTTGTCCACCGCGACCGCCACCACAAACCCGCAACCTTCGCAGCCCACAGCCAGCAACAAGAGCAACGACAATACGAACCAGGGAGGATCCAGCTCGCCTTTGCTTTTCTTTGTCGCTCTCGGCTTCGGCGTCGTATTCACCAATCTTTGGTAAGCAACCTACAATGTCGCTTTCGGCGAATGCTCCCTCTCTCTCTCTCTCCCTCTCTCCCCCCCCCCCCTATTTTTTTTCTTTTTTTTTTTTCAATTTTTAAATCACTGGCGGAACTTTGGGGCCGTAGTTGACTCGTACACCTCCAGGATCATTGTCGGTGTCAAATACTGCTTCAGGTACAACGCTCGCAACAGGGCCAGAATGACAAACGAAGACGGCGATCCAATCACACTGGAAACCGTCCATCGGCCTCGAAGACGGCGCGAGAAGAAATTAATGACCATGGACGAGGTCAACGACAAGTTCCCCATGACCAAGTACAAGACTTGGGTATCGGAGCGTG
This sequence comes from Ustilaginoidea virens, assembly GCF_000687475.1. Taxonomy (NCBI): domain Eukaryota; kingdom Fungi; phylum Ascomycota; class Sordariomycetes; order Hypocreales; family Clavicipitaceae; genus Ustilaginoidea; species Ustilaginoidea virens. The sequence goes on along the minus strand of NC_057317.1, from coordinate 1,702,616 downwards.
CCAGGGAGGGCCTGCCCACCGCCGGTGGCGTTTCCGTTTCGCCGAGTCGCGCAAATAGCATCCACGAGGCCGAGGGAATTCTCCCGGAGTTGGCAATCGCAAAGAGTCGTTTATCCACAGACGCCCATCCCGCCAATGGATCCAAAACCAATACCCTCGACGCTAACAAGGACGATGAGAAGCTTAGCAAAGATGCACCTGCACAACCTGAACAAACCGGACCAGGCCAAACCTCGACGCAGGGCGAGAGACGTGGCCCGCTTCGAACAAGGTCCAGCCCAGAAGACGACGAAGACGACGACCAAGACGACGAGCACATCGACGCCGCTCTGCCACCGGAGTGCCTAGCCGCCCCGGGTGACTCATGCGCCATCTGTATCGATACGCTGGAGGATGATGACGATGTTCGAGGATTAATATGTGGCCATGCTTTCCATGCGGGCTGTGTCGATCCTTGGCTGACAAGCAGGCGCGCCTGCTGCCCGCTCTGCAAAGCCGACTACTACACCGCGAAACCCCGTCCCAACCAGGAGGGTGATGCCAACTCCAACTCCAACAACAACGGCACCAGCCTTGACCCGCGCAACGGCTCGCGTCTCAACCTTCCCGGAGGTCTGCGACCCGCCTGGCTTCGATATCCCAACAATTATAGCAGGCCGTCCCTAGGCCCGCCCCCCCATTTCCGCGACATCAACAACAGATCACAAGGGAGAGCGGGCCAAACTGGGCAGCCGGCACAGCTGGATGGCCGCAGATCCGCCTCGACCCCGGCCGCGTCGGTTGGGGGTGGTGGCATGCTCTCCTCAATCCGGCAGGCCCTTGGCTTCGGTCGACACGACGAACAGCCTGCTGCTGCTGCTGCTGCAACTCCCGCATCAACAGAGAGGGTAACACCTTCACAGCTTGAATCTGGCACTCGTGCCACTGCACCATGAGCAGCTATCTGGCCCGACACACGTGCCAATAATCTGACCCAATGGAGATTTACTCTTTTTCGTTTCCACCATGTTGAGATTGGACCTATCCTACGTACCTATGTGCACGCACACATGTATATGCATATATGTGCGCAGGTATGCATGTATGTTTGTATCTCCATGCCATTCTATTTGGCCTTGCCATGTCAGAAGGGGGTTGTTCAGCGGCTGCGCGTTCCTGTCTGCAGTGGCACCGTCAACACTCTCACCCTTGTGCTTGATCACCCTTGTGCTTGATGGTGTATTCTGACCCGGGGGGCCCTTCACGCGTGGAACAGCTCGACTCGCGCTCACACGCCTATTCCCTGTCGAGTCCCTGCTGCGAGGGCAGAGGCCTCACCAGCGAGCCGGCGGGATTCCGCAGAGGATGTATGGGAGGCACCCACCCTACCGCATCAGCTCTGAGCGCACGCAACTCAGCATTGTTCCCAGATTTCCTGTTTGGCCCGAGTCTGGCGAGTTTTGTACGATGGGGAGTAGTTTGAATCCCTTTGACCACGGCAGAATGAAGTTATGGCGCATGGAAGAGCGTGTTGAAATGCCCTCCTCCCCCCCCCTTTCCCCCCTCCCTTCCCCCCAAATCACTGTTGGCTTTTGTCATGGGACTTTTTTTTTTTTTTTTTTTTTTTTTTTTTTTTCCTGCAGCGGCGGAGTTTGGTCGTTCATATATACAGCATTGTCTCTTTTTGTGGTCAGGTATCATGAGTAAAACATGTGATAGCATGCTTGTGGTATGTGGTATGTTTGATGGGCGCTCCACTAAGGTGCCTCGTTTGCTTGCCTAGCAACGCCCAGCCTCGCATGACATGATGAGGCAGCCTGGCGTCAGCCGTCTCCGCAGGGGCGCGCTCTCCGTCTGACGCGGTGCCAACCAAGAGTTCGTACATAGCCATGTGTTCCCTCGCGGACGTCTTGTGCTCGCGTCTGCGAGGGCCCGTCAAATCACAAAAACGACCCCTTGTGGAACCTGCCGCCGAAATTCGCACTCTTGCTGACCAGCTCCTCCCGGGCCTTGCTGCCGATCCTGCCCCCGACAGCCATGTCCTTTTCCCGATCAAAGGCCCGCTTGCTCGGATCGTCCTCGTCGGCCGCCGCCCTCGCCACGCCGCCGCCGTCCCTCCTCCTCTTCTCGCGATGCTCGTCGTAGAGGCTCTTGCCCCTCGCCGCCTCCACCGACTCGGCTATGCGGCGGTCGCGCTCCCTCCGCCGCGCGTCGCGCTCTGACGACGCGGGATCCGCGCTGGCCGAGGGGTCGCCCCGCCCGAGGAGGGCGTCCGTCTGGCGCCGCAGCTTCTCCTGCGGCGTCTCGGTCCACATGGCGGAGGGGGGGTCGCCGGGCTGCTGGGCGGACGGCCGGGAGGCGAACTTGCGGGCGCGCAGGCGGGTCGGGTCGCGCTCCGAGTAGCCGGTCGAGGGGGGCGGCGCGAGCATCCACGTGTCGCGCTGGGGTGCGGGCTGCGCAGCCGGGAGGGAGGGGCCGGTGGGCCGGGGGGCGGCGCTGCTGGAGGACGGGAGGGCTGGGCCGTAGTCGTCGTCGGAGGAGGAGGAGGACGGGTCTGAGGACGGGGTCGCGGTTGGGGCAGGGTCGGGGTCCGAGTCGGAGAGGCGGATTTCCTGGTCGTTGGGCGGGGAGGAAGGGCCCCGGCTACGGGGGTGCTTGGCGGGCGGGGAGGGGGTGTCGCGGTCGGGCATGCGCTTGCGCGAGGCGGGCGATGGAGGAGGGAGCTGGGGGCCTATGGAGGACATGGTGGGCGATGATGGAGGTTGGAGGTTGGAGGTTGGAGGTTGGAGGGAGCAGGCACCAGCTTGCGCCGGACGGGACATGATGGATGGAGGTTTCCAGCGCAGCGCGGGGAACCGCTGTGGAGTCCGGGATTAGCGCTTGGCGGCGGCCACGGCTTGCCAGTGCCAGGCTCATGCAGCTCCAGTCCGCGGCGTGATTAACGCCTGGTTGCATCGAGTTGGGTGACACCAGCCTGGCCTGTCTTTTCACACACACTGCACCAGCTGCAGCTGACGGCATCCGTGTGTTTCATGCGAGCACTACGACTACGGCCTCGCTCTAGGACACTCAAAACGAGGCCTCGGAGCCAAAGGTGAAACTTGGTCCTGATCCGTAAAGGATGCGTTTCTGCTTCCTGAACCACTCCACGCTCCGATGCTCCGCCAAAGGAGCGAATCCGCATCCTCGGCTGAAACTTGCACTCTCTCTCTTTTTTTTTTTTTTTTTTTTTTTTTTTTTTTTTTTTTTTTGGGCACATGGCCGACATGATTGACGCCGACTCGGTTTCGACCGCGCCGTGGCCCGCGTAGGGGGCTGTTCATCGTGTATCGGTCGGCACCGGGGTTTGCGGTTTCTAGGTGGTCAACTCCATGTCGTCATGTTGATTCATGTTGATTCTGGATCAAGTTGCACGCATGCGTCAACCGAGAGCTGCGGCGGGAGGAACCCCGGCTGCACCGCGGGAATTGCCCGGACCTGTACGGAGTACGGAGCACAGGCTCAGACTCGTACCCAAGAGGCACCTGTAGGGTAAGCACGGTTCTGTGGTCGCCCCGTTCAAGCGCTGCTCATACTGTAGGAACAAAAGCAAAGCTGTCTGGTCCGTCCTGCCGCAACTTGATGGCCTCCGTCATCTTGCCGTCCGGACGTCCCTCGCGCAATCCTCAATTTTCCGCCAAGCTCACCTCGAGAAGTCTTGTTGCCCCGAAAGCTGACGGCGGCGGCGGCGGCAAAGACCCCAGCGGGCTTGTCTTCTCCCAGCCTCCGCCATTCGCACGCAATCCCGCCACGCTTCCTACCAGACCCTCCGCGACTACTTCAACCCCCCCGTGCCGATCCAAGATGTGATGGAAGCTGAACGGAACAGTCATGCCCGACAAAGAAGACCAGCCTCCTGTCGGAGATTGTGCCGCGAGCGACGAGCATCCAACCGCAGCAACCGCAGCAGCCCGCGATACCGACTCGGATACCCCTCACCTCCACGGTCCCCCCGTGCATGCTGGTGACGAGTTCCCCGTCGCTGTCGACCGAAACGATGCGCAACCGGAGCGGGACGACGCCTCTGAGCTCGGTTCCATCGATGCCAGCTTGGTAGGCTCTCTGCCGCGCCGGCCTGCCAGCCCCGTCGGCTCGGTCGGTTCCGGCCCTGCCGAATCGCTCCAGGTATGTTGTTGGCCTGTGTGCAGCCGCATGGCGCAGTGGCAGGAAAGGCTCGCGCCGCAGCTCGCCCGCCTGCCAAGGGGCTAAGTAAGCATTCGGCGTCAGGACTCGTACGTGTCTTCTCCGGGGAGCAGCGTCTTGCCCTCGGTAGCTTCGCGACCTGGCTTGAACAGCCCGCTGCCTTCGTTCAGGCCCTTTGACCGACGATTCCAATCCCGCATCTCCTCCCCCTCCTCCTCCAACACGCCTCGAGCAGCCTCGCCTGCCTTTCCATCAGGCCATGGTCGAAACCTCTCCCTCGGCTCCGGCTTTCTCCACGACCCCAGCGAAACGGATACGCCCTCACCGCCGTGGGAGGTCGTGCGCTGGACGAGATTGACAAAGCTGAACGGCCAGGCATTCTCCGAGGCTGGGCGTCGCAACTTTGGTTCCCCGACATGTTTAGCTGTGTCTGCGTCGATTGTTTTGGGCACTTCCAAAGGCATAATCTTAATGTTTGATTTTAACCAGAACTTGAAGCTAATCATTGGCACCGGAACAAAGGGTGAGGTCTCTTTAACACACCCCCGTCGCCTCTTCTCTCTCTGTCGACCGAGAGACGCAGCAACGCAGCAACGGCTTTTGTACTGACTTTGATTGCAAATGCAGCCGTTGAATCCGGCCCCGTCACCGCAATTGCCATATCCGCTGACCAAAGTACTATCGCCGGGGGTTACGCGAACGGGAGCATATTCACCTTCGATACAAGCAGACCTTCACGTCCCTTCCTCTCCATTCCGCACCTGGGCTCGGCCCAGGTTGAGTTTCGAACCGCAGACGGACATGTGCCCCACGCAGCTGTGGTTCATGTCGGTTTTCTCGGTACCCGGAACACAGCACTCGTTTCGGCCGATGACCGAGGCATGGCCTTTTCGCATCTGGCGACTCGTGGCACTGGTGCTTTGGGACGAACCGTAAAGACGAGCAGAATCCTGGGCCGCTACCCAAGCGCGCCGCCAGCTCCTGTTGGGAAACCCATCAAGCCCAGCACGGTGCTTGCTTTTGCGCCGCTGCCCCTGGGAAATGTCGAGAAAGCCACGGACGCGATGGGGCTGACTGCCATGTTGACGCCGTACCTGCTGGTCATCGTCTCTACTACCCCCATAGCGCAAACGCAGCACAAGTCAGCCAGGCCAAAGGACGTTGCTGCGCACAGCGCAATGACGGGCTGCCTCGCCTGGTTCCCCGCAGTCAAGCTGAAAATCCCGGACGCGCATACCCGCAGCGACGATTCAAAGGTGAAACTCGCCTACTGCTGGTCAAACGTGTTGACCGTGCTCGACGTCGACCAGGTATCCGGAGACGATCAAGACCAACCGCAGGCCCTCAAGTTCAAGGCTCGCAGCAGATGGAAGTGCGAAGAAGCCATAACTTGCCTCCAGTGGCTCAGTCGATCCGTCTTGGCCGTGCTCACCATCTCTCAACGACTCGTCGTCCTGGAAGACGGAAGCATGCGCAAGACGGAAGCGTTCGATCTGCTGCCGAAACATGTGTACCATGCTGATTTCTTCTCAAAACAGCTCCATTCCCTTGTGGAGCAGCTTGATGAGGAGGATACCTCCTTGCATGGCGTCGTCGCTGACGCCTTCTACATGAGCTTCAAGACATACAAGGGCAGAATATTCCTGCTCGGGTTCAACCACGTGTCGATCGGGTCCCTTTCCAACTGGGCGGACCGTCTCATCGCGTTGATGGAGGTTGGGGACTACGTCGGCGCCATACGGCTGGCAACCTCTTACTATTCTGGCGACGCGGATAAGCTTACAGTTGGTTTACCCGAAGACGCTGAACTGCGCCATGCCCTGGTGCGAGACAAGATCACGGAAATCATGTCGGCCTCCCTGAGATATGTCTTTGCTCGGAGGGAGACGCGAAAAGACGGCAGTGACGCAGCTCACCTGAGAGACTTGGCGGAAACCTGCTTTGCCGCCTGCAGAGCAATCGGAGACCCCGATTTTCTTTTCGACGACATGTACGAGCGGTACAGCGAGGCTGAAGCTGGCGGCACCTTCTTGGAAGCGCTCGAGCCATACATTCTCCAAGAGACCATTACGGTTGTCCCGCCCGTCGTGGTGAAGCATCTCGTAAACCACTACGTCTGGAAAGGCTGGGAGGGCCGCCTGGAGGAGATGATATGCCACATGCAAACGACGACACTGGACCTGGACCAAGTCACCCTCCTGTGCAAGCAACACAACCTGTACGACGCCTTGACGTATATCTGGAACCAAGCGCTTGGCGACTACATCACGCCCCTCATCGACCTCTTGAGCCTTCTGATACCCCTCGTGGCCAACGGAACCCAGCCTGGCGACCCGCACGACAGCTACTTCAGCGTAAATGCTCTGAAGATTTTCCCGTATCTGTCGTATACCCTGACGGGGAGGATCTATCCCAATGGGGAGTTGATGGAGGAAGAAGCATCCGCGAAAGCCAAGGCGGAGCTGTACTGGTTTCTCTTCTCTGGCAAGACGGTGGAATGGCCAAAGGGCAGCGAAAAGGAGTTTCTCACGCAGCCCGGTCAGGATTCGGAGCCTGCTTTTCCTTATCTGCGGATGATTCTCAGGTTTGACGCTCCCAGCCTCCTCAGTGCTCTTAACGAGGCGTTTGAGGATTCGTTTCTCAACGATTCTTCTTCTTCGGGCACTCATGCTAACGGCACTTCACGCGTGGACTTGCCGGAGGAGCAAATATTCGGCATGACGATCAATCGTCAGTACGTCGTTTCTATCCTGCTCGACGTGATGAACCTTGGCGAATTCGCCGCGGAGGATGTCATCTACCTCAACATGTTCATCGCGCGGAATCTCGCAAAGTTCCCGCAGTACCTGTTGCTTTCTGGATCAACGCTTTCCAAAGTCTTGACAGGTCTTTGCAACTACCCGGGAGGCGGCGACCTTGCCGATGACGCGCAACTCAGCGCCGAGTATCTGCTGTCCGTATACCACCCATCGGACATGCCGTCATTCATCCCACTGCTGCAAAAGGCCGGCTTCTACCGAATCCTCAAGCGAGTCTTCCGCCAAGAGCTGCAGTACGGCAAGCTCATCGCGACGTATTTCGAAGACCCCGAGGATCAAGAGTCCGTGTACGATTGCATCGCCGAGTGTCTCGGTCCGCAAAAGGGGCTCGACTCTCGGCAGCTGCGAGAAGTGCAGCGGGCCGTCGAGGAGCACGCGCGGGATCTGCTCGAGCTCGACGCCGAGAAAACAGCCAGCACGCTTTCTCGGCAGCAAACCGTGGCACACGGATGCGTGATTGAATCCGCAGCCGACGACCCGGCACTTCAGCACGCATACCTAAAGGCCCTGATCGAACCAAGCGCAGAGAACGCGACCGGCGAGGCCTCGGTTGATGACGGGTTGGTGGAACAGTACATTCGGCTCATGTGCAGATTCGATCCTTTGCACGTGTCCGACTTCATAGGCGGCTTGCCAGTCGCGGACCTACGGCTCGGCGAACTGCTCCCCACGATGGAGGAGACGGGCGTCGTGGACGCGGCGGTCATGCTCATGGCTCGGGACGGCCAGGTCAGCCAAGCCATGGACAGATTGATGAAGCACCTTTGGACTCTCGAGTCTGCGCTCCAGGGTGTTCTATCCGAGAGCCGCGAGGACTCCCAGCACGCGGACCTTGATTCAGCCGTGGTGCGGATTCTGCAGGATCTTCAGAAGTATGTCCACGTGGGCATTTGGCTGTGCCAGGGCCAAACGAAAAGGACACTGAGGAAATCCACCACGGTCAAGAAGGGCAAAACAGCGGCACAGGACGGTCTGTCGGCGGACGAGGCCCTGTGGCTGAAGCTGATGGAAGCGTGCGTGAGGGCAACGAAGCTCCTGTCACCCGCCATCCAACAGCACGCCGAGGCGTCGGCGGAGCAGGGAGACCAGGCGCTGACGCTGCACCGCTCGCTCGTCCAGCACACATTCACGGCGCTTCTCGCCACCACGTCCGGCCAGGCCCGAGCGCCGGGCGGCTCCGGCGCGCCGCCCAACGCAGCAGCAAGCAACCTGTCCTTCCTGAGGATCCTCCGGGCGTTTCTGGCCAACGCGGCTGCGTCGTCGCCCAACCTGTCGGACCTGCGCGCGGTCCTGGCCTCCATCTTCGCAGCCTACGCCTACGAGGAGTCGATCCTGAGGCTGTCGAACCGTCTGCTGGAGAGGAGCCTCTTTGTCGGCGTCAACCAGTCCGTGCAGCTCAGGCTGCGGGGCTGGAGGCCGCGGGGGTCGACCTGCGAGGGGTGCGGTCGCCGAGTCTGGGGCCCCGGCGTGGCCGGCGGCGCCGTCTTTGAGGCCTGGCAGGACAGGCAGGCGTTGGAGGAGTCCGCGCGCAAGGAGAGGAGTCTCCGTCTCGCGGGGAGCATGGCGAGAGGCACGGCCGGCGAGTCCGACAGCAAGAGCAAGGGGAAGAGCCTGGACGTCGGGCCGTCCCGCAGCGCGCCCGCCGAGCCGGATGCCAGGGAGGCGGGGGGCAGCGCGCCTCTCGGGCCGCTTGTCGTGCTGGCCTGCCGGCACATCTATCACCAGAGCTGCCTGGACGCGTTGCAAGATCAGCATGGCAACGGGGCTGTGGCGCGGGAGCGCGAGTACAGGTGTCCGATTGACGGGTGACAAAACGGAGCAAAAAAATCATGTATCACAGATGCAAGACCGATTATACCAGCGCAGCGTTTTTGTGAAAGTCGTGTCCTGAGAAAGGGCGGGAAGGGGGGCCGAGGTTCTTGTTTTGGGGGGGGTTGCAAAGGGGGAAAAGATGTACAAATGACTTGAAAAAAAAAAGATATTAAAATATTATTTTTTTTTCATTCCTCCAGGCGCTTTTCGAGAGATGCTGTCGATTGGCGTGGCGAAGTGGTTTTTTTTTTCCGTGTAATTGGTGTTTTGGCAGACGGTTGACGGGTCATCAGCCAAGGCCAACCTACCATGCATGTAACCTGTAAACTCCATCACCACCTCCCATCACCATCACCATCCCCGCAGTCCGTCGAGCCAACACCCCCCCCAACCCACCATGTCCACATCTTCCGAAGAAGACTCCGACTACCTCTCGGACAACCAACTCTCCGAATCCAGCTCCGACCACGACGACCCCCCCCGCCGACCGCTCTCGCAGCCCTACTTCGCGCCGCCCTTTTACGGCCGGCCGCCCACCCCCCTCCCGCCCTCGCCCTCGCTCACGTCGCTGCTGCGCCCGTCGCGGCCGACGACGCCCGACCCGTCCGACGACGACAACAACCTGGCGCCGGTGCCCCGCGCGGCGCCCAAGGTCCCCACGTACGAGTACTACGGCTTCGTGCTGTACCTCTTCAGCAGCCTCACCTTCCTCATGTACCTCCTGTGGAGCTACCTGCCGTCGCCGTTCCTGCACGCCCTGGGCATCTACTACTACCCGAACCGGTGGTGGGCGCTGGCCATCCCGGCCTTTATCGTCATGCTCCTGTGCTACATCTACGTGGCGCTGGCGGCCTACAACGCCGAGGCGCTGACGGTGCCCGTGAGCAGCGTGGAGACGGTGGTGGACGGGGCGGGCAAGCTGGCCGTCATTGACGCCAAGGGGAGGCTGAGGGGGAGCAGGAAGAGGGAGAGGAAGTGCGACGGCGGCGGGAGGCTGAGGTGGAGGGAGATATGGAACGAGGGGACGGACGCCGTCATGGACATTCCGCTGGCGGGCGTTTGCGAGGTCCTGTACGGGGAGGGGAGGGAGGGCAGTGACGAGGACTGGTGCACGCGTCGTGGGGTTGTGAAGCAGTGAGTGAGGGAGTGAAGCAGTGAAGCAGGCCAGGGACTTTGCTGGTGAGGGCGGCTGGCGGTGGGCGTGTTTGTTTCTGGTTTGTGATGAGCGCAGGTCCAGGGGTTTTTTATTTTATTTTATTTTATTTTTTTCCCCCTTTCCTCAGAGGATCAAAGAGCCATCTACGGTATATATAGGCATATATGAAAAAAAAAAAAAAAAAAAAAAAAAAAAAAAAAAAGGCACCGGTTGACCTCTCAGTGTCAGCAACCATATGCTGTCCGGGCATAATGACTGCTGCGAATTGTTCCAGCCACACTGTGTGGCGTCATTTGACATCTTACGTACCGCTACATATACGGAGTACCGCGTACTCCGCAGTAACCCGAAGTACGGAGTGGAGTCAGTGTGAGGACCCACCTCGGCCGCAGCCTCGCCTGCAAGGCTGCCAGCGTCATACTGGGTCGGAACGTTGCAAAAATTTCCACGCCCAATCTCCCGCCGTAGCCTCCTGACCCGTCAGTCATCATCTGCCTTGTTTTTCTCATACCAAGCAAGACAGCGAAGCGCCGGCGATTACCATGCTTCTTTAGCGTCAAATGGACATTTTCAAAGTCTTGTCCCGCGGGACCAAGAAAACCGCAAGAAACGCCACCTCCAAGCAGAATGCCACGCGCCAATTGCCGTCGGCCGGAGCCCAGCCCAACCCGCAACTCTACCACGATGAGGCCCGTGGGACGAAGCGCAAGCGTGCTGGCCAAGAGGATCGAGACGCTCCGACCGCCGAGCTCCCCGTTGTCGACTTCTTCGGCCCAACCCCAGCAGAGACGGCCTCGAGCGAACCGGCGGAGCGCGCACCTGCCCAACGAGCACGAAGCCCGCCTCCTCCGGCGCCGGCGGTGAAACTATCAGGGGAGCAGTGTCGACAGCTGCTACGGTCGCATCGGCTCAAGATCACCTTGCTGTCGAAGCCCCGGGAGAAAAAAAAGGTGAAAAAGCCCAAGAAGAAGCACAATGACCTTCCGGAGGAGAACAAGGGGGAAAGGAAGCACCTTTTCCCGCAGCCAATGGAATCATTTGCGGATTTGCCGACCACGTACGGCGTATCTCCAACGGTTGTCGACAATCTGGTCCGTCAGGGTTATCGCCTCCCCACAGAGGTCCAGATGGGCAGCTTACCGCTGCTGCTGCGTCCAGACCTCGCGTTGGCAGACGGGGAGGACGTGAAAAATGGCATCGACTTCCTCGCAGTCGCCCCTACGGGAAGCGGCAAGACCATCAGCTTTCTAATTCCCGCCATCAACGACATCATGAAGAGACGAGCACGGGAAGAATTGCACGGCATCCGGGAGGTTGAGGCTGTGATTTTGGCGCCCACCAGGGAACTGGTTCACCAGATTGTGAACGAGGGAACCAAGCTCATGCAGGGAACGGGCCTCAAGATTGTGGCCATGAAGAAGACGACGCAGCTGGCCGCGGAGCAGCAACAACCACAAGAACCACAACAACAACAACAACAACATGTCGCTGAGGACAGTTCGGATGAAGACGAGGAAGGCGAGTCCGACGGCGATTCTGTCATTGCTTCGGAGCAGGGAAAGGGGCCGAGGATGAAAAGCGGTAAAAAAAACAAACCTCACCCCGAGACCAAGACGGATATTCTAGTGACGACCCCGACTCTGCTGCTCAACTTTTTAAACTCTGGGCCTGCCGGCACCCGCAAGGTCCTCCCGACCGTCCGCCATCTAGTCCTCGACGAGGCCGACGTCTTACTGGACCCGCTGTTCAGAGAGCAGACTCTTGAGTTGTGGTCCGCATGCACCAGCAACGAGCTGCGCCTCTCGTTCTGGTCCGCCACAATGGGCTCCAACATTGAATCGCTGGTCACGGAGCAACTGGAGGCTCGGGCCCGGACGGCGGCAACAGAAGCGAGACCTCTTGTCCGGCTCGTTGTGGGATTGAAGGACACGGCCGTCCCCAACATCGTACACAAGCTCACCTACACGGCGAGCGAGCAAGGCAAGCTCCTGGCCCTGCGCCAACTGTTGCACCCCGCCGGCAGCGACGACTCGGGCCCGCCGCTCCGACCCCCCTTCCTGGTCTTCACGCAGACCATCGATCGAGCCGCGGCCCTGCACGAGGAGCTCAAGTACGACATCCCCCTCGAGGCAGGGGGCCCGTCGAGGATCGCGGCGTTGCACAGCGCCCTCGCCGATTCGGCCCGATCGGCCGTTATGCGCAGGTTCCGCGCGGGCGAGATCTGGGTCCTCATCACGACCGACGTGCTGGCCCGCGGCGTGGACTTTGCCGGCGTCAACGGCGTCGTCAACTTTGACGTGCCGGGGTCGGCGGCCGCCTACGTCCACCGCGCCGGGCGGACGGGACGAGCCGGTCGCCTGGGCGGCGTGGCCGTGACGTTTTACACCAAGGACGACATACCCTTTGTCAAGACGGTCGCCAACGTCATTGCCGCGAGCGAGAAGCAGGCGGGCAGGACGGGCGACGAGGCCAGCGTCCAGAAATGGCTGCTGGACGCTCTGCCCAAGGTCGCCAAGGCGGATCGGAAGATGCTCCGGGAGAAGGGGGTGGCGTCACGGCGCAGTGGCGGCGGCGGCGGCGGCGGCAAAGCCAAGATTACGTCCAAGAGCGGCTACGAGCGGACAAAGGAGCACAACAGAAAGGGCGCGATGGACGCGAACAAGCGCAGGAGGATGCGGGGAGGGCACGGCGACGGTGGAGGCGACGATGAATGGGCAGGATTGGGGGACTAGACGTACCGCGGCATGTGGCAAGGTGCTCCAGGTTCGGGGGCGCAAAACCCCGCTGTTTGAAGAGAAGGGAAGGGGACAGGGGAAGAGATGCCGGCGGGGAGGGGTGCTGTTCTGATGCCGATGAGAAAATGGGAATCGGGATGTGGCTAGTCGAGGACTCCTTAAGGCATGCATGCATGACTGAGGTACATAGCTTGTACGCAACAGCAGAGAGTCCCGTTCTACTATACCTCGATCAAAAAAAAAAACATGCTTCTATTAATTGTATACTTTTCTATGCCGTCCAAATTTCGGGATGCTTGCATACACTCCCAACGCTTCCACAAATTGTCCTATCCATGTCTCATGTGCTCGTTCGTGGTTTTCATTCCTTGCGCAGACAAGATGCGCCCCCTCGGGAGCATATGTACATGTTCAGCAAAGCGAACAGGTGTTGGTGGCTCCATCCGCCCAATAGGCCCAAGCAATGGTTCCAGAGGGGCTGAAAATGGTCGACCCGTACATGTCATTGTGCCAGGTGAAATACGCATTCACCACGTACGTGGTCTTGCACGAGGACGTCCCCGGGCCGGGGCAGTTCAAGCCGGCCGTCTGCATGATCTTGCCGAGCACCTGGGCGTACTTGGCATCGGCGCAGACGGCGTCCGTGGGGACCAGCATGTCGGGATTGGGCTTGCAGAAGTTTGCGGCTTGCGAAGGCAGCACCTCGGTCTGGTGGATCAGTATGTCGTGATCCTCGTGGTTGAAGGGCGACATCCAGCACGCTTCCTTTACCCGCTTCTCGTCGGGGTCTTTGGCGCCGCAGGTGAAGACGTAGCTGTCGCCTCTCTTGGTCAAGCCCAAGCTGTGCCAGGTGTCGGTGGGGTACTGCTTGTGCACGGCGTTTGCAAGAGCCTCGGACATGCCGATGTTGATGTAGACGGGGCCCTTGGCGTTGAGGATGGTGGTGCCGGAGATGAACCAGGCCTCGGGGTTGAGAGAGACGATCTGGCCTACCTGCTTTACCTCGTAGGGCGCGAGGAATCCACTCCCCTGAGCGGGATGCCGATAGACTTGGTTGACGATGACGGTTCGCTCAACGGTGAGGCCGGGTTCGACGCACGTTCCGCGAAGAGTAATGTCTAGTTTGGAGGTTTCAGCTCTCTCCAGCTTTTCAACCTTTCAATCTGTTTTTTCTCTTTTTCTTGTTCTCTCTCCCCCCCCCCCCCCCCCCCCCTTTCTCCCCTCTTTTTCATGCGCCCGCTGGGGAGGGAGTTGGGGCCAGGCTCGGGTTTGGCGTACCTTTGATTTCAAAGGCATCATTGGTGGCGTGAACGCCGTACGTTGCCTGGACTCCAAGGCCAAAAGATAAGTGGTCTTTAAGGTCAAACTGGGGTGCTCCAAAGACGTGGTTCATGTCAATGCTGACGGATTTCCTGTCGCCGGCCGAAGCGCCATCCGAGATGGGAACCCAACGAAGACTATCTGGACGTCCTATACTGACGCCGACGCGATCCCATGTTCCGGCGAACCAGTTGTTGGCGAACTGGATGCTGAATTCCAGCTGCGTGATCTTGCTGCAGTGGGGGGTTATGGCCAGGGCGACGCTGCCCAGCGAGGCCCAAGCGGCCAAGACGTAGAGACCTTGTCGATACACCATCCTTTTTTTTTTACTGCCGTCCTCTTCCTTTTGGTGGGCTCTCAACGTCTTGTGCAGGAGGTCGAGTGTGCAGGTGCAGGTGCAGGTGCAGCTCCTCCATCTCCATGCTAAATGCACGGCAAAGACGACGAGGTTTTATATTATCCCCGACACTTGCTCCAAGCTGCCGGGTCGCCGGCATTCCCCGCCACTCTATGAGAAAAAAATGGGTTTCTTACTCATGGGCCTTTTGGACGACTACGAGAATTTGCGCCGCCGTACGATGCAGAATCGCAATGTGTTGTCATTCTCGTGGACGCAACGACGGAGGGTTGGCGATGCCAGGTGGAGCTTGGAGCTCACTGTGGCTTGTCCGAAGTCCGCAGCCCGGTGTTGTGAAACAAGCGGACGAACGAAGCGAAGTCGTTCGGCAGACGGCAGTGCGAGTCAGACATTTCCGACGGGGGGGGGGGAAGAAAAGAGGAAAATCCACCAGTGGTTGGGCATGAGGCTGGATTAGAATTCGACGGCTTGGCGGGAGGCAGGCAACAAGGTTTTTTTTTGTCCTTCTTCCCGCTGCTGTACCGGCCGGTACGCTAAGGCATAATAGGGCTGGTGCCTGCTTCGTGTTGCCTTCTTCGTGTTGCTTGCTTCATGTTGCTTGCTTCATGTTGCTTGCTTCAACGTTGCTTGCTCCTTTTCACGTCACCAGCCAAAAACACCTGCTGCCAAATGCAAAAGAGGCCCGCGCCTGGTGGTTGCTTTCTTCCTTTCGGTGGAGGCTACCTGCATGTATGCTGCTTGCTCGTTTTGCCCCCCACCGCATGGCCACGGTCGCTGCCATGTGGAGAGCTTGTACACGCGCCGGTCCTTTCTTACATACTATTAGTATGTATTACTGTTCCCATTCTGCGCCGCGCACCAGACACACTTGCCTGCCGTCACCACCACGCCGACGATTCTTAACCCCGAGGACGGAGTTCTCCGTAGACCGAACTGGCGCTTTCGACGGAAACCAGCGGAAAAATACCGTTGGAGATTGTGCGGGAAGTTGATTCCACCACGTGTCATCATCATCTCATCCTGCGCGAACAAAGGACGACGGTGCTCAAAAAGGCCAGGCCAAACGACCAGACCATTGTAAAGACGCCAAGCCAAGGTCGACAATGCGGGATCCATGGGATCCATGGCCCGATGCCCTCTGATGATCTTGGGGTTGCCTGACAGGGAATACTGACGTCAAGGTCGATCGATATACGGATACTCTGCATCGCAGTATACTAGGGTGCCGCCGAATTGTTCCGTGTCAAAGGCACAGGGAAAGCGGAGTAGCCAGGCAGGTAAATATTAGTTTGACTTAGATGCTGCCTGTCTAAATATCAACGCTAGAATTAGATGGATAGATTTGCATTATTGTGTAGACTGCTGGCAGGCGGGCCACCTACAGCGGCCACACACGAGGCTCTTGTTTCGGGGCATCCAAGGGGGGGGGGGGGGGGGGGGAGGAAGGGGCACGAGGACGTCATCTAGAACGCCAGGAGGTGATGAATATTACGTAAAGCATCAAGTAGTTCCCAGTATGGCGCGTTTCGACACTTTATTTATCCGCCAAACGGGCTTTTGTCCAGATACAGCGATGATGCTAGTGATAATGGTTGATATGGCCACGGAAGCACCAACCTAACCCGCCAATAGAAAGGAAGAAGAAGAATAAAACCGAACCAAGCTCCCCTTCTAGCCTCCATTCTCATCTATCCTTGTCTATCTTCATCCATTCTCGTCTATTCTTATCCTTACCATGCTTAGCGTGTCTGGGTTCCTAACTGCCGGCTTGGCTGCTCTTGCCCTCTCGTCGGTGCCTGTCGCACAGGCCCAAAGCAATTGGGTTAGGCGCTGTCAACTAGGTATAGTCACGTGCGAGGACTGCAGGCGCAATATCGTCCTGGCTCAGGGAGTTTATACGCCAGGCGCCGGCAACCTCTTCATTGATGGTGTGTGTGAGGATCTGGTATCCTGCACTTGCGCGCGGGACGCTTCAAAAGACGGAAAATGCACCACGGATAATATATTTACCGAAGATATGTGCAGCGATCTGGCTAAGCTGCGCGCCTTCTGCGGCGCGCGTGGCGTCACTGTTGGGGCCGCAAACTTCTGCCTTAGCTAGCACTAGGTATACTGTAGGTACGACTTGGCAGAAGACGACAAACAAACAAACAACCAGACAACAAGGCAGATAGCTTGTTGTGTTTAGGTGGTGTTTAGGTTGTATTTGGGTTGTGTTTGGGTTGTGTTTGGGTTGTGCTTTTGGTTGGTTTTAGTTGAGTAGATCGGAAGTCGCTATCGAGCCTTGGTATTATTATTGGTTGTGTCTGGTGGTTGGCTAGGCCAACAAGAGGCCAACAAGAGGCCAACAAGATGCCGGGCTTGTACAAATTACTTGGTAGATATCACAAGGTGGCGATACAAGATCAAGGGCAAAGTGGCCTTGACCAAAGATATAACACTCTAGTGTATATATTTGTAAATAGGCTGAGAAAAGGACTCTGCATATAATTTTCAGTTATTTTACCTGGCTGCCTTGTTCTACTGCCTCGTTTTTTTTTTTTGCCTTATTTTACCGCCTTCTTTAACCGCCATTCTTGTACTTGAATATTTTCACACGATTGCATTTTTTTTTATTATTTCCCTCTGGGGCTTTCGCGGGTTGATCTGAAAATATACCTCTAAAGGACGGCCTCACTGTATTTTAAAGAGGGAAGCGGGAAAGAGCTACGCCCTTTTTTTCTCGCTTGCCTTCCGATTTCTTCGCAAATCTCCAGACAAAAGCTCCGCTTCTCCCTGATAAAGCCCAATAAAGCTGGCGTCACATTTTGGCGCACTCTGATTTTCTCGTGCGCGCTGGCCCTTGCCTATCCATGAGAATGATTGGCCAGCTGCAGGCCCACTGACAAGAGTATCTGGATGAAACAAGACATGGAAGGCGCAAGTGTCTTACCTGCTTCCTTTGGGAGGAAAACCTCATGTGACCTACACCATCCTGTTCTTGCAGTTCGCTCTTTTCTTGCCCGCCAAATGTTTCTTATAAACTACCTACCTCCTACCTAACCTAACCTAACCTACCTACCTTGGGTAGTTCTGTACTCGGCCATGCGACTTTGCCATCTTTCGCACATGGCAGCCTCCATGAACAATGGAAACCTGCGCTTCATCCAACTCCTTGATTCCTCCAATGCTAGTTCCGTCAATCCTCATCCCGTGCGCTGGTTTCGCAAACAGCCAGCCAGCCACCTTCTCCCTCGAGAGTCGGGAGTCGATGTCCCATCAGCATCCAGGCGCAGGGTCCCCCCGCAATTCCATCGTCTCAGTCTCTCTACAGTCTCCAGTATAGATTATATATACTATTTGCTTGGCGGCGACAGATGAAATGAGCAGGACTTGGCGCCGCATTGCACTGGCAACACTACGGTCATCCGGCACATCCTTCTCTCCGCAACCCGTGTGTCGGTTCTTCAAAATAAGCTCAGGGCAAGCCAATTGATTGGGTCAACAAGATGAGCCAAACACCGGGGACTAGCGACAGATGCTGACACTAGCCTCGCCTGTGGTTGGGACTCTGGGGTTGGCTGGGACTACGCTCTTAGCCGCTTTTTTGCAAGCGCCCACCCAGGCCTGTCGAGTTCTCATTCCTCGCAAGTCATGCCCCTGGGGATGCCAGCCTTGGCATTACGAGGAATTCCAGCCATTTTCATGTCTTTCTTGGCTTACCCGGTCTGGACCAACTCACCAACCCCTTTTGCCGTTGCCCCCCCGGCCGGTCCCAGTTACCATGTTGCCATGCAAAGCCACTCACCCACTTCCCCCATGTCGCAAGCAGCTAATCCACGACTACTCTAGCTTCATCTCCCCTCCCCTTACCACCCAGCTAAGGGTTGGCAACTTGGTACTAGAGCCATGGCCCCTCGCCGTGTCAACTGAAGCAAGGGTGGGGGTGGCATGCGATTTACAGTTTATGGAGCGGTTAAAGGCAGAATGCCTTTATTTGCTGAGACCCCTTTCCTTCCTCTTCCTCGAAATAGCTCTGTGGTTTCCATTGACTCGAGAGATTTTGTTTCCAATTTCCTTCATTTAGTTGTCTTTTTGCTCAGTCCTCCTCAGGTGAGAGGCTATACCAACTTGAAGCTTCACCTGCCACTCCTTTTTTGCGCAACAAAAAAAAAAGAGAAAAAAAGAAAAAGCAAGAGGACAGATATTGGGTTCGAATTCCCCGATTTATTCGCTCGTGATCCACTTCTGCGCCTGCCTCTGGAACTCATCGACGGAGACTAATAAACAACGGCCAAAATAATACTTACCACTCAGGCCGATAAAAAAACACTCAAACTACATAGCTAGGTCTACTGTTTGAAGTGGGTGAGCCTTGTAAGTGGTAAACCGACCCTCAACCTGTCTGGCGTGGACCAAATCACTTCATCCAAGACGGTACACATTCTCAAACATCTTTACTGAAAACGAGGCGGAACCACCAGATTTTGCCATGAAGTACACGGCTTCTGTTTTTCTCGTGTCCGCGGGCTGGGCTACGGCCCTCACCCAGCAATGCAGCGGGACTGCAACCAACGAAGGAGGAAACTGGTTTTGCGGTGCCGTCAACCAGATTCTTTATCAGGGCATCAAGGGCAGCGGCACCTTCAAGGCTGTTACCAACATGGGAGCCTCTGGCGCGTGCCAGACGGAGGATAAGGCTTACAGTGGTCCTCTGGCGCCTCTTGACGAAGGTGTAAGTAAAAAAAACCCTCGTCTTGAATGCTCCGGGTCGGGTGATAACCATGATGACTCTCCAGCTCTCTCTGCAATTCCGTGGGCCCCTTTGGCTCAAGGAATTTGCTGTCCTCAATCCGGCCACCAAGTCTAAGCGCACCGCTGGAGAGAATGTCGAGGCGCCTCGCCAGAGTGATGTCCGCGGCCGTAGCCATAGCCACAACCACAAACGTCTTCACCGTTCTCACCGCAACAAGAAAAGAGAGGACATTGTCCATGCCACTATCGACGGCAAACTCGTGTCTTGGGTCAACGACTACCATCCTGACGCTGCTCCGGCTGCCCCCGCTGCTGCAAATTCCGTTCCTATTGTCCAAGTAGGCGTCGGTTCCGGTGCCGCTTCTGCCCCTGCTTCCTCGTCGTCCACAAGCTCCGACTCTCCCAAACCCGATGGGAAGCCTGCTCCCTCAGGCTCTGACTGGGACCGTGTTGCTTATTACAATGCCGAGGAGAAAATTGCCGAGAATATGGTCTTTATGGGCAATTACGGTGGTCAGGGTTCCGGTGAATTCAACACGTGCGTCTCTTCCTCAAACACCCCCCTTTCCCCCCTCCACCTTCTGCCCCCTTACCCTCCAAAAGCGTCATGCGCCTGGCTAATAAAGCTCCCCCTTTCCACAGTGTTTGGGGCTCCTCCCTCGCATACCTCAACGCCCAGGGTGACGGCGGCTCTTCGTCACCACAGATTCTCAAAGACGGTCTGATCCCTTCTAACAAGGAATTTGCCATTTTCTCAGCCGAGAAATGTGACGAAACTTGCGGTTACAGCCGGGTCAGCGATATCGCTTACAAGGGCTTTTCCGGCGCCAACAAGGTCTTCCTGTTTCGCTTCAAGATGCCCATGGACGGAAACCGCGGCTTCAACGGCGACATGCCTGCCTTATGGGCCCTCAACTCGCGCATTCCTCGTACCGCCCAGTACAACGCCTGCTCGTGCTGGCCCGCCTGCGGCGAAGCCGACTTCTTCGAGGTTCTTGCTTCGGGCGACACAAAGTGCAAGAGCACCTTCCATCTGGCCAACGGCGGAGGATCCTCCGACTACTTTGATAGGCCCGTGGACAAGTTCATCAAGGCGGCCGTCGTGTTCCACGAGGCCACGGCCAGCGTCTCGATTAAGATTCTCCCCGATGACACGGACCTCTCCGCCAAGGGTTTCGATGATGCTACCGTCATGAAGTGGGTGTCTCAGCCTACCGATGCTTCTGGCCTCAAGCTCAGCAGTCTGTTCCAGATTTTGAGCTAGTGACAGACGACGACGAATTTTTTTTTGGTTACCTTTTTTTTTTTTTTTTTTTTTTTTTTTTTTTTTTTGCACGACATGTTGGAGTGTTGGAATAAAGTACTCAGCGGGGAGGCGTGTTGTCTTCAACAAGCATCTGGCGCTGAGGGGATTCAAAGTGTCACCTGTACTATGTACCACAAACGGAGTACCACAAACGGAGTACCAGAGTCGGATTCCTGGCACGCCGTGTTCCATGAATTATTTTGACTCATGTTTTTCCTGCCAATGACGTCGGCGGTATCGAGATGTCCTTGTCAAGCACAAAGCGCCTTTGGGTTCTCGACGACGCAAGACGCCATTGATTATCAACGGAGTCGTCACGCCACGCCACGGCGACTGGAAAGCGGTCCAACAGGGGATCAGGCAAGGGTTTCGGTTGCAAGAGTAAAGTTTCATGATATGGTGTCAATGTACGATGATTGACTGGCCTATTTTTTTTTTCCCATGTAGGAGGATTGGCAATTTTTTTTTTGTAGTTTTACTTATCATTCGCCCTTTGGCTGTGTATGCTAGCTGCTAACAGGTAGGTACCTAGGTACCTAGTTGATGCGTTTGATGCAGGTCTTTAGATAAGATACCGATAGCTTGGTGATAACGCCTCGTATGGACTCGGGTACACGTACATATATATATTCATGTGTGTGTATGTGTGTGCCTTGTCATATTTGGAAATTGCACACATGTCTACTCTGTAATTGTTTGGTCTTGACGTGAAGGAAAAAGATGCCCAGTAAGCGTCTGCAGTGTCTCGTGGTGCAGTCCTCTCCTTCTACGGGATATATATGCTGGCTCCAGCGCTCTAAACTACAAACTTCATCGTCGCAACCTAATCGCACGGCACACAGACTTGTACATTGCACAATTCGTCGTGGTGGCCTTAGGCCTCTAGGAGTCAAACGCACAATACGTAGACTCATCGACTTCCCATGTCCTTGTCGACCGCCTTGTCTTCTGACGACAGGCCAACGACGTTGCGCAGAGTCCCGAAACTGAGGCAGTCGCTTATCCTGTTGGCTCCGGAAAACAGCATGACCAGGCGTTCGACTCCGCAACCCCAGCCTCCGGTCGGGGGCAGCCCATAGTCCAGAGCCTTCACGTAGCTCTGATCCAGGGGAGGGGCGTCCCACTCGTCCGGCTCGGCTTCCTCCGTGGGCGTCGGCTCCTCCTGCCCGGGCATCTGCTCCTGTCCCTGGGCAAGATTGTTCGCGAAGCCCAGCTCGCCGTTGGGCTCGTTGACGAGGCTGCGGTGGGCGGAGAGCTTTCGCTGCTGCTCCTCCGGGTCGTTCTCCTCCTCGTACATGTTGGCCAGCTCGCGGCCGCCGACGAAGAGCTCCGCGCGAGCGGAAACGAGCTGGTAGGTTTGGGGGCACACGAATGCCTTGGCGAGCGGCGACATGCACGCCGGGTGGTGGGTGATGAACAGGGGTTCTGTGAAGGACAGGGGCTCCAGATAGACAGCCGCGAGGCGGTCCAGCAACTTGGGCAGAGAGTCTGGCACTTCGCCGGGGACGCTGATTCCGGCGAGCTTCAAGACCGCAAGAAGCTCCGGGAGGGCATCCTCCGAGGACAGCTTGGGGAAGCGAATGCCCGTGGCTGCCTCCAAGCCAGGGATGAACTCGACCTGCTTGAAGGGCCGGACAAACCGGCCGAGATCAATCGGCGGAAGGGTGGTGAGTTGGGTGGAAATGAGCTCCTGGGCATGTTTTGCCAAGCCGTGCAAAAGTTCCTCCGTCTCCTTGACGAGGTCGGGCAGGTTGGTATACGCGCTGTAAAACTCGCACATGGTGAATTCCGGATTGTGAGTGGCATCCACGCCTTCGTTTCTAAAGGCGGGACCGATTTCAAACACCCTGTCCACCCCGCCAATGACGAGCCGCTTCAACCACAGCTCTGGAGCTATCCGCAGAGCGAGATCCCGGTTGCGAAACTCTGTAGCTCTGGTGACGAACGGTCGTGCCACGGCTCCCCCGGCATTCTCGGCTAGAATGGGCGTCTGGAATTCCAGGAACCGCTTCGAGTGAAAGTAATCTCTCATGTATTTGGTGATATTGGCTCGCAGTCGAAGAATGTCGGTGACCTCCCGATTCACGAGCATGTCGACATGACGCTCAGTCATTCTGGTCTTGGCATCGGTCAGCTTTTCCGGAACCTGTTCCATGCAAGGAGACACTAGTTCTGGAAGCTGAGTGGCTTCAAGGGTCGGCTCTCCTGCTTTCGTACGAGTCGCGTGTCCGATGACGGCTACAGAGCTTGTCAGCCAGAAGTGGGAGGTGCCAAGGAAAGAAGGGAGCTGGATGAGATCCTACAAATGTGGTCGCCAACCTGGATCAAGTTCCTAAAGAGGGCAAACTTTTGCAGTCGCCTTTGTTCTTCTGAAACACATTTACTCTTGTTGACCATGACCTGCATTTTCTGAAATTCATTCACAATATCGAGAAATATAAGCGACCTGCCAGCTACGCGCTTTGACCGAACACGACCTGTCAACATCACTTCTTCACTGGGACCTTGCTTCTGGAAGTCTTCCAAGAATTCTGGAATACTTTTCCTCATCGATGAAGATGCCAAGCGAGGATAGCGGTCCTTGTAGAGCGGAGTTTCACTCTCCTGGTCTTGGCGTAGCTCATTCTGTCGATGCTGCTTGAAAGGAGATTGCCTTTGATCGATTGGACTGAAATCAGCAAATCTCGAGATCCCTTGTGCACCAGAGCCTGACGACAGAGTCCGAGCTTCCCTCAAAGACAGAAAATCAGATGGCCGTCTCCTCAACCAAGGAGAGCTGCCAAATCGATTAAATATGCAATACTTCCTGGCGGTGCATCTTGAAGAGCTCACAGACTGACGGGCCAGTCGGAGGCACAGGTGTGGTCTCATGATGTCTATTTCATGTTCTGATTAGCTTCTTTGCTTGCTTATCCAGTACAGAAGGCCCGAAATGGATTCAACGCGGAAGGATTAGAGTCAGGCATTGGCATTGTATAATCACGCACGACCAAAGTCGCGTCAATCGCAGCGGTTCTGAAGCGAATATGCAAGTTCATCATGGTAGAAAAGAAAATAGGTGGGAAGCAAATGGATGCGACAGCCAGGTACACACTTACATTCATAGCGTTGAAGCGAGAGATGTCTCCTGACTGCAGGAGCTCCTTAACTGCAAAAGCAGTTCCAGAGAAGGTTGATGGCGGAGGAGAAAATTTGGCAGGGCGTCGCATGTTTCCCAGTGGCTAGCAGCGCCTCCGTTAGTACATATGCAGGACGCCCCGATGCCCCACCGGTGCCTCGTTTGGTGCATACATCATACATCATGATACATGTATGCTGAAAGTGGGGAAGGAACCGTGGTTTGGTAATTGGCTGCACTGTGCGCCAGGCGCACGCAACCACCAACCAACCTCTCTTATCCTCTCGCCCGCAGGCTGTCTGTTCCACCCGGTCGACCTACCCCCAACTACGCGCTTTCCTGCCAACAATTGATCATCCAGGCCTCTGTTTTGCGATTGGAAAAGAGACGCCCAACTATGGCTCAACAGCCCCTGCCCACTTCGGCACAACCTACCGACATTTACGGTGGAGGTACGTTCAACGCAGCTCTCGGACGCGACATGCCATGTCAATAGCCATGTACGGCGCGGCGCAACTGAGCACGCCTCACGCGTACTGAACGAATCCACTCTTCTAGATGAGGTTTCTGCGCTTGTACTCGATCCCGGCTACTGCAGCACACGCGCAGGCTTCGCAGGCGAAGATGTGCCCAAGTCCATTCTGCCCTCGTTCTACGGTCGCGTCACCAGCCATCCTCATAGAGACCTCTTTGGCGACGAGTACATCATCCCCCGGCCCGACTTCGAGGTCCGCAACTACATGAACCGAAACAGCGTCGTTGAGGATTGGGACGTTGCATCCCAGATTTGGGAGAACATGCTTGTCAAACGATTGCAACCAGAACGACCCACGACACCATCCAAGAACGGATTGAATGACGATGTCAAGGAGCAGGACGGCGAGGGCGATATAACCATGGGCGACGAGGTTGAGGCGCAGGAAAAGCCCCTGGAGGAAAACCCGCTGTTGATGACGGAAGCGCCTTGGAACACGCCGAAATCCAGGGAAAAGGCCATCGAAATCATCATGGAGAACTGGGGATGCCCTGCGTTCTGGCTCAGCCGCACACCTGTGCTCTCCGCTTTCGCTGCCGGCAAAGCTACGGCTCTCGTCGTCGATGTGGGCGGCGCCAACACGTCTGTGACGGCTGTGCATGATGGCATGGTTCTTAAGCGCTCCATCCAGCGCTCTCCTGCCGCAGGTCTCTGGCTTTCGTCCCAGATCCGCAGCATGTGGGAAACCTCGGAGCCAAAGGTACCGCTGACTCCTACTTTCATGGTGGAGAACAAGACGCCTGTGGATGCCCTGGCTCCTTCTCAGGCTCGCATGCGCCATTTCGCCTTCCCAATCCACGATTCCTTCCGCGCCTACGAGGAGGAGCGTGTGCTCACCGAGTTCAAAGAATCTGTCGTCGAAGTCTGGCGGGGACCTGGTCGATACAGCGCTTCCGGCAACGAGGACTACGTCAAGACACAGCCTGGCCGCGTCTTCGAGATGCCCGACGGTTACAACCAGATGTGGCGAGAGCAGCGCTTCAAGGTCACCGAGGGCCTGTGGGACGAGAACGCAGGATACCCCGTGCCCGAGTCGGAACGCCTTACCAAGACCCAAACCATTCCCGAGCTTATCCGGGCATCTCTGGGCGCCGTTGATGTCGATCTCCGCGGCAACTTGCTTGCCAATGTCGTGGTCACTGGCAGCACCAGCCTGATCAACGGCTTCAACGACCGCCTGAGCAACGAATTGACCGCCATGTACCCCGGCCTCAAGGTCAAGATCCATGCGGCTGGTCTGACGAGCGAGAGAAGATTTGGATCCTGGATAGGTGGCAGTATCCTCGCCAGTTTGGGGACCTTCCACCAGATGTGGATATCCAGAAAGGAGTACGAGGAGAATGGCGCCGGAGTGGTCGAGAAGCGGTGCAAGTAAAAAGAGGAAGAAGAAGAAAATCAAAATCAAAATAGAAACCAAAATCGGGCCGGGGCAGTACAGTGAGCCTGGAATGGCACAGCATTGAACAAGGGTCTTTTGACGTCTGCGAAAGCTTCGGACTGGCAAAATGGTGGAAAAATCTTTGGCGAATGGAGTCTTGGGGGAGACGAGTTGTTACACTACGAGATGACGTCTTTTTTGGCCTCTTTTTTTTTTTTTTTTTTTTTTTTTTTTTTGGCCGGCCCAGGGACTGGAAAAGTAGAAGTAGAAGATGGTCCCCCATCTCGAATTCAGCGTAAAATAGTCCACGAATATCAGTAGTCCTGAATCCGCAGAGCCACGAAAAATTGCAATACGTTTATACACACATGTGTACGTGTGACTAACCTCAGCAGGGTCTCCCGCTCATTCATAGGCAACCTTTCAACTCACAAAGCTTGAATTGGCTCGTCTCAACCACTAGCTTGCAGCTCCTCTTCAGACCTATCTGCCCGTACCTCTCTCTCCGCCCTCCTCATTTTCACCCAAGCCCCCAGGTCGGCCCAAATCCTCTCCTTCTCAGCCGGCAACAGCGTGGCCGCCAAGCCACTGGTGCTCGACGCGACAAACACCCTCGCGCCCTTCCACTCCCCCTGCACGACTCCCATGTTCTCCTCCTCGTCCTGCCACCCGTACCTGAACTTGGCCCCCACGGCCGCACCATGCCGAACCCGCCATATGCTTTCCCATATGCTCTTGCCGACGATGCACATGCTCTCTGGACGCCACCGGCGCGCCTTGTCCTCCAGAACCGCCACGCCGTCGTCCATCTCGGCCCTGCTCAGCTCCGACCCGTTCCTGCTTGGCCGCGAGACAATGTTGGTCAGGCCCAGCGAGTAAAGCTGCGGCATCTGCCCGTCTTCCTCGGGATAACACCGACGGGGCGTCACGCCGCTGGAGTGCAGGAGCTTCCAAAACAGATTGGACGGGTGGGCGTAGGCGTGGCCCTTCCTGGCGGTTTCTATGCCGGGGTTGAGACCGACAAAGAGGACGAGGAGGTTGTGCGCGATGGCGTCGGGCAGACGGGGCAGATGGGCGTAGAGCGAGGGAGGCGCGTAGCCTGAGGGGGCGCGTTTTCTCTTCCGGGAGGGCGACGCGGTGGACGAGCCGCGTTTTCTGGACGACGCCGACGCCGACGGGGACGGGGACGGGGACGGGGACGGGGACGAGGGGCCCCGAGACGAGCTGCTTTTTCTTGCTTTGATTTCTCTGGTCAGCCTGCGGGAGGCCCCGTTGCCGGGGGATGAGGCATGCCGAGGAGGATTGCGACGAACGCCGCCCTCTGTCGCGGGGGATGTGTATTTGAAAGAATCCAGTTGCAGGCGGCCCTTGAAAGTGGCGGGCTCGGGAGGAGGGTTCTCTCTTTGCATGGCTAGACGAAAACGGGGACAAAAACGGGACGGGACGGGACGGGACGGGACGGCGACCCTCGCCGAACAGCGCCGGTGGATGGTTGTTTCCTGGCTTTCTGGCGGCAACGTGGCGGCGGGTTGACCGACCAGCTTGAGCGGTGGATTTGCCCTTTGCCACCTGCAAATTCACGCGGGAGGGAATCTCGTTGATTCGGTGCGCCTGCAGGAGCCCGTTTCCGTTGCTGGACTCGAAGAACGCTGGCTGCAAAGGGACACGGGGCGGCATTCCCAAGGCAAAAAGGCAGCTCTCCCCCGCAGAGTGAGGTTACCTGGGGCCCCCTGGTGGTAATTTGGGTTGTCACGAACGGGCCGAGACTCGCTTCCGTTCAGAGGCTTGTCATCAGGGTTGTGGGACGACCCTTGTCGACTTGCATCGGGGGTTTTGATTCCATTGGAGAGTTTGCAGCCAAAGGGCCCAAGGGGGAAAATTCATATCGCAGGACTGCCAGGACATGAAGCCCAATAACGCCGCATATAGTGTGGCGTCACATTGTGGTGCAACAATTCGTGGCGTGCCTATGTACCTCCTAAGCGCCGAGGGCCTTGGGTACTAGGTAGGTACCTAGGTAGGTACCTGTGGACGCTGAAAAGGTACAAGACTGGACCCGCCTGAGTCGAGCTGCAGTTGACGTTGGCACTGGGGCAGGGAGGGGCATGGAGGGGCATGGAAATATGTGGCATCTCGCCCCGCTCGCTGCGCCTCATACACTGCCCATAGGGCGCCGCATGCGTCAGCCAGCCCGTCGCACTGCACTGCTGCTGAGCTTGTCCAACCTCCAGGACGACGAACGTCTGGTCTACATAACAAACTTAGTCCGGCTTTGTGTCGACTTGGTCTGTGAGCAGACAAAGTAACACGATCCTCTCCTCTTCTCGACTCGCCTCTCATTCCGCCTCGTCCTTACCCAATCCCTCAGATAACCAACCCCCTCTGTCCCTCGTTCCGGTTGATGCTTGGACGGGCATCAGCAATTGCGCTCCCTTTGACTCCTCACATCCAGTAGGACCTCTTTTCTACCGTTCTCGACACACAATGGACAAGGTCAAGGAGATGCTTCACCTTGGCTCCAACAGCGGCCGGTCGACAAACCCATCAGAACCCACTCCGGACGCCCTTGCCGACCTCAAGGCCAAGTATGCCGAGGCTGGCCAGGATCATGTCCTCACGTTTTATGAGTCTCTCGACTCCCGAGACAAGGCTTCTCTGTACGAGCAATTATCTGGCTTCAACCCTTCCTACATCAACCAAGTCACCAAGCGAGCCCTCGCCGAGACCAAGTCTGACGAACCCGACATCCTCGAGCCACTCCCTGAATCGTCGCAGGCCAGTATGCTCGACTCGAGCGCCGAGGACGTCAAGAAATGGTACGATTCCGGCCTGGACCTGATTGCCAAGAACAAAGTGGCCGTTGTCCTCATGGCTGGCGGCCAGGGGACTCGCCTCGGCAGCTCCGCGCCCAAGGGCTGCTACGACATTGGCCTGCCCTCCCACAAGAGCCTGTTCCAGATCCAGGCAGAACGCATCCGGAAAATCCAAGAGCTTGCCGCCGGCAAGATTGGCGGCCGCTCCGTCGTTGTGCCCTGGTATGTCATGACCAGCGGCCCCACCCGCGAGCCAACCGAGCGCTTCTTCAAGGAGAACAACTTTTTCGGCTTGAACGCGGCCGACGTCAACATCTTCGAGCAGGGCGTGCTGCCCTGCATCTCCAATGACGGCAAGATCCTTCTCGAGAGCAGGGGCAAGGTCGCGGTGGCTCCCGACGGCAACGGCGGCATTTACCAAGCCTTGGTCGTGTCAGGGGTGCTCGACGACATGCGTCAGCGGGGCATTGAGCACATCCACGCGTACTGCGTCGACAACTGTCTGGTCAAGGTTGCCGACCCAGTGTTCCTCGGCTTCTCCTCATCCCTGGATGTGGACATTGCTACCAAGGTTGTCCGCAAGCGCGACGCGGGCGAATCTGTCGGCTTGATTCTCTCCAAGAACGGCAAGCCAGACGTTGTCGAGTACTCGGAGATTAACAAGGCCACCGCCGAGGCGGAGGACCCAAAACACCCTGGCGTCCTCAAGTTTCGAGCCGCCAACATTGTCAACCACTACTACTCGTTCCGATTTCTCGAGTCTATTCCTCAGTGGGCTCACAAGTTGCCGCACCATGTTGCTCGGAAGAAGATTCCCTATGCAGACACCGAGTCTGGCGAGACCGTCAAGCCGGACACGCCCAACGGCATCAAACTTGAGCAGTTTGTCTTTGACGTGTTTCCCATGCTGTCCCTGGACAGGTTTGCCTGCATGGAAGTCCGTCGCGAGGACGAGTTTTCGCCGCTGAAGAACGCAAGAGGCACGGGACAGGACGACCCTGACACCAGCCGGGCGGATATCATGGCTCAAGGTCAAAGATGGGCCGCTGCAGCCGGTGCTATAGTCGTGGCCGAGGGGGGCATCGAAGTCTCGCCTCTGATGAGTTATGTGAGTTTTTTTTTTTTTTTTTTTTTTTTTTTTTTTTTTTGCCTTCTTTTTTTCTGTATGGTTCTTTGCCCCCTTGCTACACTCGTGCCGTTGCAGCGCACACTGCTAACCGCCCCGACTTTTGCAGGGTGGCGAGGGCCTTGAACGGCTCCGCGGCA
Source organism: Ustilaginoidea virens (assembly GCF_000687475.1). NCBI lineage: Eukaryota > Fungi > Ascomycota > Sordariomycetes > Hypocreales > Clavicipitaceae > Ustilaginoidea > Ustilaginoidea virens. The sequence goes on along the minus strand of NC_057317.1, from coordinate 1,673,105 downwards.
CTACCATCACAGCGCCTGCTGTTTTGGAGCTGGAAAGGGCAGAATAGAAAGGAGGGGAGGAACACGTCGAGACGGGCTTGAGGATTTTGCAATGCGCATGCTGCTGCTTCGTCGAGCGTTCGTTTCAACAATCACACAGCGTCGCTGGCTCAAGGTGTAGGCAGAAAACGGTGGCGAGGACAATGGCCGTTTCCGTTTGGAGACAAATCGTCTTGAGGCAGGACCATCATGGTACATATTTCTGCATCTTTGGATTCCCGCACGTCTATTCGACCGGAACTGGTCTCTCTATCCCAGTACATAAACAGCATGCCTCTCTCTAGTTTGGGCTCTTGTGTAGAAGGCCCTAGTCCTGCTCGCTGATGAACTTTTCGGCCTCCAGAGCCGCCATGCACCCGGTTCCTGCGCAGAAGATGGCAGCGAGGCGTCAGCACATGTCCACGGGCCCATCGGTTGGTTGTGGTGTGAAGAAAGAAGAAGAAAGAAGAAGAAGAAGACGAAGAAGAAAGAAGAAGAGAGAGAGAGAGAGAGAACCCACCGGCACTGGTAATGGCCTGCCTGTACCGCTTGTCCTGCACATCGCCGGCAGCAAAGACGCCGTCGACGCTGGTCAGCGTCGTGCCGGGCTTGGTGACAATGTACCCGTCCTCGTCCATGTCGAGCTGGCCCTTGACGAGCGCCGTGGCCGGGTCGTGTCCGATGGCGTAGAACAGCCCGCTGGCCTCGACGACTTCCTCGTCGCCCGAGCGGGTGTCCCGCACGACAATGTGGCTCAGCAGGCCGTCCTGCCCGCCGCGCACCTCGGTGGCCACGGCGTTGAAGCGCACCGTGACCTTGTCGTTGGCCAGCAGCCGGGCGGCCATGGTCTTGCTGGCGCGCAGGACGTCGCGTCGCACGAGGACGGTGACGCGGCTGGCGTACTTGGTCAGGAAGGTGGCCTCCTCGGCGGCCGAGTCGCCCCCGCCCACCACGTAGAGCGGCTTGTTGCGGAAGAGCGGCAGGGCGCCGTCGCACACGGCGCAGGCCGAGATGCCGCTCTGCCAGTACTTGTCCTCGCCGGGGAGGTGCATGCGGCGCGCCGACGCGCCGGTGGCGATGACGACGGCGTCGGCGGTGTGCGTCTCGTCCGGCGCGAACTCGGTGCTGTAGCGGAAGGGGCGGCGCGACAGGTCCAGCTTGGTGACGGTGTCGGTGACGACGTGCGTGCCGAAGCGCTCCGACTGCGCCTTCATGTTGTCCTACACCAACGGCCGGATCAGCAAAACGCAAAAAAAAAAAAAAAAAAAAAAAAAAAAAAAAAAAAAAAAAAAAAAAAAAAAAAAAAAAAAAAAACACGAAAAAAAAAAGGCTTGAGGGGGCTTTCCAGGCGCAGCAGCAAAGGGGGTGCGGGGAAGGATAGTCAGTCACCATCAGCTCCTGGCCCATGATGCCCCTAGGGAAGCCGGGAAAGTTTTCCACCTCGGTCGTGGTGGTAAGCTGGCCGCCTGCGGCGATGCCATTCGCCAGGAAGCCCTCGTACAGGACGGCTGCGCCCGCGTCAGCCATGCCGTTCTTTGGTCCCGAGATTCTCGTCGGGGGAAGGGCGTCCGAATCCGAACTCACGCTTCAGCTCCGCTCTGGCCAGGTAGACGGCGGCGGTGTGAGCCGCAGGCCCGGAGCCGATGACTTCATGGGAGGCGGGGGGGCAAGGAAAAAGTAGAGCACCCGGGTCAGCCCTCGCCTGCGCGTTTGTGGTAGGTGTATCGAGCTTGCGTTTCGCGGCGTGACGGGCAGAAACCTACTGACGACCTTGGTGTGCATCTTGCTCGCGGGAGGGTCGGGCTTGAGCTTTGGGAGCGCCGCCGCGGCTGCGAGTGATAGCCCGGCGCTGGAGCGTAACGTCCGCCGTAGGGCTGAGGCAAACAGCTTGGCGGTGTTTGCGGGGGACTGCGTGGTGGGCTCGTTGCGGTTCTTGCGGCCAGCGTTGGGAACCGGGATGTCGCGGAGATGCGATTGAAGAAGCGTCAAGTTGGCTGCCTCGAGTCGACCATGGTCGTCCTGGGGAGAAGGTGGCTCGGCGCGGCAAGGTGCATGTGGGGCTGGGGTCTGGTTTTTTAGTGTTTAGGTGACGCCAGCTGCTGCCAGCTGGCTGCTGCTGCGCCCAAGGGCGGGGGGTTTGCGGTTCGCAGCATGGCATCTTGGGGCGCCAGGTCCCCCAGGTGCAGCCTGCTGGCAGCGGCCTGCACGCCCCAGCCCATGCCAATGCCAATAAACCATGCCAAGATAATTCAAAGTTGGGTCAATTCTTCATGAGACGCCATCTCATCGCCCATGCAATTGTGGCTTCATCCATCCATCCATCCATCATGCGCGCTATATCCAAACACCAACTTTTCATTGCCCGTCCGCATTGCCCCATCACCGCCCGCCACCCACACGGCTCAACCAGCTCCTCCCTCCTCCGTCGTCCACGCTCATGACCGCCCATCCTCGCCGCTCTTGCCAAACCTCACCCCCAACCCACCAATGTCCCTCCTGAAGAATTTCCCAAAGTTTCTTAGATTCTCATTCATCGTCGCCTTTTCGACGCTCTGCCCTGTTGTCGTCGTGCCAATGTCCCTCGCCGCACTCAGCAACTTCTCCCCCAGGGAACCCGCGTCGAATCTTGCGCCGGCGTTCACCCCACCAATGCCGCTTCCTCCCGGCCCCAGGCCACCGCTGCTCGGCGACATGAGCGGCGTCAGGAGGGGCGAGTTTTGCACCAGCTTTCCGTGAGAGCTGCCGTCTCTGTGGATGGCAAACAGTTCCATGAGGTGGGGTTGGTCTTGTTTCCGGACGCCCTTGAGGTCCAGGATCTTCTTGAAGTTGGCGTCGGACCGGTCGCCAATGTGGATGAGGTAGCCCTGGACGAGGCCCTCTGGCGGCGACTGCCTGATCTGGAGGGTTTTGAGCAGAGGGTCCATGCGGTTCATCGAGTGCTCGACGCGGCGGACGAAGCTCGATGGCGGCGTCTGCTGCGCCGAGGATGGGTTGTGGTGGGAGAGTAGGTTGCCAAAGGCTTTCGTCAGAGCGTACTTGTCAACGAGCATCTGTTGAAACGTCTTAGTGATAAGTGCCTTCGTGGAGGTATCATCTTTCTTTCTTTCTTTCTTTTGGACTGGCATGCTCGTTTCTCACCTGCTGTGCGCCGACTTCTGAAATCGGTCGGCAATGCACCATGTTATTGATGTAACCCGTAGCCAGCTGCTCGACCAGCTTGTCGCAGAACGCTCTCGCGTACTGCTGCTTGGACACCACCGCCAGTATCTCTGCCGCCTTGCCATTGACGTGCGTCACCAACTCCCCCACGTACGAGCTCTGGTCGCCCGCGCTGTCCATCGTCATCCAGTTCGTGTTCTTCATCTCACGCCACGTAGCCGCGCAGTCCACCTCGACAACGTGCACCAACGCAAGCACTGCGGCGCTGGCAACCCCCAGGAACGCGTCCGACTGCGAGGACAGGTCCACTCTGGAAACGAGCTCGCCGTCGATGCGTTTCTTGATGTTCTCCTCCAGCTGGTTCGTGTTGACGTGCCAGAAGTCCGCAGTGTTCAACACCAGCACGGCATGCTGCACGGACGGGCCTTGGGATCCCCCCGCTTGGAGGACGGGAAGCAGGACCTGCTGCGCGTATTCGTCCAGGTACTTGGACAGCACCTTGGAAAGGTCCAGCAGTCGCTCGCTGGTGGAGAGTTTGGAGCATTGCGACAGGGTGAGCTTGTAAAAGTGGAACAGCTCAATCGCCGACGAAATGACGGCCTGGGGTGAGAATTCCTCGCCCGCAGGGAGCAGCGGCTGCGTTCGATACCTGGGAATCGTGGCCGCCAGCTGCTTGTCCTGGGACTCGACCCACAAGCTCAAGTAGGGCTCGAACGCGACCGAGATGAGGCCGTTGAAGTTGTACGTCTTCTCCTCTGCCGAGCTCAGCGTGTCGATGCTCGCTCTCGGCTCGCGCCCGCTCGAGAACTTCTTTTCGATGCTCTGCTCGAAACCGAGCGTTTCTTGCAGGCAGCTCAACAGGAGATTCACGTCGACCTTGCTGCCGTCCACGCGCCGCACGCTCCTCTCCAGTATGGCTTTGAAATCGTCTCTGGTCCCGTCGCAGAAAGTCGTGGCCAGCAATTCCCCCACGTGCCAGTACGACGGGAACATGGCCGCGTGTTCGTCCTCGTGCGTCTTCATCATGCGCTTGAACCACGCGTACCTCCGTCCGATATTGTCCAAGCTCCCCGCCTCGTCGTTTCCCCGGAAGACTTGCCGGTATTCTCGCAGTTCCGTATTGACGTACCAGGTGATGATTCTCGACCTGGCCGCATCGCCCAGCGCATCCATGACGAGACACGCCTCCACCAGCATGTTTTTCCTCGAGGATACCTCGCTCTTGGCAAACGCCATCTCAAAGTCCTCGCAAACCTGCTCCAGCAGCTCCCTCTGAAGCTCCGACACCTCGCGACTTAGCGTCGCAATCTGCTCAATGCTTCGGTAGCTGTTGAAGTGCTTCATGAGCTGTATCACGGCCTGCAAAAGACCAGCGCATTCGCGGTACTGCCTTGCTTTTGCTAGCCCACGCAGTTGCTCGTACGCAGTCGTCAGCATCTGCAGTCTCTTCAACGCCGTCATGCTCAGCGCCAAATTCCGCTTCGTGCCGTCCAATCGCTTGATCTCTGCCGTCATGACCGTGATGTTTTGCTCTGTTTCTATCGCTCGTGACCGAACCGTCTCAATCTTCCTGAATAGCTGCGCCAGCTCAGTCTGCGCCGACTGCATCCTCTCCAAGCTAGAGTCCGGCTTGTACGCCTGTTCGAGCTCGAGGCGATTGATTTCGCTGGACAGAGCATTCTCGTGTGCTTTTAGGGCTTTCGAGACTTGGCTGATTGATTTGACGGTTGAAGGTTGGGAGAAGAGCATGTTTAGATGCTCCATCGGGTCATAGTCAACTGCTCCCTCCGGCACGAGGCCTGCGATCAGCATGGTGGCGGATGGAGAGCTCGCAGGGACTCCATACCAGCATCCAGAGTGGGCGCTTCCCCAACGTTCATCCTGACAGACATAGCTTTCAACTTGGCCGTCTGTTACAGAAAGCATGAGAAAATCGCTTGGAGAAAGACACCGTCTTGATAGAGCAGACTTTGCTCGCAGCTGGAACTTGTTGATGCATTCTGCCACCTGCTGGAAGGCTGTCCAGGAAGTTGGAACGTAGTGTACCTACGCGAGTGCCAAGTAATGACAGCCCGGCAAAAAAAGTGGGTCACGAGGTTCTACCGGGTGCCAGGTCAAAGGGAAAGCATCCAGGAGCTTCGTACATAGGTCCTTTCATCACAACCAACGTCTGGCTCATCCGCAATTTATCTAGGTAGCTACTTTGTTACGCTTTCGCCGCATGGAAGAGCAAGGTTCAGTCTCCATTTATATTTCAATTGCACCAAATTTTGCGACGACACAGGTGGGCAGGGCAGCAGCTAGTAGACTACACTCGCCGCATAAGTCGCTGTTTTTCAGTCCTCATCCTGAAACCCATCAACTTCACAACTCTCCCTTTCTTTAAAGGTCGTGTCCTTGCTCCTTTTTCTTGATTGAAAAGCGCCACGAACTCATTCGACCTTCTCGGCTGTCCTTGGATTTTGAAGGTCCTAGTAAAGGGCTGCTGGCCATGCTGTCGTAACTGCGTCCGAACGGCATCCCGTCATCCCCAAGATCATCTGCGTCGCCAATACTCATGCGCTGCTCAGCGGACACGTTCCGATCCGAGTTGGAGGTACTCCCAGGGCCCTTCTTAAATAGGCCAGATTCTTTACCAAGTCTGGACGAAAGGCTAAACTTTCCGGAGCTGCCTTTGCGGAACAGCTTTCTGACGACATTGTCGGATTCCTTCAGATTGGACGTGGAGCCCGAGTTCAGTTCTGATGGTGTGTTTGACTGCGTCAAATCTAGTTGCAGCGATTCACGGGATTCAGACACCGAGGTCCCTGTGTGAAAGGAGTAGGTATCTCTAGAAATGCGCGAACCGGACGGCGAGTCGTCGACGTCCTGTGCCAAGTCCATGCTTGGCGGGGTGATTTCCTTGCCCTTGCCCTTATCCTCTTTGTTCTTGTCTTTGGCTCGTTCCTTGTCCTTGTCCTTGTCCTTGTCCTTGTCCTTGTCTTTGTCTTTGTCTTTGTCCTTGTCCTTGCGGAATATGTTTCCCATATTGCCCATGAAGCTGGGAGCATTCGGGTTCAGACGTTGATTCATCGTTCTGGGTACTGTGACAGCACCTGGTGGACGAGTACCGATGACGCCAACTTGACTGGCGAGCGTTTGAGGATCCCTCAAATCTTTGACATCCAAGATTTCGTCGTCGGCCGAAGCCAACGTAGTCGTCAAGGCTGTGGTCGAACCATGTACGGATGGACGCCTTGACCCATTCCTGCTCTGCCAATGATTGTCACCGGGTGACCAGACTCGGTTCATGGGACCGGCAACATCGCCCGGAGCCCCCCAAATGGAGCCGCTATCGGTAGATGGGCGGGGGGGCTCCGTCGAATTGATGGATGGAGGCCGGGAGTGGCCTTTCTCTTGGTCAGAGATGGTGGAAATCCTGGGGCCTTTGAAAGAGCTAACTCGTCGGGTAGAGAAAGGACTTTGCCCTCCAATCGAGCCGTCTTGGCCGGTGGAGTTCTTGCCGACCCAGGGCCAGTACTTCCATCGGCTCTCCATACCCTCACCATCGTCGGCACCACGTGGGAACGACTGGCTCTGGCCAATTTTGAGAGAGCCTATGGGCGGACCGCCATCTTCGGAGATCTTCGGAGTCCTGTTGCTGCGGTGGAGGCTGGACCACAGATTGGTGAGGCGATGGCTGCTGGCCGACGGCGCTGTTGGAGACGAGTTCATGGTCAGCGGCATCCGCTCACTGGCATCCGTATGCTGTGGGAAAGGCAAGTTGTGAGCGGAACCATGGGGACTGGAAACTACGGGGATTGAGGCGGCCGGGGAAGCTGGCGATTGTAGGCCTTGGTCGTCGTCCATGGCGGGTTCCGGCAATAGTGGACGGCCCGAATGCTTACCTTCCAGAGAATCCTCATTGTCGTCGAAAATGTTTGCGGGCAGTAGGGTTTGCGCCGAGGGACTCAGCGGGCCGCCAGCAGACTTTAGCTCGGCTTCCGAACTGACGTTGGCACCAGTGTTGGCTGCTATATCCATGAAGAATCCGGAACCGAAGCCTGCCTGGGTGAAAGCCGCATTGCCAGCTTGGAAACTGGGCTCCGGGGGAGCCGCCGGGGGAGGCGAAGACACGGGAGTGCCTCCGAGACCGCCACCACTGCCGGGAAAACTCGAGCCATTTGCCGACTGCGATGCTGCAGTTGCGTCGTAGTCCATCGTCGTCGAGGCTGGCTTGTTGTAGAAGTTGATACCAGCCTGTTGCTGATGTAACACCAACTGTTGAGTCAGAGACCTGATTTGTTGATCCAGCATGACTCCCTGCTTTGTTTCTGCTACTAAGCGGCTGTGCAACTCTCGCCTCGCCATCTCCCACTCTCGCTTTAGTCTAAAGTCGTCCTCCTTCCATCGCTCGTCGTTGGCACCAGGCAACAGTTCCCTGGCCGCCTTGAGCTCCTGCAGCTGCTTGCCCTTCTCCTTGAGCTCGGCCTCGAGCTCGGAACACGTTTCTTGAAGATCGGCATTGCCAACGTCAAGCTCTCGAACATCTCGATCGCGCTTCTCCTCCAGCGCCGTTCTCTGCACGTCAAAACTTTGCCGCTCCTTCTTCATTCGTTCCGTCTCCTTCTCGAGCCTGGTGATGTTGTCCCTGATCTTGGTCTTTTTCGTCTCCTTCTCCTTCAGCAGCTGTTCCTTTTTCGAACGCTCCTTCTCAGCTGCTCGCATCTGCTCCATCGTGGATCGTATCATCGCTCTGAGTTGCATCGTGTGTTCTTCCTTCTCCTTGAGGGCCTGTCTCTTGCGGTCACGCTCCTTTTTCAGCTCGTCTTCTTGTTGGCCGGCCTCGGCTTGCTCCTTGGCTATCAATTGTAGCGTAGCTTCGATTTCTTTCCTGATGCTCTCAAACTTGTCATTGAGCTCCATCAAGGACATTTCCGGTTCGTTGGATGGGACAAGCTTGGATTGTGCCTGGTCCGTACTGGCGACAGACGGGGAGTGCCGTCGATTGACTGTATTCCTTCGTGGGCCCGGCGCCGCAGTGGCAACATCTCGTGATGGGTTTGCCGCCCCATCAAGTACTGGTGTCGCCTCGACTGCTGGCACAGATGAGCTGGGTTTATCCGAACCATCCATGTCATAGCGGGCATCCGCGCTCGACTGGTCCGGGTCGACGAAATTCTTTGGCAAGCGAGAGTTTCCCAACTGTGGGCGACCGTCTTTACCAAACGTTCTTAGTCGTATGACGGGACTGCCGGATCGGAAGTTGTTATGGCCAACAGCGACGACCCTTATGTTGTAAAAATGATTCGGCTTCAATCCGGTGATCGTGATGCCCGGCTCGCTTCCACTGGCCTCTCCCACTGTTGTCAACGAGTCAGCATGTCCAGCAAGTCTTGTATGCAGCTTGCGCCTCGTCTGGTTGTATTTTTCTTGGCGCAAATGTAAAATTACCTTGCACGCCATTCACCTGTATCAGATACTTTGGCGCCAAGCGATGGGAATTGGGTCGCGCCCAGGCGAGGGTAGCTGCGTCTGATCGAATACCGGCTAGGCACACCTCAGGGGCCTGCGGAATGTCAACACCAAGGATATTCACGAGCTCGGATACGGGCTTCCACAAAGTTTGGAAGGCACGGTGAAGAAGCCTGTGGAGCGGCGAGGAAAGGCCCCAGTTAGCACGTCAGACTGCGTACAGCTATAACTGCCGTGGAGTTGTCGCGATCCGGGTCCTGAAACGCCGTCGGAAGAGCATGGAGTCGAAAGGGCGGTGCAGAAGAACGAAGCGACTCACCAGACCACAGCACCTAGAGTTAGAATCATGTGGAAGCGCGCAACAGGAGAAGCCTTTATAACGGCCTCGTGGGCGGTAAAGTAGATGCGATGCATGACGGCACGGCCGAACAGGTGTAGGATGGCCGCAGTGGTGACGGTGTAGACAATCTTTTTGGATGCAGGCAAGTATTTACGCAACCACCAGAGGCTGATGAAGGCAACAAAGAGCGTGATCAAGGGCAGAAGGTCCCATGACATATTCTCGGCCCTCCGAGCGCTGCAGAGAGAGAATCCGGGGGGGGAATGGACCGGCAATCACGGGGCATACGGTGGTAAAAAGAAGGTAGCAAAGAAATCGTGAACTGCCAGGCCGTTGGTGAGGTGGCCGGCAAAGTTTGATTAGTGGAGGGTGAAAAAGTAAAAGGGACCAGACATTGGAGTGTGGAGGCTCAAGGTAACGGACATGTAGAACCAGTGGATCCGCTTGGCCGTGGATGCCAAAGACTGGCCCATCATCAGAGTGCAAGTGTCTAGCAATGGTCTACCTACCTACCTTAGGTACCTACCTACCTAATGCAACTTTCCGAGGTGGAAAACACCAGCATCCAGAAAAAAAAAGGAGACGGGATGATCTTGATATCACCAACCAGACATTGAATATTTTCTGCAAAATCCGCTGGGTGGACTGAAACAACTGGGGTTGGAGGTGTAGGTACTTAGACAGCTTTGAATCTATTGGGCAGAGGTATGGAGGGAGCCCCGCCTGTTCCTTGTACTACTACATGGAATACGGAGTATCGCTCAGGGAATATGTAACGGGAAATTCAGCTAGGCTCAAGCTTGTTGCGGCTTGGGTACCTAGGGGAAACCACAAGCCTGGGGAGTTGGCAGAAGCGTTGGAATGAGTAACAGGATATTTATTGCAAGTCGACTAAACTCGGAAGACTGCCTGCATTCCGAAGTCGAAGGCATTGCCACGGTTGAGGATGAAGACGGCACGAATTGAGCCAATGTTGATGATGATGAGCGGAGAGGTCTAAGCCTGCCAAGTTCCTGTACCTTAACCGTTGCCAGCTTACCACAATGCGCACTTGCCATGGCGCGACCAGAGTGGGTACCAATAGGTACTTGACATTGAAGAATTTTCGACGAGGTGGAGCAGAAGCAAGACGACCAGACCAGACGGATTGCCTGCGTATCAACCGCAGTACGAAGAAAAGCACCAGACCTGTTGTCTTTATCTCTGCCGCGGAGAATAAACAAAGCAAATGGAACCAGACTCGTTCACCAATGGACGACAATGGACCCTGCAACGACCTCGGCAGCAATGCAACTGTGCATGCCCTCGTGCTCCTTTGCCCCGATATACCAGGCGCTCGAGTGGTTTGCAGATGACACAAAGGTACCAGGTGAAATGGTAGCCTCGAGTCCCTTTGACCAGCGAGAAATCATCCGCTGGTCAAGTCATGTAGCGAGGGGCGACAGCCAAAAGATGTCTGGTTGCCGATAGACTGCAGTGCAAAACAGAAATCCGTACTCGTACTGTCATTGTCTTTGCCTTGGCTCGTTTGCAAGTCGGCGACGACATCCTGGTTACGAGTCAGGTTTCCAGCCGCTGGCTGACCTGGGTCATTCGCCGGATTTCGCAAGGCACGCGTCTCGTCTCGTCTCGTCTCGTGTGCACGGCAGAAACGCGTCGGCTGCCCTCAGGCAACCTGCGCTGCCGTCGCCCTCATGCGTCATGAAAAGTTCAACGTGCTGCCTTGCTTCCCTTAGGTAGCCAAGAGGGGCTGAAGAAGGGGAGGGGGGGGCGGGGGAGAACTGGGAGAACTCCGTGGCCGTCGGCTGCATTGCGCAAAGCAGCTCAGCGGGTTGGACCGCGGCTACAACGGCATCTTCTCGACCTTGTGGGTCTCGCAGCGGCAGGCCGTATCCGCTTCCTCAGCGGATCGCCAGTATCTGGATTCTGCGACTAGACCAGGATCGAGGAAGCACTGTTTTCCCTATCGAAGCATGTCATGGGCTTTTCCGCGCATCTGACCCAGCAGGCTGTGTCTGTAGTTCCAGTACTCCGTAGGGAAGTAAAGACGCCTGGCCCGAAGCGAATCAAAGGCGTCCCAAGTGTGCTTTACATGCTTTACATCAGCCCAATGCAGCCATCATCGGAGGCGGAAGAGTGGGCCCCTGCCCAATCACGTCACATGGCGTTGTTCCTGCGCCAACCCCGATGCGGGCTCAGCTTGGCCGCCCGGCGTCAGCGCCTGCGGCAGTGCCTGCGTCAGTTGTAATGCACCCCGTACTCGGCCGTTTTAGTGGCTAGAAGTTTGTTGAGCCTTGGCGTGCCATGCTCGGCCCCCCCAGGCGGCCAAGAACCTACTGTAGCATCTTCTCCCTTCCGACCAACTCTCGCCGTGACAACCCTCATTGCTATACACGCTGTCGCTTCGGAATCCGCATGTTCTCGTGAGCGCCCAACGTCGGTCGTCTTGTTCCGATCCATCGGCTCTGGTGGTTCCGCGTCCTGTCAAAACTACCTGCTCGGCACTCGCCGCCCATCCGTTCAGCGTCAGCCAGCCTCGCTGCGCTCGTTTGAATTGATCGCTCAAGTCTGGTCGTACCGCTACGCCACTCAGCCTGGCAGACGCCATACACAGCTTCCCAGGCCTTGCAAACCCGCCCTTTGCCAGACTGCCAGCATAACTGATCAAATCCCTTTGCGCTCGTCAAGGTCAATTTCTCACCAACTACTTATTGGCGCCTCTTCCTAGCCAACGTCTGGGCCAGTTCCCTGACCCTCGCGAACTGAAAGACGAAGAAAAAAGAAAATCGCCGCAGCTTCCACAGTGGAATCTCCATTGTGGCAAACATGCAGTACGTCCGGAACCTCAGCGATTCGGTTTCAACGGCATGGAATTCCATCAATCCGGCAACTCTGAGCGGTGCCATTGATGTCATCGTTGTACAACACGACGACGGATCCTTGGCCTGCTCTCCCTTTCACGTCCGTTTCGGCAAGTTCTCGCTTCTGCGGCCGTCTGAGAAGAAGGTCGAGTTCAAAGTCAATGGCATCAAGCAAGACTACTCCATGAAATTGGGGGAAGGCGGCGAAGCCTTCTTTGTCTTTGAAACCACCGAAAATGTCCCCGAATCGCTGCAAACCTCACCCCTCGTCTCTCCAGCCAGCAGTCCAGGCCTCGGACCAGAGCAGAGCCTTCCTGGGCTCAACGACCCAGACATTCTCGACCTCGATCAGGGCCCTGGCAGTGCGTCACGGCCTGCGCCAGTGGTACTTCACTCCCACACAAATGAAAATGGTTCGTCAGCTTCCCACACACCCCCCCCCCCTTCGCCCAAAAAATCAAAAAAAAAAAAAAACAAAAAAAAAAAAAACAAAAAAAACCCACCTATGCCTTCGCATTCTTATCGACAAGTCTATAATTAGGCATGATAACGCCGCTCTCGTCTTCTCCAGATATGACGAAAGTACGACCCGCATCTGGCGACTGGTCAGCAGCCATGATTCGACCTCACAGTGAAGATCTTCTTCGAAATTCTGCAAGGATTGTCGTTCGCGATGAAGACGCCGATTCCAGAGACCCAGATGAATCGGAAAGATCACAAACACCCCCGCCTCTGGGAATGGAGCGAGCCAAAACCTTGGCAAAAGAGCTTTCAGCTGTCAACATTCCTAGTCGTGTCACCGCCACTGGCGACCTCATGCTCGACATGACTGGCTTCAAGAGCAGCGAAGAAGACATGCTGCAAGCTGAAATTCTTGCCCGGAAGATTCTCTCCGAGGAACTGGAGGGCAACTACGACATTGGCTCTCTCTTTGGTTTCGACGAAGAGGGAAATCTGTGGATTTATAGCAGTGAAGAGGCCAAGCAGGCTGCCATGAACAAGACCATCGAGTCCTCATTGAAGGCTCATCGACACAACACGGCTGCGGACGCTATATCGGATCCCGGTTATCAGAGTGATGGCAGTGACGTTACAAATAGCCCTCATGTGCCCTCGCATAGACGATCCGAATCGGATGCTGGCCCTTCGGGACTGCAGACTCCTCCCCGCACTCCTCTCGGCTCTGGATATGCTGGAGACCCAAATATCAATTACGCAAAAACTCTGCGACTGACTAGCGATCAGCTCAAGGCTTTGGACTTGAAGCCTGGGGAAAACTCCATGAGCTTCACCGTCAATCGAGCAACCTGCTCTGCCAACATGTTCTTGTGGAAGCACGAAACCCCCGTCGTCATCTCCGACATTGACGGCACAATCACCAAGTCTGACGCCCTCGGCCACGTGCTCAACATGATTGGGCGAGACTGGACGCACACGGGCATCGCCAAGCTTTACAGTGATATTTCCCAAAACGGATACAACATCATGTATCTCACTAGCCGGTCTGTCGGCCAGGCGGACACGACAAGAGCCTATGTCAACGGCATCGTCCAGGGAGGATGCAGGATGCCTCATGGCCCCACCATTCTTTCGCCCGACCGCACAATGGCTGCCTTGCGCCGAGAGGTGTACTTGCGTCAGCCTCACGTGTTCAAGATGGCCACCCTGCGGGACATCAGCAGCCTCTACGGCCCAGACCACAGCCCATTCTACGCGGGTTTCGGAAACCGGCTGACTGACCAGATTTCCTACCGAACCGTGGACGTGCCGAGAACGAGAATTTTCACAATCAACTCCAACTCGGAGGTGTCGCTCGACCTCCTCAGCCTCAACAAGCTCAAGATGAGCTACGTCAACATTAACGAAGTTGTCGACCACTACTTCCCACCAGTCGCCACGTTGGTTAAGGCCGGAGGAGAAGACTACACCGACTTCAAATACTGGCGAGACGAGCCGCTGGATCTTGACGAGTTTTCGGCCAGCGACGGCGAAGAGCCCGACGCTCCCGCCGACAACGAGAGCGCATACACCGACGACGACGACGACGACGAGGAAGTTGGCGACGGCCTCGTGGACAGCTACCTCTCCCGCGACTCGATAGACGAAAGCGTGGACGACGACAATGTCGAGGACGAAGACACGTACGAAGAGTACGATGAAGAAATCGAGGGCCAGCTGTCCGACGATGAAAGCCAGCTTGTCCATCGCTTGGCGAAAGCAAAGATTTCGGGTAAAGCCGTTGAGGAGGACATTTCCGCCGAGCTTATCACAGGGGTTGGTGATTTATCTCAAACAACATGAGTTCCCAAAAGGAAGAGCTTCCCTTTTCTTCTTCTTCTTCAAAAAAAAAAGAAGAAGAAGAGAACAAGTCAGGAAAATAGGGCAAAGTAGGAGAGCTAAGTCTAGGATACAGATAAGCAGTGACGGCGTCCCCCTCAAGGACATAGAAGTAGTCATCAAAGAACCAGTGGAGATTCGACCACCGCCACCGCCATCGTGATGAGTATGAGCCGGGAGACACGGCCACTTCGAATGATTTCGTTTTCCGTCCTTGTCTGCCAGCCGCCGCGCAGCATTGCAAGCAGGGTTGCCGCGCGGGAATGTATGTGGATGAAGGTGGGAATCTCATAATGGGCAATACGCCGCGGGCGGAAGCATTGAAGTATTACTTTTGGGGAGGGGGGTTCAAGTAGGTGTGACGGGAGCATAGGCATAGCGAGGGGCGTTGAACCATTATGCATCACAACGCAATGGCGATGCTTGTAGCATCCATATATGTTTCTTTACTACATGACAAAAGAGATGCGGCGGATTTCCGCATCGGCAAATTCGACAGTCATCCATCATTGTGACCCGCTGAATCCCCATGGCCATGCCCGTTCCCATACACCGTGTTTACCGCAAACGTACCAGGACGCCCGGGAAGCAAACATACGCGACTCGCACTCAACGCGCACTTGCTACTGGGTCACTGATTCATGTGCTTGAGGCGGATTTCCACTGCTCGCCTGTGGGCCTCCAACTCCTCCACCTTGGCGAGCTGCATGACGGCGGGCCCGACGTTCCTGAGACCCTCGGCCGTGAGATTGGAGCAGGTGATGTGCTTCATAAAAGACGAGAGATTGACGCCGGAGTATTGTTTGGCGAAACCGTAGGTGGCTTGGTTGGCAGTCAGCAATGTCATTTATCCCATCGCCCATTCTCGTCAGACAGGGGCGAGCAAGAACTTTTTGTATATATATATATATATATATATATAAACCAAAGAAAAGAGCAGAGAGTAACTTACGCAACGAATGATTCACACCGGCAGAGTAGTCGCCTACACTCTCCGGGGTCCAGTGGCCGATAAAGACACTGCCTGCGTTCATGACCTGGTCGACAGACTCGGCGGCATCTTTGGTTTGCAGAATGAGGTGCTCGGGAGCGTACTCGTTGCTGATGCGCATGGCTTCTTGCATGGTCTTGACTTGGATGGTGACGGAATGGGCAATCGACCCGCGAACAATGTCTACCCTGGGGAGGGCCACGGCCTGGTTGTGGACCTCGTCGTCGATGGCTTGGAGCTGCTCGTCGTCGAGGTCGACGGCGATGAGAATGACTTGGCTGTCGACGCCGTGCTCTGCCTGGGAGAGCAGGTCCGACGCCACAAACGCCGGGTTGGCGTGCCGGTCGGCAACGACGAGGACCTCGGACGGACCGGCGGGCATGTCGATGCTCACGCCGGCGTTGGTGTCGTTGCTGACGTGCATCTTGGCCGCGGTGACGAACTGGTTGCCAGGGCCGAGAATCTTGTCGACCTTGCTGACGCTCTCGGTCCCGTAGGCCATGGCAGCTATGGCTTGGGCGCCGCCGGCGAGGACGACGCTCTCGGCGCCGACCTTGTGGGCCACGTAGACAATTTCGGGGGTGACGCTTCCGTCCGATCGCGGGGGGGAAGCAAACACGAGTTTCTGGCATCCGGCTACCATGGCTGGAACGCCGAGCATGAGCGCAGTGCTGGGCAACACGGCAGTGCCGCCGGGGACGTACAGGCCGACTCGTTCGATGGGTCTCGAGAAGCGGCCGCAGACGACGCCTGGCATCGTCTCCACCTCCAAGGGCTTGTCTTCCTTCTGAGAAGCGTGGAACTTTCTAATGTTCTCAAACGACGTGTCAATGGCCTTGATCGTCTCGGGATCCAGCCTCATGAGGTCAGGGGAGAACGGGGCCTTGATGACGGGGGACGTCAGAGAAGTGGCCTTTTCAAACTTGTGGGTGTATGAGAGCAGAGCTTTGTCGCCATTCCTGCGCACGTCGTCTATAATGGGGGTTACAATCTTCAGGATGGCTTCGGGAGACCTCTGCGAGGGACGCTGCAAGGTGCTCAGCAGCTCAGCCTCGGTTACCTTGGTGGCATCGACGCGCTTCATGGCGATCCTGGCTTCGACGGGTTTGCCGGAGGCTGGTTGGTGAGCAGAAGCGCCGCCCTGTGTCTTGATGCCCTCCTTCTCCGCCCACTTTCCTTTGGCGTTGCCTGGTCTTCTGGTGACCTTTAGGCTCTTGGCGTCCAGATTGGCCTCAATATCGGCCAGCGTGGCGCCAGTACTAACGGCCTTGGTCAAAGCAAAGTAAATCAAGTCGGCGGCCTCGAAGGCAGCCTCCTGAGGCGTCTTGGCATCGCATAGCTCCTCCGCCTCCTCCATGATTTTGGCCCGCAACAGCTTCTCGTCGGAAAACAGCCTAGCCGTGTAGGAGCCCTCGGGAGCAGATTGCCTTCTGGATAGCAGAGTCCGCTCCAGAGAAGGAATGCCCCTCAAGTTCCCGAAGCAGCCAAACTGCTGCAGGTGACAGAAGCGGCCCTTTTGCTTGACTACAAACTTCAAGGTGTCGTTGTCGCAGTCCAGAGCCACCCGGACCAGCTCCTGGGTGTCTCCCGAGGTCGCGCCTTTGATCCACAAGCCTCGTTTTCTGCTTTGATAGACTCCGGCCTGCGTCTTTAGGGCTTCGAGCACGCTTTCCTCACTGGAGTAGGCGAGGCCAAGAGCGACGCCGGCCTCGTCGGTGACAACGGTAGGAACAAGGCCATCCTGGCGATCCGACTTCCAGTAAGTCACAATGACTTTGGAAAGCAACAGCTTGTCCGTGACAGACTTGCTGGTTGTCAGACCGGTAGAGGGAAGAATAGGAATGGCGTTGGCGTTTTGCGCAATCTTGATGAACTGGTCCAGGGGAGCACCAGCGACGGGGAAAAGATAGAGATTCTTGGGCTTTGTTGATTGGGCGGCCTCGACGAACTGGCGAGCCTCGGAGGTCGTCCAGTCAAAATCCTTGATCAACAAGCCGTGCTCCGAAGCTGCAGAGAGATCCGGGGTAGAAACAGCGGGCAAGACTCTGTCTCCGAAACCGGCATATCGAGTCAATGCCTCTGGAGCGACGAAAACCCGGCGCGCCCCGCCATCCAGCAGCGCAATCACGTCGTCTGGCGATTGCAAGGCAGTGGCGTCTAGGTGAGCGTGGAACTCGTAGCTGTGACGGTTGGAGAAGCGGAGAAGCTTTTCTTGGATCGTGGGCGTGGCCTGCAGGAAAGGATTGCCCAAGAGCGACACTTCCTCGCGTGTCAGGCCATCCAAGTTGGCCAGGCCAGGTGGGACAGCAACGCTGATAAGAAACGGCAGCGGCAGCTCCGTTTCCATGGTGAGGCTGCTGTTGCGTCAGTGGAAGAAATCGAAAAGACACGGGGACGGACAAGCCGAGCCGATTCGGTGGCTTCGCGAGAGTCCTGCAGCTCGATGGGAAGGGGAAAAAAAAAAAAAAGTTTCAGACTGCGCCAAAGAATCCCAATCGCTTCGAGTGTCGAGATCATGTACAGAGCGATGACGGCGCAGCCTAGCGACTGTTTTGCCCCGCCATGTACTCCGTACTCCGTAACGGCCGCAGCGAGGGCAGTGGCTGCCAGGTATCTAGGTACTTAGCCTCCACTAGGGCCGGGGGACCTGCCGCCGGATTAACTGGACGGCCGAGAAACTGATTGGCCGGGTTGTTCAATGATGCCACCAGAAACCCAACCCGACGCATTGTCGACCTCGTACTCCGTACTGTCGTGCATATTGACCACATACCCATCGCAGCTGCTTTGCTGCCCCTGGCCACATCCAGACGGATGCGCATTTCCTAGCTTAGCCGGGTCCCTTTCATGGTGACGCCTGTCGCATCACCTCCCGTCGCAAAGCAGCAGCATCGCCTAGCTTCGCGATAACCCAAAATGACTTCCGCCCCAGCACAGACAAACGGCGTCATACCCTCGGCAACGGCACCCTCATCGCAAACCGCTCCTATCCCGCAATCTGCCAATGCTGCCGGCCAACCTGCTGGTGGACCGACCCCGGCCCAAACCCCCAATACCTCCGATCCGCGACCTCGCGATTCGCGCCTCATTGAGCTCCTCCTCACCTCGCAAGGCGTCACGGCCTACGAGCAGCGGGTCCCCCTCCTGCTCCTCGACTTTGCCTACAGACACACATCTTCTGTCCTAAACGATGCTCTCCACCTCTCCGGCGACCCCTACGTGGCGCAGGCGGGCGCGAAACCGTCCGCCTCGTCTGGAGCAACGGCCCTGGCCGCAGGCGAGGCCCCCATCACAGCCAACGGCGTGAAATTGGCGATTGGTGCCCGTCTAGGCTACCAGTTCCGTGGAGGAAGCAGCGGAGGCGGCATCAGCAAAGAATACATGCAAGAACTGGCCCGCGAGCGGAACAAGGTCGCCTTGCCAAAAATTGTCCCCAACGAGTGGGGAATTCGCCTGCCCAGCGAGCGGTTTGTTCTCAGCGGAACGAGCTGGGGCCTGAAGGATATGTGGGATGAGGCCGAGGATTATGACGAATTTGAAGAAAGTGGCAATGGAGGCGATGCGATGGAGGGTGTGGAAGGGCCCGACCTGGAAGACGTGGGTGGTGATGGCATAGAAGGAGGAACTGTTGAGGATGTTTTCGGTGACGACGTCGATCAGGAAATGGCAGAGTAAACGGAGTAACGGAGTCGCGCGGTTCTCGTACTTTTTGTCTTGTCGCATGGCAGCATCACAGGCCCGGTTGCATCTGGAAGACGAGCTTGGCTAGGCGTTTATGGAGTTTGGCGAAGGGGACAAAGGGGGCTTTTGGGCAACATGGCTTCGTTAGTTCAGGATGCCAGTGTCGAACCCGCTTGGGTAGGTGTTTGTTCACGCCTACCTACCTGCCTTAGGTAGGCCACGAATGATTAAAGCTTCGGTCACCATACGCCATTGCCTCATTCGACTAGGACCCATTCGGGAGTGAATAAAACGGGTAAATGCCACGGAAATGTGACTCTTAGTCCAAAAACAGAAAGAAAGAGCGAAAGAAAGGGAGAAATCTACGGCAACACCAAATGCAATGGCCAACGATTGACATGACAAAGAAAACATCAGGTTCAAAGCCCCCCCAAATTCTGACTATTGTATGAGCAAGGAGAACTTTATGATACACAAGGCCTTTAATTAAAACGGCACCTCATACACTCTATACCCGAGTCACGCTTTTGCAAAAATCCCGAGCAGCCCCCAGTGTTACCTCAGAACTTGGGCTTCATCGTGTTCCGCAGTCTCTGATAGTCAAACAATGCTTCAATACTACCGACAGCGCTGATGGCAATGTCCTTGTCCCACAACTTGCGGTTGGCAAAGTCCATGACGTCGACTTCGGTGATGGCATCAATCTTGCGCTCAATCTCACCAGGCATCATGCGGCGGCCGGTGGTGATCAGCTGGCGACCGATATCCTCGGCCACAGCAGTGGTGCCGTCCAGAGACAGAAGAATAGACGCCTTGAGCTGAGCTTTGGCGCGTTCAACCTCAGCTTCGCCGACATTGGTGCAAAGACGCATCCACTCGCGTATGGAAAAATGAACGAGATCATCGAGATGAGCAGTGTTATCGGTGCTCAGGTAGATCCCCCAGAGACTAGAACAAGGTCAGTAGGATGGCGCTTTAAATGGACGCGACTCAACCAAGGGAAAACGAAAGTGGACAGTAAGCAAGACATACCCGGTATCGCTGTAACTGGTAGAGAAGCTCATGAAGCTGTTCGCCAGCTCATGTCGATGAACCAAGCCGCTAAGCTTGCTTCCCTGGTGTGGCGCGTTGCCCATGGCCTTGTCGTAGTTGCCTACGATAGCCTGGGTGACCAGAGCAGTGAAGTAGTCATCGGAATTCCAGCTTACACCCTCGACAGCAAGGGCTACGTTGGCAGTGCCCATGGTGTCATCACGGACACGGACGTCGGAGCCAATAAAGTCAGCCTTCTTTTTAGACAACAGGTAGGCCTGATTCTCAGGACCCTTGCTGGGAAGACCTGAAAAGTGCTTCTCGGCTAACTCTACGAGCTTCTCGTGAGGGATACCGCCGGCACCGACGAGAACCATGCGATCAGCAGTGTAGTTGTTCTTGATGTAGTTGGTAAGCTCGGTTCGGGTGATGTCGCGGATGTTCTGGCGAGGGCCGAGAATGGTTCGTCCCAAGGGCTGATGCTGGAAAGCAGTGGCGTGCAGATGATCAAAGACGACCTCTTCGACCTGCTTCTCCACCTCCTCGGACTCCCTCAAAATGACATCACGCTCGCGCTCAATGGCGGACTCCTCGAGCTTGGAGTTTTGCAGTATATCGGACAGGATGTCGACGCACTGAGGAACATCGGAGTTGAATGACTTGGCAAAGTAGACGGTGTTCTCACGCTGTTTATTGTATTTAGTTAGCGACACTCTCCGACTCGACCCGGAGCATGGCTAGTCAAAAACTCACCGAGGTGTAGGCGTTGAGATGGGCACCCATATTCTCAATTTCCAGTTCCAACTGTTGCTGCGATCGCTTCGCGGTACCCTGCGATTCACGTTAATATAATGACGAGGTAGCAGCCCCGTTGATGGCCGTCGACGGCATACCTTGAACGCCAAGTGCTCGAGGAAATGTGCGGTGCCGTTGTTCTCGTCAGTTTCGGCTCGAGAACCGGCGTCAATCCAGACGCCAACAGTCGAGGTTTGAGCCCATGGAGAGTGCTCGGTGGCGACCTAGCGTTTTACATGTCAGAAGCAAGTCACCTGCGGCACTGTCAGAGACCAATTGAGGCTGAGCGGGTGGTACACACTGTCAAGCCGTTTTTGAGTGTTGTGGTTTGAGTTTTGCCAACGCTGGAAGGAGTCGCGAAGCCCCGACGCAGGGCACCGGTGGCCGACAGACGAGCACGGCTTCGCAGGCCCTGCGAGAGGTTCAAAGCTAGTCTGCGAGACGCCATGAGGGAGGTTTGGTGGCTCAAGGGTGAATAGAGTCCGGTTGGTTTGATCAAGTCTTTCTGTCTCGGCTGGCTGGGAGCTTTGCTGAGGTAAATGTGTGGCCTGAAGCACCAGGCGTCCAAATTTGCACCAGTCAATCCGACCGGCTCCGAGGCTTAACCTGACGGTCTCTCACATATATACCTGCAGGTAGGGGGTTTTAGGTACATACCTAAGCCAATCAAGCGCCTGCATTACTCATGTTGCCGTGCCTCATTTTGCCATTCTGCCATTCTGCCATCCTGCCATCCTGTACCTGCAATCCTGTTGTCAACCACTCGCATCAAATGACTGACATGCCGAGCTTCACGCCTCGCTCTGTTCTTACTGTGACTTGAAGTCTACCCGGGAAGCCCTCTTTTCTGGAACAACATCCTCCGCCCAAGTGCCTCGCGTCGTTGCTTCTGTTTTACCCCAGTGCCGCGGACTGGCTTTCATTTTCGGTTTCATGCTAGTCTCAATGAGCTTTCATGCGTGGGGAATCTCCCGTGACTTTGTTTGAGCTAAGAACATTGATGAATGTTTGAGAATCATGAAGGCAATACTGCAGAGCTATCCTCCACTTGGTCAAGTGACAGTGATCAATGATGGCAAATTGACTTTGACCTCAATACTGGAAATCTCCAGTGCCCGGATTCAGGAGCCATGGCAAGTCTCGCTGAGGGTTTCCGTAGATAAATCGAACTGGGAAGACATACAGCTCAGCAGGGTAGCAGATGGTCTCGAGCCTCCGCTCCTTCATACCCCAGATTCGTCAAGCTCATTCGTGTATTTCTCTCACCAGATTGTGTTGAAAGAACGCTTACAGTTTACTTTGAGATGTCGTCAAGCTGGAGACAAATGTTGGCGCTGGGTTCGTGACGAAGGCCTCGCCGATGGTATTGTATTGCTACCGCCCGCCGTAACATCATCAGACCGCTTGCAGCCATGTATTCCAGACTTGACTGCTGAATGGGAGGTTACATCTCATGTCAGCCAATCTCCTGGTACTCAAGTTTGGTCCTTGAACTGCTCTATCCCAGGTTCATCAGGACAAGCTTCATCTTCCCGAAACATCGGTCTTGGTACACCCTGGGGGTCCTTTCTGCGGTAGGTGACTCTCCTGTCGCGTGCACCATATTGTACAACATGACTTGCTCCGAGGATGTCGCTTGAAGCGTTGCCACTGACATTTTATAGATGGTTCGCGTTGGTACGCCACAGACCATCCTGGTTAGGTCCTCGACAAGGCGAGTCAAACTTCGTCATTGATGAGGACGCCATATTGTGTTGTTTTTTGAGTTCAGAGGGGAAAACGATGGCCTTGCTTGCTGTCAGTGGCGTTGGCGACTTGTCTGCCACGTTTCAGCAAGGTGAAGGAAACAGAGTCAGAGTTCATGTATGAACTTCCCCGAGTTGTATTCTGACGCTGTTGCTGAACTGAAGCCCATAGGCTCGCAATGACTCTCGAACCTCTGGAACGGTCACGGTGCTAGTGTCTGAAGGAATCTGCTTTGACAATGCTGTAGCTTCTGTTATGTACGCCGCGAGGACCCTCGTATCACCATATAACGCAACACAACATCACCGTGTTGCCAGTCACGAGACGTACGGCCTGACTCTGTCCAGATGGAAGGCAGAGTGGTATGATGGTCTGGGATTCTGTGAGTATTTGCGGCACAGTCTAAGTCCAGGAACCAGAACTGATGTCGCCTAGGCACTTGGAACGCTTTGGGCCAGCAACTCTCAGAGGAAAAGCTTCTCTCGTCGGTTCAGAGACTGGCCGAAAACGGCATACGCATTGCAAATCTGATTATTGACGACAACTGGCAGTCTCTTGATCGCAAAGGCAGAGACCAGTCACAATTTGGATGGACCGACTTTGAAGCGGACAAAAAGGCATTTCCAAATGGCTTGCGCGGCTTAGTAACTCGTGTTCGAGCTTTACATCCAGATATTCAGAGTATATTTGTATGGCATGCGCTGCTAGGCTATTGGGGAGGTATTTCGCCAGTGGGTGCCATTGCGAAAACCTACAAAACAGTTACCGTGACGCAAGAAAACGCTAGCCAACCTGACATCACGGTTGTTGCCAAAAAAGATCTGTCACGATTCTATGATGAGTTTTACGCTTCTCTAGCCCAGTCAGGGATTGACGGCGTAAAAACGGACGCCCAAGTCATGGTTGATTTATTGACGGCGGCATCTGATCGCCGAGACCTGGTGTCCGGGTATCTCGATGTGTGGACAAAGGCATCGCAGAAGCATTTCGGATCACGGGTGATTGCCTGCATGTCGCAATTCCCTCGGGCATTATTTCACCCCCGGTTGCTCCAGAGTGGTCAAGACTCGACCATGCGGAATTCAGACGATTACTTCCCCAACGAGCCAGATTCTCACACCTGGCACGTTTGGGCTAATGGCCACAACGCCATCGTCGCTCGATTTCTGAATGCCATCCCCGACTGGGACATGTTCCAGACCATGCACGAGTACTCCGAGTTTCACGCAGCTGCTCGATGCGTGAGTGGCGGTCCGATTTATATAACGGATGTCCCCGGAGAACACAACCTGCCTCTAATAGGACAAATGACTGCTACAACACCACTGGGGCAAACAATCATTCTTAGACCGAGCTCCGTGGGACGATCAATTCATGCATATAATCAGTACGGGATTGGTTCGCTTCTGAAGATTGGTAGCTATAACGGTGAGTGAGTTACACAGGTGTGCATGGCTACATAAATGTTGTTCCTAACGACCAGATGCAGGGTCATCGCAGACGGGTACAGGCATTCTCGGCATTTTCAATGTCTCATCACGGCACATGAATGAGCTCATACCTCTGGACAGCTTTCCTGGAGTGACACCGTCCACGCACTACGTGATTCGGGCGCACACGACTTGCAAAACCTCGGCTCCCATGGCCATGAATAGGCCGGCTCCTTTGGTTGCCGTTTCCTTGGATGTGCGAGGATATGATGTTTTGTGTTCTTTTCCTGTGAGTCGCTACGAAGGCAATAGCTTCATAAGTGGGTACGCTGGAGTATTCGGCTTAACCGGAAAAATGACGGGATGCGCGGCAATAACATCGAGCCAAGTAGTCCAGTCCATGGCTGGTGAAGTCTGGGTGAAGTGTTCCCTCAAAGCGCTGGGTACTCTTGGTAGGTGTTGCTACCTTACTCCGCATGACGGGAAAGCGAATTGACGTGATGCGCAGGTATATATATCTCGACACTCCCGCTCTTGAAGATTGAAGATGATTTTATGGTTTCAGTTGAAGACAGGCCGGTGCCTTTCGAGACAGTCAGTCGAAGCCACGCCAACGATCGGGTTATCGAAGTAGACATTGAGAAGGCCTGGAGGATGATGGAAGCCCCTGGTTCGCGGTACAATGAGATACACGTCAAGGTTTGCTTCCATGCTTAAGGAATTTGGTACGTTCTGGTGCTGCAACGATTGAGTCGGTCGCGAGCATAAGAAAGGCATCACAGCCAGCCACTGTTACCACTAGCACTGCTAGCAAGTAACGTGCTTGACAACATGGCAATGCTCAAAGGGTATCAGGGACCCTGGATATTTGGGTTCTAAGCCGCATCCAAAGACTGTATGGTCGAAGAGTCTACCGATGTTTCCTGTTCATACTTGAGGTAGGTATCTTCTCAATGCAGCTTCTGTTTTATGGATGTGAAGAGCGACCTTGTTCCATGTTGCTCGCTTGTCCACGGGGGAAAGTTTAAATGGCAATTACGGCTAAAGGAGTGAAAAACAAAGGCGAAGGAAGTAGACTACCAGCGGTTGTTTCTTGTTCAATTCCTCCGGCGACAAGACGAGGATGCCAAACCAGAACATGATGAAGCGATGGAAAATAGTACGGACCTAACGTACATACATGTACGGAAGCGGGGCAAAGACAGCGGGGCCCACCACATGCAGGCTGCATGCAGTGGCCCACCATCCCGCCCAATGGCGCACCAGGGTCAAGGAGTGGAGTGGTGCTCTGCTGGGTAAAAGAAAAAAAAAAAAAAACTCGGGCTCGAGTCTCTTGACCATTTCGCTCTCCTTGGCCTTCTTCTTTCCTACGGGAAGAAGCGCCGTAAAGATCAGTTCTCCTTTCTCGGCCTTCTGAGTTGGACGCTACATATCCAATCTCGTTCATCCTTCTTCTTACCCCAAGTCGTTTGTGATTTCCTACGTCGCAATGGCTGCTTTGAACGGCTTTGGCGTTGGCCGCGTTCTCGATCACACCAAGGCCCTGGAGGTCTTGAGCGAATACGAATCTCGTGACGGTCTCGACATTCATGAGCTCATGAACACTGCCAAACACGGTGGTCTGACTTACAATGACTTCCTGCTGATGCCTGGCTACATTGGCTTCCCTGCCTCTGCAGTCACTCTGGACTCCGCCATCACCAAGCGGATCACTCTGAAAACACCCTTTGTCTCGTCTCCCATGGACACGGTGACGGAGCACGAAATGGCCATTCATATGGCTCTGCAGGGCGGCCTGGGAGTTATACATCACAACTGCTCCCCCGATGCTCAAGCCGACATGGTCCGAAAAGTGAAGCGATATGAAAACGGTTTCATCATGGACCCCGTTGTTATTGATTGCAACACCACTGTCGGTGAAGCCAAAGCTCTCAAGGAGAAATGGGGCTTTGGTGGTTTTCCAGTCACTGGTAAGTCGATAGCCACCCTCGGCATTACTCGAGCGGATGCCGTTGCGTTTTTTTTTTTTCCATTTGTTCCATGGTATCGACATGATTATGACCCAATAATATATAACTTTCGTTCCACCGTAAAGACTTGACGTCTTGGGGAGAGAAAATACTATGATCGCCGCACAGATCATGGACTTTGATTTTTTTTTTTTTGTGCCTTTGCCAAAATGTGCTCGATAGCTAATGATGGCCTGAGAATACAGAGGACGGCAAACTTGGCTCCAAGCTCCTGGGTATCGTCACCAACCGCGACCTTCAATTCGAAGACGACGTCGACGTCCCTGTGGCCAAAGTCATGGTTACTGACCTTGTGACGGCTACAAGTGGCGTCACTCTCATCGAAGCCAACAAAATCCTGGCCAAGTCCAAAAAAGGCAAGCTGCCCATTGTGGACGACAAGTTCAACCTCGTGTCCATGATCTCCCGTTCCGACTTGACTAAGAATCAGCACTTTCCCTTGGCTTCCAAGTTGCCTGACAGCAAGCAGCTCCTCTGCGCTGCTGCCATTGGCACTCGTCCTGAGGATAAGCTCCGGCTGAAAAAGCTTGTCGATGCCGGCCTGGACATTGTTATCCTGGACAGCTCTCAGGGCAACAGCATGTACCAGATCGACATGATCAGATGGATCAAGAGCGAGTATCCCGGTATTGATGTCATCGGCGGCAATGTGGTGACGCGCGAACAGGCAGCCTCCCTCATTGCTGCTGGTGTTGATGGCCTTCGAATCGGTATGGGCAGTGGCTCCGCCTGCATCACGCAAGAGGTCATGGCCGTGGGTCGTCCTCAGGCTGCTGCCGTCTACTCTGTCAGCAGCTTTGCCGCGCGCTTCGGCGTTCCTTGCATTGCCGATGGTGGTGTGCAGAATGTGGGTCACATTGTCAAGGGTCTTGCCCTTGGCGCTTCCACCGTTATGATGGGAGGTCTCCTGGCTGGTACCACCGAGTCTCCCGGCACCTCGTTCGTGTCTCGTGAGGGCAAGCTGGTCAAGGCCTACCGTGGCATGGGCAGCATTGATGCCATGCAGGATAAGAAGGCTGGCGGTGGCGGCAAGGACAGTCAGAAGAGCAACGCGGGCACTGCCCGCTACTTTTCCGAGGGTGACAGCGTCCTTGTTGCACAAGGTGTCTCTGGTTCCGTTGCTCACCGGGGGTTCGTCTCCCCTCCCCCCCCCCTCTTCCTTCTGCACCGTTTCCCGACGTGTGAGCGCTGGCTAACCAAATTCACCAGATCAATTACCAAGTTTGTTCCGTACCTGGCTGCGGGCCTCAAGCATTCGATGCAGGATTGTGGCATGAAGA
Source organism: Ustilaginoidea virens (assembly GCF_000687475.1). Classification (NCBI taxonomy): domain Eukaryota; kingdom Fungi; phylum Ascomycota; class Sordariomycetes; order Hypocreales; family Clavicipitaceae; genus Ustilaginoidea; species Ustilaginoidea virens. Next base: position 1,645,951 of record NC_057317.1, on the reverse strand, counting down.
GCTTGGCTGAACTCCACGAAGGCGCTGCCAGCGGATTTGTTCGCTTCGAGCTGCGAACCGCCAGCGCCCAGATGGAGGGCAACGTAAACATGGAGTCTTACGAGAAGAAGCTGTATGCTTAGAAAATGGGTTTATTTCGGGACTGGGTTTGATAGGGCTGGAACTTGGGAAGACGGAACGGCAAAAGAATGGAGACAAAGAGATGGTATGGGATTTGAAGCTTTCCGGTGCATATATGCCTTGGGGTTATTTTGGGAGTTTTGGGAATATTAGGGAGCAACATCGCTAGGAGTCGACGGGCGGCTAACTGACTGGCTCTGTTGTCCATGAGAAACATTGGGGATTGCTCCGAACCATTTATGAACGCGAATTTTTTTTTCTTATTTTTCCGAGATATACCCAGAGGTGAATCAAATCTGTTGGGTATATAATATAATACATCCATCTATCCAAGCATAGCAATAACAATGATGATGATGACGATGATGACGATGACGATGACGATAACAAAAAAGGACAACTAGGTATTTGCACAGGACAGCCAGCCAGGATCCTGCATCCCAACTCAGGCGCGGCAGCGGCAGCGGCAGCGGCAGTTTCGGCCGCACAATGAAGGAAACGGCACGGCCACCAGGACGCCCGGCCGCACGATCCCACCCCACTGCCTCCGTCACATCTACCGAGGCGCAGCAGCCCCGGGCATGTGCATGGCCTCCTTGCCGCCCTGGTACGGCTTGGTGACGGGACCGTAGTGCGGCGCCCGGAGGGCCACCTCGCGGTCCTGCTGGACCATCGCGCAGGCAAGGCAGCAGCACGAGACGCAGAAGTCGGAGATGCCGGATGATTCGATTCCGTACCGCTCCCGGATCTCGGCGCGCTTGACGATGTTGTACCTGAGGCGAAGAGTGGTCAGCACGGCATGAGCGGCGGGCGGGGGAACGGGGAGCCGCAACAGGGCTACTCACACGCATCCACAGCAGGTCATGCATTCGATGAAGCCCCAGATCATGCACTCACCGTTGCACGGGTTGTGCGACATGAGTGACGGGTCGCGCATGCGGTCAATTGTGCGGCCGTGCACTGCGGCACGTTAGCAGAGAACAGACAGACAGGAAAGGACGCTTCTTTTCTTTGCTTAAAGGCAGGGAGGGCTGGCATGCCATGCCGAGAAGGAGGGGGGGGGGGGGCACGTACACACGCACGGCAGGAAGCAGGACAGCAGAGTGGCCCCGATGTCGCCGAAGCAGCTAAACAGGCCGAACTGCCATTCCTTGCCGCGGGGGTCGCGTTCAGCGGCCTGGTGCGCTGTCTTGCTGTTCTTTTCCATGGCGTCTGGGTTTTTGGTCGACATTTGATCTCTAGGGGTGACGATGGTGAGGTTCAAGGGCAGGGTCGAAGAGCGAGGAGCAAGAGACGGTGTGGTTTTGCTCGCGACTTGTTTGGTAGTTTACTTGTGTGCTTTTCGAGTTGGCGAAATACACAGACACACACACACATATATATATATATATGTGTGTGTGTGTGTGTGTCTGTGTGTGTGTGTCTGTGTGTGTGTGTGTCGACGAGGTCGGCTCGGCGTCGCAAAGTCGAGACTGACTCGAGCACTGACGTTGTCGGGGTCCACTGCAACACAATGCAGCTAGGCTGGGCTGACTGATGTCTGCCCGGTCGTTGAGAGACGTGCAAGATTTTGCGAACCTTATTTGCGCCGCACGGGGGCCCGCTTGGGTCGCAGACGGGGAGAGTGGCGCGCGCTTGTATGCGGATACGGACGCCGGAGCAGCCGGTGGGGTCGGGGTCGGGGTCGGGGTCGGAAGCACATGTAACGGCGGCTTGGGGGCGCAGCTCGGCGCCCCCGCTTCTCGGCGCCAACGGCGTCATTCAACCAAAGGGTGGAGCCGTCTGCCTCTTGCGGATTACGTCATGGCCTCAGCCTCGTGCCTCAGCCTCGTGCCTCAGCCTCGTGCCTCAGCCTCGTGCCTCAGCCTCAGCCTCATCTACGGAAGGGAATCGATCGTCCAGCAACGGCAAGGCAAGTTGGTTAGCCTTGGGGCGGTAGTCCTCGCCGACGTCACTCGCCGAAGACGTCAACTCATCGGCGACGTCAACTCGCCGGCGTCGTGCCCGTCCGTCCTCCGGCTCAGAATCACGTAATCCGGCGCCACGACCCTCCCCCCCCTGAGCTTCCTCTCCTCGGGCGAAAAGGCGTCCAGCTCAAAGCCCAGCTTTTCGTAGAAGCCGCGCGCGCGCGCGTTGCTCACAAAGCACGTCAGCATGACCCTGTCGACGCTGTCGATCCGCCGGGCTGCCTGGATGAGCTGCCGCATCAGATGTCGGCCCAAGCCGGTCCTGCGACGGCCACACGGGTCAGCGCTCTCCCTCTCCGTGCGTCTCTCGCTCAGACGGGAACTGAGACGGTGCCCCTCCCGGGCAAAGAAGGCAGGTGTTCTGGGGGGGGGGGGGGGGTTTCGCTTCCAACCCACCGCTGCAGCTCGCGCCTCAGGTGAATCTCGTAGCAGTACAGCACCGCCGCGCCGTTCTCGTACGTGGGCATCAGGGACGCAAACCCCCCCAGGTGGCCGGCGCGCGTGAGCGCAATGTACCGCAGGTCGGGGGACCGCATCTCGCGCCTCTTGGCGCCGGGGTTCCAGCCGATGCGGGAGCGGCGGTAGTCGTCGCCGCTGGTCTCGTCGACGAGGCGCAGGCACGCGTCGACCTGGTCGTCGGTCAGGGCGCCGGCCCTGGTGAGCGTGACGTCGTAGACGGCCTTTGTGGCGGGATGCGTCCATGCCGAGGGGCTGCCAGGTGCGATATGCGTGGAGTCAGCCGGCGGCATGCAGGGCGAGCGCGAGCCGGGGCCCGTGGTTTTTTGATGTTTACTGCACCAGGGGCTTTACAGGTCAGGCAGGTAGTCTCTGGCAAAGTCGGCGTCGTTCTTGGCATTCGCCGCCTCGACGGGATCGGTGCGGTCGGTGCGGTCGGTGCGGTCGGTGCGGTCGGTTCGGTCGGTTCGGTCGGTGCGGGCCATTTGCTGTCTCGCCTCCTTGTCTGGTGCCATGGCCAACCGGGGGGGGGGGATACTCGGATGGCGAGGCCCGCGCAACTCTTGTATCGAGAAGGGAAAACGTACTCGGTACGGGATCAGAGGGATGCGGATTCTGGACTGCCGCACCGACCGCCGCCTCATCCACTTCCGAACCTCCGTCCAGCCGAGGTTACTCCGTCCCGCCTCTTTCCACCAACGTCCCGAATCGCATCGCATCGCATCGAATCCATCGCACTGCACTGCCTGAGCAAGCCATCGCACTTCCTCCACGAAACCCCCCCCCATGAGATACAGCACTCACTTCCTGGGCCGTCGCTACGCCACGCACCGCCGGCTCGATCGCGCCTTGAGCCTCGACCACGTACCCTCCGCCCCCAACCTCCCGCCTGCTGAAATCTTGCGCCCGCCAAAACCCAAGCTGACCCATTGACCCCTTCCCCCCCCCCCCCCCTCCGTCCACAGTTTCTGCAGAGGTGTCGCGTCCTCTCGCTGTACAGAACCATCCTCCGAGGCACGCGGCACATCCGAGATGCGCAGACGAAGGCCGAGGCGCGGCGTTTCGCGAGAGACGAGTTCGAGAGATATCGGCTCGTAACTGACCTCGTAAGTTGGCGGTGGTGCTCCCTCGATGCGCCCCAACGGCAGAGGGGGTGACGGGTGCAAATGGCCAAGCAGGCAATGCTGAGACGGCACGTTGACGCTTCACGCTTCACAGTCTCATACAAGATACCTCCTGTCAACGGGCAAGACGGCATGGGAAAGCATGGAGAGATACATTGGGGGCATGTAGCGCGGTGGAAGCTGCGCAGCACGGAGGCTCCTTGGGCGTCCATCGGCAGTATGTATCTACAGAGTACTTGCCTGCCCTGCCCCGGAGCCCGTTTTGGAACATGAAGTTTGAACGGGGTTATGTGTGTCAAGAATGTCTGCCACACCCTCAAGCTGGGCTGGCGACTTCACGTTGCGTCTGGTTGTCTGGTCTTTCCAAGGTCGACGGAGTAGCCGGTTGCAATCTTGTCTGGTGGTTTCCATGTTTTTTTCCATGCCAGTGCTGCTGGTAAAATGTCTGGTAAAGTTGGCCAGGGTGAGATGCCGCGTCCCCCGTACGGAGTAGTCCAATGGCTGAAGCCCGACACGCTGCTCTGTCGGCGTAACATACTACTGACTGGCCTGTTGGATCTGTTGGATCTGTTGGATGCTACGAACCAGGACATTGATTATGCTCAGCCAAGAAGGATACAGCAGACATACTCTGTAGGCTGGCTGGCAGCTGGCTGCGGTTAAATGAAATGAAATGAAATGACGCAGATGCAGTGATGCACCCCAGGCCACCAGCGACAGCGACTTCATCTTGCAGCTCCGAGGAGGCTTCAAGACGGCGAGCGCGGATCCGGCTGCAGGAGCGGCGCCTCATGCAACCGCAAGGGACTGACTGGCTGGCTGGCTGGCTGGCTGATGAGTGCATACCTTGTCCTACGGAGTGAGTGCAGGGTCCCATTTGTGCGGATTTATACCCAATGTCTCAGGTACCTCTGTATGTACCGATAGGTAGGCTACCTGTTTACTCGGCACTTCCTGATTTCTCCTCGAAACCCGCACGGCCGCTACCACGGCAGGGATGGGAGCAGAAAACATGCATCTAAAAGAAAAAGAGATGAGAAAGCCGTGGGGGGGGGGCCAAGGACAGCAGAAGCAAGTCGTTGCAGCCCGAGTACGGAGTACGGTGTGCTCCCCGGACGGAGCGCGTAGGATTGATTTGATTAATCATTAGGCCATCTGCCACGGTGGAAACGTAAATTGCTTCACCTCGCACAAGATCCGCCTGGCTGAGAACCCGTCCCCTGCCTGCCTTTTTCCGTCCCGCCCAGCTACTACATAGACCCTCCATAGCCGGGGACGGACGAGCAGGCAGCGTCCGCGAAACTGGTCGCTATTCCCGTGCCTCTCGGTTTCCCTTGGGTGTCTTTCCTTGGGTTACCCTCGGTTGCCACCCTCCCCCCCCCCCCCCCCCCTTCTCCTCCTCCCCCCTCCTCCTTCCCCCCCCCTTCGGTTTCCTCTCACCAGCCTCACGATTCGCCAGCACAAGCGACTTCTCAACACGACAACTGTGCGTCGTCGGGTTGGGCTGCAACTCCGCACTGTGCATGTGCAGTGCGTTGGCGTCGCCCCATCGATCGCCCGGAGCACAAGGGACGACTTGCCGCGTCGATTCCTGGAACCTGGAGTCTGGTCGGATTCCTCGAGAGAAGAGAGATTGATCAGGTCCCCCCAGCCCTTCCCCGAACACGCCTAACCGTCGAACGCCCGGCGGGACGAGCGGCCATTCTGCCTGCCGAGGATTTGTTACTTTCACCCGCACTGCCGCGCGCGTTATTGTCTTACGACACATGGCTGCCCCCCCCGACACCCCGTCTTTGCTCCTCTGCTTCTCTTGATCCGCGAAATCCTCCGCTGCAAGCCCCGTCGACCCGACCCGCACGCCCGAGAGTTCAGCATCGCAAGCCCAAGCGTGGTTCGTGGTTCGTGGTTCGCGGTTCGCCCCAGCTGGCTGTGATGCAACGCGAGCCCCCCCCCCCCCCCCGACCAGCCCGTTGAGCCTGGAACCTTGTTTCCCCTGAGCACGAACCATTCATTTGCCTCATTTCCTTGGGACCCCCACCGAGTCCAACCCGCACACTCAACGCCCTTGTCTGTCGCTTGTCCGCTGGTCCCACAGCTTGCTGCGGAGTGCGGCGACGCGACGACACGACTGCAAAGTTACAGAGTACAAAAACGGACTTTGCTTGCGTGCTTGCGTGCGGCCCGGTCTTGTTGAAGAAGAAGAAGAAGAAGAAGCACCAGGTCAACAACGGACGTTGCGTTGCGTCTGGGTCCCCTTTCACTTGGCTCCAGTCAGGCCACCTTATTACTGCTGCAGCTGCCAGCACTTTTGGAACGTCTGGCGCGTCCCAGCTGCGGGCGCTAGTAGGTTGTCTGGTGGCCCCCAGGGCCTGGAGAGCTGTGCTGCGACCAGACGCGTGCTGGGCGTGCTGGGCGTGCTGGACGTGCTGGGACCGTCGAACCGTCCGCCAACCACCAAATGATGGCAACCGACCAGCCCTTGGGTGCTGCCAGAGAACATTCAGGCCCCTTGCAGGCTGGTGCCGACGACGCAAGAGGCACGACCAGCTTGGCGGCTCTGCTGCCTCTGGGCACCCAGTTCAATGACCAACAAGTGCAGAGCAGCCGGAATGCAGCCTGCAACGGCGACGGCGACGGCGACGGCGACGGGTGCTTGGACTTGTTGACCGACGTTTTGCACGACAATGCTCAACTCCCCGTCGTCCCCCTTGCTTCTGCGTCTGCACCAGCAGTGCCTGCACCAGCACCTGCACCAGCCACTGCAGTTGGCAGCGCCACTGCCGGCAAATCCAGCGGGGCCAACCCTGGCCCCGTCATCTCTGTTGTGGACACTCCTATGCCGGCCTTGACCCGCAGGACCACCGACTTATTAACCCCCCCAGACAGCAGCACCCGCAACAGCAACAACAACAACAACAACAACAACACCAGCACGGCCAGCACCAGCACCAGCACCAGCACCAGCACCAGCACCAGCACCAGCACCAGCACCAGCATCAACACCAGCACCAACATCAACACCAACAGTCCTGCCTACGCGCGCGCGTCGAGTGCTGCTCATCCTCATCGCCACCAGCTTCCCCCTTCTGCTGTTCGAAAGACCTCACCCGGCCTCGCCGCCCGATTGAAGGCTCTGGGCTTTGGTATCCCCAGGCAAGTTCCCGCTCTGCCGCCTTCGCAACACGGTCGTGACCACGTCGGTCGACTGGACGAGCAGCAGCTACGCCAGCTTGACGAGCAGCACCAAGCCAACTCCGCCAGCTCCGCCAGCTCCGCCATATCACGGCGCGGTCGTCCCTGGAGAGGCGCGGGCGCCTCCGCGGTTTCCACGACGACTCTTCCCAACCCAACGGCCCAGCCCCCCGTCGTCGTCGTCGTCGTCGTCGCGGAAGAGTCACCACAGCTCCCCGAGATCCCAACGCCCGACCCATCAGCCATGGACACTCAGAAATACCGATTGCCGGACCACACAAACTCCAACGGTACCAAGGCCACTCTGGACACACGACGTGAACACATTCAACCCACCGCTCGGCCCGTCACTCCTCCAGACGCAGTCCCTCCCCCGCCTCCCCCCAAGGACACTCCTCCGCCGGCCACACCTCCCGCACCCACGTCTCCGACCGAATACGTGCCGGGCTTGAGCTCCTACTTTACGCCGGGGCAAAATCGGCCCGGCTCCATATACACCTTGTCCCGCGCGTCCTTTGCCAACCAGCTCGCCCAGCTCACCTCGCTGCAATTGCCGGATGCCGAGTCCCTGTCGAGCCAAGTATCCGCCATCCCGACGGCCCAGGTGGCTGCACGGGCACTCATCAACGCGTCGGAACAGATCCGAGGTTGGATCGCCAAGGCCCACGAGGTCATTGGCGGGCTTGACAGCGAGGACGACGTCGAATGGGCCGCCGCCGGTGGCCGGGAGGGCCTGGAAGAAGTCGAGAACGCCACTGCCCGTTTTGAAGATCTCATCAACGCCTACGTCGGTGCCATTGAGGAGTTGCAGAAGCGGAGCGACATCACGCACGTGCCCTCACACGACCTCAAGGTTGCAGTGTTTCAGATGGATTCCATCATTGACGAGTGGGCTCGTATCCGAGCGACCTTGACAAGCGTGCGAGTCCAGGTCGAGATGGCCATGGAGTGGGAAGAGCTGTGGAACAACGTCTTGGGAGATATCCAGGGTGAAATGGACGAGCTCGGCCGGCTGGTCTTTGAGATGGAAGAACGCCGCCACAAGGGTGCCGGAGCGGCAGCGGCGGGGGGTGCTGATGACCTGGTTGATATCGGCGACCTTGAGGAAGCCACTGGCGACGAGACGCCGCCTGCAGCAGCAGCGCGGCTGCGAGCCTCGAGCCGGCTGAGCCTGGCTGCGTTGCCGCCGAGCCCGCTCTCCCCCGGCGCCGCGGGCTTGTCCCAGGACGACTCCAGCCTGCTGGCCCTGTTCGCCAGAATGCAGCCTCTGCGAGCGTCGCTCGACTTCTTGCCCATGCGCCTGTCGGTGTTTGAGGCCAGGGCCAAGAGGTCGTTTCCCACGGCCTGCGAGGAACTGGAGATGCGCCGCACGGGCCTGGACGCGAGCTACAAGAAGCTGGAAAAGGACGCAGAGTCGCTCCGCAAGGAGCTCGGCGAGGACCGCTGGGTCATCGTGTTCCGAGGGGCCGGGCGCCAGGCCCAGAAGATGCACGAGTCTGTGCAGCGGTCGCTGCTGAAGCTCGGCGAAGCCATCGACGCCGAAGTCCACCTGCCGGCTCCGCCCACCCTGGCCAAGAAGGTTGAGAGCTACGAGGCCAAGAAGACGCACTACGGCCCCGCCATCGAGCGGGTGCTGTCCATCATTGAGAGAGGGGTCAGGGACAGGCTGACGGTCAATGGCGAGATTCTCCGCCTGCACGAAGACATGCAGGCGCGCTGGCGATGCCTGAAGCTGCAGATGCGGGAGATGGACGCCATGGTCGACGACATGCAGGTGGACCGAAAGAGCCAGCAGCTGCGGGACTCGGTGTCGAGCCTGCTGTCGTATGATCGATCGACGATGGGGAGCGGGCGCGACACCCCGGGAAGCTCTCCGCCATCTTCCGTCATCATGAGCTCGCTGGGCTTTGACCCGCACACGCCGTCCTCGAGAAGCAAGGCAAGGTCGCCGAGCGGCAACCACGGCGCCAGGCCGGCCGAAGCCGCCGCCGCCGCCGCCGCCGCCGGCAGAAGGCAGTCATCCCTACCAGCACCCCCGGCGTCGCACCCGGCCAGAAGAGCCGGCTCCAGACTGTCGACCATGGCGAGCGCCGCTGCCGCTGCCGGGACACGTGCCGCCGGGGCACATGCCGCCCGGTCCGTCTCGACCTTGAGCCACCATCGTCCCGTCTGGAACACGTCCACCAACACATCCGATCTCGACACGGGACATCACTTCAAGCCCCTCAACCTGACCACTCCCAGCCCGTACTCGAGGACCGCGCCAAGCACCCAGCAACGGTCCGCATCCGCCGCCACGCCTTGTTCCGCGTCCAGGCTCCCCACTCTGCGAGGTGCTCCGTCCCGAGCCGCCTCGGAGTCGCCCAAGGTGGAAGTCAGCAGCCCATCCGGGGCCGGCCACGCCCGCCTGTCCTTCCGGGAACGCCTCACCTCGCCAGGCCCGTACTCTCAGCTCGCCCTCTCCAAGCCGCGTCTGACGTCGCACATTTCCATGACTGCGCTGTCGTCGAAGCGGCGCGTCTCGATGCAGCACCAATCTGCTGCAGGCTCCATGGACGGGGGGGCCGAAGTAGCCCGCGCCCCTCGCCCTGCCAGCTCCTTGGCCACCAGCGGCAGCAGCGGCAGCCGAAGAACGAGTCTGTTTCCGCCGCTGATGGGGAAGCCTGGCGGCCAGCTCTGCGCCGCGTCCAGTCGCCCTGCAGCCCGCCAGCCCGCGGCTGTCGAAGCCAAAGACGCGAAGCCCAGGTGGCGCCATTGAAGATTCCCATCTCGCGACGAGTTTTTTCCGCCTGCCACGATGGGACTCTCCGAGAGCAGCACTTTCTTTTTCCTTTTTTCTTGTCTTATATATGCGGTTTATACTCCAATTTGCACTTCCATAGCGCGGCGCACTGGGCGACAATGAAAAGAACAAAATCAGTGACGGGAGCTTTTCTTCAACTGCCGACAAAAAACTCGCTTTGCATCTTTTTGCAACGTCTCGTCACTCTGTTTGGGCCCCCTCTTCTTTTCTCTTCTTCTTTTTTTTGTTTCCATTTCCTCCTTTTTCCCCTGTTCCCTTGTATCCTCTTGTCTTCTTCTTTTGTTTCTGCCACTGCGCCCAAGCTCATTGTCTTTGTACTTTGCTTACTGCGCTTTCTTCTCTTTTCGTTCGTCTTCTTCTTCTTTCCAATCTATCCCGTCTTCGCGCATGCTTGCTCTGCAGCCTCCTGCGCCCGCTCCCTCCTCCAGTCGTGCATGCATGTGCTGTGCATTACCGTTCAGCAGGCATCTCTAGCTGATGTTAGCTCGAGCTCTCCTTGAGCCACTGGTCGGCGCATCGATCGAGCCAACAACAACACTGCAGTTGCAGGAAGACGTGGTGGCGAAGGGTGGTTTGGCGAAGCTAGATATCCCTAGCCAGGAGAAAGACCTGCTCAAAGGGTAAGGGTGCGTCTTGGAAAAATTTAAATAAAAAAATAAAAAAAAATACAGCAAGGCGAACATGGCAGCATCCCGTCACGTAATTTATAAAGCTCCTGCCGGAGCGGACATTACAGTTCGTGATCATGCATGCACGGAGACAATTCCTCCTGCACGTCTTGTCGCCCAGGGAAAACGCCAGTCCCGATGCCAGCTAGTTGACATCAACAGTCGTCCGCTCTCACGCGCTGCACTTGCAACTTGTTGATGAAACCCCTCTCCTAAGCACTCCCCTTGCAAGTCCATGATGCATACATGTCTTTTGTTAAAATGGCACTCGTTTCCGTTCCAGCCCGCAACTTCGTTCCTGTCATGTACGTATGTCGAGCTAGAAACAGACGAAAAAGTGCAAGAAAAAAAAAAGGAAGAAGAAAAAGAAAACAAGAAGGAAAAAAAACCGTCAGCAAGATGAAAGAGAAATAAGGCCCGAGACATCAGCGCCATCGATTCTCCCTCACAACGGCATCAAACCAATCCCCCCTCCGCTCTTCTTGGCTATCCTCCCGTCTCGTTTTGGCCCGCCTCCCCTTGCCGTAGTGGCTGATCTTGGTGCTGCAGACGAGCCGCTTGCCTTTCGATTCGTCAAAGAGTTGGAATTAGACTTGCGCCTGGGAACCCCACCTCCCGATGTCTTCCGAGGCCATTTCTTGCCCGCGGAAAACTTTTTGCCGCCGCCGCCGCCGCCGCCTCGAGGATTCCATGACCTGGGTCTGGACGACTGGTTCGTTTGTCCCTGTTGCTGGCTGCTGAGTCCTTCGAGTCTGCTATGAAACGCTTCCACCTCGGGCCGGGGCTTTGGTGCAAAGTAATGAGAGTCAACCTCTCCTTCCCCGTGCTCCGAGTTGACATCCTCGTCAGCTGCCTCCAAATCAGAGCTAACCAGGTCGACAACTTGCTGCTCATCTTGCCCACCGTCACCGGCCTCGACGATTTGCTGGTACAGATCATGATGGCGCTTGAGAACAGGCAGCAGCTTGGGCCCGTGCTCCTGCACCTTCTCGGCATCTACCCCGGGAATGCGCATCATCCTGTCCAGAGACACGGTCCAGTTGATGGCCATTTCTCGGAAATCCCTCTCGGTGAACAAGGGGCGTCGGAGTTCCTTCTTGTTGCGGATATGCTCCTCCATCTTTCGAGCTTCTCGCACAAAACCATTGACCAGATCTTGATGGACCTCGCACAAGTCTTCCATGGTCCTGTTGGTCACAATGGGAGGCCCAGGACGTAGTGGTGGAGGTTTTTTGTTCTTCGCCGGGGGGTTGGCCCGACCACGTTTCGGCAGAGGCTCAAAAGCTTCTTCGTCCTCGTCCGAAACAACAAAACCATCATTCGCATAGCCCAGCGCCGTTCTCGGCATATTTTCTTCGTCCTCACTCTCCATCCTTCGTGCTCCCCGCCCCCGTCTCTCCATCGGAGACGACACGTACGTCGACAGCATGGCTGAATTGTCTGGTTCCTTGCCCTTCTTCTTGGCCGGTTTCCTTGGCTTTGACTTGGATGTCCTAGAAACCTTGTCATCGTCTACTTGGATCGTGAGCATGAGCTTACGCTGGCCCGAAAGGAACATGCGTGCTGTCGGTCCTATCTTGAGGTATTGAATAGCGACGCCATGAGTTCCCACCACGTTGTTCTCGTCGAAAGCCTTCTCGGCCGATAGCTTATCAATGACGCGAACCATTTCGTGCTTCTTCAGACCTTTGGCCATTCCGAATTGCTCGTCTGAGAGCCTGTTTTCGTGGTTTGGGTACTTCTTGCCGAGCAGGATGTCTGCACATTGATTAGCTGTCAGACGACGCTGCGCATCCACGACTTGTATAGCAGCAATGGCGTAGGAAGAGAAATCTTGCTGCTCAAAGACCAATCCAGCCTGGCAATTGTCGCACCCCTTGTTGCATTGGCTTGGCACGAAATCCTCCCCAAAATAGCGAAGGACCTCGGTACGTCGACAGTCCGATTTGTTGTCGCAAAAGGCCGTGACGCGGTTCAGCATGACCATTTGTCGTTCCTTTTGCTCCTCGTTGCCGTCTCCGTCTGCAATCAGCTTTTTCAGGACCCTTATGTCCGCTTTTCCGTAATACAAAATGCAGTCAGACGGTTTGCCATCACGGCCAGCACGGCCCGTTTCCTGATAATACCCTTCCAAGCTTTTTGGAATGCCGTGGTGGACCACGAATCGGACGTCGGGTTTGTCTATGCCCATGCCGAAAGCAATCGTGGCCACAACAACCTTGATATCGCCCTTTTGCCACGCTGTTTGCACCTCGACCTTTTCCTGAGGATCGATCCCAGCGTGGTAGTGACGTGCCTTGATGCCGTGGCCGCTGAGCTGGCTTGCAACTTCTTCCGCCTGCTTCCTCGAAATGGTGTACACGATGCCCGTCACGTTGCGGTATTTCGCCTTGATCAGTCCGGCTATGCTCTCCGTCGCGGTCGAGTTGGTCGTCTTCGGCCGGACTTCGTAATACAGGTTTGGACGATTGAAGCTTTGCGAAAAAGCTTGGCAATTGACCAGCCCGAGGTTATGCTTGATATCCACAATCACGTTTTGCGTGGCAGTGGCTGTCAAGGCCATAATAGGGACTCGTGGAAACTCCTTTCGAGCTGACCCGAGGCTTTTGTAATCAGGTCTGAAATCATGGCCCCATTGGCTGACGCAGTGAGCTTCGTCTATCACCAGCCGAGCAAACTTGCCCTTGCGATACAAGGTTTGCATTGCGTTGTTAAAGGCAACATTCTTGCTAAACATCTCCGGCGTGACGTAAAGTAGCTCGATGAAGTGCTCAGGACTGCGTTCTTCAAACGCGCTCATGACTTGCCTTTTGTACTCGGCGGAGCACTCCCCGTTGAAAGCTACAGCTTGTATGCCAAGGGCTTTCATATGATCGACTTGGTCCTGCATCAAGCTCAGCAAGGGGGACACGACAATAGTCACCCCTCGCGTCTTTCCCGTCTTGACAATGGCTGGCAACTGATAACAGAGAGATTTGCCACCTCCTGTAGGCATCAAGACAAAGGCGTCTTCACCCCCCAAAGTCGCATTGATTGCCTCCAGTTGATTGGGCCGGAAGCCCTTCATTCTAAATCGATCTTTGAGCATTCTTTGAACTTCCGGCGACCAAACATGTTTCATCAACTCCGGCGGGATTCGCAGCTCAGGCAATATCGGCGCAATTTGTCGCTTATTCAGCGTTTTGGATTTTGGTGGTGGCATAACGTTCCCCGAAGTTTCCGAGAAGACATGGCGTGACGGAGTACGTTCACTTCCAAAGGATTGGCGAGTTTCGTAATCCTCGGCAAAGGCCAGCATGTCGACGTCGTCACTAAAATCGCTGAAGTTATCAGAGGCATTGTGTGCGCGACGGGCTGAGCCGGGATACGTGGAATTCGGTGCTGCATTTTCGTTCGGCACACACAGCGATGCTTGCAAGTGGGCTTCCGTATCCGAAAAAGCGTCGCTCCCTTCACCTGCATTAGTCGCCCAGTGGACCGGTGGCTGAGTAGGGCCAGATAACTGGGTTTGATGGACCACTTGCGTCGAGGCAGTAACAAGCGGAACCGAAACCACTGAGATGTCGGGGGAGCCAGCTAATGCAGACCCGCGAGGTTGTGTCCCAATTACCACCTCATCTTGTGCCTTTGTCGCCGAGCCAAGAAGGGACGGTGCAAGCATAGGGATATGGGATCCATTAAACCCAGCACAAACTATTAATTTGGCCAGGCTCTCTTCTTGCCCTTGCACCTCGTCCGTCAGACTGTCGAGCCGAGTTTCGTCATCGTCAATGTCAACGCCCTCAGCATACAACTGTGAGATTTTTTGGACCAGAGCTTCCCGTCGATCACAGAGAACTTTGTATGACTCCAAAGCATCGCTCATTTCTTGGACGGCTCTCTGCTGGCTTTGGAGAAACTCTTTCTCGCTCTTGATTCGACTTCGCACCTCCTTGGGCCACCTCTCCTTAATGGCTGTCATGAAATCTGCGCCATTGCGCCGGATCTCCCCGAGGATAGTGTCGCGTCTTTCCTCCAATACTTTTGAATTTGAGAAAAGGTAGTCGAGTATCTTTCGTAAGTTATTGTCAGGGATATTTTGTTCTGCTGGGAGATCAAATGCGGTGACCTTGGGGCTGTCCTTGCTTATGCTGGAACTATTGTCGGTAGAAAGACTCCCGCCTATAGTCGTAGTAGTCGAGGTAGGTGGCAATTTTTCATAATTCGTAGGGAGTTTCTCGGCGTCCCCAGAAGATTTCCCCGGCTCGGAAATTGTACTACCAAAACTTGAAGCTGGCTGATCCTTGGGCAAAGCAACAGATGCGTTGTGCGACGGCGGTGTCAAAAATTCTTCGTCTGAGTCTGGAATACAGTCATTATTTTGTGAGTCTTCAGTTTCTTTGGAACACGGCTCTGATTCGTTTTGAACAAGTATTCCTTGGTAAGGGTTTGTTTTCCGCTTCTTGGTACCGCTATCTGTTCTCTGGCACAGTTTATGATCGTTGCTCGGGGTCATCAGTGAGACATCTCGACGCTCTGCCACCGTTCTCGTCGGTGATGACATGCCAACAGTGACCTCATCCGAAGGGTCGCTTCGTAGATCTCTCAGCAAGTCGTCCGATGTTTGGTGAATCACTCGCTTGCGTCTTGACCTGGCTGTGCTTGGAGCACCCGCTTTGCGTGAAGATGATTGATTCGCGGGTGTCGACGAGGCAGGTTCTATCCCTAAAATATCGTAGACATCAGGGAAGCTTTCTCTATGAGCTGCCTCGCTTAGGGCTAAATCATTGCTTTTCCTCTTCCTGCTGCTTTTGGCAGGAAGGGGCGACCACAAGTGACTTTTTGCATCCCAAATTTGAACATCATCATTCTGATCCAGTGGAACGGCCAGATCAGTCACATCTTTCGTCAGGTCCATGCACTCCAATTCATCAGCGTCGAAGTCTGTGAGATCAAGACTAGGAATTGGAGACACAGCGACGCGAACAGTGCTTGATTTGGCTGGTGAAAGCTTCCGCTTGGACTTTGGTGTAACGAGTCCTAGCTCTTGGTTAACGTGGTGCGTTTGGCCTTAGTTGTGAATGGACTGACCAGCATCTGAATCCGCTGTCCCGGTGCTTGATAGTAATTTTGGCTTCGCAGCACAAGTAGCGGATGGAGTTGGAAGGGGGTCACGAGGTTGGGAAACCAAAGACGGTCTATTGTTTTTTGTGGTTGAGGTGAAGCGGACCATGCTGCTGTCGTCGTCTGCCTCTACTACGCGCGGCGTGTCCACGGAATCCTCCGCCCATCCAGTCAAGTAAAGAGCATCGTCTGACCCCGAATTCCGGCACCGCAAACTGGTATCCGGACCAACAATTGACGGGTTGCTCGATTTCTCGACAGTTTGGGAAGAATTATCGGATAAATAGTCGCCGACAGGAGGAAATCGTTGGATGGGCGGTTTCGACACTAATGCGACGTTGGTTAACAGCCAGGATAGTTGATCGGCCAGATTATTCCGAGTCATGAAGCTAGCGAGTGCCGGGAGGCTGCTGACAGAGATATCTCCAGCATTTGCAACCGCAAAATCATTCGTTGTTCTGCTGGGGATAGCTATTAGCCAGTATTCAAGCTGTGAAGGTTGTTTGAGGATGATGCTCAGCGCCTCCTACCTAATGGGCCAACGCGGAGTCAGGAACGGCCGCGTACCGCGTCACCCTTGGCAGTGACCCATCCATCGGATACGTGATCACGTGATACGTTTGGGTTTAAGCAACATTCTTCAGGCAGTTGAATACCCCGCTTTGAAAATCCAGTGCAAGAAAAAAATTACCTTCGAAGCTTATTTGGGCTTTCTTGCAGTGTTTTTATATAGATCAGTCGTTTCCAGAGGTATTCTTTGGCGTCTGTTACTTACTTGGGATCAGTCTTTTTTAGCCAAAGCCGGATCTAAACGACTATCGGCGATACCTGGGACGTTGCAGCTGGTCGTACAAACATCTGCCCGCTAGTCCGAATAAGGAAGCCAAGTGGGTCTTCTTAGGCAATTTCCGGTATTCTTATTAGATAATTCTAGGGGCAAGTACCCGACTAGCAGCCAATCAAATACCGAGAGCTTCTTTAGGCACCTGTCAATATTTATTATTATTATTAAATTACTCTAGGGGGCTATTCTAAGCTAGAATTGCCTATCTAGTACTCCGGCAAATAATCCGGAAGGGAAAAACCCAAGGTCCGGGGGGAAAACCCTTCCTACTAATATAATTATAACGACTAGGGAGTCGGGCCCCTAGGGGGGCCAATAGGTTTCCGGCATATAGGGAAGGTAGGTACGCTATCGCTTAGGATCGTACTTAGCGGTAGTATTAGGAAGAGTGTAAAAGCGATTTAGAGAAAATAAGTCCGGAAAAAGGTAGGTCTAGTACCTATAGGGGAGGGGTAGTCCTAGGTTAATACGCTATAAATCGAAAATAAAGTAGAGGTTATATAAGTAGGGCAGTACTAACTGTATAGTATGCGCGCCGGCTATATGGTATATATATCGCATAGGGGCATTAGAGTAAGAGTGAGGGAATTTTCTATTATTAGGGCTATATCGGCGGCGAATCGGCTATAGGGGGGGTGCTTAATAGAAGGCAAGCGGTATTAAATCGGGGGTTAGGGTAAGCCGAGTATAAAGAGAGGGTATAAGGGCCTCTAATCGGGCGAAAATATAAAGGTATAAATACCCCCTAACTTTTTAATCCCTTTTTCTTCCTTTCTATATAGCTATTATTTTTCTATATATAATCCCTTTAAGCCTTATTTTCTAATGCTATAGGGATAACGCTAACCTATACGGTAGGGCGGTAATAATAGCAGCAGTATTAGTATTAGCAATAGCAGCAGCAATAGCATTAGCAGCAGTAATAGCAGCAGTAGCAATAGCTATAGTAATAGTAATAATAATAATAGCAGTAGTATACTAAAAAAGTCGGCATCTTTAGATAAAGGGGTAGGTGCTACCTACTCCCGCTATATTAGTGTTACTAACCTATTATTATTAGCCTGGCGAGCTATAAGGCTGGCCCTACGACTTTTACCTAATATAAGCTAAAAACCCTAAATATTATTACTACTCTTAATAAGGTAAGATCCAATCGATTAAACCCTAATCTAATTAGTATTTAAACGATAGTAATATAGTATAGTACTATATAGGGCCTAAGGTAGTATATTTTATATATATTATAGTAGGGAAGACCTACCGACCCTTTAAATAGACTCCTAAGAATTAAGAGTCTATTTACGCCCTTTTAGGTGCCTAAAAGGTATTAGCCGCAGGGGGGGAGGTATATATAAGGTGCGGGGATTGCGTGGGATAGGTGCTAATATAGATAGGTCGATAACTACTATACTTTTTAATTAAGGGTGCAGTAGGCATCGATTGCCTATAGTAGGGGGAAGGTAGTAGTAGTAATAGTAATAGTAGGGGGGAGTATTACTCCTAAGGTGACCTAGGAGGCACTAGACCTTAAGGAGTATAAGATAGAAGTATTAAAGGGCATTTAGGCCGTATTAGAGCTGCTTATCTCTTAGGGGTAGAAAAGGGCGGTAGAAGGGGAGGAGGAGAGGGGGGAGAGGGAGGGGGGGCTATTATAGGGGCCGGCAGGGGAGGGGAAAGGGGGGGGGAGGGGGGCTCTAATATTAATATTATAGCTTCAGAGTAGCTAAGAATTAATTATATTTATCCGCTTACTATATCTCCTTTCTTTTATATTAGGATATTATTATTAGATATTAAGGGCGGTATTAGGCGGTTAGGGTCGGCCTAATGCCTCTATAGGGGCAGGTTACTAAAGCGATTAAGTAAGTTAGAATTAATTAAAACGGTCGAAGCTAAAGATCTAATATATAAGTCGATAGGCGAGGCTTAGCTTATTAAAGGTAATAAAAATCCCTTAGCAGTCTTAGAAGAGGCTTAAGCCGGTCTTATATAGCTATTAGCACTATCGTTTATATTTTAGGTAAGAGAGGATTAGGTAATAATAGTCTTTAGGGGCCTCCCTATATCGGCAAAAAGGTAAGGGTATAGTAGGGATTTAGCACTAGTAGAGGAAGGAGTTTAGTCTGATCTTTTTTATATAAAGCTAGGTAAATATAGCCGATTTATATTTAAGGAGGCTATTATAAAGCTGAATTATTATAGCTATAGATTAGAAGTCTAGGGCCCTCTCTGCCGCTATAGGCCTATACTACTGCTATCTTGCTCTTATAGCGGCTTAGTATTTAGACTATTTAGTAAGCTACTTTTTTATTAGGTATTCCTTAGCTATTAGCTGCTATAGGTCGAGTTCTAAGAATAGGATATATATTTAGGGTCTTTTATAATCGCTCTGCTAATAGCATTAGAGTATTACTACTACTGCAGTAGAAGCGCAATTAATTCGCTTAGCTATCTTAGTTTTTATTATCCTTTCTAAGAATCGCTAATAGATATAGTTTAGGTATAAGTCGATAGGTAGTATAGCTGCTTTAGTCTTAAGGATATCTATTAGTATAGCCTTAAAGGCCTTAGTAATAATTTAAAGGCAAGATAATTATTCTATAATTAGTAATTTTATAATACCTTTTGCTACCCTACTAGGGGCAGTAGGGGTATACTAAACTCCTATACTAAAGGCGATAGTAGTGCGAATAACCTATATATAGACTAATCGGGCCTCCTTATATTAATATCCCTATATAGAGGCTGCTATCGCCATAAGGGCGAGTCGCTACTATTTAAGCTTTTTAGCTATTTTTATGCGGTATTTATACTACTAAAGTTTTTAGTAGATTTTAACCTTTAGGAAATAGGCATACTACTTTAGCTAAATTATTATAATCTTAAGTTAGACTAGCGTCTCGTCTGCCTTATAGGCGCATATAAAATAGATAAGCTTACTCTTCCCTAAGTTAAAATTAAGCTTAGCTTATTTAGACTACTCTTTATAGATTATCTATACCTTTTTAAGTAAGGTCTAGGTCTCCCCTATACTCCTCCTATATACTATAATATTAGTATTATCTATAAACCTTAGGGTAATAATAGAGGCTACTTCTTTAAGCCTTTTATAGAGCGGTATAATATAGACTAAGAAGAGGATAAAGGAGAGGGGGGACCTTTATAAGACCCTAGCAGTAATAGATAGGTTATTAGTTAGTTTGCCTTTAAAGTGAATTCGCGCTATATAAGAGTTAGTAAAATTATAGACCTATACTGCAATTTATAGTAGTAATCCCTTTTCTAAAAGTAAGTAGGTAAATCGAATATAGTTTACTATATTAAAAGCTATAGATATATTAAGCTAGAGGAGTAAGGCAATCTTGCTATAATATTATACTATACGAACTATTTTTACGAGAGTACTAAAGGCTATATTTATAGAATAATTAGCTCTATTTCCTATCTAAAGGTTTAAGAGTAGGTTGCCCTCCTTAAGGGTAGTAATAAGCTGGCGCGCTATTATAGCTTTTAGGACTTTACTAATTAGGTTAAATAAAAATATCGGTCTTTAGCCTCCTACTTTAGAGTATTTCTTTAGTTTCTTTCCCAGCTTTCTTAATATGATTATATAGGCCTCCTAGAATTAAGCTAGGTAGTATTTAGTACGGTAGGACTTATTGAGAAGGTAGGTAAAAGCTATAATTAAGGGGGGGCTATATACCTTAAGGAATCCTATAGGTAGCCTATCTAGTCTAGGGGCCTTTTAGCTGGCTATATAGTAAAGGGCGGTATAGACCTCTTTATATATAAATCTCTTATATAGTGGGAACTCTACGTTAATAAGTTAAGGGAAGGTTAGGTCTAGTATATTTTTAAATATTATATAGGACTAGGGGAAGAAATATTAAGCGAAGACTTATGCTTTTTCGCTATATATGGTTACTAAAGGGTGGCTAGGGCTAGTATATTCGAGTGGTAGGATCTCTTTAGATTTAGGGGGGAGGCCGCTATATAGTCTAGCCTATTATTCTAGGGACTAGAGGTCTATATTCTATACTATAGCTTTCTTTAATGCCTCTCTTTAGGAGTATTATCGCTCTTTTTATATAACCCGGGTTTAAGTAGCTTTTGCGTCTTAAGCAGCCCCTATAGTTTTTAGGGGTATAGTATACTACTTACTTTTAGTATGCTTTCTTCGCGGCAATAGCGGCTATTTTTATGCGGTTATTCTACTATAGTTTTATAGCAGGGGCTTTAGGGGTTTTCTTTAGGGCCGCAATATCTATAATTTTTTAGAGTTAGTAAATAAGCTATTTAGTATATATATTTATTTCTTTAGGAGAGCTAAGCGGGGCCGCGATAGTAGTAGGCATAAGGTGGTTTTTAGCTTCTACCTAAGTAAGGTATCGGTCGAGGGATTTCTAGCTATTTTTCGGGTAGGCTTTAGCGGCTTATAGGTTACTGGTATTGATATAGATAAGCTATAGGTGTGACGGACTAGCCCTAAGGCGATTGCAAATAGGCATTAATCGGATATATTAATAAAACTAAGGAGGAAGGGAGAAGAGCCCGAATCGGGTCCCTTCCGCAGTCTATATATATCCGTATGTAGCGCGGGCTAGAGCCCTAACGTTGCCCTTATGGGCCCGCGCGTCTACCTTATATTATCTATTCTAGATTAGGCACGGGCGCAGCCCGAGCCTTAGTTAATCTATAATATAGGCATAGCCCGAGTCCGTAATATATCCCCCTTCGCTAGGAAAAATTTCATCCGTTCCGTATTAGGGTTACTATAGGGTTCGACCGGGTCTATTATATGTCTGAATATCCCCCTATTTAACCTTAAATGCCGCCCGCGCCGTAATATCCTCGAAGTTCTCTAGCGGTTCCTAAGTCAGCAAATTATACCCCTTCCATTTTACTAGTATATTACATTTGCCGCTACGACCCTAAGCGTTTTTAGTAATTAGTATCTCCTCAACCTCGAATTCCTTGTATAGGGTATTAGAGTCCTCTGGTAGGACTAATAGGGGACTAGGCCTAGTATCTATGAGTATTTAGCTTGGTAGTGGGTCGGAAGCGGTATATTTTATAAGATTAATATAAAAAACCGGGTGGATACTATCGGGAATATCGAGTCGGATATTAAGCAAGGATAGGACGGCTATAATAGTATATTTAGTAGATACCTAATCGAGCTTCTTATAAGGCCGGTTAGTCTTAATATTCTATAGGCTTAGCTAGATTTAGTCCCTAATTTAATAGCGTTCCGCTAGGTATTAGGAGTGGTTTATTACGTCCTATTACTATTATTAGGCAAAGGCAATAGCAGCGTAAGCGAGTTCGCCCCCTTTTTGTATTATAGCTAGGAAATATGCCGCTCGTCCCTTAGGGGTTATTAAACTCGGCGTAATATTAGGGGGAGGTACTATAATAGGAGAGTCGAAGCCATTTAAAAGATAGTTAAGACTATATCTAGTAACTAAAGAAGTGTGGTTATTTAAAGCGTATTAATAAGTCGCGAGATATTAGGGCTAATTGTATTAGTCGAACGCTACCTTAACGCATAAGATAGCCTAGACCTCCTAGTTTATACGCTCTATACTACTATCGGTCTATAGGTAGTATATAGTTAAGAGGAGTTATTCGGTCCTAATAGCCTTATATATCGTAGTCTAGAATTAGCCTATCTAATCTAAGCCTCTATTGCTAATAATCTAGACGGGAAATCTATAGTGCCGCTATTAGTAATCGAGAAACTATTCTGTATAATCCTTTATTTACATTAAGTATATTGCTTTAAGCTGAATGTATTTAGATAGGTAGTTAGTAATAACCATTAGGTAATACAGGTCGGAGGCATCTTAGGCTAGGAGGTTAATTATAAAGTCAATAGAGATTTAAGACTAAAAATAATCTAAGATCAATAAGGGCTAGAATAGGCCCTATCGTAATTAGCAGCTTTTATACGCCCCGCGGTATTAATAATTCCGAATAAACCAAACCACCTCGGATAATATACTATTAAAGTGGTAGTCTTATCGTAAGAATTAAAAGGTTATATTCTTCCCTAGATGCCCCGCGGTAGGGGAGTTATAGTATTATTAGATTACTATAGTTATTAGCGGCTCGAACGAAGGGAGCTAAACCTAGCCCTATATAAAGGACTGGCCTTAGGGCTACTGCGAATAGGCGTCGAATAAATATATTAAATAGACTAAGGAGGAAAGAGAGAGGGCCCAAATAGGGGCCTCTAAGTAGCCTATTTATATTCATACGTAGTATAGGCCGAGTCCTTAGCGAGCCCTCGTAACCCCATGCCGATACTCCTAAGGCTAGTCGCGGGCGCAGCCCGAGTCCTAGCCACATTATAGCGCAGGCATAGCCCGAGCCCATAATATACCCCCCTTCTCCGCCTCAGAGTTAGAAAAATCGCCTTCTATTATCAATCAATCCTCCGCTAGGGACCAATCATATCGCCGATTACTATATCGCAATATCCTTAAATCTATACATAGGCTAATTGCCAGGTATAGGAAAGATTCGTTTATAACCATAGCGGATATAGCTATACAATTAATAGGAGTCGTATAGTTATTAATTAGGAATAGTATGGTGGAAGCGTGTAGAAGTTCGTTATTACGTTACTAGCTAAAGGTTAACCGATGCAGCTAGGAATATTATAAAAAATTTTTCGCTAGCTATCGGCTAGAAATCTCCCTATAGTCTTTATTTTTCCTCGTTAGGGCTCTTTTCCTTCTTCCCTTCTTCTTATTAAGGCTATTAATAAGCATTAAAGGTCCCTATCATTATAAGTTTTATCCCGTATTAAGCCTATATTATATACTAATCGGTTAAAGTATTATTTCTATCCCGCTTATATTAGTATTCCTTGCCGAATTCTATCTCTATTGCAATCGGCTGCTAACTCCTTTTATAGCGAGACCTAGTCTAGCCTATCGTGAAGCCTATTAGTAAGTCTTAAGTCCCTACCTCTATTGCAAGCATTTTATATTAACCCTATTTGGAGCCCGAATATATCCTTATCTGCCGCTAGAAGTGCCCCTATTAGGGAGGGATCGAGCCCTATTTATCCCTAGAAGCTATACTATACTACCGGCGATTATCTCCTAGAGGGGGACTCTTTAGATAAGGAGTATTAGTATATAAAAGACGAAGAGTTTCTATACGATATATGCACTAAGCATATATAGTCGACTGGAGAGTTGCCTATATATAAGTATTATGGGAGAGCTAAAGGGTGCAAAAGCTACGCCAATTCTTACGCATTCTATATATAGCTTAATCAGTATCTCGCGGGGAACCCTATACTATAATGCATCTTATACAGCTAGATTAAAGTAGTAAAGGAGGGGAGGGCTATTATAGAGCCCGCTCGTCCTAAGACGGATATACAGAAAGCGCGTATTGCTATCCTTATTCCTGAGTTTCGGGCTTTAAATAATTAATAGTATCGCGTTTTTACTACCGAATAGGTGGCCCCTAGCGCCCCGCGTTTAGCATTCGGGCTAAAGGATACTACCGGTATAGTTTCTACCGCATCTACGGCGTTAATACCTTTGCGGCGCTAGGCTGGGTCTATTGTGGATCTCGCTCCCGTTTTGAATATTATAAGGGAGATACAAATAGAAGCCTGGGAATATTATACCAGGATAGAGTAGTACTAGGTTAGAGCTTAACGTCTTTAACTGCCCCTGCTCCTATCTTGGCCTGCCCTCCCTGCGTATTATATAAGGGGGGAACTATCGTACGATTAGGGCGGCTAGTATTATATAGAGGCTCTACCGCCGCTAGCGTAAGGTTATTTAGTGTAATCCCTATAGTAGTAGGCAGACCCCGCTCTATAGCCCCTTATGCTCTCGCTATCTTTATCGCGGCCGCCTCCGTAGATACTATATTATCCGGCCCTATCTCGTTAAGGGGTCTTATTATCTCTTAGTGCGCCCCTACTATATTCACCTTATAGTATCCTATAGACTCTATTATATTATGGATGCATAGGGAACTATCCCCGTCTAATGTATAGCCTATATATATGCCCTGCCCCGTAAGGACCCCTGCTGCTACCGGCCTATATACTGCTGTAAGAGTAGGAGGAGGCTTAGGGAGATAGAGAGTAGCCCTAAGAAGGGGCGTATTAAGATTAAGCCTATATCGGCCCCGGTTTAGTTTATTATATTATGTTTTTTTTTTTTTTTTGCGTATTTTTATTATTTTATATTTTGTTTATAGTAGTAGGCGTTCGGCGTCATTTACTAGTCTAATAGACCTTATTTCGGGACCTAGCTAGGCCTATTATGAGTCCTAATATCCCCCTATTTAGCCTCGAATATTTCTTATGTAGTAGTATCTTTAAAGTTTTCTAGGGGTTCCTATATTGGTAAATCGTACCCTTTCTACTTTACGAATATATTATATTTTTATCTTTAGCTTTATGCGTTCTTTACTATAAGTATCTCTTTAACTTTATACTCTTTATATAGGTTCGTAGAGTTTTAGGGAAGGATAAATAGGGGCTTAAATTATGTATCGGTTATTACCTAATTAGATAATAGATCGGAAGTAGCTTATTCGACTAGGTTAATATAGAAAACCAAATAGATGCCTTATAGGATATCGAGCTAAATATTAAGCGGTAATAGGATAGTAACGACGGTATATTTAGTAGAGACCCAATCGAGCTTCTTATATAGGCGGTTTATTTTAATATTCCGGAGGTTTAACTATATTTAGTTACTAATCTAAAAGCGTTTAGCCAGGCATTATAAACGGTTAGTAGTATTTTGCTATCGTTATTATATAAAGGCGATAGTAGCCTAGGCTAATTCCTATCCCTCTTTAAGGTTATTAAGAAAGAGAGCTATATACCCCTTTAGGGTAATTAAGCTTAGGGTTACCCCTAGAGGTAAAGCAATAATTAGAATATTAAACCTATTAAGCAATTAGTTCGGGCTAAACCTAGTAATAGATGATATCCGGTTATTTAACGTAAGTTAATATACTGTAAGATAATATAGCTAATTATACTAATTAAAGGAAACTATAATATAGAGGATTGCTTATACTTCTTAGTTTATTCGCTCTATGCCGCTATTAGTTTAGGGGTGGTATACTATTAATAGAAGTTATTCGGTCCCAACTGATTTATATAGCGTAGATTAAAATTAGCCTATTTAATCCGAACCTTAATTGCTAATAATCTCCCTAGGGAAGCTATAAAAGTGCTATTAATACTATTAGAAGCGTTCTATGTAGTCTTCTGCTTTTATTGAGTGTATAGCCTTAAGCTAGATATACTTCGATAAGCAGTCTATAATTACTATAAAGAATCGCAGGTCGGAGGTATTATAGGTAAGAAGGTCGGTTATAAAGTCGACCGATATCTATGACTAGAAGCGGTCCGCAATTAGTAGTAGTTGCAATAGGCCTTAGCGTAATTGGCGGCTCTTATGCTCTTTATAGTATCGATAATTCTAAATATATCTCGCTACCTTAGATAATATATTATCGAAGTAATAATCCTATCGCAATAGTTGAAAGGTAGTGTTTTTCCTTAGGTAGCCCGTAATAGGCGAGTTATAATAGTATTAGATCACTATAGTGGTTAAGGGCTTAAACGATAGGAGCTATACCTATGCCTAGTAAAGGAGTATGCCGTATGCATTTAGGGTATAATTAGCAATTTATTCTTATATCGCCGCTTCTACTAGAAATCATCGTTCCCTATTCGCAATTACCGTCTATCGGGCCTAATATATACTATCTTTAGATATTACTTAGTCTTAAATAGTTTAGAGGTAGGAGTTAGCGAAGATATATAGGCCGTAAGGTAGGGTAGTCTATAGGGCCGAGGTTGGTATTATCCCGCCCTTTATCTTATCTATATCGAGTGCTAAAATAGATAGCGGTTTTAGGATTTAGCTGATTTATAGCTTTACCCTATTTGCCTTTTATTCCTATCGAGAAAACATATTAAGGCGTTAGGCTTATAACTTTAGCCTATACTGAAGATAGAAGTTAAAGAGTACTAGAGTTTTAGCCTATTGGGCTTATCGCTTAGATATTTCTCGTAGTTAGGTAAAGTACTTTAGGTTTTTATAGTCGATAAGGATAGTAAAAGGGGAGGCTACTAAACGGAGTTCTACTAATTACGCCTTAAGGTAAAAAATAATAGTAAGGAGTTCCTTATTGTGTATAGTATAATTCCGTTTTATATCTAATAAGCGAGCGGAATAGTATGCAATAGGGTAGAGTATACCGTCTTCCCTAACCTACGATAGATAGCTACTAAGGGCTATACTAGAACTATTTGCCTTAAGAATTATCTCTTTATCTAGGTCTTATTAGGCAAGAACCAGAGATAATATAAAATACTGCTTAAGCGTTTAGAATGCCGCCTTTTTTTCGTCTAATTATTAGAATAGGACCCCTTTCTTTATTAACCTAACTAAAGGGTCGATAAAGCAGGAGAAATCTAGGATAAAGTTATAATAGAAGTTAGTAAAACCAAGGAAACTATAAACGCCTTTTAATTTTATAAGTGCTTTTTAGTTTTAAATAGCCTTAATCTTTTCGGGGTCTAAGCGGATTTCCTTTCCGGCCGTTATAATATATCTTAGGTACCGGACCTCCTTTACTATAAAGTCGTACTTATTAAGATCTAAATTTAGGCCGGCCTTTTGTAATTATCGAAGGATTTCCTTAATATGCCCTATATAGTCTGCCTTTATTCCCCCGGTATAGATTAAGATATCGTTAAGGTAGGTAGTTGTAAAGTCTCCTAGTGTATTCCCTAAGGCCCTATTAATATATCTTTAGAAAGTCGTAGGGGCCCCGGTTAGGCTAAATAGCATAATAAGCCATTCAAATAGTCTGAATTATATACGGAATGCAGTTAAGTATTTATCGCCCTCTGTAATATATATCTTATGGAATACTGCGTGTATATTAACTTTAGTAAACTATTTCGCTTAGGATAAGGATCGTAAGGTCTCCTTAATTAAGGGGAGGGGGTATCGGTCTTAGATTATAACCTTATTAAGGGCCCGATAGTCGATATAAAAACGCTATTTATTATTCCCTTTTCTAGCTAATAGGACTAGTGCCGCTACCGATAAGGAGCTTGTATAGATCTATTTTTTATCTATTAGGTTAATTACTTATTTTTGAACCTTAAGTAAGTAGTCTTATAGTATATTATATAATAGGCCCTAAGGTAAGTCTAGCTAGCTCCTATCTATAGTCTTTTTAAGCCGGATATAGTAGTCTAATATACCCTAGTATAGAAGGAGACTAAAAGCCTTCTCTTTATTAAAGAGGTCGGTAAATTCTTATAATTTTATTAGGAGTACCTACGGCTCTTACAATTATAGGGTAGAGTCTTAATAAGGTAGCAGTATAACGCAGAGGATGCGTATTATCTTTTATAAGCTTATTATAATAAAGGAAGTCAATCGGTCCCTAGAGTGTTTTGCCTGCTTTAATATACTATAGAAGACCGAGCTAAAGATATTTACTATAGTTAGACCCTATTGCTTTCTCGTTAATTTTTTAACGATAAGGCTACCTACCGATCCGATCTTTAATTAGTATTACTTTGCCTGTAGTATAATATTATAGTGCTTTATCTAAGGCATCCTAAGGATAATATCGCGGGTAAGGCCTGGGATAACGTAAAGTATAACTATAGATAGCTATCCGTCGATATCGATTGCTATGCGGATAATATAGGTAATAGAAGAATACGTTACCTTGTGTTCTTTTGAATGGCTCTAAATATCTACTGCCGTTCCGATTTCCTTATGTTATAGTAGGCAGATAGGTTGGAGGCCTAACTATTATACTATCTTTTCGCTTATAGTGCTATAGCAGTTATATCCTAAATCGATTAAGGTATTAATAAAGGTATAGGATTTATATAAGATTGGTATTAAAAAGGGGTATCTATCTATTTATTCTGCGATCTCTTTTAATTCCTTTTATAATCGGGCCGGGGTCTATATGTGCGTCTTAAGCCTTTTAATAAGATTAGGTTTAAAGGCTATTCTTTTTCCTAATCTTTATTGCTACTTTCGATCTTTACGACTTATAAGTCAAGCGAGGCTACTTTAGCTATATCGGGTCGGATTACCGGCAATAGGTAGTATATAAACGTCTAATAATTAGGAGAGCCATACTAAAGATAAAGACCTTTCTTCCTATAATCTTTATGCCATTCTTTAGAGACCTATATTGCCTTAGGCGTATACTAATTACCCTTTAAGTCTAGCTTATTAATACCCGATATTTATATATTGCCTTTGGAATCCTAGGCGTATATCGGTCGGGAATAGGTCGAACCCGTATAGTAATTAATAGTTAAGCTAGTCTTAATATTGATAGCAATTTATCGGTAACGGTTTACTACTAAATAATAGTCGTGATAGGAGACCCTAAGGCTAATAATCTTATTAGTTATATAAGCATTAAGCGCCGATCGGAGGTATTTAAGCTTAACTTCTTTAGGCTAACCGAGACCGCTAGTAAGTATAAGTTTTTCCTCAAATCGTATAAAAAAGGCGGCAAAAGGTTCCTTAGGGCCCTAGTATAAAGAGTGCTTAAGCTTAGTAATAGCGCGATCCTATCGGTATAGGTCCTTAAAGAGATATTAAAGGTATTCAAAGAATTTTATTATATTATAATCGCAAGCCGTACTATTCTTAAAAAAGGCCGCGACCTATAATTAGACTGTAGACGAAAGGTTCTAGAAGATAAATATCTATTAGGTCTTCTCGTCCCCGATAAATTCCTTATCGACCTTAAGCTTATATTGCATAAAGGTCTACTAGGCTGTAAATATAGCCTTTTTGCTATTAAAGGGGTCCCCTATCGGGATCGGCTTGCGTTTTAGCTGAGTATCTTAAGCCGTAAGGAGGGGGGCGTTTTATTATACAATTAGGGCCAATTAGGTAGCATTTTAGGAGCTATTTAACTAGTTTATAAGGAGGGTCTACAGCGAGGCAGTAATAGTAGCAAGGTATTGCGCGTTAGTCTGCATCTGCGCCTCTATCTATTATAACCCTAATACGAGCTGCTCTACTTGGGTATATATATTACATCGGGAGCGTTTTAGTCTCGGGTTATTTATACCTATTTCTCCAGGTATACTTATCTCGATATCTTATATAGCCTGCATCATCGGCTCTATAATATGAGGTTATAATAGTAAGGCTAAGAGAGTCTATTTAAATATAAAAGACTAGCCCTAAGGCTATTGCGAATAGGCGTCAAATGAATATATTAAATAGACTAAGGAGGAAAGAAAAAGGGCCCGAATAGGGGCCTCTAAGTAGCCTATTTATATTTATATATAGCACGGGCCGAGTCCTTAGCGAGCCCTCGTAACCCCGTGCTAATACTCCTGAGGCTAGTCGCGGGCGCAGCCCGAGTCCTAGCCATATTGTAGCGCGGGCGTAGCCCGAGCCTGTAACACCCTAGTAGAATAGCGCTCTATAGGCATTTAGGGTATAATCTGCAATCTACTCTTTAGTCTTTACCTCTATAGGGAATCGTTATTCTCTATTCGCTATAGCCTTCTATTAGGCCTAATATAGTCTATCCTCGGCTATAGCCTAATCCTAAAGTGCTTATAGGTATATATCGGTAAAGACCTAAGAGCCACTAAGTAGGGAGACTCTAGTCGATAAAGCTATTATCGGCCTATCCTCTATTATACCTAGGGCTATAATCGGCCGATCTCTTATTAGATCTAGCTAAACCTCTATCGGGTCTGCCTCTATAATAGAAATAGATAGTAATTAAAAGACTTAGCTAAACCTTAATGCTATACTATCTGCCTTTTGCTTTTATCGCGAGAGGGCATTAGGGCATTAGGCCTATAAGCCGGGCCGGTATTAAAGGTGGAAGTTAAAAAGGGCTAATATCTCGGCCTATTACGCCTAGCATTTTAATATCTCCTTTAGTCGGGCGAAATACTTAAGGTTCTTATAGTCTATAAGGATTATAAATAGGGTAGTAATAGAATAGAGTTTAGCCGACTATACCTTAAGGCATATAATAACGGTAAATAGCTTTTTATTATAGATAGTATAATTCCGTTTAGCCTTCGTAAGCTATACTAAATAGTATATAATCGGATAGAGCACTTTATCCTCTCTAATCTAAAAGAGGCAGCTACTAAAAGCTATACTAAAGCTATCTGCCTTAAAGATTATTTCCTTCTTAGGGTCCTATTAGGCGAGGACTAGGTATAAGATAAAGCACTATTTAAGCGCTTAAAAAGCCTTTTCCTCCTCTTTAAGCTATTAAAAGGGAATACCCTTCTGTATTAATCGAACTAAAGGCTCGGCTAAATAAAAGAAGTCTAAAATAAAATTGCAATAGAAGTTTATAAAACCTAAGAAGCTTTAGACGCCCTATAATTTCGTAGGGGCTTCCTACTCCTAGATCGCCTTAATCTTTTCGGGGTCTAAATAAATCTCCTTCCCTACTATTATAATATAGCCGAGGTAGTATACCTCCTTTACTATAAAGTCATATTTATCTAGATCTAGATTTAGATTGGCATCTTATAGGCATCTAAGGATAACCCTAATATAGTCTATATATTCCTTCTATAAGCCGCCGGTATAAACTAAAATATCGTTTAGGTAGGTAGTAGTAAAATCCCCTAATAAGTCCCCTAAGGCCCTATTAATATAACACTAGAATATCGCGGGGGCCCTAGTTAGGCTAAAAGGGGTTACTAACTACTTAAAAAGGCCGAAGCAGGTCTAAAATATAATTAGATATTTATCGCCTTTAGTAATATAGATCTTATAGAATACGGCATAGATATCTACCTTTATAAACCACTTCGCCTAAGATAGGGAATATAATATCTCCTTAATTAAGGGAAGGGGATACTAATCCTATGCTATAACCTTATTTAGGGCCTAGTAATCTATATAAAAATACTATCTGCTATTCGCCTTTTTCGCAAATAGGATTAGTGCTACTACCGATAAGGAGCTCGCATAGATCTATCCTTTATCTATAAGGTTTATTACCTATCTCTAAACCTTAAATAGCTAGTCCCGCGGTATATTATATAGTAGTCCCTATAGGAGGTCGGGTGGCCCCCTATTTAGGGTCGGTTTAAGCTTAATATAATAATTAAGCGTGCTTTAGTACGGTAGGAGGCTAGAGGCTTTCGCCTTATCGAAAAGGTCGGTAAAGTCCTAAAGCTTTAGTAGTAGGGTCTATAGCTAGGCCGGAGGGGAAGCTGAATTCTAATATAGTAAGAGCATAATATAGAAGATATATATAAGCTCCTATAGGCTTATAAGGAAGAAAAAGGTCGAGTTATCTTAAGTATATACCGCATATTATAGTATGCCGTAAAAGACCGATCTAAGAATATTAATCGTAGTAGGCCTAAAAGATCGAGTGGTTAATTCCCTTATAAAGAGGCCGCTAATGGCTCTAATTCTTAATTAGCGCCGCTTTACCTAAAGTTTAATATTATAGTGCTCTATCTAAGGTAACCTTAGGATAATATCGCAAGTAAGGCCTAAGACGATATATAGTATTACGGCTAATAGCTATCTATCGATATCGATATCGATATAGATAGTATAGATAATTAAGGGGATAATCTACTACTCCCCTAATCGACTCTTTATATCTACTATAGTCCTAAGTTTCCTATAAGACAGCAGGCAAATAGGCTAGAGTCCTAACCTTTAGATAGTTCTTTCGCTTATTGCACTATAGCAATTACAACTAGAATTAATTAGGGTATTAATAAAGGTAGAATTATTATATAATATTAGGACTAAAAAGGGGTGTCTATCTATACGGTCCTTAATATTATTAGTCTCCTTTATATAGTATTCCTATCGTAACCTAGCTAGGGGCTAAATGCATTTTTTAAGCCTTTTTGCGAAATTCGGCTTAAGGGCTAGTCTTTTCCCTAGGGATTACTATTATCGCTATTTTTAAGCTCGGCAATTCGTAAAGCTTTTACGGCCTTTAGGTCTATAGAAGCTATAATTATCTCTAGTAGAGGCCAGGCCGGCCTTAGCTTATATTCCGGCATTCTATAGCTAGTATCTCTATATCGGGTATAAAGTAATTTCTAATAGCGCTCCTTAAGGACCTCTCTTAAAACCTATACTATCTTTTTAGCGGATAATTTCTCCTTACCCTTCGAACCTAACTTATTAACGCCTATTATAGGCGTATTACTATCCTTATCCTAAGCGGTTGCCTATAGATCCTAGGCGTTATTATTATAATTCCAGTAAGGGTCCACATAGCGTTTCGCGGTAAGGCTTATCTCTAGGTCGATAGCGATTTCATAGTACTATATAATAGCCGTATTATAATCCTTACGGGAGACCCCTAGGCCGATAATCTTATCCGATATATAAGGGTTAAAGGCGGATCGGAGTATTTCTAGCTTAACCGACTTAGGCTACCTAAGCCCCCCTATTAACGCTAATTTCTCTTTAAAATATATAAAAAAGGTAGAAAAAGGTTCTTTTAGCGCCTAATAGAGGGTATACTTAAGCTCGCTAATCGTATATTCCTTCCGATATAGGTCCTTAAAGAGTCGCTATAGGTAGTTAAAGAAAGCTATAAGGCGGTAATAGAGGGCCGTGCTATTCTCAAAGAATACTGCGACTTAGGATTAGATTATAGCCGAGAGGTTCTAATAGATAAATATCTATTAGGTCTTATCATTACTAATAAAGTCCCGATCGATCTCCAACTTATACTCTATAAAGGTCTTCTATACGGTAAATATAGCCTTTTTACCGTTAAAGGGTTCCCCAACCGGTATCAGCTTATGCCTAGGTCGGGTTTCCTCTAGGGTTAAGATAGAGTTAGTCTAAGACCGGTCAGGGGTTATTATAGGGGCTAGCAATAGTTATTATTGCATCTAGTCGATAAGGGCCAGCATTTAATGCTCGGTCTATTCGGCCTAAGTATATATCCGATGCTTACTCTCCTAGCTTTAGGATAGCTATTTTTAGAACCTCGTATTAAGGACTTCTATAGTATTAGTAATTGACTCCTATTAAGCAGCCTATTGATAAGCGGAGGCGCGTCAGGCATTATCTAAGCCTATAGTATTCTGTGAGGGCCCTATATCTATTATCGGCGGTTATATATAGTATAATAATAAGGGTTAAGAGAGTTTTATTAATTGTAATGGACTAGCCTTAGGGCGATTGCGAATAAGCGTTAATCGGATATATTAATAAAACTAAGGAGGAAGGGAGAAGAGCCTAAATCGGGTCCCTTCCGCAGTCTATATATATCCGTATGTGGCGCGGGCTAGAGCCCTAACGTTGCCCTTATGGGCCCGCGCGTCTATCTTATATCATCTGTTCCGGACTAGGCACGGGCGCAGCCCGAGCCTCAGTCAATCTATAACACGGGTATAGCCCGAGTCTGTGACAATAGGATATAATTAGACCTAGCGAGGTTTATATTACCGAGGTACTTAATAGTAAGGTCTTATATAATCTAGGTATAGTCTATAGTGCTATTTCTTTTACTTAGCGCTTGCTGTATAATTTTACCGTAGGGGGTCGCTAGGCTGAGTTTCTACTGTATTATAAGGTTGAAGAGGGTATTGATATTAGGTAAGGTTTTATCTAGGCTATCCTATAAGGGATGGTATATATTAAAGTCTTTAATAAATATACTTTAGGGTTGGGGCGGGAGCCTTATAAGGTCTATAAGGGGGGTGGTCTAATTATATTTATAGCCTAGGGAGTAGATAGAGTAAATATTAATTTTAAAGAGGCAGACTTTATATTAATTAGGTCCTTTCTCGGTGGTTTATATGCCGGGACTATACCGCTTATAGATATATATCGCTGCTTATCTGCTATAGGTTGCTAATATATATTTACTAAGGCTTACGCTTAGTAGGGCGTAGCCGGGCATAATAGGTTTTTAGATCGCTATAATATTAGGTTTGCTTTAGTGGTAGAGTGCTATTCGTATAAGGGAGGTTTTTTTCTATATATTTTAGTAGAGGACTAATATTATACGGATGGGTATATAGGGGTTAGTAGCGGTAGTATATTGGTGGTTATAGTAGAGGCAGAGGTTAGGGCTAGAGTAGGTATAGGCTTTAGGGCCGATAGGGTCCTAGTCTATCCTAATATTAGGACCAGTTATAAGAATATAATAAGAATATAGTTTAGTCTGGCATTAAATATTCTTTTAGAGATAAAGCCCCTTCGGCTAGGGTAGCGGCTATATTTATATAGGGAGGATCCTTTTGAGATAATATGCTTGATCGGTTCCCTTAGGGGCAAGGTATTAGCTATTCTATATCGGTTTTATTCTATAATAGGAGTAGTATTTATAGATATTATAAGAGATACTATAAAGAGCCTAGGTTGGCTAGTATAAGAATTCCTAGCTGACTCCTACTACTTATTTAAGGTTCTATAAAGGCGGGACTATACTAAGTGCGGGCCTTTGCAGTTAAAGTATAACTTTCTTTATCTATAGGAGACTATTAGGCAGGCCTACTCCCCTTCTAGGTACCTTTCTATACTATATCAGCCGCACCGCAGGGCTGCTGCACAGTAGGCCGCAATATATCCAAACTTAAAGCAGTTGTAGTACTATTTAGGGTATAGGGCGTTATTATAAGGTTTAGCTTTAAATATCTCTACTTAGTAGATAATACTAGACTTATAGAGCTTATTAGCAAAGTTAATAGAGTTTACGCTTATAATTAGGGGCGTATATATAGCGGTCCTATATAGGCGGCGGGGGGAGGCTTTAACGAAGCCTTTTCTATTCGCTTTAGTAAGGTTTTAATAAATTTTTTTAATTGCAATATTTGCTATATAGCTAGTAGGGAAATTCTTAATAATAAGACTAAATAAGTATCGGTTTGGTTCTACCTCCTGCCTAAAGGCAGGTCGGACCTAGGTTGTATTAGTGATAAGACTTTTTACTGCTTTTTTTATAAAGGTGATAATAGTATTGCCGCTATATAGCCTATATGCTGCGATTGCGGTATTCCTAGTGGTAGCTCTATTAATAGCATTTATAATTTCGATTAGTATTTAGTTGTATAGGACCTTACTAATACTATTGCCTTTAATTAAAATTTCCTTATAGATATATAGCAGGACCGGAAGGGGAGCGACGGTATATTAGGGTAGTATAGTAGTAGCAGCGTATCTTTATGCTGCGATATTTGCCTAGGTGGTAGCTAGCGCCTATTTTAGGATATCTTAGAGGGCCGATTTAATAGCTTTTTCAATAGTCTTTAAAATTATATTAGTAAGGGTGCCGATAGGGTCTAGGGTGGCCTTACTGCGGGCCGTATCGGCTATAGTTTTTATAATTTCTCGCACTCGTCTTAGTACTACTAGGGGGATATAATCTTAGAGCTTTTTTATCGATTCTTTAATTATAATAGCAGTAGGTTGCTTCCGCTTTTAAGCAGGTTCGGTTTCGGTCTGGTTATACTACGTACTATTTGCGATTGTGGTAGTAGGGTTATAGCGGCTGTGTATAATGCCGCCCTTATTCCCTCCGTCGATATTTATTACTTTATTCGCGCCTACCGCGCCTACTCTTTAGATGCGATGCGCTATAGGCGAGGAGGGTAAACGGACGAGAGGAAGCGATTAGGATTATTAGAATTGATTTTAGAGGCGGTTCTATGCCGCTACCTAGGTGCGGGCGAAATCGCGAAGAGTTTTTTTTTTGGCACCTATTAATATACCTACCTTATATAAAGAGGTAGCCGATAGCTTCGATTTATAACGTTATTAAGCCTAAGCTGTTTAGCCCCCAAGTTGTCGCAGGCGTTCGCAGTGGGGTTGGAGATCATATAAGACTCATCATCTAGTACATTCTCACTAGAGTTATGACAAACGGACGACCGCATACGAATGCGAATGCTATGATTCCTTTGATTCCCTATGCCTAAGGTTCAGGTTGAGCCTTCTGGGGAGCTAAACACGTTGCCAGTGCGGAACTAATTTTCCCCTCCAAGAAAGAAATTTATCCAAGTAATACAGCAGTCGGCCCGTTGAACTTTCTTAGAAAATGGCTACGTTATTAAGACTCCGTCGGGGCATCCCCTAAGCGGCCCTCGAGTCGTAATATTGGGCGGGCGCCACAATAGGTTCCGCCGTTATAGTTATCGGCTCCCGCGTTCTGCCTACTGGTTTCTTTCTCTATCTCTTATTTCTTTATTCAGGAACGGCGGATTGCCCCTTACTGACTTACGGGCCCTTCTATAAACCCTTCCAGTTATAAAGGACTGGCCCTAGGGCTACTGCGAATAGGCGTCGAATGAATATATTAAATAGACTAAGGAGGAAAGAGAGAGGGCCCGAATAGGGGCCTCTAAGTAGCCTATTTATATTTATACGTAGCATGGGCCGAGTCCTTAGCGAGCCCTCGTGACCCTATGCCGATACTCCTAAGGCTAATCGCGGGCGCAGCCCGAGTCCTAGCTATATTGTGGCGTAGGCGTAGCCTGAGCCTATAATATACCCCCCTTCTCCGCCTTAGAGTCGGAAAAATCGCCTTCTATTATCAATCAATCCTCCGCTAAGGACTAATTATATCGCCGATTACTATATCGCGATATCCTTAAATCCGTATATAGGCTAATTGCTAGGTATAGGAAGGATTCGTCTGTAACTATAGCGGATATAGCTATATAATTGATAGGAGTCGTATAGTTATTAATTGGGAATAGTATAGTAGAAGTGCGTGGAAGTTCGTCGTTACGCTGCTAGCTAAAGGTTAACTAATACAGCTAGGAATGTTATGAAAAATTTTTCGCTAGCTGCCAGCTGGAAATCTCCCTATAGTTTTTATTTTTCCTCGTTAGGGCTCTTTTCCTTCTTCCCTTCTTCTTATTAAGGCTATCAATAAGCATTAAAGGTCCCTATTATTATAAGTTTTATCCCGTATTAAGCCCGTATTGCATACTAATCGGTTGAAGTATTATTTTTATCCCGCTTATATTAATATTCCTTGCCGAATTCTATCTTTATTGCAACCGGCTGCTAATTCCTTTCGTAGTAAGATTTAGTTTAGCCTATTGTAAAGCCTATTAGTAAGTCTTAAGTCCCTATTTTTATTGCGAGCGTCTTATGCTAACCCTATTTGGAGCCTGAATATATCCTCGTCTGCCGCTAGAAGTGCCCCTATTAGGGAGGGATTAAGCCCTATTTATCCCTAGAAGCTATACCATACCGCTAGCGATTATCTCTTAGAGGGGGACTCTTTAGATGAGGAGTATTAATATGCAAAAGACGAAGAGTTTCTATACGATAGATACACTAAGCGTATATAGTCAACCGGAGAATTGCCTATATATAAGCGTTACGGGAGAGCTAAGGGGTATAAAAGCTGCGCCAATTCTTATATATCTTGCATATAGCTTGATTAGCGTTTCGCGGGGAACCCTATACTATAATACATCTTATATAGCTAGATTAAAGTAGTAAAAGAGGGGAGGGCTATTATAAAGCCCGCTCGTCCTAAGATAGATATATAAAAAGCGCGTACTGATATCCTTATCCCTGAGTTTTAGGCTTTAAATAATTAATAGTATCGCGCTTTTACTACCGAGTAGGTGGCCTTTAGTACCCCGCGTTTAGCGTTCGGGCTAAGGGATGCTACTAGTATAGTTTTTACCGTATCTATAGTATTAACGCCCTTGCGGCACTAGGCTAGGTCTATTATAGATCTTGCTCCCGTTCTGAATATTATAAGGGAGATATAAATAGAAGCCTAAGAATATTATGCTAGGATAAAATAGTATTAGGTTAGAGCTTAATATCTCCGACTGCCTTTGCCCCTATCTCGGCCCGCCCTCCTTATATATTATATAGGGGGGGAACTATCGTACGACTAGGGCGGCTAGTATTATATAGAGGCTCTACTACTACCGGTATAAGGTTATTTAGTGCAACCCCCGTAGTAGTAGGCAGACCCTACTCTATAGCCCTTTATGCCTTTGCTGTCTTTATTGCGGCTGCCTCTATAGATACTATATCGTCTGGCCCCGTCTTATTAAGGGGTCTTATCGTCTCTTAGTGCGCCCCCGCTATATTCGCCTTATAGTATCCTATAGACTCTATTATGTTATAAATGCATAGGGAATTATCCCCGTCTAATATATAGCCTATATGCGCGCCCTATCCTGTAAAGACCCCTACTACTACCGGCCTATATACTGCTATAGGAGTAGGAGGAGGCTTAGGGAGATAGAGAGTGGCCTTAAGAAGGGGCATATTAAGGTTAAGCCTATATCGGCCCCGGTTTAATTTATTATATTATGTTTTTTTTTTTTTTTTTTTTTATATATTTTTATTATTTTGTATTTTGTTTATAGTAGTAGGCGTTTGGCATTATTTATTAGTCTAATAGATCTCGTTTCGGGACCTAATTGGGCCTATTATAAGTCCTAATATCCCCCTATTTAGCCTCGAATATTTCTTATATGGTGGTATCCTTAAAGTTTTCTAGGGGTTTTTATATCGGTAAGTTATACCCTTTCTACTTTATAAGTATATTATATTTCTATCTTTAGCCCTATGCGTTCTTTGCTGTAAGTATCTCTTTAATTTTATATTCTTTATATAGGTTCGTAGAGTCTTAGGGAAGGATAAATAGGGGCCTAGGTTATATATTAGTTATTACCTAATTAAGTAATAGATTAAAAGCAGCTCGTTCGATTAGGTTAATATAGAAAACCGGATAAATGCCTTATAGGATATCAAGCTAGATATTAAGCGGTAATAGGACGGCAATAATAGTATATTTAGTAGAGACCTAATCGAGCTTTTTATATAGGCGGTTCGTTTTAATATTCTGGAGGTTTAATTATACCTAATTACTAACCTAAAAGTGCTTAGCCGGGCATTATAAACGGTTAGTAGTATCTTACTATTATTATTATATAAAGGCGATAGTAGCTTAGGCTAATTCCTATCCCTCTTTAAGGTTATTAAAAAAAAGAGTTATACGCCCCTTTAGGGTAGTTAAGCTTAGGGTTACCCCTAGAGGCAGGGCGATAATCGGAATATTAAACCTATTAAGCAATCGGTTTAGGCTAAACCTAGTAATAGATAATATCTGGTTATTTAACGCAAGTTAATATACTGCAAGATGATATGGCTAATCGTATTAATTAAAGGAAACTATAATATAGAGGACCGCTTATACTTTTTAGTTTATTCGCTCTATACTGCTATTAGTTTAGAGGTAGTATACTATTAATAGAAGTTGCTCAGTCTTAACTGATTTATATAGCGTAGACTAAAATTAGCCTACCTAATCTGAACCTCGATTGCTAATAATCTCCCTAAAGAAGCTATAAAAGCACTACTAATACTATTAAAAGCATTTTATATAGTCTTCTGCTTTTATTAAGTATATAGCCTTAAGCTAGATATACTTTAATAAATAGTCTATAATTACTATAAGGAATCGCGGGTTAGAGGTATTGCAGGCAGGAAGGTCGGTTATAAAGTCGACCGATATCTGCAACTAGAAGCGGTTTGCGATTAGTAGCGGTTGCAATAGGCCCTAATGCAATTGGCGGCTTTTATATACCTTATAGTATCGGCAATTCCGAATGTATTTTGCTACCTTAGATAATATATTATTGAAGTAATAATCCTATTGCAATAGTTGAAAGGTAGTGTTTTTCCCTAGGTGGCTCGCAATAGGCGAGTTATAGTAGTATTAGATTACTGTGGTGGTTAAGGGCTTAAACGATAGGAGCTATATCTATATCTGGTAAAGGAGCATACTGTGTGCATTTAGGGTATAATTAGTAATTTATTCTTATATTGCTACTTCTGCTAGAAATTATTATTCCCTATTCGCGATTACCATCTATTAGGCCTAATACGTACTATCTTTAGATATTATTTAGTCCTAAATAGCTTAGAGGTAGGAGTCGGCGAAGATATATAGGCTATAAGGTAGGGTAGTCTATAGGGCCGAGGTCGGTATCGTCCCGCCCTCTATCTTATCTATATTAAGTACTAAAATAGATAGCGGTTTTAGGATCTAGCTAATTCGTAGCTCTACTTTGCCTGCTTTTTATTCCTATTGAGAAAGTATATTAGGGCGTTAGGCTTATAACCTTAGCCTATACCGAAGATAGAAGTTAAAAAGCGCTAAAGTTTCGGCCTATTAGGCTTATCGCTTAGATATTTCTTATAGTCGGGCGAAATACTTTAGGTTCTTATAGTCGGTAAGGATAGTAAAGGGGGAGGCTATTAAGTAGAGTTCTACTGATTACGCCTTAAGGTAAGAGATAATAGCGAGGAGTTCCTTATTATATATAGTATAATTCCATTCTATATCCGATAAGCGAGCGGAATAGTATACAATAGGATAGAATATACTATCCTCTCTGACCTATAATAAATAGCTACTAAGGGCTATATTAGAACTATCTACCTTAAGAATTATCTTTTTATCTAAGTCCTATTAGGCGAGAACTAGAGACGATATAAAATACCGCTTAAGTGCTTAGAATACTGCCTCTTCTTCGTCTAACTATTAGAATAGGATCCCTTTTTTTATTAACCTAACTAAAGGGTTGATAAGGCAGGAGAAATCTAGAATAAAATCGCGGTAGAAGTTAGTAAAACTAAGGAAACTATAAACGCCTTTTAATTTCGTAGGTGCTTCCTAGTTTTAGATAGCCTTAATCTTTTTAGGGTTTAGGCGGATTTCCTTTCCGGCCATTACGATATATCCTAGGTACTAGACCTCTGTTAAAATCCTATAGTAGCCTACTAGGCTGCTGGCCTTATGCCCTACTGGCCTACTAACCTTCTGGCCCTTATACCGCCTCTTGGACTTATGGTAGTATTACCTTAGGCCTTTGCCTTCTACCTTAAGGATTTTCAGTGGATTATTTACTGTATATCAAGTAAGGTAGGCCTTGTTGAAAAGGTGTGGCATTGCTAAATTAGCGTGGTTGCCTACTAGCGTGGTGGCGGCCTACTAGCGTGGTGTGGCATTGCTAAATTAGCGTGGTGGCCTACTAGCGTGGTGGCTAGTCCACTAGTGTGGTGGTTAGTTACTAGTGCGGTGACTAATTACTAGTGCGGTGGTTAGGGTGGTTGGAAAGGTCGGATATAGCGGGGTTGCTGACGTATCATAGCGAGCATTACGGGGAGCTTTCTTACTGGCTACCTTGGATGCCTGGGCCCACCCCTCCTTCGTGTATATATAGGATAGCTTTTCCCCTTCTTTCTAGATAGTAGAAGGGCAGCACAATCGAGTCTGTTAATGCACTATATGCCTCTTAACTTCTTACCTTCCCTGCGTTTTCTGGTTATCTTATATTTGCCTTGCCTTTACACTTGCCTTGCTTTATAGCACTTGTATAGTCTTAGGACTTAGTGAAAAATCTAGTATTATACTAAGATTAGTTCACAGGTCGCAGACAGTCTTGTGCCATCTAGCTAGCTAGTAAGGCTCTGCTTTTATAGTGACCTTGAGAATTGCAATAGGTTATGAGCCCGGGTTTTACTTCTTTGTTTTAACCCTACCTTTTTGTGTTCACCCCTTGGTCTCTTTTGCTTATTAGTACTACTAATATAGCTATCCTTTGGTATCTTCGGCTTACCCTTATTAACTTCGGCTTACCTATTATCACCTTTGGCTTACCCTTATTACCTACGGTATTACCCTGCGGCAATCAACGGCGTACCTAACGGCAATTTACAGCGTAACCTCACGGCACTTTTAGCGTAACCTTACGTTATTTTCGGCGTAACCTACGGCACCTACGGATTTTATAGTGTGATATCTACCATACTATACCACTGTATAACACCTTTGCACCTAGTGTACGACACCTACTGCACTGTACGGCACCTGTTATACTCTTCCACTTATAGCACTTTTGGTACAGCATTTACGGCACCTTTTATATTACGGCACCTATAGCACCCACGGCACCCACGGCACCTACGGCACCTACGGCACTTACGGCACCTTTATATTACGGCACCATATAAGCACCTTGAATACCAACGCTATAATACGGACTTGCACAATGCCTACGGCATCCGTGCTTTTTTATATTGAGACCTGCCGCTATATTCTGCGGTTACCTTTTATAGTAGGCTACTAGCTACTATATTTACTAGCTGTCTAGCTAGTTACTCGGTTATTTTACTAGTTATTCGACTATTTTGCTAGCTATTTAGCTAGTTATTCCTCTGTTTTTATAACTATCGGCACCATTTTTCAACGGATTTTTAAACCCTTTTTGCCCACTATGGCAGAGTCAGGATCCTATAAGGTCCCTGAATCCGATACTGAAGTTGATACTAATGCACAGCTACAGCTAGATATGGACGATATGAAATCCCAGATGAATATACTAACTGACCTTATACAGGGCCTAGTTAGTAGGCAAAATAACGATACCCAGGCTACCCAGGCTACTAATAAGAAGCCTACTAAAGCCACTAAAGCTAGACCTTCTACTAAGACTACCACTAAAGATAATGATAGTGAAGCTGACGTTATGGAAATCGACTAACCTTCTACTCCTATAAAATATAAGGGTAAAGAGCCTATTTATACAACGCCACCAACAACTATTACCAACCAAATTAGTGATGGGGCTATTAAGGAATTAGCTAAGACTGCCAACCGCTTTAAGGAGTCCTAAAAGCTAAAAAGCCCCTATAATTTCGACCAGTGGAAGCAGGCCCTTACAATACAACTTAGGGCCTTTAAAATAGCTAATTTTGTCAACGACCCCTCTATAGCAAGGCACTTTGATGAGTCTGAGCAGGCACTTTTACTACTAATGCTAAAGAATAGCTGTGGTGAAGAAGCTGCAGAGGCTATAGACTGGTGTAATGACCCAGAGGAAGCCTACCTTTTACTGGTGGCCTAGTACTGCCACTCACCAGAAGTATAGCGGGCATACTTATACCCTACGTTTCACACCCTTACATTTACCGGTTATAAAGGCACTTTGGAGGCTTTTAACAGCGAATTTAACAGCTATATATCTCGCCTCAGAATCCTAGGTTCTAAGATCGACTCTTTTGACCAAGTTAACCAGTATCTTTGGGCTGTAGAGGGGGTATTTACCCGCTGGACTAAACGCCAACGCTCTATGATTAGGGCTTATAGCGCCCAAGGTGTTATTAACAGCAGCAAATTTAACCTCTAGTATTTTATAGTTAACCTACTAGAAGAATAGCGTTCTAAAGGGTCTAATAAGGTAGCTGCTAATAATAACCCCAAGCAGCTTAAGGCTTCCAAGGACTCTAAGAATAAAGGGTCTGCTAATGCCGCTTCTACTAATAATAATAGCAAGAATAATTCTACTAATAATAGGAAAAAGAAGTAGCAACAGAAGAAGAAATAGGACTGCAGCAAACAGCAAGATGTTGAGGCTTTTATTATAAGCAACTATAATACTCAGGATATTAATATATCTTATTCTTCTTCATCTATATCCACTGATATAAGCTATAGTGCTAAATCAGGCGGTAGGACCCCTAAGGATGCCCTCCTTTACGATACAGGCTCCACTTGTCATATTGTTAATGATAAGAAGCATTTCACTACTTTTCACCACTTTGAGAAGGATGATAAGCCTGTTATTACTACTGGTGGTGGCCCTATTTCCCCTACTGGTTGGGGCACGGCACGATTTACTGTGCTACAGGGCGTTAATCCCACCAAATAGGGTATTATAGAGCTCAAGAATGCCCTATATATTCCTACCTTAGATATTAATATTATTAGCGGTGTAAAGCACTATGCCGCTAAAGGGGTATTAATTAAAAATCAGCTTTGGTCAGCAAGCCGTAAATGCATCGGCATTTTTAACTTTGAAAAATACGGCTTTTTCCTTCCACAGAAAGGAATAGACACACCACTACTGCATCAACCTTGCAGCCATTATACTGTTACTAATAGTATAACAGTAGAGGTCCCCAGCCCTACTAACCCTGCTGATTATAGTGATCCTGAGGATACTACTATTACCCCTGTTCCTACTACTGCAACTAGTAAGGAACCTGTAGAGGCTACTAGCCCTACTACCAACTCTCCCGCTATTACGACTAGCGAAGAGCCCGCTATTACGACTAGCGAAAATCC
This sequence comes from Ustilaginoidea virens, assembly GCF_000687475.1. NCBI lineage: Eukaryota > Fungi > Ascomycota > Sordariomycetes > Hypocreales > Clavicipitaceae > Ustilaginoidea > Ustilaginoidea virens. The sequence continues at coordinate 1,601,519 of NC_057317.1, read as the reverse complement.
CGTAGTGGCTACTAGCCCTACTCCTGCCCCTGTAGCTGCTGATACAGAATATCAGAAGTTATTACAGTTAGCCGGCATTTGGCATGTACGGCTAGGGCATATAGGTATTCAGCTACTTAAAAAGACTTGTGCTAATACCCCTGGTCTTCCTAACCTTAATAAGGTTAAAGATGCTGATTTTCGCTGCCTAGCCTGTATACAGGCTAAAAAGGTTAGAAGACCTTCTAAAGATGCGATTCCAAATCCAGCTAAATGCCTAGATATTATAGAAGGTGATACTTTTGCTATATCACCTATGCCATATAACAAACGACCTGTTGCCCTTATATTAGTGGACAGAAAATCCCGATTTCGTTGGCTATACTTACTGCCTAATAGGGAAGGCACTATTGTATTTAAAGCATTACAGAGCTTTATACAGAGCCTACAGGTCAGATATGGTAAAACGCCTGTTGAATTCCACTATGATGGTGGAAATGAAATCAACAAAATGCTTAGTGATTGGCTTGTCGAACAGGGTATAACTTTTAATATATCTTGCCCTTATATTTACGAATAAAACGGCCTAGCTAAGCGGTCCATTAGGGTTATAGCTGATAGGCTACGTGCTACTATGGCCTGGTCAAGGCTTCCATCTAACCTCTGGTCTGCTGTAATTACTGGCGTTGTTATGCTAGTAAATATAACAGCTGTTACTAATAGACCTTCTAGCCCCTATTAGGAGCTATTAAAGGATTATGACCATATTACGCCGGAGCACTACCCTGATCTTATTAACCTTAGGGCCATTGGAGCAGCTATTGAAGTACTTATACCACACGAAAAGCGTGTAAAAAGCCGCAAATTAGCGCCCCGTACCGAGCCTGGTAGGCTCCTTGCCACTCTAGGTAATAATACTTACCTAGTCTACCTTCTAAAGAAGAAGGTTGTTACTAAAACAACTTTTATTACCTTTATTCATCAAAATGAAGGTATAGGCCCTATTTCTAATGGCCTAGAAGGAGACTTTCACAGAGGGCAAAATACAGGTTCAGAGGGGGTATTTAGCAGAGAACCTGCTATTTTACTGGATGACCTAGAAAGCATTCCTGACCCTACTAACTCTACTAACCTTACTAGCATTACTAACACTAATGCTATACCGGATGACCTGGAAAGCATGCCGGACCCTACTAATACTAGCGTTATTAATACTAATGCTACCTTGGATAACCGTCCTACCTTGGATAACCGTCCTATATTACAGTCCCCGGCTACTGCAAAGGATGACCTTATAGATATCCTTACTAGCCTTACTCCTGCCGACCTTGCTGGCCCTGCTGGCCCTGCTGGCCCTGCTATACCTGCTAGCCCTACCGACCCTACTAGCCCTACCGACTTATTCCCTAATCAGGATTTATACCACCTGATATGGGATTCCTGCTATGCAGCTAAGCGTAAGCTAGCTAAAAAGGCCCCTGATGGTACGTCTAATAGCTGGAAGGATGTGCTACGATGCCCTGAAAAAGAAAAAGACCTTTGGATAAAGGCACTATTTAAGGAATTCGAGCAGCTTTTGGATACTAAAGTTTTCCAGTTTATTCCTAAGTCTAGCGTTCCTATTGATAGGAAAATTATACGCAATAGGCCTGTTTTTCGGGTTAAAAAGGATGCTAATAATCAGCCTATAAAATATAAGGCTAGATTAGTTGTCAAGGGCTTTATGCAGGTCGAAGGAAAGGACTTCCAGCATACTTATGCTTCTACCTCTATCCCACCCACCTGGAGGGTTATACTAGCTTTAGCTGCTAGTAATAACTGGGAAATAGAGCAGATCGACTTTATAGGCGCCTTCCTAAATAGCGAACTTTCTGAGACTATTTATATGGATATCCCTGACGGATTTCTTGAATTTACGGAAAGTCTACTAACTGATAGCAAGCTTTGGTCTAATATACAGCGCCAACGGCTACTAACTTTACTTAAAGAAGCTGGATTTAACCCTTCTATTAAGCAAGCTATCTTGCTAAAGAAGGCCCTATACGGGCTAAAACAAGCACCCCGCGAATGGCAATACCGGCTAAAAGACCTGATTTCTAGTGAAGGTTTTTTACCTTTAGCTTCTGATGCTGCCGTCTTTTATAATAAGCAAACCAGCACCTTTATCGTCACCTATGTTGACGATTGCCTATTAGTTGGTCCAAATATAACTTATATTAACCAGCTAAAAAGGAAATTCCATAAGGTCTATGCTATAGAAGACCGCGGTCCGGCTTCCTTCTTCCTAGGTGTACAGATTATACGAAATAGGAAGGAAGGTCTATTGTGGCTATACCAAGCCCAATTTATAGCAGAGGTTTTAGCTAAATTCGGCTTACAGGATACTAAACCTCAGCTTATTCCACTTCAACCAGGGATTCTAAATGAATCTAGTGGAAAAGATCTTAGCCCTACTGATCAGAGCCTTTATCAGAGCCTTACTGGCACTATAATGTGGCTTATGATGATGACTAGGCCCGACCTAGCATTTCCTATCCAATACCTTTCTCGGTTTATGTCGAAAGCAACTAATGTGCATCTAAATGCTGCAAAAGGCAGCTTTAGTTACCTTAAAGGCACTGAGAACCTAGCTATTTGCTTTAGTGCTACTAAAAGCAACCAACAGCCTATTATAGCCGCTTATTCTGATAGCGACTTTGCTGGCTATAAAGAAACCTCTAAATCTACTAGAGGCTTCCTGACTACTATTAATAGTGGTCCTATTAGCTGGCGTTCTAAGCGAGCCTCTTTAGTAGTGCTATCTACTTTAGAAGCTGAATCTGATGCATTACTTGAGACTATCCGCGAGGTACAGTGGCTTTCTAACCTTTGTAAGGAGCTAGAAATTGATATTTTACGCCCTATACCGCTATACTGCGATAACCAGGGCTCCATTTCAAATTCTAACGACCCTAATCAGCACGCTCGCACTAAGCATACGCTATTAAAATTCCGGTATATTAGGGAGCAAGCCCAGCTGGGCTTGGTTAAAATTACCTATTTACCTACTAATAGTATGCCTGCTGACGGTCTTACGAAGCCACTGCCGGGCCCTAAATTTACTAGGTTCCGCGAGTTACTAGGTCTTAGGGCCTGCTAACTTATACTAACTTACTTTTACTAAGGTTTTTCTTATGTTTTTCCTTAGCACTTTTTACTGCATTTTCTTTCCCTATCCTTTATACGATTAGCTTGCTACTACAGTAGCTAATCAGAGGGGGTGTTAAAATCCTATAGTAGCCTACTAGGCTGCTGGCCTTATGCCCTACTGGCCTACTAACCTTCTGGCCCTTATACCGCCTCTTGGACTTATGGTAGTATTACCTTAGGCCTTTGCCTTCTACCTTAAGGATTTTCAGTGGATTATTTACTGTATATCAAGTAAGGTAGGCCTTGTTGAAAAGGTGTGGCATTGCTAAATTAGCGTGGTTGCCTACTAGCGTGGTGGCGGCCTACTAGCGTGGTGTGGCATTGCTAAATTAGCGTGGTGGCCTACTAGCGTGGTGGCTAGTCCACTAGTGTGGTGGTTAGTTACTAGTGCGGTGACTAATTACTAGTGCGGTGGTTAGGGTGGTTGGAAAGGTCGGATATAGCGGGGTTGCTGACGTATCATAGCGAGCATTACGGGGAGCTTTCTTACTGGCTACCTTGGATGCCTGGGCCCACCCCTCCTTCGTGTATATATAGGATAGCTTTTCCCCTTCTTTCTAGATAGTAGAAGGGCAGCACAATCGAGTCTGTTAATGCACTATATGCCTCTTAACTTCTTACCTTCCCTGCGTTTTCTGGTTATCTTATATTTGCCTTGCCTTTACACTTGCCTTGCTTTATAGCACTTGTATAGTCTTAGGACTTGGTGAAAAATCTAGTATTATACTAAGATTAGTTCACAGGTCGCAGACAGTCTTGTGCCATCTAGCTAGCTAGTAAGGCTCTGCTTTTATAGTAACCTTAAGAATTGCAATAACCTCTTTTATTATAAAGTCGCACTTATTAAGATCTAAATTTAGGCCGGCCTTTTGTAGTTATTAAAGGATTTCCTTAATGCGCCCTATATAGTCCGCCTTTATTCCCCTAGTATAAATTAAGATATTGTTAAGGTAGGCGGTTATAAAGTCTCCTAGTATATTCCCTAAGGCCCTATTAATATATCTTTAGAAAATTATAGGGGCCCCAGTCAGGCTAAATAGTATAACGAGCTATTTAAATAGTCCAAATTGTATACAGAATACAGTTAAGTATTTATTGCCCTCTGCAATATATATCTTATAGAATATTATATATATATTAACTTTAGTAAACTATTTCGCCTAGGATAAAGATCGTAAGGTCTCTTTAATTAAGGGGAGGGGGTATTGGTCTTAGACTATAACCTTATTAAGGGCCTAGTAGTCGATGCAAAAACGCTACCTATTATTCCCTTTTCTAGCTAATAAGACTAGTGCTACTACTAATAAGGAGCTCGTATAGATCTATCTTTTATCTATTAGGTTAATTACTTATCTTCAAACCTTAAGTAAGTAGTCTCGTGGCATATTATATAATAGGCCCTAAGGTAAGTCTAGCTGGCTCCTATCTATAGTCTTTTTAAGCCGGATATAGTAGTCTAATATACCCTAGTGTAGAGGGAGACTAGAAGCCTTCTCCTTATTAAAGAGGTTGGTAAATTCCTATAATTCTATTAGGAGTACCTATGGCTCCTACGATTATAGGGCAGAATCTTAATAAGGTAGTAGTATAATGCGGAGGATGCGTATTATCTCCTATAAGCTTATCGCAATAAAGGAAGTCGATCGGTCCCTAGAGCGTTTCGCCCGCTTTAGTATACTATAGAAGACCGAGCTAAGGATATTTACCGCAATTAGACCCTATTGCCTTCTCATCGATTCCTTAACGATAAAGCTACCTACCGATCCGATCTTTAATTAGTATTACTTCGCCTGCAGTATGATATTATAGTACTCTATCTAAGGTATCTTAAGGATAATATCGCAGGTAAGGCCCAGGATAACATAAAGTATAATTATAGACGGCTATCTATCGATATCGATCGCTATATAGATAATATAGGTGATAGAGGAATATATTACCTTGCGTTCTCCTAAATAGCTTTAAATATCTACTGCCGTTCCGATTTTCCTGCGTTATAATAGGCGGATAGGTTAGAGGCCTAACCATTATACTATCTTTTCGCTTATAGCGCTATAGTAATTATATCCCAAGTCGATTAAGGTATTAATAAAGGTATAGGATTTATATAAGATTGGTACTAAAAAGGGGTATCTATTTATTTGTTTTGCGATCTCCTTTAATTCCTTTTATAATTAGGCTAGGGTCTATATGTATATCTTAAGCCTTCTAATAAGATTAGGTTTAAGGGCTATTCTTTTTCCTAATCTTTATCGCTATTTTTAACCTTTACGATTTATAAGTTAAGCGAGGCTATTTTAGCTATATTGGGTCGGATTATTGGCAATAGGTAGTATATAAATGTCTAATGATTGGGAGAGCTATATCGAAGATAAAGACCTTTCTTCTTACGATCTTTATGCTATTCTTTAGAGACCTATATCGCCTTAGGTATACGCTAATTACCCTTTAAGTCTAGCTTATTAATACCTAATATTTATATATCGCCTTTAGAATCCTAGGCGTATATCGGTTGGGAATAGGTTAAACCCATATAGTGATTAATAGTTAAGTTAGTCTTAATATTAATAGCAATTTATTAGTAACGGTCTACCGCCGAATAATAATCGTAATAGGAGACCCTAAAACTAATAATCTTATTAGCTATATAAGCGTTAAGCGCCGATTAGAGGTATTTAAGCTTAACTTCCTTAGGCTAACTAAAACCGCTAATAAGCATAAGTTTTTCCTCGAATCGTATAAAGAAGGCGGTAAAAGGTTCTTTAGGGCTCTAGTATAAAGAGTACTTAAGCTTAGTAATAGTGCGATCCTATCGGTATAGGTCTTTAAAAAGATGTTAAAGGTATTTAAAGAACTTTATTATATTATAATCGTAAGCTGTACTATTCTCGAAAAAGGCCGCGACCTATAATTAGACTATAGATAAAAGGTTCTAGAAGATAAATATCTATTAGGTTTTCTCGTCCTTAATAAATTCCTTATCGACCTTGAGCTTATATTACATAAAGGTCCGCTAGGCTATAAATATAGCCTTTTTGCTATTAAAGGGGTCCCCTATCGGGATCGGCTTACGTTTTAGCTGAGTATCCTAAGCCGTAGGGAGGGGGGCATTTTATTATACGATTAGGGCTAATTGGGTGGCATTTTAGGAGCTATTTGACTGGTTCATAAGGAGGGTCTGCAGTAAGGCGGCAACGGTAGCGAGGTATTGCATATTAGTCTGCATCTACGCCTTTATCTATTATAACCCTAATGCAAGCTACTCTATTCGGGTATATATATTACATCGGGAGCGTCTTGGTCTTAGGTTATTTGTACCCGTTTCTCCAGGTGTACTTATCTCGATATCTTATATAGCCTATATTATCGGCTCCATAATGTGAGGTTATAATAGTAAGGCTGAGAGAGTCTATTTAAATGTAAAGGACTGGCCCTAAGGCTACTGCGAATAGGCGTCGAATGAATATATTAAATAGACTAAGGAGGAAAGAGAGAGGGCCCGAATAGGGGCCTTTAAGTAGCCTATTTATATTCATACGTAGTACGGGCTGAGTCCTTAGCGAGCCCTCGTGACCCCGTGCCGATACTCCTGAGGCTAGTCGCGGGCGCAGCCCGAGTCCTAGCCACATTATGGCGCGGGCGTAGCCCGAGCCTGTGACACCAGTCCAGTCAAAATGCTCCCCCCTTCGTCCCATTTTCTCGGCAAGGAAGCATATGATTCGACGAAAGTAATATTGAATTCGCCTTTTCGACCTATTCCGCTCATTCTCTGCAACCTGATTCAGTCCAGCTTTGTATTGGCCGCAGAAGCAGTTTAATTTCAATACGGAGTCATTTTCCACGGATCCCGAGCCTTGGTTGTCATTAGTTCATTAGCTTTGGCATCTGGCAGCCAAGTTGTGCAGTTAAGGAGCCTTTCCATAACGGAGATCAGCACAGCCATAACCACCGCAGCTTGGGTAGACTGAATGATTGACCAGCACCTTCTCCTCCTGAAGAACCGCCCTTATAAACGCAGGGTGGCCTTCCTCATGTCCCCTATTACTGGCTTATTGATCGGCGCTGCAATCTACAGAAAGGTAGACTCAGCAACTGCCATAGCGGTATCGGGAGGGGGAAAGCCGCTCGTCATTATAATATACGTTCTTTCACCTGCTGAAGAGGCTATACTGGAAGAGTCACCTGCATAGTTGTAATGGTGATTATGCAGTGTTTTAAAATATTTGTGTTATGGCCGGGCCGGGGCGTGTCCTCGAATATTGGAGTTTCTGTTTTAAGAACATGGGTAGCTGCACGATGTGCTGCCGTCTTTCCTTTGCTCCCTCCTCTTTTTCCTCGTATTGGTGGGAGACTCAAAAACAATGTGTTTGCTAAATCGCAAAGTCCTTCGTCAACCTTCAGCTTGTTATAGACGCTACGATAACGACATTTCCGTCAGTAGTAGATGGATGAAAAACCTCAACTCAACGTCTGAGAAATAACATTCGCTCTGTGACAAGATTAGGCGACATAGAATCGGTACCAGCAGCAAACAATGGACTTGGTCTCAACTTTGATCAAGAAAGGCAGAGAAGGCAGAGCCCCTTCACTTTGTTCGGGTCAAGGTTTATTTTAAAACAAAAAAAAAATAGAACTGTAGTCTTCTTAATACGGGCAGGGTGTATAAGAATAATAGGAAAAAAATCCCATAGAAAAAGAAACGTCAACCTAAACTCATTCGGGAGCCAGAAGGCAGTTTGGTTAAAGGCCAGGCTGGGGGGTCCTGGAGAAATCAGTGGGCTCCTCCGTACGGAGTACCAGACCGCTGCGGGGGTACGGAGTAAGGTGCCTGTCAACTGCCAAGAGAGGCACTGCAGACTAGGCCATGCTCAGCCCAGTCCCACAACCCGTGGCTTCCAGTCCCCACTAAACCTCAGTGCTGCCTAAAATATGTAACCTCAGAACTGACTATAGGCACCTCGAACCGCACACTATCCTTCTTGATTGCGTCGACGAATCCGTCAACAATTCCCAATGCCCGTGCTCACAATCCGCCAAGATGCTACCATTGACTCAGCCTTGTGCCACTATCACTTGTGGCGCGGAAAGACGACCAGGCAGATACACACTAGTCAGAAGTACTCCATCACAAACTCCTCAAAACTTGTGTGGATTTGTTTCCTGACGCGCACCTCCAGGCAGCACAGCGTCATTCCGCAAAAATGCTCGCTTGGTAATGTTCTTTTTGGATTAGCGTCGAGACGGCGGGCGGGTGAAGCGTCCAAGAAGAAAGCTTGACTCAAAGTAGCTGTCATGCGGAGCGAGAGAGTGGACCATTGACACCAAGTTCGGCGTGCAGCTTTTCAGCTCCGCCAAACCGTCCGTCAAATCCTATCCTATAAAGCTACTGTCAACCCTTTCAAGGATTGAACAACATCCACGGAGTAGTCTTCATCATCACCAGAAGGACTATCGATATCTCAGCATGAAGCGCGATTGACTCATTCATGTCCTTTAACAACCAGAACAACAACAGCATCAACCTTGTTCAACTTGTTCGGTACATTCCACTCGGTTCGCTGCTGGCTGAGCTTCATCGTTCAAGTAGTTTGACCTTTGGTCCCCAAACAACTTTCCTATCTTTTTCTCCAATCAGGTAGAAATCAATCATGTCTACTTCACAGCTGCCTCAGTTGCCCGCTACCCATGCGGATTTGGTGAAGTATATTGCAGGGAACGCCGACACTCCCATGGTTGAAATCTTGAAACCATATCGCCACTTTGAAGCCCGCCTTCGCGAGACTTACGCTCAAGACCGTCAAAACTCAATTCTCGAGGACCCATATCTAAATGTTATACCACTGTTCAATGAACACACATCAATGATTACCACGCGGGCAAGAAATTTATCGGCTGAATCGGAAAATGAGAAATCCAAATATATCATGCCCTTGCCCGAGCACAAGCGACGACCTCATGGCTCCCCAGCTACAGTGGCCGATTTTGCTGAGTTCAAGCACAATTTCAACACTTTCTCCGAGTCTTCACTGGCCGAGTTGGATTGGAACAACGTAGTCGCAGCCGGTTCATCGGTTGTTAACTGCCTCCTCCCTGTACCACGAGAGTTCAAGGTGTCAAAGCGGAAATTGCGGGAGTACTACCACGAGAAGTTTTGCCCAGCATCTGATGTGGATCTGTTTCTTTATGGTTTGACCCATGAACAAGCCATTGACAAGATTAAGCAGATTGAGCGTGCTGTTAAAGACGCTCTACTCAACGAAGTCACTGTGGTTCGTACCAAGTATGCTATCACAATAGCCAGTCAATATCCTGTCCGACACATCCAAGTGAGTTACTGATTTCCGCGCCCTCACACAGAGAGCCTCACTAACGCCGATATGCAGATTGTTCTTCGGGTTTACAAGTCTGTCAGCGAAATCTTGACAGGATTTGATATTGACGCGGCAGGAGGTGCATTCGACGGCAAACAAGTTTACGTTACTCCTAGAGCCTTGGGTAGCTATATAACCCAAATCAATCATCTGGATCTCTCTCGTCGAAGTCCATCTTACGAGAATCGTCTTTCCAAGTACTCGCATCGAAATTTTGAGGTCTTTTGGCCGGAGCTGGACCGGGCCAAGGTCGATCCCACTATATTTGAGCGCAGTTTCCGGAGGACTCTAGGACTTGCCAGGCTTTTAGTCCTTGAGAGACTGCCAACCAATCATGCCAGGGAGACCTATCTTAACAGGCGGCGGACTGAGTGCGGTCGCCCAGCCAGATCCCGAGCATTTATGCCCATGCGCGGCAACATTAAAGATAGTCACGAGGATGAAGTTGCCGACTGGCTCTCGGCGGAAGAGGATGTCAGCAACTACCATACATTTACAGTTCCTTATGGCCAAAAGTTCAACGCAAAACGCATCGAAAAGCTATGTTACACCCGAGATTTGCTTTTGAACGCTGAGTGGAATCAGCCCAAGGATCGTAAAGTATATCTACATCGACATCCCGCTTTCTTCGGGCGTGTTGAAGATGTAATAGAGGATTGTTGTGGTACTTGCCCGAAGCCTGCTACTGCCGAAGAAGTCGAGACTGCTCAGAAAGAAGCCGAGATTTACATTTCTGGCAGGGTTTCTTTCCTGATTGACGATCCAGGCCGTCAGCAAATTGGGTCTTTCAACCCTTTGACCGAGAAAGACTGGACAGATATGGCCTATGTCGGGAACACTGCTCGGCTTTGCCAGTCAATTGTCGATGGTGACGTCGAAGACATTCTCAACTGGCTTTCTAAAGAGGGTGCCGATCCCAATAAACGAGACTACACCGGTCGTTCTCCGCTCCACCTTGCCGTCATGACGTCGACTCCTGAAATTGTCAAGTTGCTTGTTGACCATAGATCTCGTTTGACTGCTCGCCTCGCCGATGGCAAAACAGCACTGCATCTTGCCGCCGCTCGCGGTAACGTAGAAATGATCAGAATATTGATGGATAAAAGCATCGAAAACGAGGAAGAAGACGAAGAGAGGCAACTCAGGCGTCGCAGAGCTACCCACGAATGCAAACGTGAAGGTGCCCCGAAAATCACCCAAGAAACAGCGCGCGCGGTTGAAAAAGATAGGGCCAGCGAACAAGAAGAAGATACTGACGAAGACGACGAACTTTACGGGGAGCTCATGGATGGCAATAAAACCGATTTTGATGCGCAGTCGTTGGCCACCGGCTCTTTTGTCCATATTTCAAAAAAGAAGAAGATATCTGATCTGATTCCAGACGAATCAGAAGATGAGCCGGACTACTTTCAAGTTGATGTGCTCGCCTGGGATACCCCATGCTCTCCTCTTCATTTGGCTATCGTCGAAGGCCATGAGGAAGCGGTCAAGTTGCTATCCGACGTAAGTCCATTACCAACAGTTCTCTATTACACGCAGGATTCTAACAAAGTCGTACCAGTATGGAGCAGATTCCATTCTACCCATCAAGTTCCTCAGCAACGACTGGTCAGACACCGCGGCACTGCTGACGCTTACACTGGCGTTGAGACTTCCGAGAGGCAAAGCCATCTCCATGGCTCGTCTTCTCCTCCAACTCGGCGCCACTTCATCCCAAGCCGATGCTCAAGGTTGTACTGCCTTTTATCGTTACCTTGAGCACGGCGATACCGAGCTTGTCGACGTCCTTTTGGAAAATGATAAGATGGGGGTGAAGACCGCAATTAACCATATTGTATTTGGTGAAAAAATCTGGAATCCGGAAGCTACGTCGCCTTTGCATGAAGCCGTGCAACATGGTGACCCGATCTTGGTCCTCAAGCTTTTGAACGCTGGAGCCCTTCCTGAAGCCGATTTTGAGTCATGGCTGAAAGCCGCCAAATTTGCGGGCAGCCTATCAAGTAATCTAGGAGATCTGGAAGCCTGTAAGGACGTATACAAGAGATCTTACGAGTCTCCAGTATGCGCCGCCATACGCTGCGGAAATACAGTTGCCGTGAGGCAGCTTCTGGATAATAATGCCGACATCAACGCTTTGACGCACAACACAAATGACGCTTTCACCCGGAACTGGATGTGGAAATACGTAAAAGGCACCACAATCATTGACCTTGTGCGCGACATGATTGAAATATTATGCGATTACAAGGAAGGAAAATCAACACTGCCTAAAGCTAGCTTGCAACCTGGGTTGGATGCTTATCTCGATCGAATTGAGGCTGGCACATATAAGCGTTGGGTGGTTTCGCAAGATGTTCAAGAGAAAAAGAAGTTATTCAGCGCCAGCACGAAAACTTATCAAAAGACTCTTCGGAATCTCGGGAAATTCAAAGGCGTATCTGAGAAATCAGATGCCATCGGAGAAATGCTAAATGACTTCCGGTCCCTTGAACAGAATATGCTGTCCAGGGGAGCAAAGACATTTGAGGAGCTTTACCCCAAGATCGAGTGCGAGAAGCGTAAGAAGAGGGACACGGATGATGACAAGGAGGACGACGAAGCCAAGGATTACGCCTTTAATTTCGAGTTCAAAACTGACAATGATATGACCGAAACGAGACGAGATGGATATATTGAGCTGTAAGCTTCCTCTTTTCTCCGAATTCTTCCCCTTTCAACTACTCTCTTTTTTTTCCCCTTTTGCGTCGGTGATTTGCCGCTGATAAGTGCCGCAGCATGGAAGCTGCCTGGTCTGGGAATCTAGACCGTATCAAGGAATTAACTTTACAAGCCTGGGGAATGGATAAAGAACAAGCTCCTCTGAAAATCGCTATTAGTGACAACTCGAACAATTCTCCGTTCTCTCTTTCTTTTCTGCACGGTAGATACGAAATCTCTCGGACCATTCTCGAGATAATGAAAGCTCAGTGGTCTCCTCCAGAAAAGGATCAAGTTCGGTATAAGATGAAGCAAGAGCGACAAGATTCTGATTTTTCGTATGATAGCGACGAGGACAGTGCAGATGGTGAGCCACAGATTGAATCTGAACTTGTCGGCAACGACTTCACTATCGAGAACATTGGTCAGATTTCCATGCAGGTGAAATCGCACACCAAGCCCTTGCAGCATGTTTTTGACGCATGGTCGGTATTCACTGTCAAGGATGGAAAACCGTCAAGAATCGATTGCAGGCAGCACACGCTGTTTCAGCACGTGATGGAGGCAGACGATGTAACTGGTATGAGAGTATTATTGGATATCGCTCAGCAATTCAGTGAAGACCAGCAGGCTCCGGACGACGATGAAGCAGAATATTCGAGTTTCACTTTCCCTGAACGGGACTTCCGGTGGGCTGTTGAGCACGGGAAAACGCAGATGCTCTCTCTTATTATCAAACGTACCGGAGCTGGTATTCCTCTAGATGACCTGGTGAAGAAGAGCGGTTTGGAGGTGAAAGAAAAGCCGCGCTTTTATCAAGGTCTCACTGTTTATGGAAAGAAGCGGTAAGTTTTCAATCATGCACGCCTTGCCTTTTAATTCTCCGTCGACGACGACGACTAGCTAACAAACGATGTTGTGGATCCGCAGAAAGGATTGGGCAAATGCTGGCCGAAATACTGTTAGCCGAACCAGTGGCATGAAGACACCTCCCCTTCTTCACGCCGCACTGGGAGGTTCTGTTGATGGCGTAGAATTCTTTTTAGGAGATAGGCCGCACAGACTCTATACCGAGTTTGGCAAGTCGAAGACTGCTCGTGAAGATGCGAGGTATAGACATTTGAGGGAAAGCCCAGGTGGTTTTGACCGAGCGATTTCAAAATGGTTGGGTGCTGATAGTAAGCGATTTCCTTTCCCGTTGCTCTCTGCCGTGACTTGAGTGCTGATCACAGTTGAGCTAGATGACCTGGTCATTCATTGCGCCGTTTTGGGCCACTGGAAGAACTCTGACGTCGTCGATTACCTTGTCAACAATTGCCCCGAGTATCTCGAAAAGAAGACTTCTGGTGGAGAAACTCCTCTCATGGTAGCATGTAGGCTTGGTAGAACCGAATTCGTCAAAATACTCGTCGATGCTGGTGCGGATCAGTCGACCCGAAATTTGAAGGGGGAAAATATTCTCCACGCCTGCCTTGCTTTGCTACCCAAGGCTTCTCAGCTCAAACCTATGCTCGACTTATTCGATCCGGAGCTTCGAAGTCACCTCTTTTTGCAGCGCAAAAACTTGACTGAAAATGGGACAACGCCGCTTCACACTTGGATAAGCCAGGTGTCGGGTCTGGGCCCGACGGGTGAGAATGAGGATCGACGCGGCTGGCGGTACCGAGACTGCAGATATGGCCAGGTGAAGGCGTATAAAGACATCAAGGACATGGTCGAGACGATCAAGCTTCTGCTGCAGTACACCAAAGGCGAAGAGCTTGACATGATGAATGGGGCGGGAGAAACATGTCTTCACACCGCCACCAAAAGGGACATGCTTGCTCTTGTCAAAGTCCTAGTTGACCATAAGCCCCAGCAACTGTATCGGGAAAACGCCGTTGGCCGTACGCCTGTTGAAATTGCCCACGACGGCCTGATATCTCATGCCTTGTCGCGGCCTAAACATCCTCGGATTGACAGGGACGAACGCGTCTCGAAGTTTATCAGTAAGAGCACAAGCGCATGCAAGAATGGGAGGAGCATTCCGAGCGACGTTAGCTTGCTCAATTTGAACCTCGCTCAGCTAGGTTTGAGTGGGGAATACAGTGCCGAAGATGCAGCTCTTATCCTGCCGTCACTGGGAATCGGTGAGGGGAAGCTGAGAAGCAGGTTGCCAAAAGGCAAACTCAAATCTGTCATTTTGGATATCATGACTACTGCAATGTCCAAACATACGGGTAAGAGACGCCTGGTGAGTCTCAATGAAGCCAACGACGTGGCTAGAAGACTGGGTGAGAAGCACACTAGTTCTCGTTACTTTAGCGTCGAGTCCCGCAAAGATGAAGAGGACGAAGCTGCTTCAGATGATGGAAAGAATGGCGATGAAAAAGGTGACTTTGTCACAAAACAGCTGGCGGATCGGTTGTCAAGCGGATGGTTGGCAAAGAAGGACAGCCATGTCGACGGAGACGGTGAGAGTGACGCCAATGACGACGACGACGTTGACGACGACGATGATGACGATGACGACGACGACGACGACGACGATTGATTGATTGATTGATTGATTGATTGATTGATTGATTGATTGACTCCGCTTGGGGCTGTAACAGGGAAAAAGAGTTCTCTAGCAAAACTTGCGTGGTGACTGACTATGATATCGGATGGACGAGTGGCGTACATATGCTTCTTTACTACTGCGTAAGACGGCTTCGCTCCATACAGACGGAACAGTCTCCATGGCAAACTTGATAAATCCAAAAAACAACCTTCCTCAAACTCCAATATGACATATATGTGATGCCTTTCTCTGTAGACGCTTCTTCACATCCTGCATGTACACGTACATGGTACACGTCCTCAACCTGCATCGCGTGGTTTGCGCAAGAGACAAGCGACGGTCATACATAAGTCATGAGACATAGACGACTGCTGCTGCTACTGCGGGTGATCCATCACCCCAAAGGCCGACGATGGCCATGGCGAATCCAAGCGCAGCAAGGCCAGTCCGTGCTAGGTAACCTCTAGTAAGAGACTCGACCTGGATCCTGACATCCTCGCCATTGACATCCTCTACTTCCTCCTCGCTCGCAGCTTCACTGTGGACATCGCCCAAAACTTCGTAGCTGGCTTCCATTTTCGCACGAGCGGCAGGAGAAGGCTTCTTGGCTTCGTGCGCAGCAGTAGGGCGTGGCACAGCTTTCGGCAACAGGCGTGGCACGGCAGTCGACAGGACAGCGAGAACGGACGTGTAGAAAAGATAGGGATGACGAGAACGACGGGGCGAAAGGATAAAGGCTAGGAAGAGCGGCACGGAAGAGAGGGACGTCAGGGTAAGTAGGGGAGCCCGCAGGTTGGCTGTGAGAGCAGCAACGGCCTGCGAGGCAGATGCTGAAGACGGGAGATGCAAGAGAGTCGGAAGCAAGACGGTAGAGACATTGTAAGATACGCCCTGGTATGGCCTGTTAGCCCAGATGACTCCTTCTCAGAGGGTGGAGCCGGAACACCGTCCCGTGGCCTTGTTCTAGTTGGCTTCAACCCCGGGGTCGTTGGTCGTTCAGCAAGCATCGTTTTCAAGACGGGACGGGACTGCGAAGCAATCCCTCCCAGCGGGAAAGACGCATGTCGCCTCATCGCCCTCGGGTAGAGATTGGATACGGGCGTGAAATCGAGATGATGGACCGAGCAAGTGGCAGGGAAAGCGGGGAAAAGTAAAAGCAGCTTCATCGCGTACCGTCAACAAGCCCAGAGAAATGGTGCCCACGAACTTGAGGGCCGAGACCGCTCGTGCGCCCGCGCAAACCATCGCGGTTACTGGAGGGGATTCAACAGGCGGCGGTTTCGACAACAGGTGAGGAGGACGAGCCCGAGGAGCCCGAGGAGCGTACGAGGGTGATGATGTGACGATGGGAAAAGGTAGATGCCAGCTACGTTGGACCTTTGTTGGGCAAAGAGGGGTGCCAAGTGTAACGGAGCAGCCAGACATTGGGTGATGACGAGCATCTCTTCGCTAGCAGAACCCGCTTAGGCTTGCTTTCAACGGGGGGGGCTTGGACGGGGCTTGGACCAGGTAGGTGGCTTGTGACTCCGCGTCTTGTGGCTTGTCCCTTTGTCCCCATCAATGCTTGGTAAGCCGAACAAGGCCAGCGAACAAATGATTGGCCAGGGCTGCTGACGTGGGGGGGGGGGGGGGGGGGCTTTATCTACTCTGCGCGTCAAGCGAGCTTTTTTTTTTTTCCCTCCCTTTTCTTTTCATCAAGATTTTCTCGTTTCAAAAAAAACGACTCCTTGAAAAGGTAAGCCCTTGGCCCCCTTGTTGTTTCCCAGCTCAAGAATGAAGAAGAAGAAGAAGAAGAAGAAGAAGAAGAAGAAGAAGAAGAAGTGAAAAACAAATCTCG
Source organism: Ustilaginoidea virens (assembly GCF_000687475.1). NCBI lineage: Eukaryota > Fungi > Ascomycota > Sordariomycetes > Hypocreales > Clavicipitaceae > Ustilaginoidea > Ustilaginoidea virens. Next base: position 1,584,904 of record NC_057317.1, on the reverse strand, counting down.
AAAAATGATGAATTGTTGTGTTTCTACAAAACCCTCCATATAATCTTAGGAAGAGCCGTCTGAGACCCCCCCTTGGGTGTGATTGCCTCGCAAGTTTCTTTGCGAGTGCAAAAGCACTCCTCGACTTGCGACCTTTCTCCCCGCCAACGAGTTTTTCGATCCCATGGCTACGACAAACTGGTCACTGCTCTACCGCATCGCCACGTGCGTGTTTGCAGGGTGCTGGGGCTTTTGCGGATCCTCGTTGTCGGGCTGGTTGGATGCGGTAGGGGGTGGTGGTGCTTATAACCTGGGTTTCTGAGACGAGATTCGTTTACTGGTTTGCCTAAACTAGTTTCTGCCAAGTCCTTGTTTTCTCGTTGCGCGGATACAAAACGTATTCTTCACGCGAGTCCTTGAAGCTAATTATCTGGCCCTTGAAGATTCGATCGGCTCGACGACACGTTTGGTATGACACGGTTGGACGAAATTGGATCGTGATCACTCGCGACCTCGATGTGCATATGTAGCTCAGCAATTAGAAATACAAGTACCTTGGTACCCAACTTCCATTTCCGTCGTCTTCGCCGTGACAACTCGTCCAGATGTCCAATTACCTGCCATTGGGATTTGTAATACCTTCTTCACTCGTCGCTATCGCTGTCCAGGATTCTTTGTCTCCCACGCGCTACGCGTCGCGCATCATGACTACCAAGATCCGACTCGACTACATTGTTCATCTCAACTTTTCCGGTGCTTCTGCCACCACCAACTAACGTCTTCAAATCAGGAATGGCGTCGCTCTCTTGTGAGGCTGAAAAAGTGGTAGGGACATAAAATGGTCGTTGGGGCTCCTTTTTGGGCGTGCCGCTTTTCGATGCCGTGGTCCACGAGGTTGCTTGCGAACCGGCCAGGCTGGATGTCGCTTGGTTGTCCTCCACAACGAAATCCCGCAGATCGGCCCCGTCATCCGAATCACTGCTGTCGCCGAGGTCGCTGTCTCGTTCGCAGTCGTCTCCTACTTCGTCGCTATTGATACCGCCTCCTGGGCTTCTCGTAGTTTTCCTCCTTTTCCGTTTACCTTTCAACCTCTGCATCTGGCGTGATTTGCCCCTCGGCTGCACATCTTCTTCTTTGCTTGTGGATGCTTTGACGTGCACGTCGTCTGGCTCTGGTGCTGAAAATTTCCTCTTCTTGTTGTTTGATGGCTCCGCGTCTCCATTATTCGTTGTGGTCGAGTTCTGGGCGGTTGGCCGATTTCTCGTGCTGGCATCTGGGAGTCGTAGATCCTCTGACTCTGCATCTGACTCCACGAACCCTTCAACAGGTATGTCTGCGATAATAGGTGTGTCCACGATGTCCAGCTGCCTCATCATACTATGCGGGCCGTCACTCATTTTCGCCAAGAGCTTCACAACACGCTTAGTGTAAGTGCCATGCTTGACAGCACCCACCGGCCGCAGTTGTCTCTGAAGGATCGGGAACGCAGTCAAACTGGGCATATCCGTTTCTTCAACCGCGCCGTGGTCGAAGGGCAAATACCGATATGCCCGATCGAGCTCCTTAAGCTCTTCGCTGGATAGCGTAACAGCGTTTACGTCGGGAATCTCTTCAAGGTCATCCAGCTCATGGTTGCATCCTGGCTTCTCTTGTCTGGATGTAGATTGGCCACCGTTCATGTAGTAGGACAGGCTCTGAAACCCCGTTTCCACTCCATCCGGCATGTGGAACTTCTTGGCCGGCTTTTTTCTCACTGCCGGGGCACGGCGCTTCTTGGGCTCCGGAAGAGACTGGTTCTGGGTGTTTTCGAGCGGAATGTCGACGTGTCGCTTCTGCACCTCTGGTCGAATGTCCCTGGGAACAATCCTCGTCGACAAGTCGAATCGAAAGTTGAACCGACTTCCCTCGCATATCAGCTTTTGCATCTTTGCGTAGCTATCCTTGGATTTGGCAAACTGGTCCTCTTCTTTCCCTCTCATCAGCAACAACACAATTCTCCCCGCCCTTTTGCGCCCGGTTCGTCCCATTCGTTGCAGCATTCGGATTGGAGATGCCGATGAATCGTAGCATACGATGAGGTCGACCTGTCCAATGTCCAACCCTTCCTCGCCAATCGACGTGGCCACCAAAACGTTAAACTCGCCCTTTCGAAACCTGTCAATCGTCTGAATCTGCTGCGCTTGTTTCATTCCCTCGCCACGCTTGCCATCCGCCTGTCCAACAAAGACACTAGCTTTGAGTAGTGGCCGGTGCTTGTTCAGTTCGCGTACGATTTCCTCGGCCGAGTCCCGGTACTCGCTGAAAACAATCACACGCGTTGGCGAGTCTTCCCCTCGATCCATAAAGTGGTTTAGCACGCAGTCAGCTAGTGCCGTGAGCTTCGGATGCCCCACGAAGCCGTCTGTTCTCAGCCAGGCCGATATCCTATCCATCATTTGCCGAAAACCGGCATGTTCAACCAGCTGGCGTTTGTACTTGGAACCCTTCTCGCCTTTCCCTTCTTGTTCGTTACGGAAATCAACCATGTTGTCGTAAAACGGTTTTATCCCATGAAAGTTGAGTAGTTTGATCGAGTGCGCAAGACCGGTCAGGACTCCGAATGTCGCCCTCATCATGAACTGAACCCCCTGATTCGCATGCCTTCCTCTTGTCGCCAACCATTCTTTTTGTGCCTGCATCAGCCCAAAGGTCGTCATCGCCATGGGATTTCGGCCGTAGTATATGTTTTGCGAACTGAGCTTGTCTACAAGAGGCTTCAAAGCTTCGGAAAATAGCTCGCTGATAAGATTCATTTCGTCTGACGGATCCAAGACCAGCTGTTCGATATTTCTGTCGTGCACATATTGCCGAATATCAATGGACTGTTCGGTCCGAATCTCACAGTGGGATATACCCAGATTGTCAATAACTTCTTGCACGGTTTCAATCTTCGAGCCGGGTGTCGCCGTTAATGCCAAAATGCGGAAGCTTTTCGAAAACCTTCTGATGAATTTGGTCACTTTGGCGTAGGCATACTCGCCAACAGCGCGATGTGCTTCGTCGATGACGATTAGGGCGATGCTTTTGGGATCAGCATACCCGTGAGACAAGTCGTTCAATAGAGTCTGTGGCGTCATGAAGAAGACCCGTTTAGTCTCCCACTCTTCCACACGGAGTGCTGGTTGTATCTCTCCTGTCAACAGGGTGGTGTCGGATCGTGGCATGCCAACAATGTTGTAGCAGGCATCAACTTGCTGGGCAACTAAAGGCTTCGTAGGCGCTACAAACACAATTTTTGCCGACCTTGTCCAGCGGTAAAAGTTCAGCATAACTGTGGCAGCAATGAAGGTTTTCCCTAATCCAGTAGGCAAGGCGACTAGGGTATTGTTAAACAGACTGTTCTTGACAATGCTGAACTGATAGTCTCGTATAGCGCCCAGGTTGGTGGGATAAACCCACGTTTTCATTGCTTCTCTGTCGATCTCATGATGTGTCAACTCTTCCCGTGGTACGCCGGCTCTGGACACTTTCTGATTCGGGAGTTGCGGGTGATTCGAAGAATCATCATGAGCCATTGTACCCCAGAGTGTTGTCTGACGATAGCTTCCGGAATTAGTTCTCTGCAGCCCATTTTTCTGTCTCGGACGGCTTGAAATCGTTGCAGGTGTAGGTTTTTCAGCAATCGCGGTATCCGAATGCTCTGATTCTGATAGTGAAAAGGCGTCAGGAGGCAAATCTTGGAGTACTTGCGCTGCTGCTTGCAATGGATCTGATCCCTGCCAGGGCTGTGCCTGGCACTGTGCGGCATCTGACGGTTGACGGTGGAGTTCCCTGGTATTGGACGAAGAAATCTGGTCCAAAGCCTTCAAAAAGTCCTCGTCAGAAAAGTCATCGCCGAACTCGCCGTCGTCCATGGCGGGAGGGTTGAAGGCCGTATGCTTCGTTGTTCTTGGGTCATCAGGCCAAGTGCAACAAAAACCCCGTTGATTAGATGAGACTGGTGATGGAGCGCGAATCCTGACCAACACGGCTCTCGATGTTAACGCGCTTAGGCTGACCCTCGACACGGCTCATCCGAGAACCAGACGCGAAACAGAAACCATGTCACGTGACTGGCGTTTTCTTTATGAAATCCGTAAAATGTTGGACCCACCCGGCGCAAGTATCTGAAGAACAGGCATACGTAGCTCAGTTCCAGTTATTGCAATACAGGTGCTTCTTTCTTGAAACCAGCGGGCTCCTATAGAAGAGTGTGCATCAAAGTTTCCATTTCCTGGTTTTTTTCAGTGAGGACTTTTGTCTTTGGAGACTGCACATGTGCTGTCGTCCAAAGGTTATCTTAGGGTAGGTACTAGTGTGGGCCGAGTTGAACAAGAAAAGTGGGTGCGAACGGACGTCACCAAACCACCGTTCCCGTTCAAACTCATTTTCTTCCATCAACATCAACGCTCTTTGTTGTCTGAATCACGATTGTCAAGCCACCGTACACGAAATAGCACGCCGAGGCCGATGCGACAGTGGGAATCCAGGGCCGGATTGCGCCAACGATAGTCACTGTACAACAGACACCAGTGACCCAGAAGTTTAGCCGTATCAACTGTCGCCGCTTGACTACAATCCTGTTGTCCTCCTCAGGGTCCCCGCCTGATCTGATCAAGATCTCCCTGATCTTGATCGCGGGCAGCTTCTCCGTTACCTGAAAGAGACCTACGTCATCTATCATATCACGGACCTGGACACCACCACCTGCATCTTCTCTCTCGCTCCAAAAAACAAAAAAAATATATATATATAAACCGTTAACAGTTACAACGACGGAAAAAAAAAGACAAGAAGGAGAAAGATAGACTGTCTTTCATACTCCTTCCATCTTTTTCAACACCTCTCGGCCAGGCAGTTATCGAGACGCGCATTCCACTTACGATAACAAAGACATTGGAGACGAATACTATCGACAAACCACCTTTAGAGATTAGTTCGTCAAGTCCCCTGTGCCGAGAGTTTACGCGCGTCGACTGGAAAACAACCCTCCACTTTCCATCATGGCACCCCGGGGTCCTCGTGCAACTAGCTCGTCATGGACTACTCGTGGAGCCACGACTGGAGCAAAAACTACCACCCGAGGAGGTGTTCAGAAGAGAAGAGCAGGTGCGACCAGGGCTGATCTAGACGGCGACCTTGACATGGACGCTATCGGCAAACGTGCTGCAAGAACTGTGGCCACCGAGGCCAAGAACGGGAAAGGAAGACCTGCAAGAGCCGGCACAGGCAAAAATCCACGAGGCGTTTCCACAGCTGCTCAAACGGTTCTGAAACATTTATCAAGAAACGAGGTTTCCAGCCTTGCTTCCAGGGTGTCTGAAGCCAACTCTGGGCGAAGTAGCCGAGGAAGGGGCAAAGGAAATGGCTTATGCTTTCTGCGTGTCCACGGACTGAAGCAAAGCAAAGCCGCCAACAATCAAGACGGCGGCCTAAGTGATCTGCTGTCGTTCCTGGAAAGAAAGGCATCCTCACTTACTTCTAGCGCTGGGAAACAAACCCGACAAGTCATGATTAAGAAGGTATGTCCATCATCAACGCGATTAACGCGGCATCCAGGGCATCAAAGCATAACCAGAAGTCGAATAATCCGCACAAAAGCGGCATCGGCACTGCTTCCTCCTCCGGGAGCCTTTTCTTTACCGGAGAATACGTTTATTATCCTCGCCCTGGTCCTGAATGCTTCGTATTCCTAATGGCTAACATTGTACAGTCACACATGGCTGGTGATTATGTCTTTATAGGAGCGTCGAAGGAAGATGCAGACGATCTTTTCAAGCTCAACACTTTCACCTTCGCTGGTGCTCAATTAGAGATTGTTGAGTCTACTGACGATTTAGCACACCCGAACAAGGCGACGGAGTCGAAGGAAACGCAAGAGCTGCGAGCCAAGCTGCAATCGATCCTGAGTCAGCGGTACCACGGTGCCAACAAACTCCTGAAACTTGATTCCCTAGCCACTGATGCCGAGCTTGTTCAACTGGGCATGTTTGAGAACAGAGAGCGCGCTCTGAAAACGTTCAAGGGCCTCATGGCAATCTGTGACGGTTTATTCAAGACTGCCACGGAAAAGCGGGAAGCAATTGAGAGCATCAGTCTCGCCAACAACAGCATCGACGATGTTTCCCAGGTTGATTCTGTCGCCACGACATTTCCACATTTGAAGAATCTCGATATGAGTGGCAATCAAATAGGGAACATGCAGGCTCTTGACAAGTGGAAGGGTAAATTCAAGATGCTGGAAACGATTTACATGACTGGCAACCCTATCGAAGTTTCAGAACCGGATTACAAAGCAACAATACTACAGTGGTTTCCCAAGCTGCAGGATGTAAATGGCATGCAGCTTCGTACTCCTGAGCAGATCGCGGAACAACAGGCCGCGACAAGGCCAAAGCCGATACCTCAAAGCGGACCAGACTTCCGCGATGTTAACGGCATCGGTGAAAACTTTCTGCTCGACTTCTTTGGCGCATACGACAGCGACCGGCAAGGCCTGGCCTTTAGGTTTTACGACGACGATAGTCAGTTCTCCTTGGCTATTGACACGCAATCCGTCAGGGACACGGACGCGCCTGCTCCGATTCCCTGGGGTGCTTACATCAAGTTTTCGCGGAATTTAATCAAGATAACGCATCAACCCGCCCGCATACAGCGACTCTTCAAAGGCGCAAGCTTGATTCAGGAGCTGTGGAAAAGCCTTCCGCCGACCAAGCATCCCAACATCAAGGACGATCTTAGCAAATACATTATGGACTGCCATCCACTCCCAGGCCTGGCAGATCCTACTGGCCAGAACCGGCTTGGTGTGGACGGATTGATCATTTCAGTGCACGGCGAGTTCGACGAGCTGGACCCGAAAACCGCGGCGGTAGGGAAGCGAAGTTTCTCTCGAACATTTGTCTTGGGGCCCGGCCAGCCCGGCAAAGGGCCGATTCGAGTTGTCAGTGATCAGCTATCGCTGAGAGCCTTCAGCCCGCTGCCCAACGTATTTGTTCCGCCGATTCAAGTTCAAGTCAATGCAGGCAACAACCATGAAGCCATGGTGGCAGAACTCTGCAAGCAGACTGGCATGAGTCCTCAGTACTCGGAAATGTGTCTGACCCAAGTCGGTTGGGAGTTTGACAAGGCCTTGGTAGTTTTCAACGAGAAGAAGGTAAGCTTGAAGCGCACACGATGCCCATTCGCAGACGACCTCCTAACAGGTTGACCGTAGGCACAACTGCCTCCCGAAGCGTTTGCGGCGCGGCCAGCACAATAAGCCCTAATCATGGTGGGTGGGAGTTGGGCGCGACTTTGCCACGGGGCCGGCCGCCTGCCACGAACCATTGGGCACGGGGAAAACCGGAGCAGACAAGAGCGGACGTGTCGGGAAAAGACAGGCTCGGTCATTGAACTTGGGAAGGTGTACTGTATAGCAAGAGCTTGGGAAGAAAACAAGTGGATACTGTATGGAGTTTGGTGCTTTGGCTGGCTAGAACGGTGGCAATAATGAGTGTTCGTTTCCAGCTGTGCAGACGAATAGAAATGACGGTGGATGAATATCGTGATTGCAAGATTCTGCAGGCCGCGATGGAAAGAAGAAAGGAAGAAAAGGACATCAATGCGAGCATACTCGTCATGCAAGCAGGAAGGCTGACACGTCCGTTGTGGTGGGTTGGCAGCTGGTGTTCAAGATGAGTTATAACCCGATGCCGGGGATCCAGTGATTGGCCAAGTCTGCACGCGCATCGCGCCACGCGCAGATACGCGCCCAGATGGCATCTGCATGCTGTGCCGTAGCCATCTGGTTTCATTTCGTACTGTACCGAGTACCGCGCACAGGCAGGACGCCCCGAGGCTGCCCTGGAGGCGGTGACGCAAGAAAAGAAGCATCAATGGAACAGAAACACGAGCAACGATGCGGATAACACGCACACGACCCCATCGAAAGCGAGGACTCGCTATCCGCTATCCGCTATCCGCTATCCGCTATCCGCTATCCGGCCATGTCCGATGGATTCATCTACGTAAGGTTTCTGTGACGACAGAGTCGCCGCCGAAATCACTATACATCATTGACTGGTGGTAGGTAAGCGCCAAGTGGTGGGGCCGGCCCGCTAAATCGACAAGGCACGACAATCCAAATTTTTTGATCTAATTAGCCCGTCCCGTCTCCACAACCGGATGAGCCGAGCCTTGGTCCGTACTGGTCAATACTCAAAGGAGATGAAGCGGCTGGCTAAGGTACCTACCTAGGTAGGTATCTAGGTACCTAAGGCATGTTGATAGCGGCCGTCATGCAGCCCAGGAGGTCACTGGTGTACGGAGCATGTCCGTCCATGCTGTCTGGTTTCTGGTGTCTGGTACGTTAGGAACATTAGGTAGGTACTTGGTGCTCCGCACTCCGCACTCCACTCACGCCGCGGCCAGCAGGCACGTCATTGGCTCGCCGCTCGACCACCAGACGGGGCATGCAAGATTCAGCGCACCAAACACGCAGGGCGGGCTGCTGCAGTCTGGTGGGTGGGGCCGCAGCCCCTGAGAGTAGTTTGATTTTTGAGCCAGTCGCCAGCAAACTGCGCAAATTCCGCTGGTGCAAGTGCCAGCTTGGAACATTGCAAGTTGCAAGTTGCAAGTTGCAAGTTGCAAGTTGGACCCCCCGCCCCCTTCCCCCGCGGAAGAGGCCTGCCTGAGAACTTTGGCTGCCTGATGTCGCCGTCTGGTGACCATGTCTGGACCATTGCCAGGTCACAGGTGTCAGTCAGCAACTGTGCATCGCCCAGCCCGGCCAAGTTAGACTTTCACCTGAAATTGAAGCTTCCTGATCGGGCAGATGAGGGTCTTGACACATTACATCATTACATCGCGTGCTGATGCTGACGACAACGGTCAAGTGCTGGCGCCTGCCTGGCTTAACGTGCGTACCAGACAACATATACTTTTGTTTGAACCACCAGCACTACCTGCACTGTGCTGTGGTGGGCGTGCGCCCTTTTTGGACGGCCTTGATCCCCTGAAAGCCTCCACACTTGGCAATTTCCAGCGGCCATCCTATATCAATCCCTACCTACCTCCTAACCTAGGTAGGTACCTACCTACCTAGGTAGGTACCTAGGTTAGGTAAGGTACCTGGTTTCTGTTGACATGTACCTATGTAACCGTCTGGTACCAACTCCCTTTCGAGTACTCTGTTCCTTCGTGCTCTGCAAGGTGACTTTGCAGGGTCTCGATGACAGCGACTCATGCCAAGAGGTACAGTACGTACGCACTTACCCACCCTTGGCTGTGATTTTTGCTTGGGTGCTAGAAAACCGTGCGTCTCCTGCGAGGAGGCATTTATTTCCCCAGGGATAATCAATCGGCAGTTCTCGAGGTCAACCTGCTGCCCACTTCTCGCACTCCGGGGGATGCGATTTTCCATACCTAGGTAGGTAGGTACGTATAGACTCTGGTCTCCCGGATTGCTCTGCTCTGTACTCGGTAGACAAAATGCAAGTTTGTCGACAAAGTACATGAAATTTCCGGTGAGCCCTCAACTAAACCGATGCATGCCATGTACGGAGTACATTTCAAATTTGCCAGCTCCCCTGGCCGGAACTTGCAGGGATCAGCACCAGCCAGCAAAGGGAGCAGCGGCCAGCCACCAGGAAAAGCCAACAACGCAGCGGCAGAGCGGCAGAAGCAGTGGCAGCAGCGCCAGTGCCAGCAGCAGCGCCAGTGCCGGCAGCAGCATGAATCTCCAAGTACGGAGTAGTCTGGTCCGTATGCACGAGTTTTGAATCCAGGAAACACAGGCCTTGGTCAAGACATGATATGATGTTGGCCGTTTGTTGCTTTGTTGGGGCTGGTTTGGGTACTGGTCAAAAATACCTGGAGAGTTATGTACCCATGTACTGGTCGCGTCCAGAGACGTGCTCGGTCACTGATTGGCTGTCGCTGTGCAAGGAAGCACGTAAAAAGCAAACATTGAACCAACGAGACAAGCCCAGGACAAGCCCAAGCCAAGCCCCCAGCCAAGTACCTAGGTACCTAGTTCGAGCGGAAGGAAAGGCAAGGCGTCAAGTCAAACCTGGCGGCCAACATGAAGGAAACGACATTGATGAAAGCTGCCAGCACGTTTGCGACAAGTAAACGTCTGGTCCTCCTCTGCAAGCCCCGAGGCAGAGGCTCAACGTCCTGGACCTGGTTGCTTGTCCGGTACGGAGTATTCTTTCCCTCCTCGGTCCGTAATGCCATGTTGCTGGAGCTTGCTCCGTCGACGGATTTCGGATTTCTCACCCTGGCTTATGCAACTGCAGGCCGCCCCCCGCACGGGAGAAAATTTCTGAAAATGCTCCGTGCTAAGCAGGCTGGGCCAATCCGCCGTCGTAGCGGCTGTTTTCCCCCCCAAATGGTCGATTGCTTGGTGCGACCAAGACGGCGATGCAGGCGAAAGTACGGATGGGCGGGCGATGGCGGGCGGAGCTAGTCTGGTCTGGTGTGTCTGGTGTCTGGTGTCAGTACAACCTCCCTCCCCTCCCTTGCTGGAAACTCTGCCAGAACGTGAGGAGCCAGACATGTATCAGGCGGTGTGCAAACTGGAAAGCGTCTGTACTCCGGAGTCCGTAGTCTGGTCAATGCATAGCAAAGTCTGGTGACTTTGGTCACTCTGCTCTGGCGTACCAGAAACCGTCTGGTGCAAGAACCCCCCTTGCGCCTGTGCCTGCAGCCAAGGCAAGGCAAGGCGGCTGCAAGGGCCGGGAGCTCGTGCCTGCCTCCTGGCTCCTGGCTCCTATGTTGGCTCCTGGCTCCTTGGCTCCTGGCCACTGGCCACTGGCCCACCCCACCGGCCCTGTCGTGTTCCCGCGTGCGGCCTTCTGGTCTGGCTACTCCGTACCTGTTAGTCCCTTCCCTCCTCACTTCACTTCTCCTCCTGGCTTGCCTCTCGCCTGACCCCCATCCCGTCCCGTCCCTCGTTCCCACCCAATTCACACCAGCACCTGCATTCTGCTTACGCTTCACGCTTCCCATCCTTGGGCTTCAGCACCTCAGTGCTCTGTCGTGTTTGCCGACTGCTCTTTCTATTCGCTGCCTTGTACTGTTTCACCGACATATACAGAGTACCATCCCAGAAACCACCCATCTTTACCCTGTCTTCTCCGTTTTCTCTTGTCGATACTGCATTCTGTTCCCTCGACACAAGTCCTTCACATCATTGCCATTGGCCTCATAGCTTCATTCAACCCCCCCCCTTGGCTTTCCTGGAGAAACTGGGTCCGCATTACGTCCTTTTCAGTCTTTCGAATCTCGCCCACGACTCACGCCCACGACTCTGAACGAATCGCAGTCCCTACAAGTTCAACGCTGAGAAGATGCAAACACAATAGCAGAAACGTCTCGGGTTCACTCTCAGTTACCCTCCTGCCAACTTGACTCGTACAGGGCTCTAAGGCTCTCGAGCCCCCTTGCTTTTTTCGCTGTCAATCTTTGCCAGCGCTTGCGTTTGTTGCCTCGAGGCATTAACCCGCGAGACATCAACCTCCACGGCAAGTCCGTTTGAGCTCGAGAAGCCTCGCCCAGGACATCTCCGCTACAAACTCTTATCCGCAACTGATTGATTGCTCGTGCCGATCTTGCCACCGTCATGTTATGAATATACTGTCAACCGGAACTCAAAGTTTCTCCCTTTCGCGGCAAAGTGTCCGATCACTCAGTAGCCCACTTCGTCTCCAAGGGCGTGTTGCTACGATGGCGGTTCCCAAGCCGCCCACGTCTCTAGACCAGTCGTGTACGGTCATACACAACAACACCCTGTACTCGTATTCTCCTGATGGTTTTGCATCTATCCGATTGGAGGATGGTGCAGAGTGGGAAAAGCTGGCCATGGGCGTCAAGGTTACTGGTGCAGCCTGCGTTGGCAGCGAAAGGCCTAAAAATGTCGATCCCTCATTCTTTGTGGTTGGTGGACAAGCCACCTCTGACGATTACACGGGGTTGCAAAAGTTCACTTACTCGACCGGAAAGTGGGCGACCATCAAACCGACAAACTTGGTAACAAAGCATCGGCAATATCACACCTCCACCTACATTGAAGCCATGGACTCGATTCTCGTCTTCGGCGGCAATCAAGACGGCAGGAGCGGCCCTTCCTCGCAAACATTCTCGATACAGGCCTCGGAACCTTACACGGTCAAGTCCTTTGATCCAAGTACCCCACCAAACAACCCTCCTCCTAGTTTCCGACCAATTGTTAGCCGTTGGACAGATTCGAACGCAATCATGGTTGGTGGCGGCACCGGGATGGATAACGCAAAAGTCTTCTTCTTTAACTCTGATGTTGGCTGGCGCTTCTCTGGAGCAAGCTTGGCTCAGCCTCTTGATAAAGATACACAGTTCATAAGAGGCGTCAGCGTTACCGGGACCGACGGATCAACAAGCCTACTCTTTTTCGACTTGAGTCAATCACCAAACAAGGTGACGCGTGTTGTCGTGCAAGATGGAAGTGGGAAGCCAGTTCTCAACTCGCCCGCCATTGTAGGACGCAACGCAGCGAGAGCAGGGAAGCGCAGCTTGACGCTGGGCAATTGGCCCGAATACGACTCCACTCTTGCGCCGGGGGAGACGAGGCAAAATTATGCCATTGCCCAAGCCCCCGATGGGATGGTGGTGATTTCTGGGGGTAATGCCGATCATCCCATCGCCCTGTTTAACACTACCGAGAATAGCTGGGTCAACGCCACATCCTTCTTTAGTCGAGGAGAGCAAAAATTGCTGGCCGTGACTTCCACGACCTCGTCAACTGTCGCATCAACCACATCCCACACATCATCCACTTCTTTCTCCTCATCCACGGCAGCAAGCAGCTCCTCCGCTGTCGCAAGCGCCGCCGCGGCGGCCGTAACAACTCAAGGAGACAATACCGATGCTTTCGGACCCAGCTCGAATGCCATCCTGGGCATAACTCTAGGCTCCATCGCCGGCTTCCTCATGTTTCTGGGTCTTGTTCTCCTATGCATACGACGCGGCAAGAAGATTCTCGGTAACAAGGAGGATGCTAATCCCAATGCCCTGCCTGACGAGAAGGACGTGTCCTCGTGGAGCAAGCCTGTTTTTTGCACAAGTGGTCCGTTTCGAGGTCACCGTCCTCAGGCTTCGGCGGAGTCGAACTCTTCTGTCGCCATTCTCATGGGACGGATGAACAAGGAAAAGGCGGGCGTGGCCAGAAAGTCGAGTAATGATACAACTCGCAGCTCTGTCAGCTCGGTCCACAAACAATTCAAGAGCACGATAAGCAAGCCTATTCCCCACGCCTTGGTTCCTCCGGCGCTGGAAGCCCACGACGAGCGCGGGGTAGCCTTTTCCCCCCCGGTTGCAGAACCTCGGCCTCGCAATGGTCAATCTGAGACCAGTGACGGCACTCGTCGAAGCTCCGGCTGGAATCGATACTGGTCTGGCGGTAGCGCTCTTCAGATTATTGGCTACGGCAATGGCAAGAGAGCTACTACCATCTCGGAGCAAAGCTCGAGATATTCCGAAGCAGCGGCCGATCCGCGCGTCACCCAGGACTCTGCCACCGTACCGCCGTTGAACTTTGACGGCAGAGCGCGTGTCAACAGTGTCAACTCTGGCAGCCCCGTCGTCGCTGAAAGCGCAGCCAAGATGCCGTTCACAGAAGGTATGTCTGGAACCATCGAACGCCCAGTATCGGCTGTCTCTTCGGGTTATTCTAGCGGTATTCCGGAGAGCATCATCGACGTTTGGGATCCAGCGGAAGCCAATAAACCCTGGGGTGCGAATCGCGCACCTAGCGAGGCCTACACGGCCGGCACCTATCAGACGAATGAAGACACTCGCGATTCTCGTGTGCGGCCTCCTCCTTCGGGCGTGAGCAAACAACCCCAGCTTGCCACGGGTTCGATATCCGATATGAGCTGGTTGAACCTCGGAGACCACTCCGGGGCGTAAGTCTGGGACGTGGGGTTTGCCTTTGTGGCATAGCTCACCTTGATGCACTTTTTTGAGTGACGCGGCGGATGCAAGCCCTTGACATGCTGGGGTCCAGCGCCATGCCGCAGCGGCGCAGTCCTTTCGACATTTGGCTTCTGCTCTCTTGCTCTTGATACCACTTGTTGTCACCGTCTCACGTCTTTGACTCCACATTTTTGGGAGAATTGCCTCACAACTAACTTTTTTTTTTTTTATTGATCCCACATTAACGAATACCAGCGGTTCTGACGGATCCGACAGCCGGAAAGCTCGCAAAGCGACGAGAATATCGGCCCGTCGTGGCTTGTCACGACAAGAACTCCCAACCCCCCCCCCCCCCTTTTTTTTTTTTTTCCCTTCTTCCATGTCCGACTGCAAATCATCCGAATCTTGCTGAAGCTTCGTGAGTGGTTGCATTACTTGAGCGCAGAAACTGACCTGGCGTCGAAATCTTTGTGCCCGGACATGATTCGCATGTTGGGTTTTCAGTTCAGTGTGTGACCTCCTTTCTCGCACCGGTTTGTCTCTCCTTCCTATGTGTATACCAGACTCCAGCCGGACTTGGACGTCCCTCCTGCTGCACCTGAATCTTTTGCTTTTCTTTCCTTTTTTTACAATATTTGTCGGAGTTGAGCCAAGACTATTTCGCATGAATGAACTCTGTTGGTACTTTGGGGTTTTGCACAATTGAGGAGAGGAGGCTCCGCACAAAGACAAAAGAGGAGATGAATCGAAGGCGGGTTAGGAGAGTCGGGACTCCTTGGCAAGGAGAGGCGAAAGCAATTCCTTGGGGAGAATGTATAGTGGCGAATACTTTAGCACATATGTAGCTGGGTACAACATATTACGCATGACACAGGATTGTCGCTGCACGTTAGCTGGGTCATTGGTCTGCCTGATGTGGATTGCATCAGCAACCGTGTTTCTGTTGTCATGTATGAAATCATGGAGCCCTGACCAGCCAAGGTGTCCTCCCCCCTTGGGGCCGGCCCCTTTTACTCGACAAGACCTTTGAGAAGCAAGGCCAACAGCAACAGGACTTATTCTAGAGTACGAGTACCAGACCGAAACTAGGGCAGCTCGGAGTCAACCGAAAGAAAGACTCGACTGTAGTTGACATTGTCTGAAGAAGCTGATGGATGTATGTATCAGCCTGCAATCAGCGTACAAATGCGTCCCTTGGACGGGTTGATAAAGACGAGGGGCGGCGCAACTGGTGCACAAAAGTCTCCTCTCCGTGGGCCGGATAAGCAAGGCCGGTCATTGACAACCACCACACGGCCCGATGACATGACGCCAGGCCGGGTTGGGAATCAATCGGTCAAGCCGAGGCGGGACAGCGTGCCATTTAGGCTAGACTGCCCTGGCCAGGCCTGGCCCTGGCCCTGGCCCCTGTCGCACGCCGTTTTTTTTTTTTTTTGGGGCACTTGGAGCCTTTTTGAGCCTTTTTATTATTTTTATTTTTTTTGTTGGCCCGTTCTGCTGCCGGGAGGTGTGTCCTGGTGTGTGTGAGGTTTTTCTTGGCCCATGCTGCTGGCTGAATCGTTTGTTGTTCATTGTCACGGGGATGGTGAGAAAGGACATGGGAGATTGAGATTGAGGGTGGGGGTGGGTGGGGGGGGGCTGCCTTGCCATCATGGGTGTGTATGTACATGCACCTCAACCTACCTGACCAACCTAGAGGTAGGTGCCTACCTGTAGGTACCTAGGTAGGTACGGACTGGGCACCGAGTTTTGCGCACCGAGTTTGGCGCACCGAGCATGCATGTCGGCAAAAGACGCTGGGCCGGCCCGGCCGTCGCAAGAAAAAGCCTCGCGCATCCCCAAGGCGAGTGAGTACGAAGTCCCCGCATTAGGTAAGGTAGGTAGGTACAGTAGGTACCTACGCGGGAGAACGACTTGCTCGATTCTGCTCTTGGCTGGGGACAGGGAGACAGCTACCTTACCTAAGCAGGTACTCCGTACGGAGTAGGCAGGCAAAGAATGGAACAATCCCTGCCTGGCGGTGCCTGCCTGGGAGGTATGTAGGCGGCGGGAGCTTGTCAAAAATAAATTAAAAAGAGCTGGCAGGTGGCCGGGTTTCCTGGACAGCAACTTGCCAATGGGGTAATCAATCAATCAATCAATCAATCAATCAATCAACCACTCGGGGTCCAAGCCCCCACCCAGGTCCTGCCTCGGCATTTTCTGGCGGACACGATGCACGCACATGCAAGGCGGGATGGGATGATGTCTGCGATGTGAAGATTCAACAAGGTACATGCACACGTACCTTTTATATACAGGTAGGTACCTAACAGAGCTACCATGGGAGTGATTTCTGTGCAAAAAAAAAAAAAAAAAACACATTCGGCAGCTCCGTACAGCCAGCCAAGCCAGCACGCGCGCGTGCAGAAGGAGCGAGCGAGCGAAACTGAACGACAAAAGAAACTGTTGTTGCCAAATAAAGACTCTTGGAAGGAGCAGTGTGCCTGGGCCAAAGTGTCGGCGCTTCCCAGGATCCGCAAATGCGTGCGGTGCAGTGCAGGTGCAGGCTTCATTCAGTCAATAGTCAATACGGACGAACGCAGGCAACGAACGGCATTGTAGAAAATCAACCCCACCCCAGGGCTGGATATCTGTTCGCGAGCTGCAATACCGGGCCGGCCGGGGGGAAAAGGTCTGGTGTCATGTAGAGTGTCAAAAGATGGGCCTGGCACGCCCGAGGCATCATTGTCGCGATGCAAGCCGTGGTCAATACATGCGCATAGGTTAAGTACTCCGTACAGTACAGCATGTGGCTGGCTGGGGTTTTTGTTATCGCGCAAAGCGCTGGAAATGCCCGCCCTGGTGATTTGTTTCGGCTGCCCCGCCTGGCCCATTCGCCCGCCTGGCTCCAATGGGGCAGGTGCGGTCGGTGTTTAGTGTGTTTGGTGTTTGCGCATCCGCCATGGTCCAAACCCCACATCATGCGCCCTTGTACTCCGTATAACCGCGCACACACATGGGGTACTTTCAGGCGGCCCAGCCACCAAAAGTCCAAGGTGTACCGCACCGTAACCGTAGCCGTTTGAGCCTTTTACATTACTATTATTATTATTTTTTTTTTCTGGTTGTCTTTTCCTTTTTTTTTTTTTTTTTCCTTCTACGGTATATTTTTTTTCTCCTGCGCCGGGACACCCCACTCTTTTTTACCTTTTTTTTTTTTTTTTTCATATTTTTTTTCATAGCTCTTTGCGCTGCTAGGGGTAAAACTAGTCTAAATAAAGGGCTGGAGAGGTCAACTTGTCGAGTCTCGGCCCAGTAATGAAATGCAAAATCGCATACCCACAACAATGGCATTGATCATTGATGCGCAGAGCTGCCCCACCATTGCACCCCATTGCACCCATTTGCACCCATTTGCACCCATTTGCACCAGACCCATTGCAACCAACCTTTGACTACGACTCAAACCAGACCACAACCAAAACGCAGACAGTAGGTAGGGTCAAGGTACCTACTTAGGTAGGTAGCCAAGCAGCAGCCTGGCCAAGTCGATCCAGTTGACCTTGAGCCTATTGATGATTGCTTCTCGTCATGCTCTAACTTTCGACTGAGCACCAGCGCCTTCGAGTTATCTCGCAACGATTGACGACGGCTCGTGGACCGACGACGACTCGGCCCATTCAGATCCCGCGCCGTCTGCCCTTCTATTTCCCCTGCATAGTTGGTCAACTTGCTGCGACCCCTCCACGAGGAAGTCTCCCGACAATTCCCGTCTGATAGATAGACCGAACCCCGTTTCCGCAAACCACTACTTTTCAAATCGCGACTCTTGTCGGCCGTTCACATCTCGCCCTCTTTTTTTTTTCTTTGCCGAGACTTCGCTGGCCTTTTCCTTTTCCCTCGGCTTTCGCAAAGACGGCTTTTTAGCATTCCCCATCGTGCCAAAAAGGCTTTTGCCAGCATTGCATGGACCGACCGAAACCACAAGCGATCGAGGGACAAAATAATCGCGCGAAAAAAAGCCTCATCATATTCCCGTCCGTTTCTCGGACTGCCAAGTCACCTCGTACACACCTAGCACCGGGGCGTTTCCCTTGCGCTCTGAGCTTTGCGACATCCCGAGACGAAGCAAGGCATCTCCCCCGCCGAAGATTCCAGCCTCTCCTGCCATCATGATGACATCAGCAGCAGCCTGGGATGGCCAGGACCAGCATATGTCTTCCGCCTCCGACGACGAATTCCATCATTTCCTCGACATGACGTCGATGAGTAATGTTGGCGACGGTATGCAGTTTGATTTCCGCAGCTTCCAGGATGCGGCTCCGCAGCACATGTTGAATCAGCACCCACAGCAGCAACATGGCCAACCAACCCATGCCATCATGGGCGACGCCGAAAACGCCCATGCCATGCCTCGCCGCGACGTCCTGGCGTCGCAGAATCACGCGCCAGCCATGGCTACGACGGG
The DNA here is from genome assembly GCF_000687475.1 of Ustilaginoidea virens. Lineage (NCBI taxonomy): Eukaryota > Fungi > Ascomycota > Sordariomycetes > Hypocreales > Clavicipitaceae > Ustilaginoidea > Ustilaginoidea virens. Next base: position 1,566,525 of record NC_057317.1, on the reverse strand, counting down.
CTGCATGCCAGCGTCACTGCTGCCTTCCTCGGCGCCAAGCGATAGCATCTCCAGCATCGATGCCCAAATCCACTATCTCCAGCAACAGAAATTTCAGCAGCAGCAACGCCAGCTGCAGGAACAGCAGGCCACTTTCTTCTCTCAGAGCCATTACGTTCCCCCCACCCCCCAAAGCCTGGAATTTGCCCCTGGCAGCGGGCACTTCTTTTCCCAGGCCGAGCAGGTTCCCCAGCCAACTGCTTACGATCGTGGCTATCGCCGGCCGCTGCCGGAACAGCAAGATGTGAGTTTAATCCGAGGGCCTGGTTTTGGGACCAGGTGGGAGAAAAAAAAACCCCCCCTTTTTCAAGATTTCTTGTGGAAAATGCCACTCCTTGCTAACATGACGCCAACCCAGATGGCTTTCACACCCCTGGTCTCGCCCGCGGTGACGCCTTTGGATCCTCACTTCAACATGGAGAACGCCTTTTCCATTCCCGGAGCCTACTTCAGCCCCTTGACGTCACCCGCTCTGTATGCCCAAAACGAAGCGTCCTCTGCGTACGACCATGGCACCGACTCCAACAACTCGCCCGGGGAGATGGACCTGGAGGCGCCTGCAGTCGTCGTCCCATCGGCTGGATCGAGCACCGATTTGTCCAAGAAGGCGAGAAAAAACAACGCCGTCAAGGTTCGGGTGAAGTCTGGTGTCAAGTACTCGCCCATAGCCAAGCCTCAGCGTCGAAAGACGGGGCCTAGCCCAGCCATCGTGTCGCAGGTTCTGAACGAGGTCGAGGAGGGCCTTTTGCAGCCTGCGGATCAGAGCTTGCTTCCTCTGCCAGCCACATCTACCGAGGGCTCGGAGGACAACGCCTCCGTGTCGCCCGAAAACCTGACGGATATGCCGCCACCCCCCATCCCATCTCGACGATCAACCAGCAGGTCGCCTTATATCCAGGCCCAAAGCAGCAGCTCCCAACAGCCAACTCCTCGCTCTCTGGCGGAAGAGCAGCAGCAGCAGCAGCAGCAGCAGCAGAAGAAGAAGCAACAGCCCCACCCCGCGACGCCGGCCTCGCTGATGAAGCTTCCTGCCTCCAAGGCGAAGAAACCGCTGGCCACTAGCCACGAGCAACATGCCGTCACCGAAAACATTGAGTCTCTCGAGCTCCCAGAGTCGATATCGGGCGGAGGGCTTGCGCCCATCAACACATGTCTCACGTCGCCTTTGTCGAGAACCGAGCTCAGTCCGCCCAGAAGCGCCCCGCCGCGGCAGCAACAACAACAACCTCTGCTGTCTCCTGTGATGCGCACTTCGGGCACGGTTTCTGCAAGCCAAAGCCCGCAGTTGAGGCCGGGGTCCTCGGGCCCTAGTGCCCGGAAGACGCCGCATCTAGCGTCCAGGAACAGCAGGAAGCGATCGACGAGCTCTGTCCATGCCTCACCCGCGCTGCTTCCCAGAATATCGCCAAACATCAAACCGCTACTGCCGGGCGCGCCCGGCGCGCCCGGCATGTCTCTGGAAGACACGGCCTCGCGACTGCTCATGACCAAGTCGAACTACCAAAACATCCTCGAAGGCAACACGGTACCCGGCGTCTCGTATCCAACCGAGCTGTCGACAAACCTCACCTCCAAACGAACGTCTCACAAGATCGCGGAGCAGGGACGAAGGAATCGCATCAATTCTGCGCTGCAAGTCATGGCCAGCCTCTTACCCGACCAGCATGAGGTGGACGAAGGGGACGAGGGGGAGAAAAAGGAGGGCAAGTCACAATGCAATGTGCCCAACAGCAAAGCCAGGGTGGTGGAGAATGCGATTGAGCACATGAAGAACCTGCAGCAGGAAAACGTGGATTTGAAACAGGAGCTGCAAGAGTTGAAAAACCGGCTGAAGAACCTGCAGCATACTGGCGCCACCACGACGTAGGCTTCCTTCATTCAAGGAAGACGGGTGGGTGCGGCAAACCCGCCGGGGGGGAAGACGTGAGGAAATAGAGCAAACAGCCGGAGTCGTGGCAGACGCCACCCTTGGGACAAGCTCGACTGGGAAAGAGTTTTGTTCGCTTGGCCTGCATTTTGCATTTCCAGCCACTATAGCTGTTGTGTACATAGTCCTCTCTCTCTTTCCCCATTTTCTCTGCCTTTTCTTTTCTTTTCTTTTTTTTTTTTTTTTTTTTTTCCCTCTCTCTTCCCTTCCCCCCTTTCTTTTATCTAACCGGGGTTGGGGGTGATCATGGGCGTTTTGGGTATCCTGTATCATGTAGAGCTGATGGGCACATGGCTGCTGTCGTATTGCGTTACGCGTTATGAAATTGCCGGATGCACTCCGTACCGTGGAAAGGATGGCAGAAGGGGCTCAGAGTCATAGTACCAGACCCCCTTGACGATATGCTGCTTCCCACCACCATGATGAGGGATATGACACGAGACACGAAGCACCGCGGATCGAACTAGAACGGGGGACTAGGCAAGTGAAGGAAACGCAGTTTTTTTTTTTTTTTTTTTTTTTTTTTTTTCATCGTGGCGAGCTTGGCGGCCTCTGGTGTGGATGGATGCGCATCGCAGTGGGACGCAGAAGGTCGCGCCGCGAGCGTTTCCTCTTGCTCAAGATGGTGATGCCGCCTTTGCCAGGGCGCCAGGCGATGTGTACGCTGGGGGAGTGCTTGACAAACGGACCGTTGGCCGCCCCTTGTCGTCCGTCTGACTCCATCGCTCTACGGGTGCCCGTACTCGACCCAACTGATGAGGCACTCACTCATCATGATGCGCTCACTCATCTGGAGAAAACCATGCCAACGAGTCACTATACGCAGCAGGAACGAACGCACTAGCCTTGTATTCTAGCGAGCCAGTTCTTTGGATCGAAGCCAAGTGATATCGCGCTGGGAATCAGGCAGCGCGAGTATTTCGCATCAAGGGTCGGAGCTCGGGATTCGATCCCTCACGGCTCACTCATCAGCCATCCAGTAAAGTGCCGTCTTGATTTTGGACCTGTCTTGGCGGAGAAGCGGCTGGGCCGACAAGACGATTCTGGTGGCCGAAATCCCCAGCAGCATTGCACGCACAACGCAACGTTTTGCGACGGCGACAGCCATCCAAACACCCATGTCGACAACAGTCTGCACGACTCGAGCGAGCGGCCGGTCGCGAACCAACGGCCAAGTCTCGCCGAACGGCAAGCTCCCCACCTCACTTTTGGCAGCGTAGCAGGTGCTCGCGGGGCATCAGGCCAGTGTTCCAGCCAAGTTCCGGGAAAGCAGGCGAGGTGGCCGGGCGAACCCCCCCCCGACGGACCGGATGTCTCACCTCGTGCCGCCGCAACTGTCCCCGTCCCCCGTGTTGGTTTCAAGCGGCGACGCTCAGGGCCGCCGCTTCGGACGCGGCGAGGACGTCGGTGTCGAGATGCTCCATGACGTCGAGGACCAGCTTCAAGCTGTCCATGAAGGAGTTGACGGCCACGCGCAGCATGCGGTTCGTGGTTGCGCGATAGTCGACCTGGAGGATGACGTCGTCGTCGGGACTGATGCGCAGTTGCCGCTGGACAAGGGGGGACAGCTCGGGGTCGACTTGGAGGGCCTGGAGGGCCGTGGAGGCAAGGCGCGCCGTGGGGAGGGGGACACTTAGGGATCTGCTAGGGAAGCAAGCCGAGGGAGGGGCGGTAATTAGTCTGTGCTTCTTTTGACGGTGGGAAGGGGAACGCACATGGAGCAGGGAAACTGATCCGTATTCATGGCGGACTGGCAGGAGGGGTCGACCTGGGATGATGACGCTTCGTTGACCATGGGCAATGGCGAGCTGGCTTGATCAAACGTGGAGTTTGAGGCAAGGGTGTGTCGCTGACCAAGACGAGAAGACCAGCGGCGAACGACGAAAGGACGAGGGCAAGTGGTTGTCGGGCGGGGATCAGCATCGCGGCTCCTTGGCACGAAAGTAAAGTATTTTGCCTTGTACAATAGCAGCACAGCACGTTGGCCGTAGACTGGAGCCAACCAGCCAACCAGCCAACCAGCCACACACGCACACGCGCCACAGTGGACCCGAGGCCCCGGGTCAACCGGGTCAACCGCCGTTGCCCTGGCAACAAACGGCAATCCACAGCAAACGTTTTCTGGCCTTGGCAAAAAACATGGGACCGTCCGGCAGCTCAGTGCACTCAGTGAGTGAGTGGGCGGGAAAATATCCCCCCCCCCCCAGCGCAGCCCGGCACAACCCAGCACAACCCAGCACAAACATCAGCCCCCCCCCCTTCCCAAGGCCAGAATTGACAACAACAACGTCGGGTCGCCGGTCCCCGTCCCTCGTCCCTCGTCCCCCAGCCGCTGAGGAGGGCCGTTGTGGGTTTTTTTCCTGCATCCACCTCCTCCAGCATTACATTACAAAAACATGCTGCTTATCCCGTCACTGCTTCCAGACCTCTCCTCCCTTTGTTTCCGTCCTGCACACCAGAGCCCGCTCGTGCGAACGATTTCCCTCGTCGGCCGAGACGAGTAGTATTGCTTGCTGCTGCACGACGATTCGGATCTCGAGGGTTTGGCATTGTCGAGTGTCCCCGTTCCGGAGCTGACGACGACGACAGAGCCCTTTCGGAGACAAGCACAACGGGGAAGCCTCAGAAACAACGAGGCGGCCACGACAAGCGGATTGTGTGCTCGGATACTTTGCCCCCCCCCCCCCCCCCCCTTCCCATTGTCCCTTGTTGAAGCGAGAGAGCGAGAGACAGAGAGTGACAAAGAGGCATTCTTTGGTCGGCCGCAGCTGCAAGCCAAAACGAGACTGCTGCTGTGCTAGCCGTTCCGTCTCGGCAGTGCGATCGATACCTGAACAAGGCCGACGTCGCATTGTCCTCGGGAGCCCACTGTCTACGCCTTCATCACCCGGCTAACCTGCCTGTCCAACTCCGTTGCTGCTTCGAGCAAACCACCGAGAAGCCAGAGTCCTGGGCCCATGGCTCCCTCTTCCCGGCACACGCACACGCACACGCACACCATGGGGCAGGTCAACATGGGGCAGGTCAACACGGCGCAGGTCAACGCGGGCCAGATTGTCGAGTACATCCCAGGTATGTGGTCCGGGAAAGGTGTCGTGTCCTGTGTTTTTCTTTCTTGCTAATTCCCACCAGACCGCCTGTACCTCGGTGCCTATGCCCATCCCCCGACGGCTGACACCCTCTTCCCCAGCCCTGGCCCCGAAACTCCGAGGAAGCGCGCCCAGAGGGCTGCAGATTACCCATCGTCCATGAGCAGCGGTCGTCAACCACCTTGCTATTTCACCATTGATGACACTCTCTTGTACAACGCCTTTCATCATGACTTTGGCCCTCTGCACATCGGCCACCTCTACCGCTTTGCCATCCGGTTTCATGATATCCTCGGCGCCAAGGAAAACAAGGACCGGCCCGTTGTCTTCTGGAGCGCCGCCGACCCGAGAAGTTGGTGGCTACTTTTCTTCTTCTTCTTCTTCTTCTGCTTTGTGCCTGCTGTCCCAGACACGCCGTCCGCTCATGTTGCTGACGTGATTCTCTTCTTCTTCTTCTTCTTCATTTAGGCCGCGCCAACGCCGCCTGTATGCTTGCTTGCTACATGGTCTTGATTCAGAATTGGCCCCCCCATCTGGCCCTCGCCCCCATTGCTCAAGTAGATCCGCCGTTGATGCCTTTCCGAGATGCTGGCTATAGCCAAGCAGACTACGGCATCACCGTCCAGGACGTCGTCTACGGCGTTTGGAAAGCCAAGGAGGAAAAGTGCATCGATCTCGACAACTTTGACCTCGAAATGTACGAGAGGTTTGAGCGTGTCGAGCACGGCGACTTCAACTGGATCACCCCCAGCTTCTTGGCCTTTGCCTCTCCTCAACACACCCCTGTTTGCAGGATCACAGAGGGCTCGGAGCTGTACCCGTTGCTACCCAGGGATTTGGCCGCCGTCGAGGCTCACCCAACCCTGCCGCAGCCCTTCAAGAACGTCTTGGCGCACTTCTCCGACAAGAACATCGGCTTGGTCGTCCGGCTAAACTCTCATCTGTACTCTCCCTCGTACTTTGAGGCTCTGGGAATCCAGCATCTGGACATGATCTTTGACGACGGCACCTGCCCTCCTCTCACGACTGTCCGAAAGTTCATCCGGCTAGCCCACGAAACAATCACGGTGAGGAAGAAGGGCATCGCGGTGCATTGCAAGGCCGGGCTAGGCCGAACCGGCTGCCTCATTGGCGCCTACTTGATCTACCGGCACGGGTTTACTGCCGACGAGGTCATTTCCTTCATGCGCTTCATGCGCCCCGGCATGGTTGTCGGTCCTCAGCAGCACTGGCTACATCTCAACCAGGGCACCTTCCGAGAATGGTGGGTTGAAGAACGGGTGGAGCGTCGTCTCAGGAAAGAGCTGGCCGCCGCCGCCGCCGCCAATCCTGCGCCCAGCACCCCGATCCGCGCCATGCAGAAGACGAGCATGCGCAACGGGCAAGCAATGTCTACCCCCCCGAACCGCACCCCCTCGAACCGCACCCCCCTCAGCGAGCTCGACCAGGATCGCAAGAACGGCGTGCAGGACGACTATCTCCCAGCCCCCACGCCTGGCCAGCCCAGGAAGTCCACCCGTGCCGCTGACCGCCATCACCCGTACCAGCGATCCGGCGTTCAGAGGACGAGCATTGAGGAGGAAGAGTGTCTCCAGCAGGAGACGGAGATCATGGCCATGCACCGACACTCTCACGGAGCCGATTCCGACGAGGAACTGCATCTCCGCGTGCGCAGCCACCGCAAGGGATCGCAGTCCCCCCTCCGCAGCAAGAAGGTCCGCGCCGTCAGCCAGACGACGTCCATCATTTACGTCGTCGACAACGACGCCTCGCAGGATGCGGAGAACATCAGCGCTGGCCGGCCCAAGACGATGGACCGTGTCGCCAGCACGCCCACCGTCATGTCCAAGGTGCGCAGCAGCAAACGCGCGGCCGCCGCCTCCGAGTCTCCCCTGCGAGCCAAGGAACCTGCTGGCGTTCGAAAGATTAGCGGCCGCGTCGGTAGCGCCAGCATGTCCGCCTCGGCCATGGCAGCAGCGACCACGGCGCGGAAGGTGTCTGGTTCGTCGTCATAGGGGACCGCCAGACCCCGACGAATTCAGCATCGGTGATTTTGAAACGCATCGTTTTTTTCTTCCGATACCCACGGCCGAGCCAAAGCAAAGCAAACTTTTGCTTTGCTTTTCTAAATGTAATGATGATGACCTCTGTTGAACCTCTTTCGATAAGCGATTTGTATTACATTAGTGTACATTTCCTTACACGCACTCCTCCGGGCCTTCCGAGCCACGGTGTTGGGGGGGGGCAAACACGATGAGACGTCTTTGTTGCTTATCCTTTCCTTTATTATATTCTTTGCTGCATTTCGTGTTTCTTTTACGACTGCTTGGTCTTGCTATGCTACTTTGTCAGAATGATGAGTTTCTTTGTTGGCTTGGCTCTCTTGTTTTCTGTTTTCTGTTTTCTGTTTTATTTTATTTTTCTCAAGTCTTTGGGTAAAACTCGAGCTGGGCTGTGTTTTTGTTGCGATTTGGTTCCTTGTCTGGTAGCGAAACGGTGGCGCATATACATACACATCAGTCGCATTGCAACAATCTTATGGCCGATTTTGGTTATTCACACATTGTGTCTCTTTGGTCGTGAATGTCTTACTTGTCGTGAAATGACTTGATTGTCGTGGAATGTCGTGGAGTGCAAAAAAGGACGGCACTGTCCTTGCTGAACAAGAGGTCCTGAATGAGGATCCATTTCCAGCAAGGACCGATAGCTACCCTGGAACAGCGGAAACAGAAACGTCTGCCGTCAATCAAGCATTCAACCGGCCCGTCGACCGGACCGGCAGGCTGGATCGCATGCATGGGGCAGGGCAGACAAACCCTGATGGCAAGTTCGGTTCAAACACGTATACTCTCTAGCGTGGACACTACCCTGCCCATAATCTTGGCAGCCTCGGCGTTGGACATGTGCTCATCCGCCTGCAGACACATCTCCACGGTCTCCCTGTACCTTTTGCCGACCTTGCTGCCGAGGCCGGGGACGAGAACGGCCATGACGACCTTGTCCCGCCACCGGTCCGCCGAATGCTGCGGCCTGTGGTACGCCTGCAGGACCTTCCACAGCCCAATCTCGAGGAGGACGAGGCCCAGGGAGTAGACGTCAAAGGCCTTGCAGTAGGGCAGGCCCCTGGCGCTGGCCGGGTGGCGGTGGATGCTATCGATGGACGGGTTCTTGGGCACCACGGACAGGGCGGTGTCCGTGTCCGGGCGGGAGGCGTCGAAGCCGATGAGGTAGGGGTTGGAGACGTCCGGGACGAGGGCGGCCGTCGCGGTGGGCGCGTGGGCCGCGGCGCAAAAGGCCGAGGGGAAGAAGGTGATGTTGAAGGAGCAGAGGGACTTGTGCAGCCAGTCGAGCGAGTGGAGGGACCAGAGGGCCACGGCGAGCGTGTGGGCGAGGCGGATCCTGTCGTCGAGGTCCGGCGTCTTGAGGTCCGGGCTGGAGATGAGGGCGTGGAGGGTCGAGTAGCTCGACGCGGGGGCCTTGTAGACGAGCCCGTAGCGCGAGTTGGCCGCGTCGTCGGTGTATCCCAGGCAGTCGATGGAGTGCAGGTCCGGGTGGCACCTGGAGGCCGAGTGCATCATCCTGGCGAGGTCGTCCATGCGCCGGACGTGGGCGACGCGCTCCTCGATGGCGTCCCGGTCGTAGTCGACCCATTCCACCACGACGTCGCCGGCGGTGTCGTGGTGGCCCTGGCATCTGCGCAGGTCTGCCGGGGGGGTGGGGGGCCGAGTCCCTCGGCTGCCGCTGCCGCCGCTGCCGCCGCTGCCGCCGTCGCCTTGCTTCTGCTGCCTATGCGCCGGCGGCGCCGTCGCGACGGGAGGGTTGATGGTCAGGGATGATCGGGGCACCTTGAGGGCAAGAGTGGGCCGGAAGGCGCTCTGGGGCCGGCTGTCGAGGTTGATGCGCAGGCGCTTGAGATTCGCAGACGCGTTGAGCTGCGGGTACGTGCCCGACGAGGCGGTTTCCAGCAGCGACAGCTGGGCGAGGTCCCGTTGGGCCGAGTCCAGGAGGCGATGGGTCCAGGCGCGCTGGAAGGACGGCAGCTGCGAGGGCGGGAAGAGGCGTTCCAGGCCGTCGTTGAAGTCTGCTTGATCACAATGTTTTTCGCCACGGTCAGCTCGGGAAGAACGGCGTGCGGCCCCCCCCCCCCCCCCCCCCTGCGTTTCCGAGGACAAAGCGAAACAAGACAAGAAGAGGGCGAGACGCTGACGAAATGGGAACAAGTACCTTTCAAGTCTCGGAGGAGGGTGGTAAACTTGTCCTTGTCTACAGCGATGGATGTGTTAGCCGCGGCTCGAAGGAAGCTGTTTTGCTCTCGAGACCTGGGGCGGGGAAGAAAATGTATAAAAAAAAAAGAAAAGAAAAGAAAAGAAAAAAAAAAAGCGACTTCCACGGCAGAAGTGAGGTGCTCGTCATGTCGTACCTGCAATCACCCATCTCGTCCTCAACCCCCATTCCTTCCTCCACCCCCTCTCTGTTTTGAACCTGCCGGGCCTAGAAGTCTCGTCCGCGGAGGACCCTTTCTTGGACAGTGACGGCGACGGCGACGTTGCTGCTGCTGCGGCCGGGGAGGGCATCTCGGGCTCGTGACCGTTTGCTTGGGCGTTGCCGCCGCCGCCGTCGCCGTCCTCGCAAAGACCGTACCTGCCCTGGAGCTTCTTAAAGTCCGTGACCGTCTCGTGCAGCTCCTGCATGATCTGGATGGCCAGCCTCCTCAGCTGCGGATTCTGCTCGCCCCGGAGATGAGCCTCCAGCCGGCCCTCGGCCACCCCCCACTCGCGGCCCCAGACCACGAGACGCATCTCCTCTATGCGGACCTTGCACATGAGGCGCTGCGAGTCGGTGTCGAGGTGCGCCGCCGCCGTGAAGTACCCGTACGCCTTGACGCAGCCGTCGAAGAGCTGGCCCAGGAAGCCAATCACTCCAACAGTGGTGCCAATCAACTCGGCCGCCATGGTCGTCGACTCGAGACAGCTGCTGCCGCTGCCGCCGTGACTCTGGCTGTGCTTTGCTGGGCTGCCTTCTTGGGTGGTTGGATGCGGCAGAGCATGGCGCTTGCGAGCGGCTGCTTGTTATATCGCACAGAGTGGGGTGGCGTGTAAGCCGGGAAACGCGTAAATGACCAGCTTATGTCTTCTTGCACGCGGAAATCTGGCGACAAAAGTGCCGCTGTATGCATGTATCCTCCGTACGGAATAGCGCTCGCTGGCTCAAAATCGAGCAAGCTGCGTGCCAAATGGTGGCACGGATGAGTAAGCATACGAGCCAACACAGGGAATTTGTTGAGATTCAACAGCTCAAAGTGCGGCCAACGCATCCATAATGGCTGAGACTAGACGCAACTAACCCTCATGGGACATGTGCAAGTGCTTCATGTCGATGGGGGAAAAAAAAAAAAAAAAAAAAAAAAAGAAACCCGGATAAAACGGCCCGCGCAAGACACGCACAATGTGAGCAACCCTACCTTACAACACAGGATGTGGTGTGGTTGTGGTTTCAGCAAAGGCCAGGCGGGGGAAAAGAAGCAGTCCAGAATTGACGGCTTTGTGGGAGGTTGGCGCTGCGTGCTTCGATCTGTCATTGCCGCCAGGATGACAGGCCGAGCCATCTTCGACGTCTGGTCTGGCTGGCTGCATTCAAAAAAAAAGCCATTGGCTGACCTCGCACGCATCCAGCCGTTTGTCGAGACTACTTCCAAGAAGACGCTAATGCAAGCATTGTGGCTTCACCTTTGACGAGCGCTCACCATGTCACCATCGCCATCATCACCATCACCATCACCATCATCGCCATCGCCATCATCATCATCATCATCATCCCAGACAGATTCTCTTCTATATCGCAAACATTGAAATTGACAGCATTGAATGATAGCCATGCTTGCCCCGGTTGACCCCCACCAAAAAGAACTTTTTGTATCCTTCAATGCAGTGTCCTCGCAAACCGATAAGCGCCGCGTAGAATCGGCCGTCCATGTGCGAGAATGACCAGTCGTAAGCAATGGGACTCCCCCACGGTTCTCGCGTCCAGAACGGGTCGCCTTGATCCCTCTCGTCTGCCCATCCCCATGACGGAACTAATATACCTTCTTCTTCTCGTCGATACTGAACTGGCCAGGGCCGCTGTTGACAAGGAGCAGAAGACCGCCGACGATGGAGAGGATCTGGAAAAAGTCGTACTTGGCAAAATCCTTGTGAGGATGGTGCTCGTGAAGCTAGAATAAATGTCAGTCACCAGGTTCCAGCCGCCTTGGTACTATGTCATTGCGTGGGACGGGCGGGGCGGGATTGGACTCACTGTCCAGAAATTGTTGACGAAAAGGTTGAAGATGCTCAGTATGACCACCAACAGAGTGGCGCTGAACTTGGCTTTGAACCCGACGACAACCATGACGCAGGCACCCGCGCCGAGGAGGGAGACGAGAACCCGCCAGATCGACCACTGGCCGGTAAAGACAAAGCCGACAAAGAGGAAAATAAGCAAGACACGTCCGGCCAGCTGAAAGTACATCTTGCGGTCCTTCTCGTCGATCTGAGGAAGTCCAGCGAAAGCCTTGGTCTTGCGCACCCACGAATCAGAAAGAACCATGAGAAGGCCGCCAATGACGGACAGGTTACGCAGGAAAAAGTTGAGGTCAAAAATCAAGCCGTAACCAAGAGCCTGGGTGACGACGACGCCCATGAGACCGGCGACCGCATAATCAGAGTGCTTTCGGGCAATGACCAGTATGGAGCAAATCGTCATGGCGATGACGTTGACGAGGAGGAAAATGTGAGTAAGCCCGCTGGGAACTGCGACAAGGTCAGATGGCATTCGCTTTTTTTTTTTTTGAGCAACACGTCCCCTCCCCACAATCTCCCGAGACTTACTGTGACGGTAGTCTCGCAAATAGAGAAGCTGGTCGGTCCATTGCATCATGATGCGCAAGGCGTCTTCGAGGAACGTGACGACGATGAGGAAGCGGCCAATAGCGGGAAGGTAGCTGGCGGGCATTGGCAAGCATCTCCATGTCAGTAATAAGGACTTTGCTACCTACCGCCATCATGCCTCGAGAGGGGGTGGGCGGATTCGGTTCGGATCGGACCGGGGTCAGGTCAGTCAGCGTTGACAAGGGTGAACTTACGGCTTGATGGGCTCGCTGAAGGTGTCGAGGACATCTTCCACCTTGCTCGTGTAATGGCGGACCTGCTCGAGGACGCTTCCACCGCTGGAGTCTGGAGCATTTGAAGGGCCGCCGTACGCGGGTGAGCCGCCGAGGCCATACCCGGATGGACCACGCTGCATGATTCAAGAGCCTGGGGCCACCAAGGGTGAGCTATGCGAGAGAGAAAGGAGATGGGCCGCGAAAGGTGTACGGGATGGGGACTGCGAGTAAGATTCGTCGTCGCCTACAAACTGAAGCCGAGACTGCGAGCCTGACGAGCAGTGATGTACTGATGTACCAGGTGGGACACACAAGGATGCCAAAGAGTCAATGTGTTTTGGCACACGTTGGGTGGTTCCGACTCGGGCGGGAAGGGAATGGTGGTTGGTTGACAATGACTTGGGAGAACGTGGTCTCGGCTGTGAGGAGCAATGAGGAGCAAACGTGGAAGAAAGAGGAGACTTCAGGGCGTCGCGCTGGCTAAAAAAAGAAAGAGAAAAAGACCCAGTTGGAGCTGCTAACCAATGCAGTCTGGGTTCTGGGTTCCGCTGGTGGGTAGAAGGGCGAATTTGGCGGCGGGAAGCGAGGAAGCGGCGCAGAGCAGACCAGAGCAGACCAGAGCAGACCAGAGCAGACCAGAGCAGCGCAGCTGTTTAAGCTTGCCGTGTACCGAGTACAGGTCAAGGCAGATGGAAAATGCGGGAGCGAAAAAAACCCAAACGAGGCAAGGCGGAGAGAGGCGGCTAGTAGATGTGGCCAGTTGTGACGGAACGACTTTTTGCAGTCGGCTAGCCAGGTCTGGTTGCCGTGCCTTATAAATACCTACATAGCAAGGCGCTGGCTGGAGCAGGTTGGGGTCAATTCATGTTATGTGCATGTTACATACAGTATGACCTCAGATCCTGCGCAGGCACGCTCTGCCAGGCCATGCCAGGCCATGCCAGGCCATGCCAGGCTGTGCTGTTTTCCGCACGGCGCTGGTGGCGCGCAGGCTACTGTAGTAATGAGCCCCGCCCCGCCCCGAGGTTACTATGTGGTTACTTGTTACTTGCCAGCCTGGGCCTGCCCTGGCCTGCTCATGGCTCATGGTGTCTGGTCAATTGCTATGTCTGACTGGTTGGAAACAACAAACAAAAACACATAACACGCAGCCTCGTGCGTGGTATGGAGTATGGACTGGCTGCAGCTGGCGCTTGCACGCAGGCCCTCCCCTTTGAATGGTCCTGTCACTCCGGTGCGGTGCGCCCCTGCGCTTGGATGCGACTTGTGCTCTCCGCGCTCGCGCAACTGTGTCCTTTCCCAACCCCTGGTCATGACCTGCAGCGGTATCCACTTCGCCAGCAGCAACTTTGTTCCTTGCCGATGAACTCGAGAGACCTCATGATGTCCGCCGAACGGAGTACCGAGTGCCGAGTACCGAGTACCGAGCACGGGACTACCGAGTACCTGCCGAGTATTCCTGATGCCGAAATATATATATATATATATATATATGATAATAATAATAATGATAATGAATCATCCAGGCGTCGAAACCGCATTCGGAAATGGCACACCCATTGAATCTAGCCGACGACATCTACGCGCGAATTCCCCGACGAGCCAAAGCCATTGAACCAGGTACCTAACTAGCTCCTAGGTACCAGGTAGGTACCTAGTATTAGCGGGTCGTTGTTGCTGAGCGTCCGTCGTTGAGCTAAAGGCCGCAAGTCGCAACCTCTCCGATCTTGGGTGGCGATCAAGTTTTGCCCATCCAGTGATCCAGTGATGCCAACTGTTCCTTGTTACTGTACCCATCTATTCCTTGCGTCGGAGTGGCAGTACTGTCTCCTTTGGGTATATATTGTTGTGTAGTCTTTTCTGGTTGCTTCCCTTCTTGGGGGTCAATTTCTCTCTTTTGTCCTTTACATTTCTCTTTCGCCTGGTGCGTGGCAGAGCGTAGTGGACACCTGTCCACAAGCCTTGCTCAACATGCTGCTCTAATCATAATGACTCGCTCAAGACCCAACGGTGAAATATTAAATATTTCCCGCCTCTCACTCATCCGCTCGGAAGTGGAATTCTATTGTTTTTCCGGGCCCATTCTCAAAGTCGTTGGCAAATCCTTACGTCCTCTGGCCATCAAGAGCATTGGCGTGGACGATTCAGTATCTGCAAACCTCCGGAATCGTCGTAGCCAACTCTTTCCTCATTCACAGCTTCTCGGAGCTCGCACCCAAGAGCCTTGCGTTCGCCAGTCGCAGGATCCCATTCCCAACCCGCCCGCATCCACATCCAACGCAAATACGCCCGGAGCTCTTTATCGTGAGGTCTGACTCTCGTCCACTCCGGCTGGAAGTCGGGCCCTCTCCCTTCGCCTTTCCAATCCTCGGCTCGTCCAAGCAACTCATCTCTGCAGAAAATCCTCCAGCTGTCCAAGGTATATTTCCCCTGGGTTATGTGGCCTATCTCCCATGCATCCATAGCAACTTGGCCGTCGTTACAGGCAGTAGATTGGCCCGAAACCCTGTCAAGTTGACCCGGCTGGAATGAACACTGTGTAGATATTGTTCCGACATCTCGTTTATCGTATTTTTTGACTTGGTATAACTTCTCACGTGTAGGCGGCGCATTTACAAATGCTGCCGCGAACTTGCGTATGGTTGCGAGCCGGTTCCTTGCTAGCCCTAGGTGACGAATCATGCCCAATATTTCTTCCGAGTTATTGGGGTCTGCGAGCTGCTGGGGCGAGGGAAACCGCTCCTTGACCTTGTAAAACACCGGGATGGCCATTTGCCCTTTGGTTTTGATCAGAAAAGTTACGGCTATCAGTAACCAGAATGGTTCACGCGCAAGCTTCTCTTGCACCAACCCAAATTGCTCAGCATGGAGCGGAGGGAATGGTATGCTAGAGACAAGGCCTGCAAGCCGTCGCTTCGGTGAAGTCTTTTCGTCTTTCGCTTGTTTGATGCCCACGGCAAAGTACGGAGAACTTCGACTCCTGACACAGCGTCTAGTGTTTTTGAGTGAAATGCGGTTGAAGTACTCGCACCTTCGGTTTGGAACCGTGGGTGTGCTTTCCGAGGCGGATGCTGCAGAAACCCGTCTAGCAGAAGAGATATTCCTGTCAATCGCATGGAAACCAGAAAATGACCCCTCTATTTTCTGATGACTATTATCCTTGACGCCTATTTTTTCGACTTGGGTCCGAGCCTGAATCACACCAGTCTCTTCAAACCAACATCGAGACGCCGTGTTACGTTTCTTTGATTTGGATCGATGACGAATCTGACTAACGGAGTTTGAATTTTCTTTGCCGTGTGTAAAATACCCTGGTATAGAACATTCTTGGGCCAGTTTTCTAGCATGGTCAATCAGACGGTCGGTTTGGGCCCAGGGAGCAGCAGGTTTGCTACTAGTATCTGGCTCGCCCTCCAACATGTACCATATAAACGTGAGAACATCGTTCCCATCCAAACTAGCATGATGACGAATTCGAGACAGTTGAATGGCCCTGGCGCAATGGACCATAAGTTGGAAGTCTTCTGAATCAGCAACTATAGCTGAGTTGACCAACTCGTTAATCTCACTGACTGGAGTATCAGGAGATTCAAGGATTTGTGAGAGGAATCCTCTCTCATCTTCGCGCAGATCAAACTTGGAGAGGACGAAACTCGCAGATATTGGTAGCATCTTGTTGCAGAAAACTTGTCAGTATTCAGTGGAGTCGGGCATGGAGAGAATCAACAGCAATACACAAAGAAGACAATACAACAGGTCCAATTGTGTGATTTTTCAGTTGCTAGGCGCAACCAAAGGCACGTTTACTGAAACATGCATCGCCTTCGAAGAGGCAAGAGTGTCATGAATGTCCACGTCGAAATCAAGTTGCGTGGCTCGGAGTGAATCCTGAAGTATTCTTGTACAGTGCGGGTATGTAATTGTGCCTCTACACACTGTCTGTTATTGGAGATAAATCAGCGAGACAGCTAATGGCATGGTTCCTGACAAATGGACGCTGGACATAATCGCACGAAGCGAGCCAGATCATCAGAGCATTCCTCAAGATGACAACGGCTAGTTGAAGCTTGAATCCATGCGACGACCGCCTTAATAGGCAATGCGAGTCGGAGAATTCCCAAGTCTGGGCTCGCTTCTTCCATTTGAAAAGTAACACTCCAGAATTCGCAGCAGCTATGTGAAGACGGTCTTTGCAGCCTGGCTTCAGTCCGCATGTTGTAGCTCCTACGGAAATAATTCAATCATTTAAGCTTCCATCCTCGCTCTTTTGACGACGCTTTCCCCCAAAACCTTCGCTATTCGTCGTAACTGGCAATGACCGGCCGCCCTTGCTCAGGTGGTGGGAGGGCTGCTGCTGCCTTACGGACCATCCCACATGACATTGACCGACCCAGCGGATGAGCTCACGTGACTTGACAATTGGGTCCCTAGTCGCCCACGTCGACTGCCGCCTCCGCCCGGATCTAGTTTCCAATCCCATCCTACCCCATCCTCGATCCTTCTACAGTGCCGCGCACACGACCCTTCCGAGTCCCTCGTCAACCCCAGTAAAATCATCCAAAGGATGAGTAGTCGCGGCGGAAAGCTCGCACCCGAAGTCAATAGGTGAGTTTGCGCTTCCTTGTGGCCTCCAGCATGATGCTCGCTCGTTTTTCTCAGCTTCAAGGTTGAGTCATGCATTCGAGATGAGCTCGTCTCCGACATCTTCGCGTTTGCTTTAGCTGATCACCTTACAGAGCTTTGTTCGTGAAGAACTTGAGGTAATTCAATACGTCAGAGAAAACCGTTTCGAGATCCCGAACTAAACAGCAACGATTGTAGCTACAGCGTCACTCCAGAGGAGCTTTTCGACCTCTTTGGAAAATTTGGCCCCATTCGGTACGCAACCTGTACTCAAAAACAGGGCTACAAATCATTTACTAACGGGGCTTCGATAAATAGCCAAGTTCGCCAGGGAATTTCCAACGCTACCAAGGGTACTGCCTTTGTGGTCTATGAGGACGTAGTGGATGCTAAGCAAGCCTGCGACAAGCTCAACGGCTTCAACTTTCAGAGCCGTTATCTTGTCGGTATGTGACTATTCGCCACCAAATTCGATTTGGATGCTTTCCCATCCCTTGGGGCCTCTTTTTTTTTTTTTTTTTTTTTTCCCGTGAACCTATTGTCAGATCGACTGACTTTATCCTGCAGTTCTATATCACCAGCCAGAGAAGATGATCAAGTCAAAAGAGGACTTGGAGGCTCGCCGTGAATCTTTAGCGCAGCTCAAGAAGCAGCACGGTATAGATTGACAATTTGACCGGCCCGTGGATGGTCTGAAGGACAATAAACGTTCCAAGTCTTCGGGCCGGTCTTTGCCACTTTCGTCGTGTGCTTCGCCAAATCTTAAGACGATTCTACGAAAAAGCAGTCCAGTTTCCACGACCATGTCTAAGGGGCATATCGGCACGCGAGCAGTTCGCTTTGTTGAAGCAAGCCCAACCGCCTTACGATCCTGCGCGTAATGTCACTCGCGTGCCTTGTTCTGACGATGGGTAACCTTGGAGAAGGGGAGCGTCCACATGACGGCAAAACCTTACTGAGCCGTTGTTATACTTTTTTCTCTTTGCTCGCATTCGCTTGTTATCTCCTCAAGACCGGAATAGTTTCATTTCAATCACCACTCTTTGCAGTTGTATTTTTACATGGTCCTAGATGGACCATCAGTTTGCTAATGGCAAACAGGGATTTGAGGGATGAGTCAGTTGAAAGGACGACACGGTAAGGGGTCGCTCCTCATTGTATTTTTCAGCCTGTGTGTTTTGGTCGCTCTATTCTAGATTGCTGAAGAGCATTCGGTTTGACTTTTCACTTGGACAAAGCACCTTGGGGTTAAATGTGTCTTGGGGCATGTTGTAACAGACTTTTGTCGGGTCACTCTTGGTGCCAAGACCACCTGGGTAGGCATTCGTTCTCATTGCCTGACCCATCATAGAGAGTTATCTTGAAGCAACCGGGCACGTAGTTTCCGCCCTCTGCCCCATGTTGAGTGATGATCATCCTTATGGATGCACCGGTATCCATCGAGCAGTGATTTTCTTCAGGAACGGGATAAGGATATTGCAGCAACTGTCGTTGCCAAGCCCAGCATACATGGCATGGCATAACAACAGCCCCTTTCATTTGGTTGGGCCCAGAGTGTTGCTAGTAAATGTTGCAGGTTGGTCACAAGTTGAGCCCTGTGATAGGGACGATGCTACCCCAGTGGGGGTGCTGGCGGCAGCACAAAGCCGAGATGCGGTGGCGCAAGGTTGCGCGTGGGTTCCAGAGAGGGAGGGAGGAACTGGGGGGGGGGGGGCGGTTGGAAATGGATTGAGCCCTGTCCCTGGCGGTGGTTTTTTCCCCAGGGCCAGGGAACGGCGTCCCAAGATCCCGGTGCCTGGTTTTAATTTCTGGGGAATGCTTGGCTTGTCAAGCTTGCATCGAAGTTACCAGACCAGCCCAAGGTATGTATCTACCCAAGGTTGACCCATATGCATTAGGAGGTAGGTACCTAGGCAGGTAGGCAGGTAGTCTTTGTCTGCTTAGATGCCCTTTCTTATCTCTCATACAGACACCGCAACAGCATGTCTTGCCCTTACTGCATGCGAAAACTTCCCCAGGCCTGTTATTGCCGCTCCCCTCCTGGCATCGAGGTCGATTCCTATCTCCCTTGCAAACGACTACTCGGTTCGCTTGATCGCAAGCTGTTCTTTGTCTCTGTAATCTTCCAAGCATCCTTGCACAACTGGAAGAACAACTGTCGCAAAACCGGCGGCCGCTCCAGTCACTCAACTAAACAAGACTTTCTCTCGTGAGGAGACTTCGTTGATTCGCTGAACAGCTCACGCTACCTCAAACACCGTTTCAACTCTAGTCGTCGGTCAAGGCAACGATATCCGTTTGGAGAGGATCCTCTTCCCGTTCAATCTCCGACGAGGCTTGTTCACTGTTTCCATCTCTTGTTGCAACGACTTTATGCGAGCGGCAGTTCGGACAGAACTTTGTGACCCCGACCTTTTCGCATCAAAGCACGTGGTACGACTGTCCGCAGCTCTCGACATGTGCTCCGGCTACTTGGTTCATTTCAGGAAGAGGCGTCATTCAACCACCCATTCCCGCCTTTTTGAACGCCACCGACACAGACACAGGCTATGCCGAGGAATCGCGTCTAGCTCTGGACTATCTCCTACTTTTACCTGAAAGTCCTTGCTGAAGGCCGTTGGTCCATAGCCGACTTTTTATTTCACTACATTCATCAATTTCTCGCCCCATTGG
Organism: Ustilaginoidea virens; assembly: GCF_000687475.1. NCBI lineage: Eukaryota > Fungi > Ascomycota > Sordariomycetes > Hypocreales > Clavicipitaceae > Ustilaginoidea > Ustilaginoidea virens. The sequence goes on along the minus strand of NC_057317.1, from coordinate 1,547,033 downwards.
ACCATCTCAACAAGTCTTTTTGCCAACTCACCGGGCAGGTCCCGATGTGCGTCAAGTTGCATGGCTTTTTCTCCTCCCGAGTTGCATCCTCCTTTTCTTCTGTTTCGGACCCAGTAATGGGACCTTAGTCAGGCAGCTCCTTTGGCTATCGCGGCTATCATCCAGATCGTCTAGCCGTCTCGGAACGAAACGCTGCTCGGTGACGTCTCGACAGCCTCAAGCCTCAGATGGACGAAATGTCAGCCGGAAGAGTCGAAGAAGGCATGGTGAACGAGAAGCGGCCTTGGCAGATTTCCTTAGCAAATCTCCTCAGCGTGGTGGAGCAGCGTGCGTCCACGTGCATTCCCAGCAGCTGAGACTCGCAACTATTGATCATTCTAAGCCAAAAGCCGGCGCAGAGTCGTGGCAACTTGCATTTGCGCTCGATGGCAGTCGCGATGAAGACGACTTTCGGACCGCGGACCCAGGTTGCCGCCTCCAAAAGGACGAAATAAACGGAGGAATAACCAACCAGGTCTGGTTCAAACTTTGCAACTCGGTCACTTTGATGTACGTAAGAGATTCTCTGTTGATTTCTGCTGATTAGGTTCCTTATTATTAATCGTTAGATGCTCCCAACATGTACGTAGGTGTACATACTCTTCAACGCATGAAATCTCATCCTTTCTAGTGGCACTCGTCCTGGGTTCTTCTGTCCAAGACTCCCATGCTTGAACAAGCTGGTGAATTGGACACTCGACCGACACAATTCCGGTCTCGTGACGCTATCCCGTGAGGTCTCTCTGAGTCTGAAACATCTGCAGCGCATGATATACCTCCCGCAAACCAGGCCTATTGTAGTAATTTTCATTCCAGCTCCCCTCTTTCATCCCTTGTTGCCTCTTCTTCAACCAATCCACGGACAACTCTATCTCACGCGCCCACCAGTCGCTCGCCACCTGCTGCACCTGCTCCGCTGTGGATGTTCCGTCGTGCTCCAGTTCCCGCATGACCAGCTTCTTCTGTTTTCGAACAATGTAGTTGCTCAGTCCGACTTTTCTGCCCCGGGTACAGGCGTCTATCAAAAGCCTAATTGGTTCTGGCGTGGTTGTGTAGCCCGGAAACTCCACTAATGGTTCCCAGGGATAGGAAAGCCACACGGCAGATCGCTGAGGCGCACTTCGGGCTTCGAAGATACACCAGAGCACCCTTCCAAGCATGTACACCTCGCACGCTTCCGCTTCAGTGCGGGTCAAGCACAACCACGGTACGTTGTACCCTTTGGACGGCCAAGTGTAATCCTCCCCTTGGCCCATTTCTTCCCAACCGGGGAGCATCTCCGACAACATATCCGCGTACTTGTCCCGAATGTTGGAATCAATCTCATCGTCGATGGCCAACAACCGAATGTACTCAATGGCGTTGACTTCGGGGGCCGCAAACTCACACCAAACGCCTCGCTGTTCGAAATCGACCATGATGACATCACGGGACTCTGAAAGGACAATGTTGTCCAATCTGAGATCGGGATAAAAGAAGTGTGCAACGTCGTGCAGATGCAACAAGGCGGACGCTAACTGGAGCGACCATCTTGTTTTGTCAGCAAGAGACACTTGGCCGTGTAACTGCATGAACGGGATCAGGTCGCGCAAACTTCCGTGGATGTGGAATTCCAAAGTGAACCCTATCACCGCCGTCTTGTTGCCAAAACTACATTTCTTGGTAACGAGGTGAACTGGCCGGGACACAATGCCGGGGTGTGGTGGTATCAGAAGTAGCTGCCTCAGCTCATGGTAAAGGTACTTGGTATAACTCGTCAAGGCTTTGAAAATCCATGTTCTGCCTCGAATATTTACGAGGCAGACACTGTCGTGTAACTGATACAGGTACACGACGTCGCTAATGTCGACAGTAGGAGGTAACTCGATATCCTCGCCCCAATACTTCTCCATTGCTGACACGGAAAGAAGCTGCCGTTCAAGGTGATGCGTACGAGCGATGGAAATACTCGTCTTCTTGATATCCTTGGGCAAATTGTGGAAAACAATTCGGGATCCAAATGGCAAATCTTGGTATGTTTGCATGAAATCCTTTTGGACATTAGTCCAATGGTGAAGAATTCGCAAGATGTGGCTCGTTATGCCGAGACGGGAGATCCTGGCAGCATCTCTTGTATAGAATGTCACATCCAGGTCGAGCGCATCCCGAACGTCTGGCGGGAGAGTTGCAGGCTCTGGAATGAAGACATCAACCCGGATCGGCGGAAATCTCTCCAGAAATAGTGGCACAGCATAGAATTGCGTCCCGAAAGCTGTACATCCATCGACGCGCCACGAAGGCTTCTCCGGATGGGTCAACGAGTCTATTCGGTTTTTCGGATTGAGGCGCGATTGCGCCCACGATGTTTGCCGCGAGTCGACCTCGACCACCTGACCGGCTTCGGTTGCCGAATGGTATGTTGAGAAGGCGGCTGTGGGATGTATCACGTCGTGTATGGATCGTTGACTCAAATCCATGTCGACTTTGATCCTACAAGAGCGCCTCAGAAACTAAGGAAGCCCGATGGAGAAACAGAGGGGAGACGAATAAGCAGGAGAAAGAGGAAGAAGAAGAAGAAAAACACAGGCACAAACAGGCACAAACAGGCACACCAGCACACGAATCCGTTCTGCAATACACAGGATGCCAGATTTGAAAAGCAAGACCAGGTGGTTCTGCTGTTTCTTGGGGGGGGGGGGGGGGGTTGACGCGCAATTCTGATAATTTTATCGTGTGCGAGCGATATCTTTGAAGCCTTTCGCTACCCTAGCAAAAGAATGACGAGGACGAATTCCAGGAAGCTATCTCGCATCGTCCTTTTGACATGCTCAGAATATGCGTTATAAAAAGTGAGAAAAAGACTCCAGCTGACACTTTCGCAGAAAGCACATGCTTTTTATTGGGGGAACAAGAAGCCAGCGTGGAGGGAGCGGCGGTGCTGTCATGTCGCACAGAAAGGCAAAGCGACCGGGAACTTGATTTAATTCAAAAGAAGATGGGGCCAGAACGTCCCCTGGCCACTATCTTGATTCGACAGACCTGATTGATCACATGATTGGGTCATGCTTGCTGCGACGGAAGAAACAGAAAAAAGGGAGAGGGAAGAGGAGAGAGGTAAACAAGGGTTTGGAGTCTGGACGTGGGCTTATGCCGCAACATTACAGCTTTGTGGGCAGGCTGCCGCTGATCTGCGTCTCCAACAAACCGGTGGCCGAGCGGATCAACAAGGGCGACGGGAATACGTTTCGTTTCGGTACCCAAGCTGTTTGTTTTTATCTGCCGGGTTCCACTGCCGCGCCTCGAACCTATTATGATTTAGCCAGATACTGACTGACCCCAGCTTTCCGGAGACGGCGGGCTAGGGGCTGACGTTTGCTCTGAAAATGGCCCTCAGGTGGCATGCGCAAGCCGAACCGACGGAAAAAGCAAAAACAACAAAAGGCAAAAGAAAAGGACAGAGAGAGAGAGAGAGAGAGAGAGAGAGAGAGAGAGAGAAATTGCTTCTGCCCGGCATCGGGGGCGGACACATTTCAGAGCAAGGAAACTTGCTTGGGCTCTTTTTTCATTCGCCTAGAACTCAGTAACATGCTTCATCAAACCTGTCACGCATCCGAACGAGCTGACGAAGCGGGCTGCCGCAACCTTCAGCGGCAACCTCGTCCGGAGAAGCTTCCTTCTTTGAGACCTGCCGTCAGCCATATGACTAGAAACGACAATGTGCTGGTTTGACTCACCGGTTCGGGGCACATGAGACAAATGACAACAACAAGCTTTGTATTGGTAAAAGCTTTGGCAGAGCTTTGAATTCACAACTCCTGTTTCGGGTGCAACAGGCGCGGCATTGACCGAAACGAAGAGAGGTCGTTTCAGCTTCCTCCATTGATATATATGTTCTGGTCAGCGGGCGATACAAAGCCATAATTCCATGTTGCCGCGTCGTGGCATCAGAATTGTGACATATGGAGCTGGATAGCACCTATTTAGCGCGCCTGACAATTTGACTGGTGTTTCAGTCGAAAGGGAAGAGAGATGGTCGATCATGGTCGATCATGGTCGTTCATGGTGGGCACATGTCGAACCAGGCATGCATCCCCCATGATGATAAAGGACAGCTACGCACAATCCCGACAAACCCAAAGTTATCAAGCAGCACTTACAATCAATTGGTTCATGTTGAAGATGACTTGAAGTCGTATCAAGACAATCTCTTGTTCAAGAGTCTTCATGCAACCAGGGAGGAGAAGCAAAGATTTAAAAACTAACCCGAGTTCTCTCTCTCTCTCTCTCTCTCTTCTTCTCTCTCTCTCTTTTTTTTTTTCTCTTCCTTTTAAACAAAGGCAACAACATGGTACCTATCAAAGAGCAACACGGACCGGAAATAGGTCCGGAGATGGCGTTGGGATAGAGAATGGCGGGGAAAAAAAATGAAATTTTTTAAAAACAAAACTGAGCAGCTACGATGGATCACCGAAAAAAGAGTCATGGTGTAACTGACAGACTTCTCGCCTCATCGCACAAAATTACTTTTTTTGAAGACGAAAAGGTCAACCAGTGTTGCCAGAGCCAGTCATCTCCGAAGAGGCTGAAGTTGGTCGGTCACACAACCTCGACTTGTACTCTACTACAATAGCTGGTGCCTCCCAGGACCCTTCCCGAGGATCATCAACTTTCTAAAGTTCTTGGTCGATAATATATATACGTTAACGATAAACGGGGTGGGGTGAGTGGTCGTTGTGATGACGATACGGTTGGTCTACTCTTCCGTGGAGTCGCGCCACCAGCTGTCTGGATGGACGGAACGGGACGAAGGATATCGTGGGTGGCAATGCCGCAGCAGAAGAATTCTATAAAACCTTGGGAGGTGCCACCTGACCGATGTTGGACGGAACTGATTGACAGCTTGTCAACGAGCAAGTTGGGATCGCAGCCGGCGCTTGATCCGAGCCATCTTTCACCGGTCCTTTTGTACGTTTACGAAGCGAAAGGTTTTTGACTGGTCTGGCTGCGAGGGATGAAAAGGGAGTGGTTATATGTCAGATATTGTTATTCAGACGATGCAAAGCACACGGACAGCGGACAGGCTCCTATCTCCAAGACGATAGACTTGCGTCTGAGCTCGGGTAAACCGCAAACGCTGCGTGCGTTTTCCCGGGCCAATATAGATTTTTTTCTTTCTTTGAGCTACAGATCTTCCACAGATCTTGACAGTCGGGCGAAAAGGAGTTCCTGACAAGATAAACATGAGCAGTTTGCTTCGGCAGCTCTGGCTGCATGCGGAGGTGCAGTACGATCAAGCCAGGGGCAAGGTACGCACAACGGCTTGCCAGTTATGCCGTCATCACGTCCGTAGATCTCTTCGGTCAGGATTGATCTTAACTCGGCACCGGCAGGCGTGTCCAAGCTTTGGAGGGGCTATCTGACCAACCAACCCTGCCTCGATATTTCGAAGCATTTGCCATGCCGGGCCCCGGCCAGGACAAGCACGCCAGGGCAAGCAGTCGGTAAGATAGTACGGACTGACTAACCAGTTGTAGGACTTTCCGCCAGGGTCATGGTTTGTTCGAGGTAGATCGTGTTTTCGAGAGTTGATGCGGGGAGAAAACGAGGAGTTACCCCAGGTACCTAGGTACCTACCTACCTAAGGTACCTGGTACCCACCTCAGGAGTCATGGGTAGACAAGGTGGAGATGTAGAGGGGGTAGGTGGGATCCACTTCCCTAGCTCCCGTGCCAATCACCTGCGATTCAATGGGCCGGCTGCAACGAAGGAGCTGCTGCCCCACGCCACCGTCATGTCCACTTCCCGTTTGCACGTTGGAATGATCAAGGTTGAACCTTGAAAATGGTTCCACCCTCTGGCTCTCGCATCCGTCAAACACTCTCGAACTTCGGAATTTCAAGTAACTTGGATGCAAATAACTGTTAGTATGACGCTCATTCGCATATGCGTCTGTGAACCCTGCCGCATGAGATCTGTGGCGAGGCGCCAGATTGAGGATTTTCGATCGGCAAAACGAGGTGAGGTGCTTGACTAACCACAAGCAACCTTAGGTAGGTATGTACCTTGGCATTAACCGAGTTTCGTTCCGCTATCGCGACAATGGACCGACCTCCGACCGAATAGTGCTTGCTGTATGGAGCATCTACCAATCAAGCCGTAAAAGGACCGCCTCCCTCTGCATTCCTTGGCCTTTGATATTGCTTGCTTTTCCTCGATGCAACCTTGACGCTTGAATGCTGATGGCGGAATCGGTTCGATAATGGTGAGGCATGCCGTCACACGAGGTTCGGCCCGGGGCATCTCATCTGACCACACATGTTGTCAGGTAATAGCGAAGATCTGATGCTCGGGCAGCCTTTGACTGCGGAGGATCATAGGTATTGGCTGCCTGGTTCACCGGTCCCCACATCATACTACTCTACAAGGCAGGAAAGGTTCTTTCTGTGTGCACCATCACATCACATGGCCTGTGCTGGGTAAGCAGCTCGACAAGGTTCGTCCCCTCCCCAGATGGCAGGCCTGGTCTCGAAGCTCAGAGATAGAGTGCAGTTGCAGTGTCCGGAGTACACCATGTCGGACCTACACAGCTGATCCCTCCCTCCTTTGCTTTGGGTTCGTTGTCCCGGACAGATCCAGCGCCACTTTTTTTTTTTTTTCCCAAGGGGAAAGGAAAATTTCCGATGCTAGATGTTGGTAACGGTAGGCATTTACGGAGTATCCAGGCTCTATTCCCTTTAACAGCGTTTCAGGGACCTTTCTGCTGCCTGGTGGTGTGCTCAGGAACGAACCTAGTTCATTGCCTACGATTGAAACTGAAGCCTGGAAACCCCCATGCTGAGCACGAGGTGGTACGTGAGACTGATGATTACAGGCGTTGCTTACCAACACTTACATTCAACTACTGGCTTGGATGTCAGAGAATCTAATCGCTAGATTTGCGCACGTTCCTTGGAATCTGTCCTGGGAATCCGATCGATACCTTGCCGTCTCAACCCGTCCTCAATTTGATTGACGCCATATGGAGCCAAATGGATGAATGAAGGGATGTAAGTGGTCGAGGAATCAGCGGCACTATGCATTGTACATAAAATTGGCTCACCAATTTAACGAGTAGCAGCTGCACCCGCTCAAGGCTGCGGACCTTGTTGTTGTCGTCATCATGGAAACATAAAACATCGGTCATAACAAATCTGTCACGCCAAAGCTTTTGAAGCACCTCGTCACCTCATATTCCAGAATAATCTTTTTCTTTCTCCCTCCATTAGCAGACATTCCGGGGGAGTAATTATCTGTCTCTCCCACCCCAGACAGCTTATCTCAGTTTATATGCATGCACTATGGCGGAAAGATTTGTCGTGAGCAACGAATTAAAGGAGAACTATACCCCCGAGCCCCCGCCCTTCCCTCCCGGCCTATGGACAAGGGTCGCCTGAGATTTGCTCAAGCCACCCAACGCAACCCAACCGTGTGAGTGATTAGAATCGCATCCTGTTAGTCCCGTACAGTATAGCTGATGAGAGTGAGAAGGAAAATCGCTCGCGGGTTTTCTTGGGTGTCCGAACAAAGCTCGAGGAATCGGCACTTCCCCGCTGGATCTTTCTTTGTTTTGCATTACGAAGCGTCCTACTCCGTACACTTTTGTCGATTTTTTTTTTTTTTTTTTTTCGTTTTTGGACAGCAGCCAAGTGCAACCACCTTGCGATAACCTGGTCAAATTTTCAGCCCCGGTTCAATCGGGCAGCCCACGTTGTGTCTTTCTTTGTCCTCATTCAAACGAGCCACGGTGCCGACGTGCGAGGCAAAAGAAAAGCAACCCCCGGTCCAACAGGCCCATGACCAATACCCCTCAGTCTGCCCGGATACAATTTAGCACGGTGTCATGGCTTTTTGCCATCCTCACCGAGTCTGAAGTCATCTCTTCTCTCTCCAAACTTGACTATCCTCACCCTTAAACTCTGCCGACGACTTTTTTGCTTTCCGCAAACTTGGCACTAGGACGACGGCCCTTGTTGCCCATGCATATCTGCGGCACGCCTCAAGCGTTGGTCCGTGCCATCCGCCATCCTTGCCCGACAACTGACGGAACAACTTTCTCGCCAAGAAACCAGCATCAGCATCGAGGTTGAGCATTAGCATCACCTTTCACCATTCGCATCCGCCGCCTCAGGAGTCAATGCCGTCCGGCAAAAGGCCATCCTGACGCGGCACACCTCTACCCACACGCACACACCAACCAACCTCCCGGCAATACATACAATACATACCACTCGGTCGACCTGTTCGCCCGGAACTGATTATCACGCTAGCCCTGTATTGACATGCCCGGCCAGTTTTCATTTCCTCCCCATTGTTCTATTACCCGGACCATAACTCCGCTGACTTTGTTTTCTCCCTTTTTGACCAGACCGGACCGTGTCTGGTCCCTGCCCACGCTGCACCCCTGTGGTTGCATACCTGTCAGATACTTGGTGTACTTCGTACATGAGTCTCTCTCATCATGAGGGTCTTGGTGGAGCCTTAACAAGTCGAACCACCTAGAGACAGAGTGTTGCAGCACTATCCTTGACCAGCTCTACATGTTTTGCGCCTTTGCCGTCGCCGCCTTGTCATTGTTTGTCTCGGGAGCAAAGACGATACTTTTCATTCCACATGTCAGTACCTCGCGTCTAGCTTATTCTGGCACAAAATACTAGTCTTGTCCAACGCATCCCGTTTTGCACAAGCAGCCATCATGGTAAGATACCCTCTCAGAGCCTTGACCGTACTCGCGGCAGCCTGCATGGGATATATCACCAGCCTCCCTCCCCATCTTATACCCCATATCTCTGTACCCCAGTAATATTATATCACAAAGTTTTTTTTTTTTTTTTTTTTTTTTTTTTTTTTTTTTTAAATGAAACATTTCCCGTGTCTCTCACCTGCACTATTACTGCCAAGCTCCGCTCAGGATAACGCGAAGAACTAAAACCGTTATCCGTTCTGGTGAGCATGGGAGTTCTGGCAAGATCCTTAATCCATTACACCAACAGTTCTCACTTCTGATTCACAATCAAAGACACCCATTGACCCATGACGTAGGAACTCACTGGCTCTATAACTCACAAAAGGCCCCAGTCTTATGACTGCGCTGCACCTTCCATCTCGCATCCTTCGACTCTAGCATACGGCGTGGATGCCTTTCAACAGTTTTCGTTGGACTTCCAACCTGCCATTGACCAGCAGTGTTTGCCATATGGCCAGACTTCTGGCTTTGAAAGTCACAACCATCCTGAACCGCAACACGCGCCCTCTAAACGGCGCAAGCTTGATTACCGCTGCGACACTATGCCTCAGAAATACTCATTCTTGCCGCATCAGAGCGCGCTGGAAAAAGCCCCTGCGCTTGACCAGTACGACCTGAGCGCGAATGAACAGCAGTTTCTTTCGGCAGGATGGCCTGAGCCAATAATCACGCCCTCGCAGACTCTGGCTTACTTCCCTAGACGAATGGCCGAGATTTTCTGCAATGGATGTGACTTTACTACGGGTCATCTGGATGGTACAGTACTCCCTCTGGCTTCCTTCTTTCCCTTCTTTCCGTCCCTTCTTCCTAGCCCGGACTCCGTTTCCTCTCGGATACAAGAGAGCGTCTTATTGACGCGAGCTCAGTCGAGACTTGAGTCTGACGGGTAGTTTGCATAGGGTATCACACCTTACCTCAAGGTCCCGATGCATCCTACAGCCTAAACCAACCATATATTGCCGAAAAGCAGCCTGTTGTGGCATCGCAAGCCTTGCCAGGAACATCAACATTGCCGTACGTGGAGGCAGGGGCAGGCTCTGCAGCTTATGAGTTCGTTCCCGCGCAAGTTGCTTCAAGCCTTGATACCTTTTCGCATGCCGTGGAACTGCAAACATCGGAATTTTTCCAGGATGGATTCCTACCTGAGCACAACGCCAACTTCTCTGCATTCTTCACGGATCAAGTACTGAAACCAGAGACGGGACTGATCGGCCCCTTGCCCATACCCGATCAAAGCGGGTTGATGCTTAGTGCGTCATGTCAGGATAATTACGGGTTCGGCACTTTTGTTGCGGCGGGATCGCCTTCAGGGCAAGGAATAGGTTCATCCATGCTGTCATCCGACGGATCAGGTATACTCATGGTCACCGGGAGCCTCGTAGAAACGCTGCCTCAACAGTCCTGGGTTGACACAAGCTCCAACGCCCATCAAACAAGTTTTGACATCATCTTGCCGAACCAACGAGGGGGGAAGCGAGGTCCTTTCAAAGATCCTACTCTGCGAGAACAGACTGCGCAGACACGCAAGATTGGATCATGCATTCGGTGCAGGATGCAGAGGATACGTGTGAGCACATGCTTCACCCGAGCGAGCAGACCCCCTCCGTGTAGCTCTTGGCTGTGTAGCTGACCGATGATGCTTTTGAAACCAGTGTGAACATAACCCAGAAGAGCCGGGCGGAGCCTGCCTGACGTGCAAAAAAGTCTCCAACGTAAAGGCTGGGCGATTCCCTTGTTTGAGATACAAAATCACCGACATAAGGCTATTCAAGCCCGGACAAGTCCCAGGATACGAATGGACACGAAGGTGGAATAACAATATTTCTGATCCGATTCAAAAGTGGGCATCCGCAGAAGTCAAGTTCATACGCATCTCGTCTGGGTTTACAAAAAAATGCATTCAGCTGCCGGTTCGGAAGTTTATACCTCAGGATGGTGACAAGACAGAACGCACCTGGGATTATAACGGGTCCAAGAGATCAGTCAAAGTGCCGCCATACGCTCTGATGGATCTGGAAGACGGCAAAACAGCCTACATGAGGCACATCTCGGACGCGATGGGCGACACTATCAAGCACATAGCCGACCGGTCGAGCGGTTTGCTGCGGAAGACGTATGTCGAAGCCTTTCGCATGTACCAAGACGCCACGATACCCGAAGAATGGAAGCAGCTGCTTGACTGGACGTTTCGGTTGTGGGTCGCTGTTCGACTTTCGACAAATTCAGACTTCATCGTTGGTGAAGAGAAGCTTGGCATGGCAGACGACATTTTGGATGCAACGAGTCCCAATGCCGGAAAGATTCCCGTGCCGCCGGTGCTCGGTGCCCAGCTGGATCTAGTCCTCATTCACCATATTCAGACTCGACTCAGACGCGAGTTGCTTGATAAGTTACAGAAGATGGTGTTGAAGAACCGGCAATGCACGTGGTTTGTGACTTATTTGGTGACGTTTATTCTGCTGCACAATGCAGCGCTAATCATAGCCCATGACGCGGCATACGCTCGAAAGCATGGAATCAGAGTAAGTTGAAACAAGGACGAAAGGACTCCTGACCGAAAACGTTTGCAGAGACCTGCCACTGCCACGGGGCTTGGATGATGGTTGCCGAGGGGGCCGGGCGGGCGGATGAGACCAGTTGCTGACGAACCGCTCTAGCGTCGATTTGCGCGCGAAGACAAAGTCAAAGAATACCATCTTGGTGAGGATTTTCTGGTTTTACCCTCGCTCCCTTGACATTATACGTTGCTATTTTTTTATTTTTATTTTTTTAGTGTGTTTTGGTAAAAAAAAAAAAATGGAATGGCTGATTTGTTGGGTAATCTGATTATCGCGTCCAGGAGCCAACATTCTTCTGGCTCATTTCCACTATTGCAACAAGGGTTGGTATCCATTCTCGGACGAGTGCAAGGACCAAGATTTGCGCTCACTAGCAGATCTGGACGAGGAGAAGATTCGGTTCGTGCATGAGACGAGGAAGTTTGCCAAGGAGCACGGTAAGTTGTCCAGTCAGCACATGGGGATGCACACAGACGGATGTGTAGCACATGGCCCCTTCTTTATCCCTCTTCGTTGCCTGCTGGTGAACCGGACTTCTGAAGCGGGGGGCTAACGCACGAGGCATTGTTAATGCAGAGCGAGAATGGGAGCAGGTTCGGGAGAAGGGCGCGTGGGAGCATGATTACTTCTTTGTCAGCCAGCTGTTTCAAGAGAACTGGCATCCCCGAACCGAGTCATGACTAAACAAGATGCCCCCGAGCGGTGAACAAGGTATGGCCGGGACGGGGGAGCAGAAGTGTTTTTAACAAAGTGCGGTGGCCTCTGACGAGACAAGCGTGGAGGACGCTTGTGCGAGCGAGGCAGGACATGACAATGCACGGCAATGCGGTGATGCGACGATACGGCAACGCGGCAATGAAGCAATGCAGGAATGCAGGAATGCAGGGAACCCGGAATGGATATACCGGCCTGGCGCATTGTGCTTTTTGTGTTTTTCGTGTTTTCCGTGGTCGCTGGGGCCTCGAACGGGTAGGGGAGGACAGGCCAGAGTGGCGTCATCAGACAGAAATGTGCTCTGGTTTTATGGTTCCATTGCGCCGCGTCGTGTCTGGAAGACGGCGAGACAGAGAAGGCATGACGATTTACGATTGGATGGGGAGCCAAAGCAAGCAGCAACTGGGCTGCTCGATGTCGCGGCCGAACAATTTGACATTCGGGTAAGACTGTCCTCGGACTGGGATGTCGACGGGGTTGGAGAGGAAGAGCTGTATGATGGATTAATTGCCAGGAAGAAGAATACTATCGAAGAAGAAAATAATAATAAAAAGGAAAAAAAAAAAGAAGAAAAAAAAGAAGAAAAAAAAGAAGAAGAAGGGAGAAGGCGCAGATGGAGCGGTTCGTGGGTTTGTTTTCTCAATGGTTTCAACTTTTGGACATTGGCCCGCAACAGAGAGAGGTCAGCTCCTACGTACAGTACAGTACAGTGCAGTGCAGTGCAGTGCAGTGCAGTACAGTACAGCCGAACCCCAGTTAGCGCCGTGCACTCGAGGGAGTGACTTGTTAGTACTTTTCAGACGGGTCAACTAGGACATAATAGTATAGTACGCTAGAGGTGGGTACCTAGGTAGGTAGGTACCTACAGGTAGTCGTTAAGCTGGCTACATCTAGTACCTCCACTGATAATCGAAGAGGGAAAAACCGTCTGGTGCTAGTTGACATAAGGTAGTTGTGAAAACCCTCTTGCTACCTCCTATAATTGACCATATCTGTACTCTGTACTATTTCTCTGCCAGTAGGTAATTATTCCTCTACCCTAGCAATCCCTGCACCTCCTAGCTTCTCTGCTTGCTTAAATCCTACTCCTAGTAGCAGTACCCTTCTATAAGCCCCTTCAAATTCTAGCTACCCCCCCCCCCCCCCCTCCCTCTTAAGACCCTAGCTAAGACCCTCCTATAGATTTTCCACTGTAAAATTCCTCCGTTATTTTCGGTACCTACCTTAGGTAGGTAGGTAGGTAGGTAGGTAGGTAGGTAGGTACTTGACTTATGTTTTAGAGCTCTAGGAGTTAGCTACCTTATAGAAAAGTAGGGGTCCCCAACCTTGGCGCCTAACCACTGCGCCACAGGGGTTCTCGGCCGGGGTTAGGAATCAATTTAAGAATTCAAGAGTCACGACGCAAAACCCTGCGGGTTTGTCGAAGTCGAAGTTGCCGGGGAATGGGGCGCTAGGGGGCCTGGGTGCAACTGCTCACGGTAGAGCAGCAGCGGCAGCTACACCGTCCAAGGGGAAACAAAACGTTGGGGTGTGCGTGTGCGTGTGCGTGCGTGCGTGAGCGTTGTGTTGTGTGTGTCGAGACGAAACGAGGAAGACACGGAGAGAGAACAGAACGAGGCAAGAGAGGAAAGAAAACCAAAGCAGACGCCGCGTCCCGGAGTGTTTTTGTTTCCTCCTTTCTTCATTTTTGTTTCCTTTTTTTTTTTCCTTTTTTCCTTTTTTTTTTTTTTTTTTTTTTTTTTTTTGTTTCTCTCTCTTTTCTTTTTCTTTGTCTTTCTGTGCCTCTTTCCTTGGTTTCCTCCTTCCATGTGTTTGGTGCAAAGAAGGAAAGAGGGAAGCAGAGAAAAAGGGCGGCGCTTTCCATGCTCGTACCCGGCTTGCTTGAGCGACCTTGTCCTATTTGCAGTTGACATACTACAGACGGGCAGGTGCGAATGCGTGGCGTGGCGTGGCGTCGCCTTATAACCGCATCGCGGGCTGGCTTTTTGCATCTACAGTACTTTTTTTTTTTACTTTTTTTTTTTTGATGCGTTCACCCATGCATGCTACATAATGGCCCATGCACGCCATCCGGCTATCTTTGTACAACGTCGCTCTCTCCGAGGGGGCGGGAAAGGGGGGGAGGGGGGGGGGCGGCTGCTCTCAAGGCGCGCAGGTCTGGCCTCCTCCTCGTTTTTCTTCTTCTCTTCTTCTTCTCTTTATAATTCTTTTCTTCTTCTTATTCCTGTTCTTCTTCTACTTCCCCTTTTTCCGGTTCTCCTTTTTGTTCTTTTTAATTTCCTTTTTTTTTCTCGCGCCCCTGCTGCTGCTACCCGCTGGCCAATCAAGTGCGTGTTTGCCCTCTTCTTTCCCACGCCTTGCGGATAGCCAGTAAGGAAACCCGACTGAGGACGGGTAGGTGTTCATAGCAATAGAACCGGGGGGGGGGGGGGGGGGGGGGGCATTATAAAGATTGGCAGGGGCAGGGCTTGGGACTCGCTTGACTGGGGCAGCAGGCTTGTCTGTGGCTATGGCTATGGCTGCGGCGGCTGCGGCTGCGGCTGCGGCTCCGCTTGAGCAGCATTACCGGTTTGACTTGGGTCGTTTGGTCCAGGGCCAGGAGGGGCGTCAGGTTATCCATCTATCTATTCTTTGCTTCTCTTGTTCTTGCTACAGTAGCTTTGGCTCGAGGGAAGAGAGGGGGGGTGGGCAAGCATGAACCGGATGTAGTACAGGTTCTATACAAGCCGGGGCGCGTGGCTTGTAAGAGAAGGGGGAAAATACAAGCCCATTTCGTCTTCTTTTTCTCTTCTTCTTCTTCTGCTCTGGCAAGGCAAGGATTGGCTGCAAGCCTGTGTCCCGCCGGGCTGAGCTGAAGTAGCTGCAGTAGCGGGCTAAGCAAGAAAAGCAGACAGCCGTTGCCGAGGAGGGGCCTTCTTTGGTGGCTTAGCTTTCATGTTTTCATGCTTTCCAAGCGGCTCGCGACTCGACAATAGCCATCAAGTGCATGGGTCAGCAGCGAGCACCGAGCTTACTGCGCGGGTCGCAGGTCGCAGGTCGCGGGTCGCGGGTCGCGGGTCGCACACGAACAACAGACCAGACAGAAAAACGACAGACGCAGACGAGGACGCACGCAACGCAGCACGCCGTGCACCTGGCCGGTAGCCGTCGTGCGTCGCTGCGTTGCCTCGTCGTCGTCGTTGTTCGTCGGCCTGCTCCCTGTTGAGGCAATCCCGGGGTCTGGGTCGTTGCGCGCGCGGCATGGCGCGGCGTGGCGGAGAAGGAGGGTGTGTGAGGAGTGGAAAAAAGGGGAAGGGAAAAGAAGGCTGCTGGGGGGGGGGGGTGCAGAGTACGGAGGTACATGCAGAGGCGGGCTAGGCTAGGCTGGGCTAGGCTAGGCTAGGGCTGTAGACAAGCAGACCAGACAGACAGACAGACAGACAGACAGACAGACTTCTTCGTCACGGGGGCACGAGACTGGGGCTGGATGTGCGGCGGCGTCATCTGGGATGATGATGCCCGGGGCCAGCGACATTCTTTTCTTTCCTTCCTTCCTTTCTTTCTTGCTCGTCATTTTGTATCTTTCCATTCTTCTTTTTCATTCCGCTGTCTCGCTTGTCCACTCCACCCGATGCACGACATGGGGCCCTTTTTTTGCGCTCTCCTCTGCGGTCTATTCGCCCTCTTTGCCGTCTCTCCCTGTCTTTCTGTCTCCCTCTTTTTTTAGCATCATTAGTATTGCTGCTACCCTACCTTTTTTCCTCGCTGCCGTGCCCTTCCGCCTCCCCTCTATGCTTTCCGACGGGTTCCATCAAGCCCAGCAAGCACCAGCACCAGCACCATGGCCAGCGCCCCTGCGACGCCGCCCCGGCTCCTGGGGCCTAGCGGGGCCTCCCTTCCCCCCTCCCCACCGGCCCACCCCCCCCCCCCAGCAAAGGGGGGTCGCACCCGTGTACCAGGCCGCCGTAACGGGACCGATGCGGTGCGGCTCCCGGCCCGCGGCTGGCATCTTAGGTACCTACCTTACCTAACCTTACCTTACCTTACCTTGGCAGGCACCCGCCCACGAAGAGATCCACCGATGCGCAGATGCCCACATGCACAAACCCACAAAACCCGCTTTTCCACACATGGCAGCTGTCTCTTGTTCCTTTTCTTTCTCCTCGCCGCCGCCGTCATGTACCTATCCGCGGACGGCCGCTGTGCCGTCCACCGCACGCTTGTTTCTTTTTTTTTTTTTTATTTTTATCCATCTGTCTATCTATTTTTTTTTTGTCTTATTCGTGTTTTTTTTTCTGTTCTTCTCGGTTTGGCCTCCCCGGGTCCTTGTTTTTTTTTTTTTTTTTTTCATTTTTTTTTTTCATTTTTTCAAGTCCCGTTGGTTTCTGGTTTAATTCCCCGGTTTAATAGTTTTATTTGTGGCCTCTTGTCTCTGGCTAAGCCGTCCCTTGTCCTTGACCCATTTTCCTCAGCGACAAAGTCAGCAAACATGATTCTCTCCTTGTTTGTTCAGGACAAGGTGCAAAACGCACGCGTTTTTTTTTTTTTTTTTTTTTTTTTTTTGTTTTCCACCGCTGTACCAAAAAGGGAAAACTAAAAATAAATAAAAAAAAAGAGTACGAAAAAGAAAAAAAGGAGACGGAGAACGAGAGACCGAGAGAGACACACAGAGAGAGAGGGCGAGAAGAAGGAGAAAACCACGCCATGCAACTGGTCCCTGCTATCATGTTGTTCGACTTTTGGCCTGCTTTTGGCAGCTAAACATGGCCATCCATAAATACCCATTTGCTTCCCCTCGACATCATGTCCGACGTTTCATCATTGCCTTCAAGAATCCTTACCAGTGACATCTTGCGTCCCCGCCTCAGACCTTTGCTGCGTTGCTGAACCAAGCCAGAATCACGCCAGAACCACGCCGGTTTTCGCACGTCTGACTGATACGCGCTCAAGAGCAAGACACCGCCTGGTCACCCAGCCCCAAACCGACATAGTCTGTCCAAACCTTGCCGGCACGACACCATCAACAAAACCGCCTGTCCAGCGTCCCAGCTCAGAGACCACCCCCGTATCGCAATGTCACCAGCGGGTGATGGACCAGTCGTGGGGTCGCGGCCTGTCCCCGTGCGAAGCTCTGCCTTTGCTGTTGCCTTGGCGGAATCCAACGAGCTTCCTACCGGCTTTCCTCCCGTCTTGGATTCCCCTCTGGCTTGGACCGGTGGCCAGTTCCAGAAAGAGTCCGAGTACGTGCTTCAGTTGACCAAGGGGCATCTGCAAGAGATTGAAGCTGCTCTTGTGGCCTTTAAGGGTGAGACTGACTCTCTGCCTTTCCCACCCCCTCCCTTTCCCACTCCCCCTCCTTTTTTTTTTTTTCTTTCTGCTTCGTCTCCTGCTTCTCAAAGAACAAATGAGACATGGAAAAAAAAAAAAAAAAAAAAAAAAAAGACGATGCCGACGACGACGACGACGACGCTCGAGCTAGGTGAGGCCCACACACTTACACTGCGAGAGCAGAACTCGGCTTAGACGGAGACTTGGTTTCGCGAGACAACTTCCCCCTTCCTACTCTGAAACCGGAATTGACCAACCTGGGGAGGGCTATCCATTCCGGAAGAGGCTTCGCGCTCGTTCGCGGATTGAATCCCCAAAAAATGTCGGTAGAAGACCTGACCACGGTCTATATGGGCATCCAGTCCTACATGGCGGATCAGCAGGGAAGGCAGGACAAGAAGGGGAATATGCTGGGTAAGTCGTCCGACGACCTCGGGCCCGAAACTAGCGTCACCCGCCCATCCGTCCATGTATAGAGCCAGCGATGTGAGCTGACGGGAACCCCTTTCCAAGTGCACATCATTGCAGACAACTCGACCGAGATAAAAGCCTCTCATCACCGCCATTCGACCTCACCAATTGTAAAATCATGGACAGACCCCCTTTTTCTCCATGGAAAGCAGACGACTAATGATGGGCTCCAGACTTTTCACAACGAGGAGGCTGGCGATGTCGTCAGCTGGTTAACTAGAAGCACGGCTGCCTCGGGCGGAAAATGCATCATTGCTTCATCCTACACCGTGTACAACGCTCTTGCGGCAACGCGTCCGGACCTTCTTCGTGTGCTGGCACGGTCCGACTGGCCTTTTGCGCTGTAAGTGCGACGAGGCCCCCTCTCTGTTTACGCTGCGCAGACCAACCTGGGCCTAACGTTGTCTCTTTCACGTCTTTCTTCCTTTGCCTCGACTAATCAATCATAGGCCGCAATTCCATTGTCGACCGGTTCTCTTTCACCACAAAGGCAGAGTCATGACCAACTTTGGCAGGACTGCATTGATGGGAAGCGCAAGCCACGTTCGGCCGGCTCACCTGCCCAAGTTGAACGGTGCTCAGGTGGAGGCGCTGGACGCCATCGAAACGATAGCCAAGGCCACGCAGCTTGAGATTACCACTCAGGCCGGCGACATGCACTTCATCAACAACCTGGCCATTCTTCACCGACGCGAAGGCTTTGTCAATGGAACCTCGGCCCTGGAGAAACGACATTTGGTGCGAATGAGGCTGCGAGACGAAGCCCTAGGATGGGCCATCCCCGAAGCGCTACTGGACGAATGGAACAAGGCATTTGATCCCAGACTAACTCGCGTGTGGCATTTGGAGCCCATGCCCGACGGCTATTTCCCCTTGAGATCGCAGTCGAACTAAATCGACATGACATGGCGATGACGGCACGAGGCTCGACTGGAAAATGAAGGGAAAATAAAACCAGCGCATTGACAAAAAGACCGGCTGCGCTATGACAGGGATTGCTGAGACTAGGACAGGGTAAGAGGATAGATAGACCGGTGGGGGCGGTTTGCTTTTTTTTTTTTTTTTTTTTTTTTTTCTCAAAAAAAATTGGCGCAAAGAGAAGAGAAGACGAGACAAAAAAATGCACCAAGTCTGTGTTTTCAATCAGAGGTGTTTGTTCATATGATGGGAGTTTGATGCGAGCTTCTGCACCCCGGAAAACGAAAAAGAAACGAAAAGTGGAGTGGAATAGAGAAAAGGCTCACCTGGCAAACGGCGAAAAAAAAAAAAAAAAGAAAAAAAGAAAGAAAGAAAAAGAGACGGGGAAAAAGAAAAAGAAAAAAGAAGAACAGGAAGCAACAAATTAACAACATCAAAAGCTAGTCCCTTTTAGAATTGATCAAAACCTGGCAACGGGTCATTAGCAAAGGGCGCCTGGACTCTGCTTCACATCGTGACTTGTTTGTTGTCTGGTTCCTTGGTGATGGACGCTGCTGACCCGACCCGTTCGTTCTCAAAGAAGCCAGACAGGGAACAAGCTGACTAGCGTCAAAGGCTGAACCATATAGTCGGAACCCATCGATAGCCCTGACAGATAAGACACCGCGGAGAGAGTGGACCAGGGCAAGCAAATGTCAATGGAAATGGTCTGGGTCGTCTGGGTCTGGCTGGTAGTTGTTGACAGCCCTGTTGCCGCCAGGATCCGGGTGCATCATGCCACCCATCCAGTCTTGAAACCCTTGAACCTTGCAAGCCCAGTCGGAAGGAGCCCAGCGCCAGGCCCGCTTTTCCCGTTCTTCGTTTCCCCGTTTTCGTCTGGTTGCTCGTTTGTCGTCGTCGCATCAGAGCTTAGAGCTCCCAGCCACCTTGACAACCAACCCCCGAGTATCCGTATCCGGTCGCTACGGAGCACATAGCCATCGTACTTGCCTAAATAGTGGGTTGGCCTGCCTGAGCCCCCTGCTACCCGGGTTTCGCCTGGCCTGATCACACCCCACACCTGCCGACATACCGCGCACCTTCCGTCACCCTTTTTGTTGGGTTTCTGGGCAGCATTTCCGCGGCCCATCTGTCACGCTGCGGCATCTGCGGCATCTGCTGCATCTTCTGCCTCTGTCCCGTTCCCTGCTGCTGACAGAGTCCGGACGGCGGCAGCAAATCACGCTGCCGGGCTCTCCTGCGGTTCACATCACCACAATGGCCAACGCCAACCGTCCGCAATGCGGATCCGTGGCCTACCAGCCTGTCCACCAGGACGACAACCCTCCCCCGGCATCCGAAGCTGGCCACGGCCATGGTGGAAATGATGATGCCCTGGATGCCAACCCGGACCAGACCCTCCTTCCGTGGCCCTCCAGGGCTGAGAGACGCTGGCGCCTTGCGACCTACGCTCTTTCCCTCCTGGTGGTTGTTCTTACTGCCGTCGTCATCTTCTTATCCCTTCCCCTAGCAAGCAAGGGAAGGAACGATGACGGCGCCCTTCCATGCCCCTGCCTCCCCAAAGACGTGCCCCAATATTTCCAGACCTCTCCAGAGCTGTGGGCTGGTCCGACAGCTACAGGCCGGGCTCCTTTCATGGCCCAGTCGAGGACGTTCGAGCCCACGGCCACCTTTGTGCCAAATGAGCCCCTGCAGACGTCTCTGCCTATTGACGGCATGGGGAGCGGAAACAAGAGCATTTTCAACATGATGGGCTATCTTTCTCCTTACGTCCCTTCCCCCGGTTTCGGCGTTGACGAGTTCCCCCTGCCGTCTGGCGCAGAGCTCATACAAGTTCATATGCTGTCCAGGCACGGTTCTCGATACCCTACCGGCGGCTCCGAGGTTGCTGCCCTTGGAAAGAAGCTTGCCAATGCCTCCAAAACCTTCAAACCACACGGCTCTTTAGCCTTCCTTGAGCATTGGCAATATCAGCTTGGTGCCGAGATACTTGTGCCAAAGGGCCGTCAAGAACTATTCGACTCAGGCATGTGCTTCCCAGCATGGAAATGTTCCACATTCTATTCTGCCTGCTTGACTTTTTTTTTTTCCCCTCTCCCTTTCTGTCTTTATTTCCTGACTAAATGTTCTAATCAATATCTACAGGTGTCTTGCATAACTACATGTACGGGAGCTTGTATAACCCCCATAGCAAGATTATTGTGCGGACGACGGTGAGCAAATGGCAATTCTCATGGATCTTGCATTGGCTGTGCTGACATGTAACTCAAAGACCCAAGACAGGATGCTGAAATCCGCAGAGAATTGGATGGCTGGGTTTTTCGGCCTTGAATGGCAAGTCATTTCCTCTGTGACTTTTCACTGTTTCCCATTCTTATTTTCGGCAGGACCAACAATGCTACTATTGAGGTAATAATAGAAAAAAGGGGATTCAACAATTCTTTAGAGGGATCATTAAATTGTCCTAATGCATACACCAAAACACCTGGAAACGAAGCCCGCAAGGCATGGACACACAAGTATCTTCAACTCGGTATGTATAACACAAAAAGAAGACAGACAAGAGAAAAACCAGTAAAACAAAAAAGGAAGTAAGGAGGGGGGGGAAGAAGCATTCCCTATCCGTCAGCTTCAAATCGCTGACAAGATCCAACTAGCTCAGAAACGTTTCCAGTCCATGACGGACGGCTTCAACTGGACAATTGAAGATATATACGCCGCCCAGGTCATGTGCCCGTATGAGACAGTTGCCTATGGTTTCAGCCAGTTTTGCGACTTGTTTACGTACCAAGAGTGGCGTGATTTTGAATATTCCATCGACTTGCAATTCGCTTCGGTCGCCGGATTTCACAGTCCCACGGGTGTAAGTAGACTCTTTCCTGCCATGAAAGGAGATGATATATTCTTTTTTATTTTTATTTTTTTTGGTGCGGCCCTTTGGCTAACTGCCACCAGAGGGCTGTTGGAATCGGCTACCAGCAAGAAATCATGGCGCGGCTTAACAATCACACACTTGGCTACTCTGGATCTCAGATCAATGTCACTCTCGATAGCAGTACCGAGACCTTTCCACTCAACCAGAGTCTCTACTTTGATTTTTCGCATGATACCAACATTGTAGCCATCTTGACGGCTTTTGGACTTACCCAGTTTGCCGACCCGCTGCCTGCGACGAGTTATCCAGGGCTACACAACTTTACCGTGTCTCACCTGACCCCGTTCGGGGCACGACTAGACATGGAGATTATCAAAACACCCAAGCCTTTATCGCCTAACCGGGATGGTTATCTCAGAGGTCAAGAGACCAAGTACATTCATTTCGTTTTGAACCAACGTACCCTCCCTTTGGGCAAGAGCTTCCCAGAATGTGATGCCAGTCGCCGAGACGGCTGGTGCGAGCTCGAGACATTTATGAAAGTGCAGGAACGCATGCCAACCTTGGCCAGGTACGACTATGCTTGTTTCGGAGACTATCCTCCAGTAAAGTATGGGCAGGTAACAAACGGCGCCCCGTTGTAAAATGTTGCAACGTGAGACGCGGAGTTTGGGTTGAAAGCAGCAGGGCCGCCCACGTCGCCTGGGCTCAAGACGCGGGATATCCGGTGCTTATTGGCACAAGCCTCGGCGTCGGAAAAATTTCATTTCAATTGGGGCAGGGCATGGTCTTGCAGGTTCTTTTCGGTCAAGGCGGATATCCGAGATGTGAAGGTATACAGGTTTGGATATTGTATAATGTCTCTGATGAGATGAATTGATACAGACCCTAATTTTTTTGACCATGCATTCCAGTTCATGGCATGACGTAGGCTACTTTTACACTACCGAAGACAACGACAGTACCAGACCTGGACAGTAAATCATGTACACTCACTCCAACGCCGGCTATGAAACCCCGCAGTAAGAAAAAGAACACACAAGACTCTGTTTGTGAACCAGGAAGATGAGGCAAGACGACAATCCCGAGCCAAGGGCATTGTTGTCCATGTCTCTTTTATTTTTTTATTTTTATTTTTTTTTTTTCACTGTCGCTTCTCGCTGTCGGAGCGACATGCCCGCTCTCGGTCATCCTGGACAGACGACGGGGACGACTTCTTGTCCACGTGGCCATCGGACGCGCTCGACGGCCTCGCCATACTGGCGTGTTGGTGGATGCCGTGCCGAGGCTCAATGGCTTCGCCGTCGAGAGCTGGCTCGCCGCTGGGGGGGCTCCAGGCCAGGAAGTCGCGCCGGACCTCGACGTAGTCGTACGAGAACTCGCCGTGCTGGTCGTCGTCCATGCCGAAAAGCTCCGCCTCTTCCGAGGCGCGCAGCTTGAGGCCGGGGATGATGTCGATGATCTTGGCAATGGCGGCGGACATGACAAAGGCGTAGGCCGAGGAAGCCGCAATGGCGGCAATCTGCCAGCCGAGGATCTTGTAGTTGCCGTCGATGAAGCCTCCGGCGGCGCCGACGTTGACGCCGTCGAGGCCGATGACTTTGCCGGTGGCGAAGAAGGCGTTGAAGATGAGGCCGACCATGCCTCCGATGCCGTGCTCGGCGAAGACGTCGAGCGAGTCGTCGATGCGGACGAGGAACTTGACTAAGCGGTCACCTTGTTAGACCGGATTTTTATCTTTTCTTTTCTTTTCCTTTTTCCTTTTCTTGGCGATGCGAGACGAGATGGGACGACATGACATGGGGGAGGGCTGGCCCCAGACTTACTCTTTGTGCCAAAATTGCAGCACAGGCCGGCGACAACACCGAGGACGATGCTGGCCCAGGGATCGATGAAGCCCGAGGCGGGAGTGGCAGCAACAAGGCCGGAAATGGTCCCCGAGCACCAGCCAACCATGGACCACTTCTTGGCCAGGCGAAAGTCGAGAAGACACCACGTCATGGCGGCGAACATGGCAGTGAGGCACGAGTTCCAGCAGGCCATGACGGCGCGAAGGTTGGCGCCAAAGGCAGAGCCGCCGTTGAAGCCGAGCCATCCGAACCACAGGAACACAGTGCCCAGGGTGATGAGGGAGATGTTATGCGGGCGAAAGTTCATCATCATCTTTTCATTGCGCCGACCCAGAACCCACGAGTAGGCCAGGGCGGAGAGACCGGAGCCAATCTCGACGGGGCAGCCGCCGGCGTAGTCGAGGACGCCATTCTTGAAGCCCCATCCGTTGGAGTTCCAGACCCAGTACGCGATGGGGCAGTAGACGAGGGTGGCCCAGAAAAAGGTGAAGACCATGCCGGGTATGACGCGGCCCCTCTCGGCGACGGCTCCTACGGTGATGGCGGCGGTGACGGCGCAAAACATCATCTGGTAGAAGGAGTAGAGGAGGGCGGGGATAAGAGGTGAGCCGACGGACGGGGTGGCCCAGACCTTGATGAGGCCAAAGTGTTGGAGGTCGCCGATGAAGGCGTTGCCAGAGGTTTGGCCAAAGGCGAGCGAGTAGCCCCAGAAGTACCACTGGAAGACGATGACGCTAAAGGACATCATGACGACCCAGAGCATGGAGAGCGCCGACTTTCTTCGAGCGAGGCCGGAGTAGAGAAAGGCGATGCCGGGGACCATGAGGAGGACGAGACAGGAGGAGAGGAGGATGAAGGCCTGGTCTCCGGCTTGGTACCATTGGTTGAGGTTTGCAGATCCTATCGCAAGGTTTGGTCAGCTTGTAGCTTTTGCTGGAATTTTTTGGGGTCCATGGAGCGAAAAAGAAGCATACGCGAATCGCCACCAATGTCGTTGTCGGTGCCATTGAAGGCGGTTGGTGCCCCAACGTGGGCATACGACATGCTGGCAACGGCGGAAACAAGAGAAGCCTCGATGTCTGAAAAGATGTTGTTGTGGGCGCAACCGAGGCGGGAGGGAACGTCCCTTTTTCCGACAAGGGACCAGGGGAGGTCTCGTAAACGGTAGCTTTCGCCGACGAAGAGAGGCGCAAGTCGTCAAGGTGCACGATTGACAAGATATATCGCGCGGGTGAGGTGCGAGGCAAACCCCGGATTGAAGAAGGATTAAGAAAAAAAAAAAAAAAGGGGGGGGGGGGGTCAAGAAGGCGAGGAAGCTGGATAGCAGACGACGAGGGTTGAAAAGAGCGACTGGCAAATTTCTATTTATGTACTCCGTAAACCAAGGGCAACCATGCTGCTTACGGGAAGCGAGTGACCGACCAGCTGGAGAAGATGACACAGATGACAGACAGTAAGGCAGCTCCAGCTCCGGATGCCAGGGGGGGGCCCCGGTTTGGTCGGTTTGGTCGGTTTGGTCGGGTTGGTGACGATTTCACAGCAGCGCATTGTCTGCCTGTGGCTTTTCTCCATGGCGGCAAAGATGCAATAATATGGCCCCAAGCGACGGCAATTACTCGCTTCTTGATAGCCAGCCCCCCTCTGAGGCGTCAGACCAAGGCGACGTGCTTCGCTTATTATTCGCCCGTCAGGAACCACAGAGGGGGCGGGCGGTCGTGTGTCCCAGAAACAGAAAAGAAACCGGCGGTTTCCTCCACGATGCGGTATACATGCCCATGCCTTCAAGGGCTTGGGCCAGAAATGTATTGCTCAGATAAGGGAGTCCCGAGTCGGCGGCAGATCCCTGGCCCTTGGACGAGGTGGGGTGTGTGGCTGACAGCCTCGCATGCTGGTTGTGGGAAGACGACAAGTTTAGGGTTGATTATCGTCTTTGTTGGAAGCGGATTCGTCTGTCACTAACAAGAGGGCAGCTACTCTCTTCTTGCTTTGGACTTGATGACAGAGACGAAAGGGGGGCAGAGCGGCGCCCAGCCTGAACAGAGGAGTCGAGGTACTTCCCAGCTAGGGATTTTGTCTCGGTTTTTGTCTCGGTTTTTGCCTCGGTTTTCGGTTTTTCTCGCAACGACAAAAAAGAAGAGAAGAGGCAGTTTGCAGCCTGGCAAGCTGGCAAGCTGGCAAGCTGTTCCAAGTCCACAGTCCGTACAGTGTACGTACCAGATGCCAGATACGATGGAGACCAGGCCAGAGGGTGGAATCTGGGATTGCTGCAACAAGTTTTCTTATCTTGATGCCGGAAACGGGGGGCGTCCAGGATTAGCGCCACATGGTGTGGAGAAGGCCTGTGGAGAAGCCTCGGAGCTCACGGCAAGAGCTACAGTACGTACGCTCCGCATCGGAGAGGGGACGGGGGGGAGGGGGGGGGGGGGGCAGCGGAAAATAGGCCAAATTAAGAAAGAACAGAAGGACAAAGAAAAGAAGGAGTCAAAGTGGAAAGAAAGATAACGGAAGATTTATAAAAAAAAAAAAAAAAAAAAAAAAAAAAAAAAAAAAAAAGATACACAGAGAGAGAGGAGATTCCCAGCTGGCATGTGAGAGCCCTGTCTGTGGTCGTTGCCACATGGTCAGCAACCTCAAGCTGGCAGGCACGACGACGCATTCGAACGCAAGCCCCGTCCTGTCCTGTGGGCTGCCCACCCCACGGCGTGCCCCCAACCCACCACTTGGACGCCAGATCCAAATCTCATCGCCAGCAGATGCGGGGCTGTTGATAAGCACTGCCGCGCCCGCCGTGATTGGACAGCCTCGAGGCTCGACTTCCTACTGCACAGCCCAAGCCAATCACGCCCCCGATCCCCGACCTCGCTGACAAACGGGCATCGGAATCCATTACTGGCCCTCCTTGGTCATTGAA
Organism: Ustilaginoidea virens; assembly: GCF_000687475.1. Classification (NCBI taxonomy): domain Eukaryota; kingdom Fungi; phylum Ascomycota; class Sordariomycetes; order Hypocreales; family Clavicipitaceae; genus Ustilaginoidea; species Ustilaginoidea virens. Next base: position 1,520,629 of record NC_057317.1, on the reverse strand, counting down.
TCGCGCGGCTTTTGCATATGACTTGCCCTTTGCCCTGCCTTGTCGCCACAGTTTCAGCGCCATTGGCATGGGGGGGGCTGACGAGGTGCAAGGTACAAGGTACAAGGTACCCACCGAACCGGCGGACGGTCGGCCGCAGGGAACAAATTGAATCTCATTTCTCTTTACGAACCGAACCCCCCGGACGAACCGGGACCGCGGCGAGCGGATACGGGGCGTCGTCGCCCGCCCTGCGTTTTGCTGCATTTTGCTGCATTTGTTTGCCTTGGTTGCCGATTGAACCCGGGTTGAAATGAACCTCCCCAGGGGGAATGGTCCTAGGAACATGAGGTGGTTTGCGCGCGGCACATCAGCTAGGCCACCGACGGACAGGGCTGGCGGCGCAGCGTCGACCCAGCAAGCCGTTTACTGCGCCGGCGGCAACCGTGATGCGTGCGTTCCTGCCCGTTGCCGTCGACCAATCAGCGCCACGGGCTGCTATTGCTATGTACATAGTTTACGAAACCAAGCCCCAAAGCCGGAAAGAGCAGGCAGCTGCCAAGCACCCCCTCCTTCCTGAACATGTGTCTGGTTGGCCCTTGGCTTCAAGATCTTCCAGAAGATAATACACATCGCGGGTGAAAGTCTTTTCACATATCACATGATTGTCGTACCATCAACCATCCAGGGACGGCGGGCTGATTCCGATGTTTTCTCGGAACCTTTTATTTTTATTTCATTTTTATTTTATTTTTTGCTCACGACGAACCAGCCAAGACATTCTTTTCCCCCCATCTCTCTGCCCAGATGTCCATGCACTAGGTAGCAGCTAGTCTTCATCAAAAGTCCAAACTTCCGTAAACCGGCCGGCACGCGCCCCGATGTGGAAGCAACCTCCTCAAAAGATGCACAGCTTTCCCGACTGCTCCTCCCTGCTGATTTCGTACGTCAAGACATCATGGTTCCTGTAATGCAGCATCAACCTGTATCTCCTCGGAACCGCAACCCGTACCCTCCCATCAGCAGCATCAGCATCATCTTCAGCTTCATCTCCCATCGGCCCGTCTTCCTGCACAGGCCCCACTGCCATTCCATGTAGAGGCCGTTCTTCCACTCTAAAGACTGCCTCATCTGACTGTCGCGGCAAAATCCACTCGATCCGGAGTCCGTGATGCAGAACCCCCGTCCGTTTTTCCACCGGTGCTTCGAGACGCGTCGGCGTCAGGATCAACACTCGTCCGATTGGGGATCCAACCGCCAAAATGCACAGCTCTGGGATGTGAATCACCATGCTGAGGCGACTAGTAGCCCGAAAATGCGGCCTCGCGGTGCGACCTGGCGACAGCCCCATTGTTAGAGCGTAGGGACACAGGATGTCAAACTCTGGCAGTCCGTTCTGATGCCTCTTGTCCAGACTTCTCATTTCCAGATCCTTCTCGTACATCCGGAGTACGTGATAGCGTTCAGCGACATTGCCGAGGCTAGATGCGTAATCTTGCGTGTTTTCGTTACTTTCGCCGGGTTTTCGCAGGAAGCGGAATAAGGGCAAAGTCTGTCTTGGTAGTTCGTGAACCTGTGCGCTGTGTGGCATGTAGACCATGTCGACACAGGGAGGAGGACAATGAGGCCGCAGTTTCTTCAAACATTGTGTAAGCGATGCATGCAAAGGCGCCGAGCTTTCCGAGGGTGGCGAAGATCCGCCTGGGGGTTTGGAAAGGTGTATCAAGAGGTGCGCCAGGCTCGGGACCTCTTGAGCGAGGGGAGATTCGTCAGGGGCGGAGCCAGAAGATGGCGGCTCAACCACTGGAGTCGTCAATTCTGTCAATTCCGCCAATTCCGCCAATTCCGCCCATCCTGCCTCGCCTTCCTCATTCGCCAGCGGAAGAGGCTCATCGTTTTCCAGAACCACGGGGTAAGAGACGCCGCCACCTTGGTGAACCATTGCATCGCTTTCGTCATGCTCTTCAACTTCCAAATCGTCTTGCCCCCCCAGAACATCGCCTTCCGGTACATCTACGAGGCCGTCGTCTTCGTTGCCCTCTTCTGTCGCTCCTTCGGATTGCTCCTCCCAGTCACCAAATTCCGAGTGAGAGTTATCGACAAAATCGTCATCGCCGTCGTTGGATTGGTTGATCATGAAGGCAACTCCTCCTGCAGCATCCGTGTCCAACCCAAAATGTGGCACAGGATTGTTTGGTCGATTCGGGGCTGCAGCCATTCCAGGCAATGTGCAAGGGTTTTCGGGCAAGTCTCGAATATACTTGGCCACACTCACCATAGGGTGCGGGCCAGCTTGACGCTTGGGCACCACTTCCAGGTCCTTGAGCGGTGCCCCTAAAAGCTCCTCCTCGGAGCGGACTGCGAGGAATTCATGGTTCGCAAGCGCGAGTATACCCCAGCCACTGTCATGAAAATCGTTAAAAGCCGTGTTTTGCTGCTGTCAAGATTCTGCGAGGGACTCACCGTGAGGACGCTGGCCAGAATTCCTCGCTCTTCAGAAGAGGGCTGTTCGACGGCGCAATTCTGATGGCAGCTTGGGACGGCTTCCAGATGTCGGCCAGCCACATTGCCCCCTTGATGTCAATAGCACAGATTTTCTCCGCGTAGCCATACTTGTCGTCCACGAAGCTGATATTGGGTATATTGTCCGCCAAAGAACCCAAGGACACCACGATCCGCCAATTGCGAGCGCGATGTCGGACTTGTTCTTCCACGTCCCGGCAGCAAGTGTTGCAATCGCAATTGCGGTGACCCGTGGAGTCTTTGGTTGTCAAGGCAGGGGCGAAAACAGTTACCTCGAAGCGATTCGAACTGACAGCGATGAGACGAGACCTCTGATGCACTGCCAAGCCCCAAGCTGAAATGCCAACATTCTCATGGAAGAAGGGTTTCGGCGCATTGCATGCAGAGGTCGGTGGCGGGGACGGCGGGGACGGCGGGGACGGCGGGGACAACGCCTGATTGCATTTCGCGACGTTGGGTACTCTGGATTCGTGTGAAATGTACTCGGCAATATCTTTCGTGTAGAAGGCGACAACGTCCCCGTCATCATGACACGAGACAAGGATTTCTCGTTTCCCGAGTAATCCGACAACAAGATGATTGAGCGAGTGGGGGGATCTACGGTCAATGTACCCGCCGATGAGACGGGCTACAGAGCTCGGTTGAGCATAGAGTTGAAGCTGAGGGTGTCGAGGTATTGTCTGTGTGGGCACACTTCGGGGGACATGGACAAATATTCTCGACCGATACGCAGCGAAATACAACTAATAATCGCGTCATGTAATTCGTCAGCTGCCCATACGATTGTCGCGGTGAACAACAGCACCCAGCATGAAAGGGTCTCATGCCAACATTATACTTTTGCGACAAGGCTGTCAGGTTGTTACGGTACGGCTGCATAGAAGGAACCAGCTTGTAGATGGAAGCCGAAGGGGTTTGACCGCCAAAAGCATCATCATCATCGTCGCCGTCGTCGTCAGGATCTGAAGTGGGCCAGACCACGGGCCATTCCATGCCAGTGGGATGAAGGCCTAGCGACAGGCGTTCGCGGTCGGCAATGGCGCGCCTCGCTTCAGGGCCGAACTGGTGACACCATACAGGCATTAGCTTTTCATGTAACCCATGATGTTTGCTGCTAGCGTGTGAGGTCGAGGATCCACGATTAGGTGCAAGAAGACACACATACCCGATCTGTGGCAGTTTGTGCATGGCAGGTTCCGACCGTAGCAGGGCGGAAGGGACGACGATCCTTGCCCGTTACGCTGTCCATGGAGGAGGCATAACAAGGTGGGACGCAGTATGAGGCAGAAAGGACATGTATGCGTTGGTGCACGCCGGGTCAAAATGTCGCAATAAAGTCCGGCCTGGTGGCTAAGCGAGGGGTCGCAGACGGTGGACGATGTCGGAAATTGAAATGCGTTGCAGGTTGATTCGTGGGCGACGATGATCAAATCGTACGATACATGTACGGAATACTCCGTACTCCGTACCGAGTACGGAATTACATGCCTCGGGTCAGGTGACCCACCTGGGGAGGGAAGAAAAGGGCAAAAAGCCTCACTCGGCTGAGCGACATCGTGCAACCTGCTGGCTATGAGCACAGCCTCCCAGAATTCAGGATGGAGGTAAAAGGTTGGCATCTGTTTATGCGAAAATCTATTGCTCATCATAGCCTGTTCCAAGACTAAACTGATTGCCTCGCATGCATGGCCGCATGCATCTTGTAACCACAATGCATTCAATCATGCAAAGGATACTTTCAAAGTTAGCACTGTCCGCCGCAGCCCGTGGTAATCGTCACTCCCTTATTTCCAATTCTACTTCACACACGGGCCATCCCATCAGCTTCCGCCCAAGTCGAGCAATAGCCTATTGGCCCACTAGGTAGGTACAGAGTCTGGACTCTGGGGTATTCTGTACAGTCGCATCATCCGAAATATGGAAGAAAATTAAGAAACCGAGCAAAGACCCCAGACGCCTGGCTTTCCAGACCGACCGACCGTCCGTCTCCCCTGAACAAGGAGCCAAACAGAAACCCAAATGACAAAAAGCGGCGATATGGAACCACTTTTACAGGAGCATTATCTTCAGTTTTTGCTCACGGCGCATGCCGTGATTTTTGACACCCAAGTCTATTTCCAGCACAAATGGTGCTATGTAATATATTATATGAGTTACAATCAATTAGTGGGAAAACAGGGTAAAACGGGCAAGGTTTGCATCTTGCATGTGATCGGTATCGTCGTGAGGTTGTAGTGTGTTACACCGTACTCTCGTATATATCGTAAACTGAGTTTCATATTCTCTTGTGTCACCGGAGACCATACGATACAAATTAAATCGTAGCAATGTCTTCAGCTAAAGAGGATTTCAGATCTTATTCATACCAAGGGGGTTCATCTTTTCACAATCAGGCCCAGCAGGAGTCCCTTGCCAAATCCCCGGGGTTTGCTGTGGCGACCGGGGACTAGAGAAAGAACTCGCTGGAGCATGATATGGTGATGTCTGCCTCGAGTAGTCGGGGGTATATCGACATGGCGAAGGTGATTTCACCGGAGAGGTTGATTTTACCGCAGCGCCAGAATCCTTGGAAATCATTTCGTAAGAACGTGAATGCCACGGATCGTTTTTGAGGTCCTGGCGAGCATCTACTGAAACAAATTCTTTTTGCTTTGCACCGCCCATCAGCAACGATTTGAAGAGCTCAACCCAAGTGACCGCCATCGAAAGGCGACCTAGTAGAAAACTAGCGAACAAACCGTTCAACTGCGTACAAGCCCAGTGTTAGTAATCATCATGACTTCAGCTCTGCACGGATATGCTTGCAGGCATGGCCGAAAAGACAAAGATGGGAGGCCAAACGAACCGCGAGCAAGAAAAGTACACTAGAAACGGTGGCTTCGTTAACGACAACATGGCCTACATATTCCAGGCATGCATTCTTGTCCCCTGCTGAACCGATGAGACACATGACCCATTTCTCGGTGAGCTTCGGATCCGATTTGACTGCTTGCACGAGGTTGTCCTGAAACACAAAGATAAACGTGAAGAAGATGACGTCACAAATAATAATCAAGACGATGGCGATGCCGCGCCACTGCAAGGCAATGACACGTTTCACACGACGGTAAGCCTGGCGCGGCGTGACTGTCCGTAAGCTGTTCGTATAAGTCGGCAGGCTTGAAGCCTCAGTCGAGGCTGAGGTGTCCTTTAACGATAGTATGTAAACCTTGACACAATATCCAAACGTTGCAAAGGTTATAATGACGGTCGCTCCCGCAAAGATGCTTAGGGGAATCCAGAAAACTGCGAGGCTGTTTTTGTGGTTGATGTGACACGTTGGTCCGAATCGAAACGAGACACCGCTGAATACAAGACTCAGGCACAGGTCGATCAAGGGAATACCCCAACCAGCAGCATGGGCAAAAAACATGAAGCTCCTTCCCACGAGCACCTGCCAACAAATCTGTAGATGCAGTGACAGTGATCGAAGGAATGCCCAGACGACAACGGACCAACCCCCCAGCATCAGAAAGGTTCCTGATGCGCCGCAGACACGGCTACTTGACATGCTGTTGGGAGTGATTGTGTCGTAGCATTGCTCGGGCTGAGCAGCCAAGGGAACAACAAGACCGAGCTGGGCTTCGAGTTAGTAGGAACCTTTGGCGATTTGGTTCACATGCCAGGTATTCACTTACACTTATCAAGAGGATACTCAAAGTCATACATACACTGAGATAATGTCTGCAGGTCTTTTCCACGGGCAAAACCACCCAGGAAGCAAGAAGATAAATGCAACTTATCAAACCAACTGTAGCCACCCAGTTCGCCGCCAGCGTCAATGTGTCGAAGCTATCTGGATATACCCAACGGGTCAACGGACAAGGCAGGCAACATTTCAAGTCCTCTGTGATTGTTTGACATAATCGACCATCAACGTCTAACACACGTCAGCTTTGAGGACAATTGCATCAGGCCGAGGATTGTGGTGCTTGACACGGGACTTTCATACATCCTTTGCTGTGAGAAAATAAATTAGAGTCCGCAAACGGCGGTGGGCAAAGATTGACGCCCGTAAGGTTCACCATTGCAATCAGACCCTGATGGCAGTTTGCCTAAGACATGCAGTCGATCAAGGGAAGATAGATGTCAGGAGGCCGCCGCCCCGAAACAGTCCGGGTTGAGAACGCCGTGACAGTTAGGCGAAGCAAACGAGACTCTTATTCACAAACAAAGGCACGAGAGACATAGCCTTGTCGGTCAATGACATATATGTCGGCGAAGCTCAAAGGTAGTCGACGCAATGCCAGGTGTTGGGGGTTGCTGTCATTGATACAATGTATACAATGTATACAACAGGAGGACCAAGCAATTCAGGTTGAGATTTGGAGTTTGAACGCCGAATGAGGATGGGGAGGCGCGGGCATAAAGTACTCGAGATCTAGTCCGTCGCGGCCGATATTACTCCTTGGAGGTATATAATAATGGTTGTATGTCCTCCAGTTCTGATTGCATTCTCAGCCTTGACTCTTTGACCTGGGGAAGAGGGGGGCTCTCCCCAAAAACGGATTCAAGCAAGTCCATAGGTCCAGCGCTAGGGGCACGACTAGTACGGAGTATGGAGCTGTGGAAGACCAGCGAGCTTGGCTTACCGGGACCAGGGAAGGGGAACAAGATTTGTCTACATTGGTGGGCCTGCAGCGGGTGCACAGGACTTCAGGAGTCTTGATCGGCTTGACTCTGTGACTGGGTACTCCGTTCTGGAGGTTTAGACGTTCCTGGACACTTGGGCGCGCAGCTAATGCGCATTCAGCTTGTAAGTTGTGGGAGAGAGCCCCCCTTGTCGCCCGTGTTCAAGGATAAGGGCAGGGATTGGCCGGGTTCCTGGACAGTCGTCACTTGGTACTCCGGACTGATGCTTCTTGCTGACCCTGGAGCAACTGGCCACTGGCTGACTCAGGCTCCACTGGAGGCTGTTGTCTTCATCGTTGATGATTGATGGCTAACTCGACGGGGACGGGGGGCAAGAGGGGTTGGTGACCCATGTCGCTTGTGTACTATGCAGGTATCGCAGAGCAACGAGACGGGACGGGTGCTCGCAGGCAGAGGAGGGTGACGCGGGGCAATGTACGGAGCAAGTGCTCGATGACCGATGACGAAGCTGAAGGGGCTCCAAGGGGAAGCTGGGAGGAGACGCTCGGGGGGTCAGCTATCAGGAAGAAGTTGGCTGCGAGTCGGTGACGATTCGAGAAGGTCTGGATGAGGTGGATGAGGGGGGTGAGCATTGAGGGGGATGAGAGACAAAAGAAGGGGAAGGGGGGTGGTGTGGGGGGAAGGGGAAGGGGGTGTGGCTTTATGCGAGGAGCAACTATTCACCAATCAGTAATCCGTGTTAAAGATACGGCAAGCTCTCAATGATAAAGGAAGGACCTTCCCGCTACACACTGGATCTTGCTCCGCTATGGGATTATTCGATTTGACAGAATGACACAGTCCAGGTGGGAATGCAGTAAGTCATCCATTCGTGGGGACATACGTCAAGAGAGTTTTCCGCGATCCGTCTACGTCATGTTTCCATGGGCAGGCTGCACGGGAAGGGAAAAAACTCAACAAAGACTGAGGCACTTGTTGCTTGTGAAAGGAGGGGCGGAATGGGTGAGACAGAGTCGGGTCTCTTCTTCGAGGTACAGCGGTACGGTAGCACCCGGTACCTGATTTCAGCACCAGTCGCGCGGTTTTCTGAGACGACCGTACCAACAAAAAATGAAGCGGCGGATACTAGAGAGGTTCTTTTTTTTTTTTTTTTTTGCCCTTTATTCTACTATGAAAACGTAGTACTAGTACTGGTGGCATTTTGCAGCGCAAGTACTGTTTTGCGACGCAAAAGTTGAGCATCATGGAAACCTGCAGCACGTGTAGACACTTGGGGTAGAGGCAGGCAGCAGAGGCAGGCAGCAGAGGCAGGCAGCAGAGGCAGGCACGAACCAGCGACAACAGGGCTTGAGGCTTACACACCAACGCATGTCAGTACGGAGTACCGCAAACGTCGCCCGGCATAAAACTACAGCGGAGGAGACAGGAATAGCTCGTGGCCGGCGCAGGACGTCAATACATCCTGGGTGAGGCAGTTTCTAGTGAGCCTGAAAAAATGGGCTTCCCGTCATACTATTTATCGCGCGGCCACCTCGATTCTGCAAACAAAATAACCTTGGCTTTGGCCACGAGGCCAGGCCGTTCTTCTACATGTCCCAAGGTGCAGAATCTTGGAGCCTGGGTATAACGATTTTCGAATCCTTCTCTGCAAATTCTGCAAATAGTCGGTTGAGTCGACAACTCGCACAAGAAGCATCTTTTACTAGACTTTCGAGGGGATATTTATTTCAAGCGGACCGCGAGACGCAGCTCTCTCTGGCTGTTCAATTCAGCACACATCCTGCTCCGTTCGCGCACGATCCTTGTCTCTCTACATGGGCATTTAAGCGCAGAACTATTCCGGGACACCACCAGGACAGAACGGATGCCAGGGCTCTCGCTAGGACTAGATGCCGGGATGGCGCATTTCCCAGGATGGGGGGCTACCTGTCAAGACTGTTCGAAACCCCGATACAACATCTTGAGATTACTCCGCAGGCCGGTAGACACTAGTAGTGAAATTAGTATACGATTTATTACATTGCCATGGGGGGGGATGGTCAGCACTCATGATTCATTTTGAAACGCGTGCCGAGTTCAGTCTGCAGTATGTTTCAGACTCTCGCACTCCAGCTCTGCAGGTTTTCAAAACATATATATTGACACGTGCAACTGATGTTGGCGCGGCAGGATGCGATTCGGATTCGGCAGCATACAGCATTCGCGCAGGCGGTAAAACAGTATTGGTTTCTTGATCAAAGGCTATCCTTTTCATCTGCAAGTCGATGGGGAAGCGCAATCTTGTTCATGTTTTTCTTCGATGGTGGGGTGCATCGCTCGAGTTTCAGGAGTCCAAGCGGCGTTTATCTCCTCGAGGCTTGTGGTGCACGGCCAGGTTGTACATGGGCAGCACGGAAGAGAGCCGCCCGTCGTCCAGCTGGATGGAGCATCTAATCAATGGTTTCTTGGCGCCATGAGCAAGTTGGAGAGGCAGAATCTTGACACTCGGTGCAGTGAAACGAGGGCTCGAGCGGTTGACAGGTAGCCGAGCCGGCACGAGGGGCATGTGAGTCGTCTGTCGAGAGTGAAAGGTAGAGATTCATTCGGCCATGCCATGGTGCCGCTGGGAGGAGGTCCGAAAGATGAAGTCGGCAAACGGTTGAGAGTGAGTCGACAACGTTCAGGATGGAAAGAAATCGCGACAAGGAGCACGAGTTGAGGGCACCAGGAGGCAAGGCAAGTCGCTCACCAACTGGCCAAGCGCAGTGGAGGCCCAGCCAACCCGTCAAGACTCGGTACATGTACTCCGTACGGACATGGGAGTTGTGAGTGAGTCAGAATCGGCAGTGGGCGGTGGGCGGTGGGCGGTCCTCGTGCCGGCCCGAGCACTTGGGAATCCATCGAACTGGGTTGCCAAAAGTGGCTAGGCTAGCTGGCGCAAAAGGCAGCATGGAACATCGCTGCAGTCTTGATCACCTAACACCAGACTAAAGCGCACGGTTATCCGGGCTTCGCGACGCCTGTCAGCTGGTTGCGACCATGAGAGCGATGCTATGCTCGCAGCAAGGACGGCGCCTGCATCGAAATTCTACGTTGCGCGTGTGCTTTTTCGGGACATGGTCTGGTGCCTCGGTGGTGCCTCGGGAAGGCGGATGGAGTGCGAGGTTCCCAGCTCATGTTGGCTACCCCGGATTTTTGCTGTGCGAGAACCAGGTCTTATCTCGCTCATATTGTGCTGCATTATTCCAATATCCTACCTTGATTCTATCAATTCCCCCTCCACCTCGTCGTTTTCCAGCAAGTTCAACGGATGGCCAATTAATTCATTGTAGCAGACAAATGGCGACACGGCACCTCCAGCCCTCCAGTCCTCCAGTCCTCGAGGGTAGCTAGAACGGCGCCCTTTGTTTGGGTGCATTGCGTCTGGTTTGGCTGCATGCAATGCTTTTGCATTAGTGGCTTTTTGCGGCAAGGCAAATCTGACATAAGTCTTAGTCAATTAGGGCCTTTTGTTGTACTCCGTACTGCAGGACACAAGTCCCAACGCAAGATGACCCCATTGGAGAGAGCGTCCATTGCAGTTGACCCAGTCGCCTGGCTCGATTACCAGACAGCTATGTACCAGACGGTCAAAGCGAATAACCCGTAGGGAAGGTAGGTCCAGGTAGGTAGGTATTTAGTTCCTTCCCTTACTACGGGGTGGGCTTGGCCTGGGGTCCCACCCTTGCATGCTTTGTCCTTTGTCCCTGGGTTTTAACCCAAGAGACACGAGAGAATTTGATCCCCTCCAGCCCGAACAAAGGTTGGGAATAGGGTAAGAAGGTGCTTACCAAGTGGCGGCAAAACCAGCTTCATTGACGCGTGACGCGCGTCAAGAAATCCTTGCGGCTCTAGCAGAGGGGTGCCAAGCTAAGCGAAGCAAGTAGGAGAAGTCTGGTAGGAGGTGAGACGCCACGCCGTGGCTGAACTCGAGTGCGGAAAGGTTAAGACGTGTAAGACCAAGTCAGTGACGGCAAGGACGGGAAGGTGCGGCTGCCTATAGTGTGGTGTGGTAGGTGTCTGACTGGTGGTAGTTGCCCCAACGAGCCGGAAAAGATTGATTCGCCCGTGCTTAAGCGACCAGACTAGACTAATTGCAGTTGCCGGCGCACAGCTACATACAGCCAGCCAGGCTGGAAATCGCGTCACCGTTTCGAGCCTGTTGCGAGGTTACCATGGAGCACTGCACTTGTCTGTGGAACAGACGGTTTAATAACTCGCTGCTGCAAGTTGCCCAGCCCTTTGAACAGACTCTTAGGATCCTTCCGAACCAAGGCCCCTCCCCTCGAGGCTCCAGCTGAGCGGGAAAAAAAAAAAAAAAAAAAAAAAAAAAGACAACCATCTCGGATACCTGCCGAGCAACTACCTTCGGTACAACAAAGTGAGCTAGCGGGACTGCAAGTCTTACAGTGGGGGCCGAGACGGGAAAACGAAAATCTGGGCCGAGAAAGATAAAGGAGGAACCAGTCGCATTTCGTCTCCCTTGTCGAGTTTGATCCGAACAGCATCATGCAATGCAGCACGACTCTCTCCGTACCAACCAGGTAGGTTGTGATACGCGGGTACCCGCAAGTACGTCAAGTTGCTCCGGACCCCCGGGCCCCCGTCCCCCCCCGTCCATGGATTACGAGGTCAACAAAGCATATGGGCCACGTAACACAACCGTCTTTAAAAGAAGCAAAGGCAATTGCAAGACTCTCCTACATTGGAAGCGATGCAACGTTATCTCGGACTCGAGCTGTACTGAGCCCTGTACCCGCTGAAATTCATGGTTTGGTCGCCTTCTCGCCTTTTTCAAGCCAATATGCCCAGTTCCGTCACAAGCAAGGCTTATCATTATTGTCTGTAGCAGTCAACTCGCCGTCATTGTGCCGATTGTCCCTATGACAATGTTTCCAGTTGGAACACAACTACAGCTGTTTGCCCCAAAAACGAAAGGGACCGGACAAGGACCGGACAACTACCCAGGTTGCCAATCTCTACTACCTCGACTCCTTGTCCATCATGCTTCATACCTGCAGGAAAAGAGACATGTGGCAGCTTAAGAAGGCTTCTCCTCGATCTTTACAAGGCATCCTTCTGGACGAGCGTCTGTGTGGTGTTGGCGATGATAAATTCCCGACTTTTGTTGCATGGCAGAGTCCAGTTTTGCCTGGCGTGCGTCGCGTGCTTCTATTTCGGACATGCGCGATGAAAACCAGGGTCTGAGTTCATTTATCGAGCTGCGCTGAACTTGATACATCGGCCAAACTCTATTTACCCGCGTCCAATATCCAGAATCTGTGTCTTGTCAACCCCCCTGTTCTTGAAACCTCACCGGCGGACTTCGCCTTGTACTTACTGTACATAGCTCTCAACCACGGGACACGAGTCATGCAATGTCTGCGCCGATATACAACCTAGGCAGTACCTTGACGTTTGAACTATGTCATGCCCGGGAAATGCACAAGCCAGTCATGGTACTCTCATACGTTCATCTCAAGCCATCCTTGTGAAACTATATTTTCAGTTTCCAGTTACCTTTCTACGACTTTACGATAAGAGAGCCACCACCTCCCCCCACTTTCCTTCCTAGTTCTAATCCTGATCTTCCTAGCCGACCAGCTGGTAGCAGGGGCCCGCCGCGTACACGCAAACGAGAGCCGTCGGTTCCGGGCTTGTGATGCGACTCAATAATCAGCTCGCCTTCTCCAGCTTTGTGGGTTTCGGAAAATACGATAAAACACCTCATACCTGTCGCTCCTTGTGGGTTCCACAGCTTCTGGAAAAGGAAGGCTAGCCGGCTCTGTGAGGTGGTTGGTATAGACGTTGTTGCCGCTTTTGATTCTATCATGACTAGCCGCCTAGCCAACCCTCTGGGTAGATGAGCGAGGCAAAGCGGACTAGGCAATAGGCAATACTACTCCGTACGCTCGACCGAGCTGTCCCCTTGGTGACTTGATTCAGATCAACATGGAATCGGGCTTGACGGTTTCCCAAAGCTCGTTTCGAACGCCATCGCCAAGACGGCGGGGCATTAACTACAGGCGCTATGTGCATGCGGGCCCAAGGTGGCACTGACACGTAAAGCTCGGTTCCGGCTGGCGGCATCTTGCCTTTGCTTGTATTGTACGCAACCTTGTACGTGACCTTTGGCGTGACCTTTGGCAAAAGAAGCGATGTCTCCCGACCGCCAGGTCCAGGGTAGTGAGGGTCGATGCTGCTGCCGTATTGATGCTGTTTGCTGGTAGTAGCGGGTTTCTGCCGTGTTCGCTCCTCACCGCCCAATCGCCGCTACCAAAAGGTTTCTCAACGCCATGAAATTTCGCGACACTGCCCATCACGATACACTGCGATCGGCCTTTATAGACCAGCCGGGGCGAAATTGCAATTTTTATCCGACTGCATTTGATCCATCATCGCCATCACCACCGAGCGGCCCTCATTAGAGAATTGCTATGCCATAGACGGAAATCGGCAGGCCAACAACCCTTGGGGCTATATATATATATATATATTGTATCTCTTCCTGCCTTGGGCTGCTGCACATTGCAGACAAAACTCCGCTTTCCCCGACCAGAAAATACCCGCGAAGCCCCGCCCGCTGCCGTCCTCACGCGCCGGTACAAAAAGACGGGGGGAAAAGAAGGGGCCACCGGACGCCAACTCCTCACCGGCCCGTCCGTCACCGTAGCTCGACCGTCCAGCCCATCCCAGGCGCGGAAACCATGCAAGCCGCCCTAAAGCCGTCTCGTGAGCTCCTCGTCGCGGCGGGCGAATCCCCGGCCACCATCCGCGTCAACAACATCCGCGGCGTCGTGCAAGGCCCCCGCGACGCCTGGGGCCGGCGGAACCGTCCGCAGCCCGTCTCCGTCTCCGTCACGGTGTGCATGAGCGAGGGCTTCGGGGCGACGCCCGCCGGCGACGCGCTCGCCTCCGACACCGTCCACTACGGGCTCCTCAGCAAGGCCGTCCTGTCGACCCTCGCGCGCCTGGGCGCGGACCAGAACCCCGACCGGGCGGCGGGGCTGACGCTCCCGGACGTCGTGCAGCGCGTCTGGGCGGACCTCACTGGGCTGGACGACGCCTCCGGTGCCGGCGCCGCGGCGTTTTTGAACCTCTCCTGCGTGCGGAGCCTCGAGGTGACGGCCCGGCTGGACAAGGCGACTCTCCAAGGCGACGGGGTGAGCTTGGCGCGCGCGGGCGTCTTTGCCCAGTCCGAGCTGGTGATGCGGGGGTCGACGCTCAAGCTGCACGGCTTGCGGGTCCCCGCCTTGATCGGCGTCAACGGCAACGAGAGAGAGGCCCGGCAGGCCGTGGTCGCGGACGTGGCTGTGGAGAGGTTCGACGAGGCGCACGACGCCTACTGCGATTTGGAAACGGTCGTTGTCAAGGTGAGGGCGGGAAAGAAAAAAAAGAAGAAAAGGCCCCTGGCCCGGCGTTGCGGGACCGCGACGAAAACGGACAAAGAGCTCTCGGGGACAAGACCCATGCTGACCGGCATCTGCCCGATGCTGCCCGCTGCTGCTAGGTAATGACGGACTCGGCCTTTGAAACCATAGAAGCCCTCGTGGCTGATCTCGCCGCTCATATCACCGCGCACCTGGTCGGCAGTTACGGACGCTGCAAGGACGAGCACGGCTGGCATCTCAGGATCGGGGTCGAGAAACCCATCGCGGTGGTCTTTGCCGATGCGCCCTGCGTGGAGCTGAGCGTAAACACGAACGACGTCGGGCCAACCAGGCGTGAGACGCGACCCCTTTAAACTTGCCCCTGCGCATCGTGTCCTACGAGCCCCCCACGACGTATCATCGGCAATCCCAGGCACGGGGGAAGAAAGGCCACATTCTCCCCAGCGTATCACGGGTGCGCAGCCCAGTGACACTGGCACGCTACGCCCACAGCCCGACAGGTCCTACGGGGAAGGGCGCCGGGCGGGCCTGGCCGCCAGTTGAGGCAAATCTCCAGCCTATCAGCGCGGCTCCGTGTCTTCTCCTGCTCGGTAGCGGATGGTGAAGAAGTATTGAACCGTCGAGGGCCCAGGCACCCAAGGCGATGCTGCTGCTGGCGATATCGGTGTGTTGACGGGGCCGTTTGGTGCTCAGGCTACTTGCTGGTACAGGTGCCGCTGCGTGGATGATGCTTCTGGTGTAGAAACGTGATGCTGGCAGTGTCAATGACGGTGCCGCGGCGTTGAAAGAAAGCCGTTTAGTTTAATGCCGCTAGACTTTTTGATGCCATTGTGCAGGCTACAGTACTACTAATGGTTGAATCTCGCCGCCCCTTTCTGCGTTTCAAATTTGTAAATCGCCGTATTTTATACCGGCACAGTTTTACAAAGCTGTCCCGCTGTCTCATCGAGTGATAATGGCCGAGGAGAAGCCCCCTTTTCGGCGATTTACCACGGGCCGGATCAGTCGGATCAGCAGGATAGCCTGATCTCCAAAGATGAAGAGCGTGAAAGCATGTCCCTGGGTTACATTCCCTTTGCCTGCTGCATGACTGCGTACAGCGCGGGCAAAGCTCCGCTTTTCAGAGGACCAAAGACACCGCGGGTATGATGTAAAGGACGAATATAGAAACCTGACACATTGAATAAGCACGAACGATGTCTGTTTCGCAAATGCAAGGTTTCGAATCCAAGGGCATCTGATGTCTATCCAGGTGCAAGGCACGCCAGTGTTATCTCTACCAATCCAAAATACCACCACCATCATCATCATCTCATCATCTTAGTCGTGTCATTGTCAGTTTCTCCTGCTGAAAATGCAAATCTCCGGGTCGTTTGCTTCACAGTTCTTCCTTTGCACATTGAGGCACGTCGCCATTGGTAACCTGACGAACAAACTCGACGTCGGGATCAAACATCAAGACGTGAAAGTGTTCCACGGCATGAATAGACTTGAGAGAAGCCCAGTTCTTGAACCACAGCACCTAGAGCGACAAGATGCATTAGCACGCGCGGAGACAAGTTAAAGAGGGAAAGGAAGGGGGTCGGAAAGGTTTGGGGGGCCGCAAGCGAAGCCAACTCTGGAACCCGTAGGCACTCTTACGTTGTTCGAAGGGACTCGCGATCGGAATGTTTTGGTCACAAAGTTTTCAATCTCGTCCCTGACCATTTTTGTCAAGTCGCCGTTGGTTGTGTTGGCCTTCAACTCAAACTTGGTCCAAACAACCAGGTGAACAATTCGGTCATCGAGTCCATACGGCCAGTCATTCCACAGGATTCTGACATCATCTGCGTATTGAAATGGTGCCCCCCGGGCCTTGACGGGCGATTCCCAGCCCAGCCGCACCTGCAGGACAAAGCTAGCGACGCTGCCGTAATGCTCGGCCAGCCGGTAGGTGAAGGCCCTGTAACGTCTCAGCTGGGAAGGGATTCTCTGGAACATTTCCAGCCGGTTTTCCCGCACAATGGTGCCCACTTCTTCCCATGTTAGCACCCTGAAGGCAGCGTCGGGCGTGCCGATGATGCGCTGATCCTTTTCACTGAGGCCGCGGAGAAAGGGAGGGCAGTCAAGGGTCCTGTCTTGAGGCGAGCAATTAACCTGCCAGAAGGGAAGGACGTCCACCGAGCCCATGTCCTCGCCGGTCCGGCCGGTAATGGAAGATTGACGGACAGGTCAAGGACCCTTGAATGCCACCAAGGGTGCGGGCGTATACAGAGATTGCGGTTCGTTATTTTCGGAATGGCTGAGTCGAAGTGAAGGTATGCGACTTGTGCTCTGTTGCGGCTGCAGACGCCATCGGATGGGATGGGCCTTGGCCTTGTCCTTTGGGCGGATTTTAGCGGACCGTGAGGTCGATTTGGGGGCCTGGCAGCCCGGGGGGCCCCAATAAATAAATAAGTGCTAGTGCTAGCGCCATGTACCTACCTCCTAGGAGTATGTACATGTACGTAGCTGTTTGCTTAAACGCCGTGCTTGGTTCCCTCCCCGTTGGATGTCGCCCCCTTGCCCTCGTTGCAAAGCGAGGTGAATGATCGGTCGGTCAAGGGATAGTATAATGTCTGGCCAACGGTATCGGAATCCATTCACCTGAGTACCTACCCAGGAAGTTAATATTGGATTTTTTTTTTCCAGCAAAGTGACCACACTCCGTAGGTTCATCTCATGACCCAACCATATATCAGATGTGGAGGAACCAGAAAGTTGTCTGGCTGATTGTTAATCTTATGAAATAACGGTGTGCCCAAGAGCCGTTGACAAAGCCCGCCTTTCATGCGGCAACAGTCAGTCACCTTGAATTTCTCGAGTCCCATATCATATGTACGTGATTGAAAGGGGGGAAAATGAAACGTCCTCCTTCCTTGTCGGCACGGCACGGCACGGCACGTCCACGACACTCACCAACAACAACAAGTGCTCTGGTGCGAGTGCCAGCAGCTGGCCTTGCTCTCCAGACTCCCTCCGTGCATGGCATTGGGATTCATTTGTTAGACGGGGGCCTGGCAAGAAGGCTTAGCAGCGGCCCGGTATTGGCCTGGGATCCCGGTTGCCTGTATCAGTTGAATCATTCATTCTTTGCCTCTCGTTTCCTTGGTCCCATTCGTGACGGCGTGGTGAGTGGGGCACCTTCCGCGGCCCAAGCAGCCTAGCCTGTCCTACCTCCCAAGGTACTGTACCTTCCTACCTGGTGCGTGTACCTCATGTTAGCTCACATCACATTAATGCCTCATGGTTTTGCGAGACGTCTGGTACTCTTATTATTATTCCTGTAAACTCCATGGACTCTTGTGATGCATTCTCCTGTAGTGAGCCCCCACACCAAGACGATTTCTTTCATGTTGTGGTCGCGGTCCATCCGTCTCTTTCTTCTTCTTCTTCTTCTTCTGACGTCAATCTCAGGGTGCCTCCCAAGATTGGGTAGACCTTGAACCCCCTTCCTCCCCGTTTTCTCCTCCAATTCGCCAATAAGAAGTCAATATTGACAGTACCTAAAAAAGGTGCACCAACCTAATCTCGTCGTACAACCAAGCCACGGAGCTTGGCCTTGGCCTCTTTCAGAGCCTTGTTTCTAGTTGCCCAGCATCCTAGCTCCCAGCTGCCCGTTCTTCCAAAATAAAATAAAATAAAATACTTGTAGGGGCCAAAGAACTGTGCATACTGCAGAGCTCGGAATTATCTTGCATTATCCATTCGTTTGTAGTTTAGTTTCCATGCTGCTAAACTGTAATCTGTAAGGAGTCCTCCGTTGGAAGCTTGCTCTGTCCCATCATCACCCGTGCCCCCCCCCCTTTCCCCCCCATCCTTCCCCCCACCCACACCCCTTGCCCCGCCTTGCATGATTCTCCTCGTCAATGTCCTGGAATCTTGCTTTTTATTAATCACCTACCTCCTTGGGCCCCTTCCAAGCTGTTGTTCATTCTGCATTTTCGTCCCGACTTCTGCTCTGATACCCGTCAGCTGCCTCGTCAATCGATACCTACCCAATTTCGCCTCCATCGCCACCTTTCGAACCTCATTCGCTATGGCTGGCGTGATAAAGAGCGCGCTGCCTTCGCACTTGAAGCCAGTTGCCAGGGAAGGGGATGACAATGGCTTTGAAAAGCGCCATCATGGCAAGACCCGTAGCCACATGGTAAGTTGGGAAAGACAGCTATTTGCACAGTGACTCCTGTTTCCAGTTTCGAACAGCTTGTCTCTGGGCCTCCCCGATTCACCTTTACTCCTGTTTGCATTACGAAACCATACCTTGGCACCCTTGAACTCAAGGTGCCGGCAATTCACAACTTCCCAACGGACCAGCAAACGCCAGCCTTCCAGTCGTGCCAGCTGATTAGAAATGCGTGATTTGAACTTTTGTCTTGCCTGTTGCTGCGTCGCCAGGAGCCGAGTTACTCGTATCGTCTATCGACAAAACCGTCCAGTCCAGCAGGAGCTATGATAGTTTTTCATTCATCATGTTTGCAGCCAACCCCCGGGCCACAATAATAAGCCCGTTCAACAACTCATGTTCCCGCGTTTGCCGTCTTGAACCATCACACTTCATCTCGGCAGCAATATTCTTGTGCTTTCCATCTGATCAGTAACCCCCTTTGACAACCGTGGCCGCTTTACACAAACGCCTGATCATGTTGAATCAACCTCAACACTACGAACTGACAAGACCTGTGCAGGCTTTCGAAAACACCTCCACAAATGTCGCTGCTGCTCAGATGCGGAATGCTCTTACCAACCTTGCCGAGACCGTCAAGGATCCCAACGACAAGAAGGTATCGTATGCCCCAGGATGATTTTTTAGCTTGGAATCGGAAGCTAACTTCGCATTCCTCTCGCCCAGCTCTTCGAGACCGAAATGGACAACTTCTTTGCCCTTTTCCGTCGTTATCTGAATGACAAAGCCAAAGGCAATGCTGTGTGCGTCGCATCGATGATACAAAATACGAAGAAAATAAAGCCCAGCTGTTGACGCCCGTTTTCACTAACGATTGCTGCAGCGACTGGGATCGCATTGCACCTCCTGCGCAGGGACAGGTTGTGGACTACGAGGACCTTGCCAATTCCGAATCCGTCAACTTCCTCAACAAACTGGCTGTATTGAAGCTTAATGGTGGTCTGGGAACCTCGATGGGCTGTGTTGGCCCCAAGTCAGTGATTGAGGTCCGTGACGGCATGTCCTTTCTCGACCTTTCTGTGCGTCAAATCGAGTTCCTCAACCGAACATACGACGTCAACGTTCCCTTCATTCTCATGAACTCTTTCAACACCAACGATGATACTGCTGCCATCATCAAAAAGTACGAGGGTCACAACGTCGACATCCTTACCTTCAATCAGTCCCGATACCCCCGGATTTATAAAGACTCCCTCCTACCTGTTCCCAAGGACTTCAAATCACCCATTTCTGAGTGGTACCCGCCTGGCCACGGTGACGTGTTTGAGTCGCTGTACAACTCTGGCATCCTCGAAAAGCTGCTGGAGCGAGGGATTGAAATCATCTTCTTGTCCAATGTGGACAACTTGGGGGCTGTTGTCGACCTTCGCATTCTTCAACACATGGTCGAGACCAAGGCTGAGTACCTTATGGAATTGACCAACAAGACCAAGGCCGATGTCAAGGGCGGCACCATTATCGACTACGAGGGATCTGTCCGTCTCCTCGAAATTGCTCAGGTACCAAAGGAGCACGTCAATGAGTTCAAGTCGATCAAAAAATTCAAGTACTTCAACACCAACAACATCTGGCTCAACCTGAAAGCCATCAAACGAGTTGTGGAGAACGACGAGTTGGAGATGGAAATCATCCCCAACGGCAAGACCATTCCCGGCGACAAGAAGGGAGAGTCCGATATTTCCATTCTGCAACTCGAGACGGCCGTCGGCGCCGCTATTCGACACTTCAACAATGCTCACGGCGTCAACGTTCCCCGCAGACGATTCTTGCCTGTCAAGACATGTTCTGACCTGATGCTGGTAAAGTCGGACCTGTACACTCTGAAGCACGGTCAACTGCAGATGAGCGCCGCCCGTTTTGGCGACGCGCCCCTCATCAAGCTCGGCAGTGACTTCAAGAAGGTGTCGGACTTCCAGAAGCATATCCCCTCCATTCCAAAAGTTCTCGAGCTGGACCATCTCACCATCACGGGCGCCGTAAACCTCGGCCGCGGCGTGACTCTCAAGGGAACTGTCATAATCGTAGCTACCGAGGGTAGCACTATCGATGTTCCTCCCGGCTCCATTCTGGAGAATGTTGTCGTCCAGGGTAGCTTGCGTCTCTTGGAACACTAAAGAGTGTCGTTTGCTATCATCTGACGTACGGGGAGAGAAGATTGGACCAAGCGCCGCAAGCTGTCTGCTAGTTTTGGCTGGCTAGGATGCACAGAGGAGAGATTTACTTGTTCAGCTTCGGACTAGGTAGGGGGGTTGCTTGTTCTCGAGTGTCTATTGTTGTCTGAGCAGACAAGACGACACGCCATACGTATGGATTCAGACGTCGAAAATTGAGCAAGCCTTTATCTGTAGTTGATTCTATTTCTGGATGCGAGGATGTGAGGGATATTGAGGATTTGGCATTTTTAATCGCAAAGACACGTGAGCTTATTTACAGAGCGTGCAGGGAAAATGGTTAATTTAGGGCCCTTGTTTTTCTTCCTCGGCGTATTTTTATTATTCTGCTATTCAATGTTCAGTTTTTGCGAAAGCCACTAGTTACTGCAAGCATGGCCGAAGCAAAGACAAGCTGCGACAATCTCCCGGTGCGAGACATGCAATGACGCCATTCATCATGGAGCAGATCCACCATGCCGCGTCAGGGTGGCGGCTGTTGGCATTCGATAAATGCCCATCATATTGAGGCGCCGTGCATCCGAGGAGACGGTGCTGTTTGGGACAGTCGGGCATCTGGAGGCAAAAAGAGTGGCCGCTTGACCCGTAAATGACGATTGGATGGGTGAAAGAAGCTCATGTCACTACGGGGGTGGGCATGGAAGGAAGGACCAAGTACCCAAGGGGTACCGAATCCGCGGCACGAGTGGCGAGTTTTTGACACATGACGCTGGGGGACGTGATAATGTGAGCATAATACTGTAAGACACGAAAATATGCAAAGCAAAAAGAACATGAAGAAAAAAAGAACCCCCCTCATGAAAAGTGAGCAAAATAAGGTTCAGAAAACAACGGAGAAAAGTGGCAAAAGGCTGCGGAAGGCGCGGTTACCATGCGGTAACGCCTGTGAAGGTGTTTGTGTTTCGTCAAGGCAACCACGTGTCGTGCGTGCTACGGAGTAGTAGGGAAGGAACTACTGCAGTGTACGGAAGTACTTCGTGCAAGCTTGCATGGCACCAGACATCGGGACTCGGCAACCCTCACAGCGAGCAGCACGCAGGGGTGGACAGGATTGGGATCAATCAGGTTACAGGGAGGGAATACACGTATTACAGAGAGTCGACTGCTGAGTACCTCCTAGGGGGCCCCCACGTTGAGTTTTGAAGACACGGACCGATTTCTGGATGCCGACGTGTTACATCCGCACAACGGAATTGAGCTGACGGCCAAGGTGCCAGGTATCTGAGGCAGAATGGAGACTACATATCAACCGACCTATGCCCCCCCCTTGTCATTCGACCCCCCCACAATAACTTAACTGACCTGACCAATGCTCTTTCCTAATATAGAGATACACTAATAAATCCTTTAATCTATAGTAGCCACTAGACTATAAGTATCTTTATATATACTTTTCTATAGTGAGTGACTTCCCTTATGTTTTTACTAGGTACCCCTACCTAAGAACCTAATATTAAAAGTAGATAAAGTACCTTTATATAGACTTTTCTATAGAAAGTGACTTCCTTTCTTTTATTAGGTAGGTACCTAGGTCCCTAGGTACTATACATAGAATAAGTACTTTTATATATATTTTTCTTTATAAAGTGACTTCTTATATTTCTACTAAGTACCTAGTACCTAGGTACTAGGTATAGAAAAAGAGGTACCTTTATATATATATTTCTATAGAAAGTGACTTCTTTAACTTTTTTTACTAGGTACCCCTACTATAGATCCTAAGAAATAGTAGAGAAAGTACTTTCCTATATTATTTTCTATATAAAGTGACTTCTTTAATATTTTTACTAGGTGCCCTTACGTAAGAACCTAATAAAATAGCAGAGAAAGTACTTCTCCTTATATTTTCTAAGGAAAGTGACTTCATTAATTTCTTTTACTAGGTACCCCTACCTAAGAACCTAGTCAAATATCAGAGAAAGTACTTCTCTATATAGTTTTCCATATAAAGTGACCTGACCCACTATTCCCTAATAAACCAATTATATTAAGAGTATAGCCCACAGCAATGGTCAGGTCAGTTAAGTTATTATGGGGGGGTCGGATGATAAGGGGGGGACACAGGTCGGTTGACCTGTACCCTCGGCAGAATGCCCCGACGGAGATTGACCTTTTAGCCTTGACGCCGCAAGAGCTAGCTGATACCGGGAAACTCGTGGGGCGCAAATTCATGGGGCGCTAAGATTCGTTTGGGGCATGTTTTTCCGTCTGCGACAACGGGGCGGGAGCCAGGCAAACAAGGCAAAGCCAGGGGCAACCAGGGGACAACCAGGGGGCAACCAGGGGGGCAACCAGGGGGCAAAAGCGAGAAGCGGGGCACGACACCAAGCGCCGGAAAACGCCAGCCAAGAAAAGAAGGGGCAAACAAAGCCAAGACGCCAGCTCATTCAAGGGAGAGGAGGAAAAGGCTTGGTCGCTTGTTGCTGCCGGCTTCTGCAGGAACTGCCATGCCCAGCAAGGGTGGCGCGTCAAGCAACGACTGATTTACAATGAGCCAGTCCTCTGCAGCTGTTGAAGATGCTTAGGTACCTAGGTACCTAGGTAGGTACCTAAGGTAGGCAGGCATCAGCCCGAGGACGGAGTACTTGGCAGCGACCTGGAGGGGTTCCTGCTTCCTGCTTGCTGCGGATGGAAGGGCAAGGTGGCGGGAGTAAGCAGTGCGATTCGAACGGAGAACACCGTGCTGGGAAGTGGGCGCTGGCGAGTCTGTACGGAGGGCAGACAGACATGGCAATGCTGGTGCGCGACCAGAGCTTGCATGTCCGTCGGGAAACTGGACACCTCCTACTGGGACTCGGTCGGTGGCTGCCAGGTTCCCGATTTTTTTTTTTTTTTTAAATTTTTGTATTTATTTATTTTCATTTTTCATTCATATTCAATTTTTTTTTTTATTTTATCCTTTAGAAAAACTTTCCCCCATCCGATTAGACTTGAACATCTTGGCTTCGAAAGGGGGGCTTGGGGCGCGCGGTGTGTGTGTGGGGGGCACCACGGAGCTCCTGCACTCGAACTTGGGTGAGCCGGGCTAAGCTAAGCTAAGCTACCAAGTTCCTGGTTCTTGTCCCTCAGACAAGTGGCTTGTTCCGATGGCAGCAGGAAACCGGCCGACACCCAGCGGTAGCAGCGCCCGGCGCAATAATGCAATCACCTCACTAGCTCGTCCCTTGCTGGAATGTGATTAGACTTGGCGACCCAGACCGTCGCTGGCGTGACGAGGGGGGGCCAAGACGTCCTGGTGTGGATCATTTGCCGCCTCGATCCACGGACCACGGACCACGCAATCCTATCCCCGTCCGTCCAAAGGACATCAGCCAGCCAACAAGCGCACTGCCCTCCCATGCCAGAGCATGCTGGAAATTTGTATTTGAATCTGGGCGAGGACACCCTGATTCGCGATCCCCCCTCTCCCCCCCCTCGTCTCCCCTCTCCCTTTTCCCTCCTGCGTGCTCCAAAATCCCTTCCTCCAACGTGTTGAGCCAGCCTTCAGTTTGCTTCGAGCAGCTCGTACCGTCGTTTTGGCATCAGCAAACTCCCGGTTTTCGCATCCTGTAAGTACTGCGTACGCTGGGGACGATGGCCCTCCTTCAGCATCCCGCATCTTCCGGACGTTTCGTTACACCAGGAGCTCGGGGCAGAAACACGAAAGTTCCCGGCGGCGGCGGCAGCAGCAGCAGCAGCAGCAGCGGCAGTATTCCAGCAAGGACGACATGCTGCCCAGCACGTCAAGACCCGTTCACAGCCCGCGCCCCCAAGTGTCCAGAGCTTCCGCAATGCCCCAAGCCAACCCGGTCGGCCTCGGACAGCTGGTTTGCCGTTGTCGATTTCCACGCATTCAGCTGCATAGGTGCTGGCAGGTGCCGGCAGGCGCTGGCAGGTGCTGACAGGTGCCTGGGCGCTGGTGGGGCGTGGAGGGCGCACATGCCCTTGAAATCCCGCCCAGCTTGGCAGTCAGCTTGGCCGCTTGTCACATCAGCTTGGCAACTTGTTATTGCCTAGTCTCTCTCTCTCCGGCATCACCCGCCAAGGGGGCCCTCGAGCCGCTATCGCCGCAATCGCCGCCGCACACATGCTTCAAATCAAAACACATGGACCAAATCCACCACAAAAAGGGCTCATCCGCTATCCAGGGCTGCATCGACAGGATTCGGGAAACCGTCAGCGCGCCAGAGCAATTTTTTACTGACCCATCCCCTTTCTGCCTTACAGATTCACCTTGGCACCACCACCACGACCACCACGCCACACTCCTTGTTGTTCGCGCACCAGCTCGCACCTTTAATTCACAATGAAGTCCGCCGTCGCTCTATCTGCCCTGGCCGCCGTCGCCGTCGCCGTTCAGCCCAAGTTCCTCAACTCCAACTTCCAAGTTGTCGCGGGCCAGCCATTCACCCTCAAGTTTGACAGCTGCCAGAGTGGCTGCACCATCGTTCTCCAGAACGGACCCCAGACCAACACCAAGGATGTCAAGGTCCTGACCTGTGAGTCTTGCTTTCCCTGTTGCTGCGTACATACATGTCGCGCCAGCACAGGCTCTGTCAATTCCATCAACCCCTTTGCTAGCATCGCTAATGTAACACTTGTCATGTTCCCCCCCTCCTCCCCGTAGCCGACGCCACTGGTGGAGCCTTTACGTTTACTCCGTCGGGCTGGGCCTCTGATACGTACAACTTCAAGATTACCAACAACGCCAACCCCAGCGAGTACAACTTCAGCTTGCAGTTCAGCTACCAAGGTGACGGATCTGCCTCTGCGTCGTCTGCCTCTGCCTCTGCCTCTGGCTCCGCTTCCGGCTCCGTTTCCTCGTCTGCCTCTGCTGCTAGCACTGCTGGCACTTCCTCCCAGACCGGCTCCTCTGCTGCCGCCACCACCGCTTCTGGATCAACCAGCATGACCAGCGTGACCAGCATGACCAGCATGGCCAGCTCCGTCTCCTTCACCAGCTTTGCCATGACCAACAGCACCGCCACCACGACCAACTGTAAGTATCCTTCCCGTGCCTGGCGAACCGGCAGCCTTGCCCTGGCGGTTGGGCTAACAAAAGACGTTGCGTGAATTCAGCCCAGTCCTCCACCTCCACCACCTCGGCCCCCGCCGTCACCACGACGGTTCCCAACGCTGGCGTCCGCGCCTCGCCCCTGGCACTTGTCGCCGGTGCCATTGCCGCTCTAGCCTATCTTGGATGAAGAAACAGACGATGAGGAGGAGGAGGAAACGGGGTCGCCGCCAAACGCCGCCGCGACTTGCTTGAGTTTAAGCAAAATACCTATAGACCAGGCAGTGAGCCTGTACCTGTACCTGTACCTGTACCTGTACCTTTACCTTTACCTCTTATTGTACTTGGGAGCTTTCCTTTTTCTATTCATTGGTGGGACGCGGGGAAATCTTTCTTTTATTGTACCCTGTAGAGACGCTGTTGGCGTCGCACGCATGACCGTAGGACAGTAATCGATAATGCAAAATACCCAAGTAATAAACCGTGGGTCGTCGGCCCACGGACTCCCAACCAACCTACCCGAAGGATTGATTGTCCCCAGGTTTTTCAAGTGCCAACCCAGAACAAGGTACGGAGTGGTCGGATAGTACGTACGTACGTACGTACTATGCACGCGACTCAAGTCGGTCGTTGCTGCCTACGCCTATTTACCAATCCTGCCACTCCACTGACGCAGGAAAACGCCCGACGCACGACGCACCATGCAGAGCCCGTTCAAGGTGGCGGGCACTTGTTCGCCGGCAGCCTACCTACTGTACCTACCTAGGTACCTAACCCACCTAATTGCACGCAGAATCAGAAAGGCTGGGAGGGGCTTTTAATGACGGGACAACTGTGGCCAGGCTTCCCCCCTCCGGTCGAGATTCGGGGCTTGACAACAGCGAGGGGAGCTGGGTTTTCGCGAGCTAGCTGAGTTTGCTGCAGTGCAGAGGGGAGGATTGAAATGAGAGTCACCCCGGCAGAGGCGGATGCGGCTCGCTTGGTGGTTGCCCGGGGGGGGGGGGGGGGGTATGAAGAAAGGGAACAGAAAGGGGAAAAGAGAAAAAAATAAAAAAAAAATAAAAAAAAAATGGTAAGAAAGACAGAAAGAAAGAAAGAAAGAAAGAAAGAAAGAGACAAGGAGAGAAGAAGAGAAGAGAGGCAAATCGAGTAGACGAAGCAATGCCGTGATAGCCGTGGCTGGCCTCAGCTGGTGCCGAAGCTCACATTGCATTGACACCACCACCAGTCCCCCAGGTCCAGGTCCAGGTCCAGGTCCCGGTCCAGGTCCCGACCAGTAGGGGTTATTGATGTTATACGGGGGGCTCCAAGATCCGCCGCCTTCATCATCAGTCTGGTGTCTTCTTTGGCGCTTGGCCACGTCGGCAGCCTCTTCCGACCAGACAGACAAGACAGACTCTGGACACAAGCACGGCGCCTGTTTGCTTCCCCCCTTTCCCCCTCGACAGCTTCGCCTTGAGAATCAATTGCTGCACCAACCAGCCAAACCACAATCACCCGTGGTCCGCATCCACCGAGGGTCCCGAGTCCTCGCTCGCTTCCCCGCTCTCGCCAATGCAGCCTGGTATGTACATCACTGCCGACTAGTGCAGTAAAAAAAAAAAAAAAAAAAAAAAAAAAAAACAGCCCAGAGATCCCGATTCGGTACGGAGTACGTCGTCAGCCGCTCGGTACGGTCTGGTCTGTTCTGCCCTGGCGCGAAACGTCCACTCCCTGTCGATATTTTCCTCCTTGGCCCAAGTGCCTCCAGTCGCCTGGCAGCTCCACTACCTTAGGTAGGAACCTAGGGTAGAGAGGTATGTAGGTAGGTATGTACCTAGGTAGTTCCTGCTGAGCCCGCCCCATTCGCCGCCCGTGTTTTGACATCTCTGCAGTCGGTCAGTTCAGGCAGTCAGTTATCCCGTCATCAGTCATCCAGTCATCACATCACACCTGCCTCCCCCGCCCCGCCCACCACCACCACCACCACCACCACCACCACCAGATCCAGATCCAGAGTTGGAGTTGGCTGGAGTCTGGTTGACATCAATGTCCTGAAACCCCCAAGAGGCCCCACGACCAGGCACCTTCTGGTGCTGTACCTGTAGGCCTGCGCCTGGCTGCTGCAACCTCTCATCGCCAACTGGGCCCAACTCCGCCTCACCCAACTACCAGACCAGACCCCCTCTGGCTCAGCTGGTCCGCCTCGACCCCCCCCCCCCCTCCCCAGGCCATCACCGTCTTCCCCTCTCGTATCCTGCCTCCTCCTTGCCCTCTCTCCCCCCAACCCCCCTTCCATATGAGTTCTATGAACTCCCGCCTCAAAGGCTTCGGGTTCGGAAAACGCAAGTCAACAGCCAGCATCAGAACCACCACCGACGGAGTGCCTCCTCCCATTACCCCTCCCCCAGGTCAGATTCAAATACCTCAACACCATATACCGCTCCCCGGGCAGACGCCGCCCATCGGCATCGGCATCGGCTCGCCGTCCTCGACGACAGCTCTCGCCATGAACCGCCCTCCCAGCTACACGGCCAATTACCCCCAGGGCCCTCCCGGCGGACCTGGCGGACCTGGCGACAGAACTTCTCCCCATCACGGCCACAGCCGAACCCCGCCAACGCAAATGGTTGGCGGTCCGCCTCCCATCCACACCGGCTCACCTCTTGGCTATCCTCCTCCAAACGTGCCTCCCATGGGCCAAGGTCCTCCCATGGGCGGCGCTGCTCAGCCTGGTCCGGGAGGGCCGCCTCCTCCTGGCTTTGGAGGACAGCAAGGATATCCTCCTCCCGGACCTCCCCCGCCCCAGGGTGGTCCTGTCGCGCAACAGTACCAGCGATCCAATCCCGCTGCCGAGGTCGAGGGCGCCAGCAAGAGCAAAGCGCAACTCATTGTTGGCATTGATTTTGTGAGTACATCTCTTGCCAAGATGCGCGCCTGAACAAAGCAAACTTGGCCGTCGCTGGCCGTCGCTGGCCGTCGCCGCCTCCGCGGTTCTGCTTGTTTCGTGTACAGCACAGCATGGCTGACCAAGAAAAAAACGTTACGGTAGGGTACCACATTCTCTGGTGTTGCCTTTGCCTTTGCGACAAACAATGAAGCCAAGGAAGACATCATCTCCGAGTGGCCAGGAGCTGGCTCCTATACCAAGCAAAAGGTGGGTGGGTCAAGAGGTTGTTTGTGTTGTTTGTGTTGTTTGTGTTGTTTGTGTTGTTTGTGTTGTTTGTGTTGTTTGTGTTGTTTGTTTGCGCCAAAAGCAGTTATGCGGCTTCACCTGGACACTCGGCTGACAGATATGATTGCCTCCTTCTGCAGATCCCCACAGTCCTCTACTACGACCAGTATCAAAAAGTGGTGGGATGGGGTCCAGACATTGCCGACGCTCTGGCGCCCACGGGATATCCCAAGCCAGGTGTTCAAAAGGTGGAATGGTTCAAGCTGCAGCTCATGCTGAGTGGCAACACCTACATTGATCCCATCAACCTGCCGCCCCTGCCACCCGGCAAATCCGAGATTGACGTGGCCGCGGATTATCTCTTCAAGCTTCGGCAAGCTATGCGATCGGCGCTGCAAAAGACTCTGGGAGAGGTTTTCAACCGCGAGGAGCGCAACATCCGATACTACTTGACGGTGCCGGCCATATGGAACGACGCCGGAAAAGCCGCCACTCGAGCCGCTGCCATCCAGGCCGGTTTCCTCCGCGACGAGAACGACAACCGTCTGACCCTGATATCCGAGCCCGAGGCAGCAGCCCTCTTCTGCTCCAAGACGGGATTGCTCAACCTCAAGGTGCACGATGCCGTCTTGATTGTGGACTGCGGTGGCGGCACCGTGGATCTCATCGCTTACGAAGTCGAGGAGGAAAATCCCTTCACAGTCGCCGAATGCACGGCAGGATCCGGGGACTCTTGCGGATCCACCGCGCTGAACCGCAACTTTAGCAACATTCTGCGCACCAAGATTAGGAAGATGAAGCTGCCCGACGGCTCCAAGATGGCCGGCCGCGTCTATGCCAAGTGCATCATGGACTTTGAAAACAGAATCAAGGCCGACTTCCGAAACAACGGTCAGAAATGGGCCGTCGACGTGGGCATCGAGACCGAGTTTCCCGAGGCTGGCATCGAGGAAGGCTACATGACCTTTACCAACGAAGAAATCCTGCAGTGTTTTGAGCCGGTTGTGAACCGGATTCTCGAGCTGGTGCGCAACCAGATCATTGCCATCCAGGCCCAGAACAGGGCGCTGCAGAACATTCTCGTGGTGGGTGGGTTTGGCGCCTCCGAGTACCTCTTTCAGCAGATCAAGCTGCACGTGCCTCCGCAGTTCCAGTCCAAGGTGGTTCGGCCCATGGATTCGGTAGCCGCCATTGTCAAAGGCGCCGTCACCGCCGGCATCACGGAGCGCGTCATCACCCACCGTGTTGCCCGTCGTCACTACCTCATGGCTACGCTGCAGCCTTTCAAGGAGGGATACCATCCCGAGGCGTACCGAGTCCCCTCGTTAGACGGGAAAGACCGCTGCAAGTTTACGCGGCAGATTTTCGTGCAAAAGGGCCAAAAGGTCAAGAATGGCGAACCCGTCAAGGTTTCCTTCTTCCGCCAAGTCGCACCTGGCGCAACCCTCATGTATGAAGATGTGCTGTACGCTTGCGACGATGATGTATGCCCCGAATATACCAAGGATCCTCGTAAGTCTGATGATGTCCCCTTTTGCAGCATCGGGAAAGACGGATGCCGTTTTTTTTTTCTTTTTTTTTTTTCTTTTCCTTCTTGTTTCTTTCTTTGGGAGGGGGGAAAGCCAACGTGACTTGCTAACGCATTGTACAGGAATCAAAGAAGTTGTCACTCTCACCTCCGATCTATCACGCAAGAACCTCGAGAAAGACTTTGAACGCATGGACACGCCACAGGGAACGTTTTACCGCGTCTATTTTGATATTTACCTGACCCTCGATGGCTCCGAGTTTAGCGCCGAGCTGGTTTGCCAAGGCGAGGTTATGGGCCGATGCAGAGCTCGCTTCAGGTGAAAGGGCGGCCAAGACAGACAGGGGGGCGAGGCGGCAATGAGACGACGAGGCGATGTCTGCGGACACGGTTCAATCAGTTTTTGCATTAGAGAAGGGGTGTTCAACTTGTTCACGTTGAGCGGGAGACCAATGATACCTAGTGATATAGCCAGCGTGTCAACGGGTGGGCGATTGAAAGGCACTGGGAGGACGCGACATGGCGCTGGGGAGTAGCTGGGGAGTAGCTGGGGAGTAGCTGGCAGGCGGCTGGCAGTGAGGTTTTTATTCAAAAGGGCTGGGGGCACGAGTGAAGAGCCCGTTTCCGTTTGATCATGTCTGCGGGGGAAGGGGGAAGGGGGAAGGAGACGAAGACATGCTTTATGAACAGGGTCTGGCGGTGATTTAATCTATATATAGACAAGTGAGTTTTGACAAGACGATCCGGGGCCGCATGCATCGCGGCGTGCCGTATTCTTATTTTTATGACGGTGGACACACCTGCGGTGAGGTGTAAATGACGGCTTTCGACCTGGATGGTTGGTTGGTTGGTTGGTTGGTACTGTCCTGTATTGTATGTTGCTTGGCTTGCCCAGCGGCGAACGACGGGTTGACGCTCCACGGTGGATCTCCAAAATGTCACCAGTGACCGACCACATACATTCGGCACCAATCCATCTGACCGGTTCCTTGTCGACGCGGGGTAATTCAATTTGGCGCAAAACTCTCGAGTCTCGAGCTTCTTGCCAAATCACCGACACCAACACCATCACCAACACCATCACCATCACCATCACCATTGCCATTGCCATCACCATCGCCATCACCATCGCCGTCGCCGTCGCCATCATGGGTCGGCAGCCCCTCGTCATCAAATGGGTTCTTGACACACGACCCTTGTGGCCAGCCGCCAAAGCAACCAGAGACCTCGGCACAGAAGTATTCCTCACCTTTGTACAAAAACCTGCTTTTTGAGTTGCTGCTCCACCATCTCCGAGCAATGCACAGTCGAGACTGACCCGACCCGGCGTCCCAGGCCGCCCGAGCCTTTGCCCTCCTCACGGCCGAGGAGCGCGCCTCCATCCTCAAGTACCACTTTGTCAAGGACGCCAAGCTGGCGCTCGGATCCGCCCTCCTCAAGCGCCTCGCCATCTCCTCCCACTGCTCGGTTCCCTGGTCGTCGGCGCAGTTCGTCCGGGACGCGCGCACAAAGCCCGTCTTCCTGCTGCCCGACAAGTCCGAGCCGCTCGTCTTCAACGTCTCCCACCAGGCCGGCCTGGTGGTGCTCTTCGCCGTGCACCGACCCCCGCCGCAGCTGTCCGTTGGCGTGGACGTCGTGTGCCCCTCGGAGAGGCGAGACCGCGACCACGCGCTCGTCGGCCAGGACGGCTGGACGCGCTTCGTCGAGATGCACGAGTCCGTCCTGGCGCCGGGCGAGGCGGCGCGGCTGAGGGCGCTGCTCCCGCTTGCCCGGGACGACGCGGACGACGTGGGCGACGTGGACGGGAGGCTGGCCTACTTTTACGCGCTGTGGTGCCTGAGGGAAGGGTACGTCAAGATGACCGGCGAGGCGCTGCTGGCCGAGTGGCTGGGCGACTTGGAGATGAGGAATTTCCGCCCGCCGGGCGGGGGGGGGCAGCTGGAGGTCTGGTTCAGGGGGGAAAGGGTGGAGGGCTTGGACGTGAGGCTGGAGTGGTTCCTGGGCGACTACATGATTTGCACGGTGGTCAGGGGGGTCGGGGACGACGCCGAGGCGCTGGGCGTGCGGCAGCAGGGCTGGGAGCTGCTGGACGTGGACGCGGTCGTGGACGCGGCAGAAAGAGCGGCGGCGAGTGCCTAATGTACTGTAGCAACGAGGACAAATCCGCATGAGCCAGCAGGCTGCCTGCCGTCAATGGGTTCCATGGGCGTTTGCCTACTCGGTATGTACGGAGTAGCCAGCCTGGTTCTGAAGCGTTGCTGCCGCGATGCATGGCTCCTGGGTACCGGTGCTCGTCGCCAGCCGCGCAGAATCACTGAAGGCATTCCGGTGCTCGTCGCCAGTCGCTCGGAATCACTGAAGGCATTCCGGTGCTCGTCGCCAGTCTCTCAGAATTACTGAAGGCATTCCGGTGCTCGTCGCCAGTCGCTCGGCATCACTGAAGGCATTCCCGTATGCGCTTGCGTCTCTCTACTCTCGCGCTGGCAGACGGTAGGTAGGAGGTACCTAAGTCCCCAGGCAAGATGCCCGAGGTTGGCGGGTGAAAGTGGGGCACACGCGCACGGTTCCTGGACCCGGTCGCAACTTCCCAATCAGCGCATGGGTCCATGGGTCCATGGGTCCATGGGTCCATCCATGACGACAAACTTTCCCCCCCTTCCGCCCTGGTGAGAGGCCAGAGCAGCGGCTGCCACGAGGCGCTTATTGTTGTTTTTGGGCTTCCTTTCCCTCCCAATTGGCTACTTTACACAACCTCGACTGTCTTGCTGGCCAGGTCCTCTCACCGTTGTTTCGATTCCTTTTCAATACTTCCTGTTCGGCTGACATGTTGAGTGTCCTCCCGTCTGTATCTTGAGCCCGTGCCCAAGCTAACTGCCGACATAGATTTGTAGATTTGCAGCGATTAACATAACCACACACGGGGCCTGTTCGTCATCCTAGTCCAAGTTCTTGCGCATTGTACGGAGTTTTACCTGTGGCGTACGAGTCCTGGGCAGGGGCGGGGGGGAACCCAAATCCGGTTTGGACAACATCTCTAGTACTCGGTATTATTTGATTATTTGTGTGGTTGGGGGGAGGGCGGAGTGGAACCAAATCACCATCTATATTGTACCCAAGCCCGGAGCGAGAGAAACGAGCATCCGCGTGTGTTTGTGCGTTTTGTTCGTATACGGCTGACGGCTGCCATCTGCAACTTGTTCCCCCCCCCCCCCCCCCCTCTTCCCCCTTGAAAGTCTGGGCAACCCTGTTCCGCTTCCGCTTCTTCCTGTCGTCCATAGCCTCGCCGTTGGAACTGCGTTGCGGCAATCCAACCAATCAATATCCCGGGGCAATGGTCGTATCAACAAGGCGTGCCTCTGCAAAGCCTCGCTCACAGTGCTGCGTCAATCACCTGCTGCTCACCATTGCCACCTTGGGCTCGCTGGTCCCTGCGGCTCACTTGAGACGGCTTTCGAGCGCAACGGAACCCTGGCAGGCCGACTTCTTCCGGTACACGAAACGCAGCATCCCAGCAAAACGAGGCCCTCCCGAAGACTGGCAAGGCAAGATACCTCTCGTGGTAACAAACAAATGCGAGACCACCATCTGGCCCGGACTTGCTACCCAGTCTGGTACCGGTCCAGGCACGGGAGGGTTTGAATTGCAACCTGGCAAAAACAGGACGCTATGGGTTGCGCCCAACTGGCAGGGTCGAGTCTGGGGGAGGACAAACTGCACGGTCAATGGTGATTCCTGTGCCTGCAAGACGGGAGACTGTTTTGCCAAGTTGGACTGCGAATTTAGCGTGAGTGGCGCTCTCTCTCTCTCTCTCTCTCTCTCTCTCTCTCTCTCTCTCTTTCTCTGTCTCTGTCTCTGCCTCTGCCTCTGTCTCTGCCTCTGCCTCTGCCTCTGCCTCTGCCTCTGTCTCTCTCTGCACGGACGCAGCAAGCAGTGAGCGGTAAGTGGGCTAATTTCTTTCAACGCGAGAATTCAACAGGGAGCAACCCCGGCCACGCTCGCTGAATTCAACCTGGCTGGCGGCACCACGGGCATGCAGACATTCTACGACATCTCCCTGGTAGACGGCTACAATATCCCAATGGGCATCAATTACCTCCCGGCCAAGAACACGACGTATATCCCACCCAACCTGACAAACTGTGCGTGCATTGCGACGACCGGGTGGCTTTACAGCAATGCCAAGACGGGCACTTTCTACGCAAACTCGTCTTATCCCGTCCCTTTGGAGCCGCAGGAAACCAACGACAGCATCGAAAACTGGTGTCCGTGGCCCAACCTCGCCTTCCCGCCCACGAAGCCTGGAGACGGCGTGTACCCGTATCCTGATGACAAGATCCGCAGACCGGCATTCTCCCCCTGCAACAGCGCTTGTGCGGCAACCGGCTCAGACCAAGACTGCTGCATCGGCAAGTACCACGACGCCAAGATATGCAAGCCCTCGAGTTACAGCAGAGCGGTAAAGGCGGTTTGCCCTGATGCGTACAGCTTCGCCTTTGACGACCAACGGTCAACCTTTATCGTTCCCAAAGGTGGCGGGTGGGAAGTGGTCATGTGCCCGTCGGGCCGCTCGACTAACATCTTGCGGCAGTTGGGTCAGGAGCTTTCCCAGCTGGCCAGTGGTGGCAGGCTGTCAGCAAGGACTATGAACCTGCTCCGGAATGTCACCTATATCGAAGCTGACAAAGGGGCGGCCGGCACAGCGAGACCTTGCCACGGACGGATGCTTTCTCTGCTGGTGTCGCTGATTAGTTTGCTGGTCATGCTGTGAGAGCACGGCAACGTCCCTGGAGCTTTTGTTTTGTCTGGCCCACATTGGCATGATGTTGGCAGGCCACGATGCAATGGCGGGTCAAGAAGACGAGAAACGACGAGAAACGACGAGAAACGACGACACAACGGAAGCGTAACCCTAGAATATCATGTCCCTTTGTTCCGTGTACGAATAACAGTCTTAGTCTTGTAGTAAATGAATGGTATATGGCCAGAGTATCTTGCGGGAGGGGAGCAAATAAGTCTATGGTTGTGAACTGTTGAGAAGCGTATATATCTGTCATGACGATATCGCTTGGCCGGCAGCTCCCCACGGGCACAATGCAAATGTAAAGGCAAAGGCAAATGCAAATGCAAATTGCCGCCGGTATCGAGATTGATTGGGGGGCAGCAAGAGGGGAGGTCCTCACGAAGCGCACCCGGAGACTACATGGCAGAGCAGACAGAACCAACCCAGGCAGAGCTGTCACTCATGTCATGTCATTCATTCATTCATTCATTCAGTCACTTGTTCGTTCACTCGTTTCACGGCCTGGCTTTCCCCCCCTTTTCCTCTGCTCCCACTCCGCGCGATCCTCTTCGTCGCTCCCGCTAAACTCGTCGTCGTCGTCCACGTCGCCAGCATCACCATCACCGTCGGCGGCGGCGGCGGCGGCGCCCCCCGCGTCCACGGAGACAAAGTCGCCCTGGTTCTGGGCCGCATACACATGAGTCTCAATCAGCCCCCTCAGGGGGTAGTCCTCCGGGTTGACGAGCTGCAGGGCCGTCAGGCCGGCCTTGTTGCGGACGCGGGGGTCCGAGCCGGCCTCGAGCATCATCATTACGAGTTGGAAGCCGTAACCCCACTGGTCGCTGGGTTCTTCGCTGATCCAGCGCACCGCGGCGTGGAGGGGGGTGTCGCCCTCGAGGCGGTTGATGGGGTCGCACTCGAAGCCGGGCTGGTCGAGGAGCGCGTCGATGACCTCGTCTGTGGGAGACGCAGGGGGGGGGGGGGGGGGTGGTTAGCGCCTCTACGGGGGGTGGAAGAGTGTGGGAATTCCGGAGGGGAGAAGAAGAAGAAGAAGAAAAACGCACAGTGGCCCTGGGAGGCGGCCTCGTGGTAGAGGTGGTTGCCCATGACGGTGGTGGTGTCGTTGAGCAGGCGCGTGATTTCGGCCTCGGGCTTGTCGGCGAGCACCTCGGCCAGCAGGTCGGGGTTGTTGCGGCGGCAGGCTTCGATGAGGAGTTCTTGCGGGGAGGCCCCCTGGGGGGGAAGGGTGTTAGCAAGAAGCGGAAAGGGGGGGGGGGGGGGGGGGGGGGGGGGGGGGGGGTTGGATAGTGCGAGCGTGCGTGCGTGCGTGCGTGCGTACTTGGTCGTCTTCCGAGGCCATGGTCGGGCTGGGTTGGGGTGGGGGATGGGATGTGGCGGCAGGTTTTGTTTGTTCGGGGACGGGAGGCCGGGCTGACGTGGAAGAATAAGTGTCGTCGTCGTCGTCGTGGTGTCGCGGACGGAGGGGCAGGAGGAGGAGCGGAGCATGGAGGGGTAAGATGGGTAAGATGAATGGAGCATTTGGCGCGTCTGGTTGGATGCGTCAGTGGTCGCAGCCGCGACAGCCGCGCGCAAGACGCCCGCCCCACTCGCAGCCGCCGCCAGGACTTGAAATTTAACTTTTGCTACTCCGTGTGGCCACACACAGTCGCTCTCGCAGGAAACAAACAAACCCCATCATCTCCAACCACGTCCCATCGTTCCGAAGCGGCGGCGGTTCGCGCCCCTTGCCCACAGCCATGCTGCTCTGTACGTGACGAGAACCAATTCCCCCTTGTACCAAACGCAAGTCAAGCAATCTCCCAAAAAAAAAAAAAAAAAAAAAAAAAAAAAAAAAAAAACATCACCACCACCACCACCACCATCATTCGCCTTCTGACAGTCTGGTCTGCAGTCTGCCCTCACTGCGCCAACATCCTCACCGTCTCCCTCACCGCCCAGCGCACCAACCGCCTCGAATGCCGCACCTGCCCCTTTGAGCACAACATCACCGAGCCCGTCTTCTCCCGGCGCGTCTTTGAGCGCAAGGAGAAGGAGGACGTGTTTGGCGGCCCCGGCGCGTGGGACAACGCGCAAAAGGGCCGCGTGCAGTGCCCCGCCGACGGCTGCAACGGCGACGAGGCCGCCTTTTACCAGGTGCAGATCCGGAGCGCCGACGAGCCCATGACGAGCTTCTTCAAGTGCATGGCCTGCGGGAACCGGTGGCGGGAGAA
Organism: Ustilaginoidea virens; assembly: GCF_000687475.1. Lineage (NCBI taxonomy): Eukaryota > Fungi > Ascomycota > Sordariomycetes > Hypocreales > Clavicipitaceae > Ustilaginoidea > Ustilaginoidea virens. Next base: position 1,483,025 of record NC_057317.1, on the reverse strand, counting down.
TTAGGATGGGGCAGTCGGGCGGCTGTCCTGGTGTGTTTTTGGTGTGCTCTTGGTGTGCTCTTGGTGTGCCCTCTTGTTGTGTCCTCTTGTTGCGGCGGGAGTCCTTGGGGGAGACTAGGTCGCGGGGCGTGGTTGGTGCTTGGTGCTTGGTCCCTTTTTTCCTGTTCCTTCTTTTTCATGCATGTGCTATGGCGATTTCAGCTGGCGTCAACAAGGTGGCGGTGGTTCATCAAACGCTCGACTGGCTTCAATGTGTCGTGTCGTTTTGCTTCTTGTCTCTGATTCGTAGTCCGTCTTTCGTAGCCCATCTCTGGTAGCCCAGCCTTGGTAGCCCAGCTTCTTTGGTAGCCCATCTTCGCTACTCCCTACACCCGACGCCCGCCCCTATTCGCGGTGCCACCCCACCGCGGCCTTCATCTCCTCGTCCACCAGCCTCTGCACCAGGTCCGGGCTCATTATGTCCTGCCGGAACCGCTCCTGCTGCAGCAGCTCCAGGTGTCGGAGCGTCGGCCCCGGGTACGTCAGGTACTTGACGTACGGCGGCCTCGCCCAGTACCGCAGGTAGCCCAGGTAGGCCACAAAGGCCGGCTGGCCCAGGAGCTTCTGCGACGCCAGGTGGTTCAGGTAGTACGGGTTGGCGAGCGACTGCACAAACTGCGCGACCTGTCAGCGGGAGAGCCAGCGGGCCCCCGAAGGAGCGGGCGGGGCCCGACGTTACCTCGAGCTCAATCTCGAAGCGGGAGTAGCCGCCGTACGTGGCCTCGTCGTCTGCGGGCGGAGACGACTCCATGGGGTGGGTTAGGTGCGGTGCGGTGCGGTGCGGTGCGGTGCGTCGTGGCAAGAAAGGGTTCTCTTTGTCGGTAGTGGATTGGGGAGGGTTTGTTCGCTTGCTGGGATGAGTGGAGATGGAGACGTGGTCGCGGATGATCAAGGACGAGAAGGTCGGATAACAAGAAGTCGAGATGCGAGGCCGGAACGGGTAATTAGTAGGCTAATCTAATCGTAAGCAACGGGGCAAGAAAGGGCGGCAAGGGGAGGGCACACAAGAGACCCACAGCCAGCCGTCTGGTCTGGTCTGGTCTGGTCTGGAAGCAACCGGACAAGTGGAGTGGCACGACCTGCACGGCCTGCAGCTGCTGCCATGTACGCCAGCCTCGCATCGTCGCATCGTCTCGCACCCCCCCCCCCCCCCCCGAGACCCAATGGCAGCGCACCACATACACACGCCGTTCATCTCACCAAGTCGTGGCATTCCGTGACTAAACACATGCTGCTTGCTTCCCGGGGGAAACTGCCAAGTGGCTGCCAATGTCACACGCAAAAGAGGCACGCATTGCTATATGCATCCACATCGTGCCTGGCTTACAAGCCGCAATTAAAAATCGCGTCGAGCATGATTAACACGGTCCAGCATTATTAGACTACATTGCAAGAATTACAAGACCTTCCATGCCTCTTGTTCCGCTCCGTCTCTTGCTCCACGCTGCCTTGTTCGTGCTTCCTGGCCACCGTTTATGCGCAAGAGCTGGAGCTTGCTTACAGAGCAAGCGCAGCGGCGACAAGAGCGACGAGGGCGCCAGTGGCAGGGCCGACAACAGCAGCAGCGTTGGTAGGTGAGGAGGCACGACCGCTCGTGGTGGCAGAGCCCGACGAGGTGGCCTTGGTGCCGTTGCTGGTCGTGGTGGGAGTAGCGTCCGTGGCGCTGGCGCCGGCGCCGTCGGTGCTGCTGGTGGGTGCGGCAGCAGTGGTGCCGTTCTTGCCGTAAGGGACGGAGCTGGAGCTGATGATGGCAGTCGGGGCGGCGGAGGAGCTGGCGGCCTGAGAGCCAGATGACGGGGAGCCAGACGTGGAGCTGGTTGGTGCAGCAGTGCCAGAGCTGGCGGCGAGAGCCTTGCACTGAGCAGCAGCAACGCTCTGGGCCTTGAGAAGGTCGCTGGCTTCACACTTGCTGCTCACGGCGCACTGGGTGACGGGAGAGACCAGCATGCTCTGGGTTTCGGGCTTGCAGGCGCAAACGGCAATCTCGGCGGGCGAACCGGTGCACCCAATATGGCGAAGGGACTGCTGGATGCAGGGTGACTATCAAGAACGACGACAAGTCAGCCCAGCTGCACGTTAAAAGAGGAAAATACCAAAACAACTCATGCACTTACGATGCAGGGAGGGAGGCCGTCCATGTTCTGAGCAGCGGCAAAGCCGGCAACAGCGAGGGTGACGAAAGAAGCCTTCATTTTGAACGAGCGTGGATTGAGGAGCACCGAAACGAAGGGCAGATGTGCTATCTTCAGGACACAGCTTGCTGCGGCACGAGGACAACGGGAGGAGAAAGAATGGAGGAATGGGAAAAGGTGGAAGGTTGGCGGAGGGAGCAGACAAGGGTAAAACGGAGGGGGGGGGGGGGGGGTTAGGGGGCGTGTCGTGTTATATATGACGCCGAGGCGAGGCAGGAGGCAGGAGGCAGGAGGCAGGAGCGGCAGGAGCGGCAGGAGCTTCCTTCATCATCCCCCCAACCAAGTACCTAACCAAGTAGTCGATACGAGAGCAGGGTGCAGATGGTGGCAGCTGCGCAAGTATGCGACACCTCGCAACACCTCGCAACAGACCTGGCTGCCTTGTCTGCAGGGAGGGGGCCTGGGTCCCATGAAGGGTCCTACGACCCACCAGACGGGTATCGAGAGGCAATAATAATAATACCACGGCAACGCAACTACTACGCGCCTGCTAGGTACATGTACCTCTACCTGGGTCCACCAAAGGGCGATGATTACATAAAAAGGAATTGGATTGACTCAGGCAGATCCATTCCTGCCAGCTGACCCCAGGCCGTGGTCGTCGTGGTGCATGCATGGCTGGGCTGTGCTGTGCTGTGCTGTGCTGTGCTGTGCTGTGCTGTGCCATGACGCCAGGGATGATGATTTCTGCCACTCGATTTCTTTTCTCCCTTCTCTCCCTTTCGCCCCTGGAAGCCTAGATCAGAATCTTTCTTTCCACATCTTTAGATGCTTTCTGGCCACCCATCGATGGATGGGGATGGAACATGAATCCACCTGCAGCTGGGAGTTGGAACCCTGACTCCAGTCTCGGGCGAGCGAGCCAGGTGCCCTTTGCAAAGCCAAATTGAGCAAGCAGATTGGTCGATTGGTCCGCCAGTGAGGGGCCTGGCCAAATCCCGGCACTGGACAAGTTTCAAGCTGGCATTGGCTGCTGCACTCCCGCCGGGCGGGTGGGGTGGCGCAGCTGGCACCGCCACGTTGTCGACGGAGCGATCGATTCTTTGGTTGCTTGCTGCTCATGGCCCTTACGAAAAGGGGGGGGGGGGGGGGGGGATGAATAAATAAACAGCAACAACAAATAAATAAAGCAATAAAAATAGCAATAAAAATAGCAACAGCCGCAGCAGCTGGCAGCTGGGCCGACACTGCGGCGCTGCTCGGTTAATGAGTTCCGGCTCAGGCTCCAGGCTCCAGCAGCCAGACCGACCTTGGGGCACGTCAACTACGGAGTACATACAGTACCACCTACCACCTTCGTCGGCCTTTTCCCTGCAGACCCGTTGATGCGCGCGTCCCCGATTCCCTATTGGCCGTCGTGCAGTGCAGCAGCAGCCTTCCCAGGCTCCACGTCACGCCAAGGGCAGGCTGCAACACTGCCGGCAGTTCTACCAGCCTAAAGTACTCCGTACCAGCCTTCCGAGCACTCCGGAGCACAACAAGCTCAAGGTCTGGTTCCTCGGGATGATGCACGTGCTTACCGGCCCGCAGACCAGCAGTGACGCATTGCCTCGCCTTTCCTTGGCGCCCAGGTCCGTCTCGTCTAAGCAACGAAACGAACGTGGCCAGGCTACTCCGTAGAGGAAATGAACATCCGGCAGCTGAAGCAGCTGGTGCCGCGGCAAACCCGGCCTGGTGAGTTGACCTGGCTGAAACGAAACTCGCAGCCAGGGCCTGGCGGAAAATGGTTTCACCAGACGTGCTCCGACATGCCGGGCCATTGCCGAGCCCGCTCAGGCTGGGGGGGGGGCCTGGGGCTGCGGGAGGGGCAGTGCTGGGGTTTGCTGGTTCTGGCGCTGAGCTCTGCCCGTTGCGCAGCCACCGGGTCCAAGCCCCCGTGCCCACCACCCGATTTATAGGGGTCGAGCCACCCCCCCGGGGGGGGGAATCACAGGCCTCCAGCCCACGGGCCACGGCATCTTCTTCTCACTTCAATGGCCAATTCCAGCAAGTCGTTTGATGATGTCCTTGTCCGCTGGCAGCTTGAGGTTTCGGACCCAAGCAGGCCGCACCAGACGTCAGGCTTTCGCAGCCCGGGAATTCTCTCCTTTCTCCTTTTCAGCATCCCTTCTCATTCTGGCTAGCACGCCGGCAGGGGTGGACGGCGCAAGGATGCGGGAGGTGCAGGATTAGGCTGTTTGCCGCATTTGCTTCAAGACACGCGCGACTCGTAAGTAAGGACAGGTAGGCTTTGCGACTTGCCGGCGTAGACTGGGAGGGCAAAAAAAAACAGAAAAAAGGGAAAAAAAAAAAAAAAAAAAAAAAGAGGAAGAGAAACAGAGGCGTCGGACTTGGTGCTGGTGGGGTATTGCACTTGCCTTTGTCTTGTTGCTGTAACTTGTTGTCGTTGTTGTTAACTCGGGGGGGCCTAGAAGCAGCAGAGAGGCGCTGCGGCATCCGTCACGGTCGTCCCCCTTCATCTGCCGGCTTCACTGCTTGGTATGAAAAAAAATGAAAAAAAAAACACCGCCATGCATATTTTTTTGACTAATAGCAATTTATTAGTTACAAAGAGGTGTTAGTTTCATGGGGAAAAAAAAAAACATGACGTTACGGCCATCACCATCGTCTCCTCTCGTCTCCCCGCTGCTCGCACATTGATCTCATCCGTCGTCCCACCTCGTCCTGCTCATGATGATCGGCCTCGCGGGATCCCACGGCCCCCGTATCTCGTTCTTGTACTTTTGCAGCCCTATCAGCCACCAGCTGGACCCTCCCGTGACCAGGACGGATATGACGACGCTCAGAGCCATGCCGACCACGCCGCTCCTCCACCGCCAGGGCGCCGTGGGCGAGGCGGCCTTGGCGTCCGTCAGCACCATGCCCGCGCCGAACCCGGCCCCGAGCACCAGCAGCATCGTCTGCAGGACGTGGTAGCGCCAGCTCCGGTGGCGCACGTGCCTCCGGAAGACGGGGAACAGGCCAAAGACCTCGATGCTGAACAGGGTCAGGCTGAAGACCTGGTTGGTGGCGTGGAGGCGGCTGGCCAGGACGGTCGACGCCATGAGCGCGGCGTTGGTGGACAGCGAGGCCGGGAACTTGGCCTCGACGCCGCCGGAGTAGTCGAAGAAGAAGACGTTGATGGCGAGCAGCCAAAAGGATATGGCCCAGATGGAGTCGCTCGACGTCGAGCGCGTGAGCGACTTGAGGATGGGCGAGAGGCCCAGCAGGGTCGAGTAGATGAGCAGGGCGGACTTGATGGTGCCGAGGCGCTGATGCGTGCGGTTCTCGTCGAGCGGGAGCGGGAGCGGGAGCGGGAGCTGCGGCGGCGGCGGCGGCGGCGGCGGCGGCGGCGCCAGGCTGCCGTCGTGGCCGCGGAACTCGGCGCTGGGTTTGGGGCTTAGGCGTATACTCGTAGCGGCGGTGGCGGAAGAGGTAGCGGTGGTGTTGGTGTTGGTGTTGTTTGATGTCGGGGGTGTCGAAGCCAACGCCGCCGTCGATGACAGCATCGTAGTGGACGATGACGGGGGCGCCGCGCGTCCGTTCGCTGCCGTGGCATGCCCGTTGGCGCTCCCGTTCCCGCGCAAGTCCAGGGCAAAGCCCGCCGCCGGGTTGCCGGTCAGCAGAGCGGCGGGAGATGAGGCCATGATGGTGGTGGTGGTGGTGGTGGTCGTCGTCGTCGTCGTCGTCGTCGTCGTCGTGGGTGGCAGCGACTCGACCCTCAAGGGGTGAGGGGGCCGTCTCACGCTGCCTGCTCGGTTCCTCCTGCGTAAACTTCCAGCCCGCGTCAGAGATGCCAGCCCGGAAGCCGACGCGCTCCCGGCCGCACCCGCTGCTGCTGAGGAAGCCGCCGCGCCCGCCGCGTTGGCCTGCTCCTCCTCGTCTTCTTCCTCGGACACCCACCGCTCCCACAGAAGCCAGCCCAGAAAGGTGCCGAGGCTTCCCCAGCTGACGACCGACACGGGGGACACGCGCTCCAGGTATATGCCTACGAAGCAGACGATGAAGATGATGACGGAGCAGACCTGCTGGAGGATGACGGTGGAGTCGGCCACCAAGGGCCAGAAATCGTACGGCTTGAGACGAGGATTGAGCTGCAGATTTTCCAAAAACGTCGCTTGGTCGGTGTAGTTATCTGGGTCTGACTAGCCGGTTAGCTCGGTTTCTGTCTCTCCTTCTGTCTCTCCTTTTGTCCTTTAATTTTTTTTTTTTTTGCGCAGGGGAATCGCGGCGGCTGTCCATGGCCATGTTTTCCCTCTCATTCGTACCCCGTCGTCGTAGACCGTTACAGGTACCGTTTTCCCTCGTGAAAAAACGAACTCGGGGAAAAGGGGCGTCATACACGACTGCTTCACCCACATGAGCTTCTTCCATGCTCGTTTGCGTCTCCGGCTCCTACTTCGCTCGCCCACGCCCCTCATCCCAGGCACGCCGCGGCCGTCAAAGTCGCGGGCTCCGGGGGGCGGCGACAGGTAGGCATCCTCGGGGGACAGGAGGGCGCGGCCAAAAACATTAAACGTCGCGGCGCGGCTCAGGGCCGGGAACGGAGTCTCGTCGTCCGTTGGCGAGGGCATCGTATTCCCTGGGGAGGGGGCTACGCGCTCGTCATGGGGGATATTATATTATTCTCGGTCGCTGATATCTGGGGAAAGGCGTCTGGTCGGTTTTCGGTCCCCGGTGGGCGCTCAGGCTTCGGACGAGCCAGGAGGGAGGGGGGACGAAGTTTGCTGGCAGTTGCAACGATTGTTGTCTGTCGAGGGCTTGGCGGTTGCAAGCTGTGTGACGCGTCAAGCCGGGGGGGTTCGATTTGCAGATGGCCTCAGCCGCCTACCCTATAGCTCGGTGAGCCGTCAATCGGCGACGTCTTGGCCCCGTCAATGTACTACTATACTATACTATACTAGTCTTTGATCCAAAATCCAAAGTCCAAAGCCCAAAATCCACGCCCATGACATGCAGCCGTGCGCGCTGGGCAGCTCTTCTCGAAAAGTCGCAGCACTTGAGCCGTAAAGCTCCTTCCGTCGTGGAGTACCGAGTCGAATGGAGGAGGACTTGGACTGAGCTGAGCCAAAGAAATCATCTGGACCAGAGGCGTGTCGTGTCTGTTGTGTGTGGTCGAAGCGGCGCAGCGCAGCATTGTATCCAACGTCGGGCAGATTTAGAAATCGTGCTACCAGCGCCGCAAGGGTAAGGCACCGTCCGAGAATAGAGCAATCCGGTGCACGTGCAGGCTCGAGAGTGCGTGCCATGTGCTTGGACTGCACTGCACTGCACGCACGTCTGGACGCCGCCGCCGACCCTCACCAAAAAAAAAAAAAAAAAAAAAAAAAAAAAAAAAAAAAAAAAAAAAGGTTACTCTCGCACCATCCCTTTAAAGGTGCAAAGGTGCAGGCTTTATATCGGGCCAGGGTTTGAGCCAGTAGAAAAGAGAAGAAGCTTATAGTTAAAAAGGCACATGAATACACAGACCAAGGACTTGAGTAAAGATAGGTCATTGGGTATGAGTGATTTGGGGCGAGCTAATCGCACTCATCGCCAAGCCCGTAGGCGTAGGGTAGGGCACATGGGGGTTTCAGTCAAGCCAGGGTTGTTTAGCGTTTAGCGTCGCAGTACGGAAGTATTGATGTAGTCGAATACGCCGCACTTTGTGTGCGACTGGGCCAGTACAGCATGTACCTTCAAAGGGATGGATGGGCTGGCTGTAACTGGCTGTAACTGGCTGTAACTGACTGTAACTGACCAGACCTGAAAGCATGCACTTGACCATCGGGACCAACCCAACAGGGTCGAATTAGTGGCGTTGAGGTGGCTAAAATGTCTAAAATGTCCGCTCGAAGCTAACCAGACATAGGTTATTGAAAGTATCCTCTCCTCCTCGGTCCCGGACAAACTCGGGGCCAAATTGACGCCAACCCCAACACCACGGCGCAATGTCTTGCTGTGACTGGATGATGCCATACAAGATAAGATGCCCTCACTGACTTGCCATCTCCAGACCAGCCACAGCCAGACTTGGCTCAAGAACCCCCATGCACGCCGACCCCGGCAATGGAAATTTAGGCCATCTAAGCCTTTTACGCTGCGGCAGCGTTTTGTAACTCGGCCCCATTCGCCAGGGCTGAAAGACGCGAAAAAAAAAAAAAAAAAAAAAAAAAAAAAAAAAAACAGAGGAGAAAAAAAAAGGGAGAGTCGCTGCTGGTGGGTTGCTGGATTTCTTGGCAGGGTCAACAAATGCCCCCATGCACGTGGTGTGCCAAAGCTTGGCGCGGATGGCGCGGATGGACTGGGGGTGGGGGTGGGGGTGCGTGTAACAGGCGGCGCCGCCCTGTGCTGATGGTCAATGCCAGCTGGCGGAAAGGGTCAACGTGCATATATATGCATAAGCTTCGCCCGGCATCCACATGCATGAACCCCGAAACTCAGGTCGCGGGGTCACGTGAATCCCGTGGGAGGCCGCCGCGCTCAGCAACGGGGCTGGGCCGGCCTGCTCGTCACAAGGGAAAAGAAATAAATAGATACAGGAAGCCGAGTCGGACTGCAATCCTGCCCTGGGGTACAGGGGACCCATGACACAGAGCTGTCAGGCCGGCCGCAGGTGTAACGGACGGTTGACCGACCCGTCGTGGGCTTTGGTTGCCGCCGCCCGCAAGGCAGGCCTGACGCGGGGCGGGGCGGGGCGGGGCGGGGCTGGGCAGGGCGCGTGCGGCAGCCGGCGGCGCTGCGGGTGGCACGGCACCATGATGATGCCATGATCCATGGCCGTCAGCGGCCCAGCACAATGGCATGGCGTCTGTCTGAGGGTTGGTTGATCGTCATCCGTCGCCCGTCGCTCGTCGCCCGTCGCCCGTCGCTCGTCGCCCGTCGCCCGTCGTCCGTCGTCGCGGTTGGCGGGCCCTTTTGGTGGAAATGAAAGCTCAAAAAAAAAAAAAAAAAAAAAAAAAGAGAAACCTTCAGGGGCCCGCGTCGACCCAAGCTTAGCACTCCCTTGTCCAAGCGTGCAAGTTGCCCCCAACGGGCGAACAAGTCGTCCATCTGGTACCCCTTGCGTCAATTGGTGGACCTGGACAGAAAATTCATCAACATGTCTGCATGGACTTCGCCAGGCCTCCGACGGCCATCGACGTCAACTCAATCAATCCCCGCCCGGGTTAAACCAGCCATCTGTGTCGTCTGTGTCGTCTGTGTCGTCTATGTCGTCTGCATCATCTGTATAGTTCGTCGATACTCTTTCCCGGCAGCCATCATATGTGGTGCAGCACTCTGCACTCTGCATTCTGCACTCTGCACTGCAGACTCCAAAGGTCCATCTGCGCTGTGCTGCAGAGGCCGAGCCCACGTCCAGCGGGGTCTCTGACCTGACCAGACACTAGGTACCTAGCTAGGTACCTAACCTAGCTACCTTGGGTACCTACTGTACCTCCTACCTCAGGTCCTACATGTACCTACCAGCCTAGTAGCGCCTCCACCCTCCGTCACACACCCCTCCCCCAGCTGCTGATCTGATCTCCAGTGGACGCTTGCACCCCCTCCCCTTCCGCGCTTCCACTTCCAGCCGCCTTATCTTCTCCTCCGTCCCTTGACTTCCCCATCCCTTCACATACCAAGACCTTCTCTCAAAGCTCCAGCCTTTTTTCCCACCCATTCCTTTCCCTTCGCGACGTATTTTAGCAACCTTTATCGTCGTCATCCGGTCCTGTCGCAGCCATCGTTCACTTCCTCTCTTTCTCTTGCCCCTCCCCCGCAGCAACCAGGCACAAAAAAAAGAAGAGAAAAGAGAAACGCAAAATAAATCAAGTCTGGCGCTCACTTGGCTTGGGACACCCGCACCGGCCACTTACATGCGACTTACCCGTCGTTGACCGAAGCAGTAAATCAAAGCCCATCCGTCTCGTGTCAGGACCTTGCCGGTGGAATTCGCGCCTCACCTGCCCATTGTCAACCCGACTGGAACCTGTACCGCCATCGCGCCAAAGAAAAAATACGCATACGTCGTTGCCGCTGCCGCTGCCGCTGCCGCTGCCGCCCCTCTCTGTAACATCCAGCCTCCAGCCTCCAGCCTTCAGCCTCCATCTTCCTCTTCTTCTCCCTAGCACGCAACAAGTGCTGCAAGTCGTCGGCAGCATGAAATGCTCCCTTCTTCTCCTCTCCCTCACAGCTGTCGGCTCAGCCTTGCCGACCTGGCGCCAGGGCCCCATCATGTCCGACGACGACAATCTCATGGAACGTCGCGACATCATCACAATCGAGATTGTGCAGGCCCAATCATCTCGCTTCACAAACACAGTCGTCACCAAAATCACCAAATATGCATCTGATGCGCAAGGCTTCCTGACCGAATCATTCAAAGGCGCCGTGGCCGATGGCAGTGGGGAACTCATGACGGTTTCTGATGCCAAGCCTGTGATGCCTCTCATGCGCCTCAAGGGATCAAGGAAAAACCACCACCACCATAACAACAACAACCACCACCGCCGCCGCCATCGTATCTCCTTGCTAGGTTTTAGGAATCGGTTGGCTGTGTTGATTCTGGCATTCGCTCTGGTTCTAGCAGTTGCTTGTTCTTACCTCAGAAGGTTGGTAGCTCCAACGCAAGCAAGCCATTTCACCCTGTTTGATCAGGTTCAGTCATCCCGCATAAATTCATGTTGCCAGAACTAACTTTGGCGTAAAGGATTTACATAGCTTCGTTGCAACATGACACAGACACCTGTCCTGAAGACGCTGCCCTCTTGGAGAAGGCCTCGCCCCGGAAGCTGACCCCTGAGACAGCGCAGTCATGACGTGTTTCGGCCAGCGAACAAATGCAGGCTTTTTTTTTTTAATATTTTCTGACGAAAGAAAGAAAAGAGGGCAAAAAGGACGGAGAGGGAAACAGCCTTTCGTTGTGGATGCGAGGAATGCGTTGATTGGTATACCAAGCATACGGAATGATGGATTTGATTTTTCGTCTCATGACATTGTCATTATTCCCTAATTTCATTTCAGCGTGGGTGTTTCTAGGCGTTTCAGGAGTGGAAGCTTAGGTTTTCAATGCAATATTTGCCCATTACTTCCCCGTTTATCTGGCAGGCAGGACCACCGCTGAATGCATTTCCTTGACTCCGTTATCCGCCTGGAAATGCTGCCACGGCTGATCAGGCGCATCGTTGTATCTCTAGTAGTAGCAAGTAACTACCGTTGCCCCGGCGTGGCGTTGCTTGGTGAAATGGCATACCGATGGCCTATCTGTAACTGTGGATTGCCATTGCCTCTCCAATCCAAATCATGTCAAAGTCACATATAAAGTGTCGAAATGGTGTCGTGGACCGTGGACCGTGGACCGTGGACCGTGGACCGTGGACCGTGGATTGTTTGACTGACTGGGTGGGTACTGTAGTCAGGACCAGGCACCAGCCTGACCACTGTAAGCGGTTCGTGCCTTGCATGGAGTAACCATATGTACTCGGCGCTTCAAACGAGCGGCAGGCCCGCCAACACGACATGGACGTCGTCAAAAATTTGGATGGATTGGAGTCGCTGTGAGGGACCGAGTTATACTTTGCGAAATATGACGCCCCCGCATCGAGCTCCAGTACCTATTCGTCGTCGTCGTGGTTGTTTTCATCCCGTTTTACCAATCCATCTAGGTTATGTCAGCAAGCCATGAATGATCTCACCTGCGCTTGCTTTTTTTTTTTTTTTTTTTTTTTTTTTTTGTTTGATCGAGCGTGGCTGCCAATGTCTCACTCAAGCACCGACAACAAACAGAGCAAGTTGGGCGTTTCCCACTCCAAGACGCGTGCGCGTTGGTTGCTTCGACTGTCTCGGGAAGCCTTCATTCAATCATGGCAGCTCACGGGACGGCGCAAGACCGATACCTTATGCGGCGGTGTTGGCTTCGCCCAGCGCCAGCAAAGGCCGAGCTTACAGCATCCCCGTTGGTTCCAGGTTGCTATGGTCGGCCACCCTCCCTCTTCGTGCTTCGGATTCCAGGGCCTGATCTAGCATTGCTGACACGGATCGCAACAGGCACCGTGGACCACTGGGATCCCCCTTGATTCAAACCGTTGATCAATCCGTTGGCAGCTCCGAGACCTGCTATCCTGTCCTGGCCTGGTTGACAACTCCGGAGTTGGGCGGTCGCAGGGTGAGTGGCAATCACTCTTTGCTGGTTAGGCAATGGATTATCGACTGACGTGATGTGATATGATGGAGGCGCTTACTATCCGGCGAGCTGATGTATCGGGCTTTTCCATGGGCGGACGCAGTTGCGCAAATCGTTGCCCTCAACGTTCCCAGCCTGGTACGGAGTAGCAAGTCTGATTCTCTGTGCGCTGTCCCAAGTTTAAGCCCAAGGGGTTACAGAGGCAGAGCGCGGACCGTCAATCATTATCAACCGAGCCTCAAAGCCGCTGCAAGCGCCGAGATACAACGAAAGGGCGTTTCTAGCCTCCTTCTTCCACAGTTCGGAGCGCAGAGAGGCTGCAGGCGTGACATTATGGGCCCATGGATCGCGGATCGCATATCGCATTTCCCATCCCCGAAAGCCGAGCTGACCTAGCAGATCGGATATTACGTCGATGCAAAGAACGCACATCAGCAGGCTGTTCCTTTACCAAGTTTGCGGCCCCAAAACGATCCAAAGACGCATCAAATGATTCGTTTCCATGAGCTGCGGATGTTGTAAGCCAACGGTACGTCAATGTCGCATTGACTTGTTCAGTCTAATTTCCCCCATAGCAAGCAATGACCTCGGAGAACAATGTTTGTGTTGTGGGGCGAAACTGAGCCATGCGAATGCTCAACCTCACTTTTATCCAGGCTCTTGCAATGGTTTTCTTTTCCAGTGCGCTGGCCCATTCCCGCTCTTCTGAAGGGGCTTCCTGATAACTCGGCGGCACAGAACAGTTGGCTGTAGATCATCTGCTGACCCTCTGACCGGGCTCAAAGAAAGTTGATACCGTTACCCTCTGGCACGAAAAAGCGGCAATCCGAGTCTCTTCATCATATCGCAGCTCTTTCCATTTTCCACCCCTTCTCGCTCTCCCATCTCGTCTGGTCCCTATGCCTCCCATCAGGTCCGAGCGCGAGCAACCTGCGCTCAGAGCTGTTATGACTAGGGCTCCGACGCTTGCCAAGCCAGTAACGCTGCAAACGAGAGACATTGTAGAACAGCGTGCCAAATGCGTCTCATATTCAAAGCATGTTCCAGAAGGAAATCATACTCTGGGACACAGGCAAAGTGGAAGGTGACCGTAATCGATGCGACCGAAGTGTGCGAATTAACAGGGTGCCAGGTAGATGCCTTTGGACGAGTAACCTCGTTCCTTGTTAACGTGGCAGTCCCGTGTTCCACAGTTGCAGGTCGCCAATGCAGCGTTCCCACCCAGCGGTGACGATGTGGCATCCATGAGCTCGCCAAGTCGGTCGGTCAATGGCCATGATGGACATTGCAGCTGACAAGTCCTTGGCGCCCACAATGTCCGTCTTTGGTGAAGAAACAGTACTACCATGGGCGTACCGTGATCGATGCCTCATGATCGGTATGCACGTCAATAGTCCCAAATGTCGCCCACCGCTGTCGCCGTTTCGGCTGCGGTTGCTATGCAGCTTCCTCCCGCCCTGCCCTGCAATCAAGGACTCATGGAACGCGGAATGATCTAGTTTGTCATTTGGATGGGAATGTAGTGAGCTGAGTTTGGTCCAAAGAATACCGCCTATTGGGCTGGTGGCCGAGTGATCCACGCCTACATGATGCATCTAGCCGCCTGGAACAGACCGTCGGTGAGGCCAACCTAATCCCGAGTTGGTGGCGGTGGCACAAACGAAGCGTGGTGTTCTTTCCAAAAAAAAAATTTTTTTTTAAAAAATTTTTATGCCCTTTTTTTTTTTTGATTTGCTTTTGCAGTGCCTGTTCTTGATGCCCAGGATGGCTTCAACAAGAATCAACTACATCGTACATGGCGATGTTCGGGCACAAAGAAGCGGATGAGCCAAGCCGTTTATGGCTCAGACTCGCCTACAGGAGCACGATGGCGTCGTGTCGTTGCCCGAGTGTGAGTAAGCGGCGCTGGTCCGACTCCCTCGCGTGCCTGAAGCCGACGCCCCTCCCTTTTTAGCTTCTACATACCGACAGCCTGGGCCAGGGCTGAAACTGAATTTTCGTTTAAATACTTTGGATTTCACTCGTTGAGACGGGCACACGTAGTCGCCAGGCAGACCCTCATGAAACGGCGAATATCATGAGATGGCAGCTGCACAGAGCTGCATTAGCTCCACGAGCGAAGACGCCCTTTGGCGGCCGGATCGTCGGAGGACCACATTTGCCGAGTTACCTGCTGAGCTGCGTCTTAAGATATGGTCCTGCGCTGTGGAACCTCGTGTTGTCATCTTGGACGACCTGGTCCAACAGGAAAAATCTTATCCATTACCATCTGTTACCCAGCTCAACGCAGAATCTCGAACGGAGACTCGACAAGGTTATGAGCCTGCTGGCCGCGGATCATGTTTCGATTTCTCGCGAGACATTCTCGTCTGCGACCCCAAAATCTCAGATCAAAGGTTCGACCTGACTCTGGAGGACTTGGCGCTGCGGGTGCAACGACTCGCCTTCTGGGACTGTTTCCCTGATGATGGTCGCATAGACGTCCTGTACCACTATTCCGCATACCTTCAGGCTTGCTACCCCAGCGGGCATTCCGGTAAAATAGAGTTTGACAAATTCTGGTTCCCAAACTTGAAGGATCTTTGGATCGTAAAAGTCGGTGAGGTCGACCGGTCATGGATGGTTGGCGTGGACAAGGATCTGCCGTGTGAAGCTCGTTTGCAAAAAACCGCTCGGCAGTTCCGATACTGGGTTGACGAAGACATCATTGAAATAGCCTCGTTGGACCTAAGCGAACCGGAGACTAAGATGATTCTGCGCGAGGGCAGATGTGGCAAGACCGACTGCCAGCAGCTCAATCTCGGGCGTCAAAGGATGGTGTCCAAGGTTGTCTTCGTAGACGGCAAGTACGACGGCGGCCTGAGCAAAGACGAGCATCAAAGATGGAACCGCATTCGGCCGTGGCCAACTGTTGTTGAGCAGGGTGCCACGGATACTGACACGTCCGCCAACCGAATGAGATGGATTATCGTCGAGCGAATTCTGACTTTTTCCCTAAGATGGGACGAGCCTGAAGAGTTGGACCATCAAGATTCGCTCGACCACCGCCGTTCAAGGCGTACAGAAAATACAGGGTGATTTGCGCTCATCAACTTGTTCTCGATATCACCGCGGGTCGGAGCCCTCTTTCATGGGCTATACCGAGACTGGTGCAGCATCTCACAGTCGCGGCGGTGTCATTCTGCGTTTTTCTTCCTCTTTCTTCCAAACGAAACGAGAAATGATGGGGGGACGGACGAATGATGGAAAAATATGTCGGTAAACGAAAGGATGGAAGGGCAGGAAGGAGGGACATGAATGCAGCCACAACCTCTGGAAGGAAGGCACGTTGCACAAACCATTACTGTGCGGGCGTGCAATGTAACGATTTTCCTTTGTCTGGGTTTCTCTTGATGTTCCCCCCGTTATTCATTTTCCTTGGGCATCTTCGCTGCCAGTAATTTGTGTTATTCTTTCCTGTTCCTGGCTTCAGATCATTCAAATGCATGTACAATAACAGCTCTAGCCACGATTCTTTTTTTTTTTTTTTTTTTTTAAGAGCGGGCATCACGATACACGACCTTTGCTGACGTCCGAGGGGCATGCATCGGGCTTTTTTTTAATTTACTAATTTACTTCTACAATCGTTCAAGAAAGGGTTCTTGACCTGTTCCCTCATGGGCAAGCAGCTTGCCTGCGCTTCTTCTAGGTCAGAATGACTGCCACAAGAGACAGATTTTCCCCTCGGGATACTTACCTAGGTAGGTACTTAATGCCCAAGGCTCTCGTGATTAGAGCCGGTGGTTTCCATCTCGCTTCGTGCACACTGTAATGCCTAGACGCACTTCTCCTAGCCTGGACGATGCTCTGGGCTCTCTTCCAGTTAGTTCGGGAATATAATTTAGGAATCGCTGTAGTTGGCCAAGAGGCGTAGGAACATAGTGGCACAGATTGCAATGTGGCCACGGTGTAGCCCCTTCTCTGGTCTCACCAAAGGGTTCTGTCATCTGCGCCCAATCAGCAATAAATAGGTCGCGATACAATCCTGAATGCCAGAACAACATCCTATCTGGAACCATACCCAATAAACGTCGGCCCGTAAAAACATACAATCCAATCCAACTCCGGCGCCTAGCTAGTTCACCCGTAGCAGTACACAGCTCCAATCGTACATTTCCGCCCTCACCCCATTCAATCTCATCCGTCTCTCCTACTGCTCTGACGTAGACTGGGCGCGCGAGACCAGGTTCCAGCTTTTCTCAATCGTCCAAAGCTTAGCGTCGCAGGCGACTGCGGCGCCGCAAGACTGCCTTGTTCTCGGCTTGGTACGTCGCGTTCCACGCGCTCCCAATCGCCTCTTCCCCTCGCAGACTTGTCGTCGTCATGGTTAGCCAATGCCAAAGGCGGGAGGGCAGGCGGCTTGCTGGGCTTGTGTTGCCCCTTGGTCATTGCACCGCATAGTGCAGCCCAAGACTCAACCTGTCCATTGAAGGCCTCCACCACACAATTGCACTCATCACCTGCTGGACAAAGTGTCTCACCAGCTGCATGCCACTCGGCGAGACATGCTTCGTGACTAGCGCAGCCACAGGATAAACAAGGCGGAAACAGAGCGTCCACGGGTTCCAAGCAGTAAACACACCGCAGTTGCCACTGCGTGCGGTGGCATCTGTCGCAGGTTCCTACCGCACCACCTACGTTCTGGTGAGAGGACGTGTAGCGAGTCGGCTCCAGCTGAGTCTCGTGGACACGACAAATTCCCGTGACATCCAAGCCGCATCCAGAAGCCACTAGATTATGAAGTTGATCCTTCTTACCCATCGCAATGGGCGATGACCCAGTCTTGTGATGACCCATGGTACCGTTCGCCCCCTCTCGTAGGGTCGTTGAATCATGGAAGCTACCATCCGTTACGGCTATGGCTGAGTCTTCTCGTAGTACATTGAATTTCAGGACTTCGAGCCGTGCCAGAGGTTGGCCCCACATCTGCAGCATCTCGGCATAGGCATATCGATATCGCGCGTAAGTTTCTGATCGACTGCAATCCAGTAGCGGTGTGTTCAACCAGCCGTCATCGTCGAAAACGGACTGGTCTGTCTGTATTATGTTCACCGATGTAGGAATCAACGGCAATATGTCGTCTCGCCTACAGTCTTCCTCCGACAACGAAGTTCTGCCACCACCGGACTCGCCTGAAGCATTCGTGAGGCCCTGAGCCGATGTGCCAGAAGTGCTGGCGGCCGGAACGAGACTGTTGATGATGTATTCAGCGGGGCTTGGTCTCTTGCGCGCCTGATTACTCTGGTTTGGCGGTGACGAGGAACCACCACCGATAAATGACTTGGGAAGAGTTGCCGTGAAGGCTGCCGCGAGCCCAGAGTTTCCTCGCAAGATCCCCCGATTCGCAGGGGATCGAGACGCCGGTGCCGAAGTCTCGCTCTCTCCCAGTAGAGGCTTGCCTTTGAGGGGGGGCGTCTCGCTGCAAGAGTACGAGTTAATTCCTGGGTCGCCACTCCATAGAAACTCGTCAGATGTATGAGATCCAGCAAACTGAACGGGAGTGTGGAGCGCGCCAGGAGTTGTCGCTGCCGAGTTTGTATGACTTCGACTGTGAGCACTCCGTTGCCATGCTGATACGTCAGTAGGAAAATAATCCAAAAAGAACGAAGGAGCTTTGAGGGGCAGGGGCGTCTCTTGTTTCGGTAGATGTGACTCGGCGTAGGCCACACCTTCGTCTGTATACGGCTCATGAAACACGCATGAAAGCATCGCTAGCATCTGGATATCCGCCAGCCTTTCGAAATGATCAAAAAGTTTCATGATGAATTCTTTGGCAAGAGGGTGTTGTCCCCATTTGACCCTGCCTAAAAGGCCATTGTTGTCTGCTACGGTCGCAGATTCCGCCTGTAGATGGCGACTTTTCGCAACCTTGGACACCCCCTCTCTCGCAATGACCAAAACCGACGCTTGGTTGTTCTCACGACTTAACACCTCGAGGGGAATTCCTTTGGTCAGCAAAAGTGCCAGGTAGCGCCATACGTCCACAAGCTCGTCATGCCCATATTTCTCGGCGACTCGCGCATTGTGTTCGCAAACATCAGCTCCATCGCCAAAAATGGCATACTCTTCAGCGAATTCCCTCTTTGACGGCAAGTTAGCTCGCAAGTCATGGATAGAGACGAGGTTTCGTGGGCGTCCGAATCGGCGCCTACTAGTGCCTGTACCTGTTCCGGTTCCCGCGCCAGTACCACCTCCGCTAGATCGCACGGATCGGTCTTCACTCCAAGTTTTTCGAAGCTGCCTATTTGAACTGTACCAAAAGTTCATCCTGTGAATCGATGTCGAATCGGAATCATTGGAGGTCGACGACGATACATCGCTATCTAAGCTATCTGATTGGTCGTCCGTGGCAGACGCTTCGTCAGTCGCATATTTGTGCTTGGAAGGTGTGCCGTACGTCAGGCGTCCGAATCCTGCGAAGAAGGGCTCTCCTTTAGACCGCTCCTTGCTATAGAGTTCCGCGGACGTCGAGAACAGGGCTCGAGCTTTGACTTCTTTGGAAGGGAAGAAGCACACCAGTCGGCCATCAGGTAGAAAGCGAGCACCGCAAGTTCTAGGTGGGGGTGGGATGAAATTACGGTGTGGTATCGGAGCAAGTACGGTATCCGCGTCCGCGTGAGGAAGCTCTTGAGACATGGAAGCAGAACCGCCGGCAGGGATGTCCTCGTCTTCATCACTAGAGCTTTCATCTGCAAGGGCGTAGATATCATCATCGTCGAGATCCCGCACATTCTTGAAAAACGTTGTGCTAGACTCCAAGTCGACTTCGCCTAGCAAGTATGTAAATGTGACCTTTAAGCAGTTCTGTTTTCGATGCAAAAATTGATCGGCCAGTTGATGGATTTCTCTCGTGATTTTTTTGTGCGTATCTTCGGGCATAAAGGATGTTTTTTCAATAAAAAACTTGGGCGCTTTGAGCTTGGGGTATTCCGACGGGACGTCGATCTTGACTTTGACGAAAATCGGCTCCCCATCATAGCCCCACGGTCCCGTGAGGGACGCATTTAGCGTCAAATTTTCCATGTCAATATTTTCCCATTTGACTTTTGGGATCTGTGTGCTGATCCGAAGCAGCTCCTCTTGGATGGTATCAGGCTGTCCCCATTCATCGTCGGGGTAATGATGGCCCAAAAGACCATGATCTTTGGAAAAAGTACGTCGCCTGGACTGGTCCGCGGAGGGCTTCCGTCTGGTCATTGTGATTCCCTTCATCCATCCTAATTGAGCCTGAGTTCTATCCACATGCTTGCCGTGGTCGATCTTGGCCTTCATTGATGGCCCTCGCCATGCCGGTTGAGGATGGCGATTCGCGTATCCACCGCATTGCAGTCCCAATGCAGCAGCGCTTTGCCTCTGCTGCGCCAGGCCAGTAATAGCTCGATGGTCACTCATCGTCCCGGTTTTGCGATCACGAGTGGCGCTATCGTCGACAGTCCGGAACGTCTTATATGCTGCGCCTTGCCTGGTCAGGCTTAAGCCCTTTCTTGCTGGTCCGCCCTTGACATGGCCGACGGCGGAATAAAGGCTGGCATCAAGGCAATGCAGCCTCAACTCATTGTCAGTGCCCCAAGACACCAGTTGAAACTCTCGATTGTCTATTCCGTCGTTTGATATGTTACCCCGAGCCCTCCACAAGAACTCCTTGGCTTTGTTAGCTCCATGGCCCGGAAACACAGCCACGGGGTTGGGGGTATTCTCGACGGGCGAGTCTTCCGACCATAGTCGGTCATAAAGATACAAGTCACCTGGTTCGTTCTGAGGCATGGCCAGTAGACCCCATCCAAAGGGGGTGTGCCGAGCCCTCCAAACCGGGAAGTCGGTGCGAATGACGTGTTCCAACTGCTCGTCTGGGCCTTTGCCGTAATCCCAGAATCTAATGGTCTTGTCAAGAGAGCATGTTACGATACCAGTGCTACGAATGCGGTTCCAGTCTATGCCGTAAATCTTGGAAGTGTGCGCGCTGATAGAATTGACTGGTTCAGAGGCTTTCCTATCTTCCCAAATGTGTAGGAAGCGATCATGGGCAGAGGCGAGAATGTGAGGATCCTGGCGATTGAATTTGACTTGTGTAGCTCCAGAAAACCAGTCGCAGAACGTGAGAGCTGGTTGCTTGGGCCGTCGAAGGTCCCAGCAATGGACATTCCCGTCCACTGAGCAAGTAGCCAGTATGTCAGGGTGGTGAGCCGAGAAGTTGACATCGGTGATGGCACGGCTGTGGCCTTGGAGCGAGTGCTCTATGGCGCCCGAGTTGGAATCTTCTCTTAAGTTGAGGTTCCATACTAGAGCACGATGGTTGGCCGTGGACACGACCCAGTAATCTCGAATTGCGAATGGAGACCATTGCACGTCACAGACAAGCCATGGTAACCCGTGACTTTTCAGCCGCCGAGGGGGGTTATATGGAGAGTCCAAATCAATGATTGCCAATCCATCAGGACTGCCATCACCACTGTCAGCACATGAAGAGGGCTTCAAAAGGCATCAGGATGTGGGCGACTTACGAGGCAAGGGCAATATCGCGACCTGATGGGGATATCGTCGCAGATCCTACCAATCCCTCAACGTGGATCGAGCCGTCTGATTCGAAGCTCTCACTATCAAATGCAGATTTTATAACCCTGCCTTTCTTAGAGGATTTCGGTTGGTGGTCATATGATGGCATTGCAGCTGCTGGCCAGGTCTTACAAAGGACGCTTTGATCGAGGTCATATCGTGACTCGCGTGAATCCTCCGAGGTGGAGAGGCCCGTCAGGCCTCCAAGATGATATCTTTCAAGCTAATGGGCTGAGTTTTGCAACTTTTATAGCCAGCATGCTCAGTCTTGGATTGTGGAGATGACATTAGGCAGAAGAAGGCGATGTAAGGACGAACGGGGGTCGTATGTTGCAGGACGTTGGGTGAGCTTAAGCTTTGGAGGAACCAGGATGGAAACTTGAATGCAACGCCGCTGTGGAGTGACCCGTAGCACCGGAAGAACCCCCCCAAGAGGAGGTGGGAACGGAGAACAGTACATGTCAAACGTACCAGCCCTCTTAGGAGGTACCTGGTACATAGCAGTACGGAGGTACATACCTACCAGACCTCTCTTGACTCGACACCAGCCCAAAGCACAAAAGCAGGCACGCGCAACGAAAAAAAGTCTCTGAAAAGGAAGATGGCAAACGGCCAGAAAAGGGGCCAGGAGATGGCAAAGGTAGAACAGATGATATTTATCGTTTGATCCTCTTTCTCTCCCCCCCTTTTTTTTCTGGCCTCCTTGTTGTCACTTGCCGCCTAACCTCGTTGGCCACCCACAATACTGAAGCTCCATTGGAAATGATTAACTGCCCTGGTCAGGATGCTCAGCTTACAAACCTTCAAAACTTAGCGGCTTCGTCAACGCCCGTACCCACTGAAGAGAAGGAAGCACGCCACATGAACCAGCCAGACCAAGACCAAGACCAGAGCAGCCAGCGTGATGTCAGGTCTCGTGCCCCTCCTTCTTCAGGGACGAGACAAGGCTACACCTTCTGTCGCATTCTGGATGCCCCTCTCCGTAACTCCAGCCATGTTCAACTTTTGAGCTCTATTCCTGCTTCGACCCAGAAACATACCAGCGGAGATTGTGTGGCCCCCCAGAATTCTCTTGTTGCCGCTCACGCTTCTGTCTGGTCACTGATAACGCAAGGGACTTTTGGTGCCACTTACTAACCCTCAAGATGTCACTTCCCAAGCGGATCATCAAGGAGACGGAGCGTCTCATGGCAGAGCCGTATGCAGCAATCCTCATCCCCCTCACGTCTCGTCACGCTGGCGGTAGTGCCACACTTGTCTGACTGTGGATTCTTCTTCCGCAGCGTGCCAGGAATCAGTGCCGTCCCTCATGAGGACAACCTGCGCTACTTCGATGTCGAAATTCACGGTCCTACGCAGTCACCATACGAGAGTACGCAACCCTTTTGTTAACTGTCCTTTAACGCAATGCTACCGGCTCCTCGTTGACTTTAACCCGAACATCAGGTGGCATTTTCAAACTCGAGTTGTTCCTTCCCGATGACTACCCTATGATACCGCCCAAGATTCGGTTCCTTACCAAGATCTTTCATCCCAACGTCGATAAGCTTGGTCGCATCTGTTTAGACGTCCTGAAGAGTACGTGACTACCTATCTGCATTGCTGTGAACTTGTCAAATATTCGCAAAGCTTCGTATAGAAAGGACCAGCTATCTAACTTGCCTCCCTCAGACAACTGGTCTCCCGCACTCCAAATCCGCACCATCCTTCTCTCCATCCAGGCCTTACTCGGCGCTCCTAATCCCGACGATCCTCTCGCTGCAGATGTAGCTAAGAGCTGGAAAGAAAACGAACAAGCGGCCATTGCTACCGCAAAGGAGTGGACCAAAAAATACGCTCAGCCCAAGGAGGACGGTGTTTCCAATTGACATGGGGAAATGTTAAGAGAGGCTACACCGAATCAGCGGCATTTTTTTGAGGGAAAATCGCATTCATGAAGGAGTTTGACGGATAGCTTTTATTTATGCTGAGCTGTTATCACTCTGTTTGCCGTCTTTGTTCGTCTTGTTTTGCGTCTACTTATTAGAAAGCCATGAGACCTGGGCTGGCCATGCGATCTTTTTTTTTTTTTTTTTTGTCTCGCTGAATTGCAGCATCAGTCAATACTCTCCTCTCCAATGTAAGCGGGCGAACATGCTAACTTGAAGAATTTTTGCATTGTGATGATGCTGATAGTGCGGCAGAAAACCCCCCATGTGCAATCTGTTGAAACAGGGAAAATGAAAAGATACTGCTCCCAAGGAAGAATATTTACTGGTGTTGAACCGACCAGAATTGCAGCGATTCCCTCGTCTTCAAGTCCGAAAGCTTTCGTCCAGCTGGAACACAGCATGGACAGAGACAACCGAGCACACCACAAACCACTCCCAAGCTATGTAGGTATTTAAGATGATACATCGGATTAAAAGCCGAGATGGGGACAACATTTGTGATAGATGGGTATCAGCAGAGACTAGACTCTGCCTCAAGTTATTTATATCTACAATGCTAGAGTACACAAAGGGAATGATTGAGTAGGTGCATGAACCGCGCATTTATTACACCAGGGCAAGATCGCCGAACTTCTCCTAAAATGGGTATTAGCATCACTAGCTTGCCTTGAGGAAGATGTGCTCTTTTGTCAAAAACAAAAGAAATCAAATACCTTGTATCCAGGCACCATCCATCTGCCCTTGGAGATAAGTTGGTGTGCCTTCTCATCAATGGACTTCTCGGCAGCAGCAACTTCATCCTATTTTGAAGTTTTAGCATCCGTTTTTTGCACCCATACATAACATGAAGCAGGTTACATACGACAGTGAGGTCCTCAAAAGGACGAGCCTCTTCGATGTTCTTCAAGGTAGCGGCGAGATCTTTAAGCTCAAGATCAACAGCCTGCTTGGTAGCCTCAGCGTTTTTAACGGCCTCGACCTCAAAAGCCTCAATGGCCTTGAGCTGGCGGGTCACATCGTAGGTAGCGGGTTTGAACGCCTTGAAGCGCTTCTCGACCTCATCGACGACGGCCTGGTTCTTGAGAAGAGATCGGTAGGCGGCAAAGTCGACGGTAGTGGCCTGCTCCTGGAGCTGCTGGATCTTGCGACGGGCGTCCTCATTGCGCTTCTTGAAGGCCTGGAGTGAGGCGACGGTCTGACCGCGGAGGCCGAGCGAGCTGGTGATCTTGGTCCAGTCGAGCTTGAGAGCTGCGCTTCGCTGTTTGGGACAAAATTAGGAGATTTGGAATTAGCTCATCGGTTTCTCGGCTTTTTGCGGGGGAGGTTTTTCGCATTCTGCTTTCGCGAGGTTCGACCTCGGCAAGCGTTGGGGGCTTGGGATATGAGGACGGCGACAGGTAACTCATTGCCTCAAAGACCATATGTACTTACCGTGGCCGCCATTTTTACGATGTGCAAGGGTTCTTGTGGAGCGAAGAACGAATATGGTGATGCTGGGAATCAGTTGCCTGGTGACTGCCACCAGACACGACTGCAAGAGGTTCATCAGTCACGTGATACATTTCGTGACTGGATGGTACATACTCACTACTGGATTTTAACAGAGCAGCATTCCAGGTCTATCTTGAAGACAAAAACATGACTGAATGGACGAAAGGAGCAAATTTTCAGTCATCCGGGAGTGAATTATGTTTGTCCGAAAAATTGGCTGGGTCTATTTTATTCTCGAAGAATCTGGGACGAAGAGGCTGTGCATGTGCCAAATCATAGGGCAAAACAGTCCAAAATCTAGAGGGCTAATTCATAGATGCTTATAACGATTCCATGATTGATATTCGACCAACTCTTCTCGTCTTAATTTCATTGCAAAATGAAAGCCGCGGCTTTCAAAATGACCAATACAATGCCAGTCATAAGCACTTTTTTGCTCAAGTAGGTTCACAGTGAGTTCAATTCAAAGACCACTCCGTCCAAGCATCTCTTTTTAAATACTAAGGGCCATGATCGAGTTGACGATATCATTGTCATTCTCTATGAGTGCCTTCACGGCCTTCTTTCGGCTGACATTGGCCTGGGTCATGACAAGCTCAATGTCCTTATCCTCGAGACCTTCTGCATCAACCTCTTCGCCATCGTCGTCGTCGTCGTCGTCGTCGTCGTCCTTCTTAGCGTCTCCAGACTCAGCGGCCTTACTAGACTCGCTATGGTTGTGACCAGCGTGCTCGGCCTCGGCATTAGCAGCGGCCATTTGAGCGGCAGCGGCCTGCTGGGCGGTAGCGTTCACATCCTCGATCTTGGCCTCTCCGAAAACACTTTCACCATTTAATGTCAGCTTTTATTTTCACATGAGATGCACCTGCTCACATCATTCGACAAGGAATCATTTAGTTCAGGCAGTACTAACATGTACGTATTGCTATTGGGGGACTTGTAGACCTCAGGATTGTTGATGACGAACAGGATCTAGATAGCTCCAGTCAGCTTTTCTTGCCATACCCAACCTTCATCGTGTTCATACAGATGGCGTCCAAGCGGGATTATAGTCAACATACGTTCTTGGGTCGGCGGAGAGTGACACGGGTAATACCAGGAACTCGAGTAAGGTGCAGCTTCTCGATGGCCTTGCGAGCCTTCTTCTCGTTGCGGTTGTGGATCACAGCAGTAGAGCCAGCGGGCAGGTTGCCCTCCTCAACATCAGAGTCATCGCTGCTGTCCTCCTGCTCTTCTACGGTGGGCTTCTGCACAGTCTCCTCATCGGGGAGCTCCTCGACTCTGGGGTTCGCCATTTTAATTACTGCCAGAACACGTCGGTCTTAGCTTTCCTGCAGCCCTCGGTTTCTCGCGAAAAAATCGATCGAATTCACCGTAGCGTTCGAAATTTGCGGCAAAAATCCCTGCAGTTTCGCGACAGTGATTGTGGCACTTACTGATGTGCTGAACCCGAGTTCTTTATTTCTGGCCTGAAGGTGATTCTCTTGATCTGTTTGTGCTGGAGAAGAAAAGACGGCGAAATTCTAGGGTTTAGTGTGCGTGCGGCGCTAAACCAAATTAGGCAATCACTTATTTTCGCATTTCAACAGTTGACCTATTTCGCCCAACAGACAGGCAGGCATCCTTTTACTTATGAGATACCAGCTATTTCTCAAGTAAAACAAAAGGTCATCTCTGGTGGACTTTAATTCTTCGTCATAGCACACATCACAACATGCCGAAACAGTGCTTCTGGCCCTTGCCTTGAATTCATTTCAATTTCTGAATTTCCGTGTCGACGCCGTGTTCATCATTACGATGAAATGTGACATACAGCTCCTCCAGAACGGGAGTACATATAAGTGACGGCAACACAAAGTCTTGTTGCCCCAATGGTTTTCTTTTCCAGCCCAGGCCCATGCCGCCCGCTCATTTCAATGCTCTCGCCCTCAATCGTTCCAAAGCAAACTTCCATCTACTCCAACCAAAAGATCTGATTAACAAAATTATGCCGAGGCCTTGACCTTGGCCAGAGCCTTGCGCTCCTCAAATCGTCGCTGCTTCTTGAGTCGCATAACCTTGAAGCGGTCGAAGTCGGTCAAGTTCTTCCTTCGCTGCATCTGCTCGCGCTTCTTAGCCCAGTTGCTCTCCTTCCACTTGGCGTCGATGTCGTTCTTCTCCCATAGCTTCTTGACGACACCATTGCGGGAGCCGCGGATGAGTCCCTCAATAACAAACTGGGAGAGAAGACACTTGGCCAGGGGAATGGCTTGTCTGGGGACAGCCAAGGCAGGGTCGGCGGAGGGTCCGTCAACGAGAACCTAAAAGCCACGGTTAATCCCACTATTCAAAGTCCGTTCGGTTTTGTCGATCGCGATGTTGTCTCTTTCAACGTACTCGCTTGTGGTCGATGATTTCGACGATGGCAGCCAGTCTGCCAGCAAAGGGATGGTCGCCGTTGATGGCAACAATGCGGCCAACCTCGACAAGGCGCCAGTTGGATCCCTCAATCACTGCTTCGCCCATGGTGACGGTGTTCTAATGGCCTTTTGGTCAGTCGCACAGTTCGTTACAAGGCTGACAATCGATTTTGGATGCTAAAGATGATGAAGAGCATTGTGCATACCGGAATTCGAAGACGGGTTGCCTCTCGAAAAGTTGTTGGTTACTGCAGCTTCTGACACCGTGGAGTCATCAACGACTTTTTTCCATCGCTCGGCTATTCGGGGTGTGGGCAGAAAGGGAGGGAACCTGTGCCCTAAGCCCAAAAACTACCGGACTTTTGTTTTGCCATTATCCGCCACAGACCCACCTAATGTCCCGTGCACGGTCCGCAAAGCTTTCGCTTATAATTTCTAATTCTGCTGAACTTTGCATTCTGACCTTTTCTATATCACATTTTTCATGCATATACAGCTGCAATAATTTCAAGATCAGAGCTGGACAGTTTGGCACCGTCCTCGCCTTGACTCTCAAGATTCGGGTATTAGCGGCTTGGGCCTTTAAAGATCAGCATCACCACAGGCCGTGTTACTGCACGTGACGATGCTGCAGCTGCCATCTGCTAGCCGCTCTTGAGCAAGAGTCATGGATCGCTGACGCGCGGCCACTTCCTAGACTTGCAGATCGGGCTGCGGTTGATGGATGTTTTGACTCTGTGGTTTGCTGTCTAGGCAAGTCAGAACTTGACTCGTGACTGAAGCATTACAACTCTGGCGACCGTTCTATGTTCAGATATGTCTCGCCACGGTCAGCCGACCAGTTTGCTTTCCCAATTCCGTTTGACGAAAATAGCCGGAGGTGTAATGAAGGTACGTTAAAATTTTTGCAATACTCTCAAGCACCACAGCACCAAGTCCAAAAAAAAACCATTATCTGCACACATTGTCATGATGAGGTAATTTGCGATTGATACCTTTCGGTGGCTCTCTCGCCGGAGTAGCTATACCGATCGGATATTTGATATTTAATTCTTACATATTCTGAACCCCCAATCTACCATTACTCTACTGTCGTTGGCAAACTGTGTTTGATTCTACCCGACTGACACTATTCTGGGCAGGCCTCATTGGACGTAAAATTATAAACTGATCTATTCTTTCTTGTTGATATGCCTACACATTGGGCAATGACTGCAGCTCGACTCGTTGTACAAACACTCTACCTTGAAAGCCAATCTTGCTTAGGATGAGGTTTGCTTGTCAAGCTTATCTACTCGTGCATTTTATGATTCTTAACCTGCCTCATAGGTGACTCTAGCCCTGTCTTGATATCACGCCTTTCCCTTGTTCTTTAACTCTTGCTCTTCTTCAGCAGCAATCTGTGCATCAATCTTGGCTCCTTTGGATGGCTCATTGCCGTGTAACCTGGCCTTCGGCTTTTTAGTGGGCTAACTGTTTATTGGGGGGGGGGGGCGGCCATACAGGAAGAGTCGGATCCTTCTTGAGCGCAGCAGTCTCGAAATCGTCTTCAGATCCTTGCTGTTTCTAGACTTGTATTAACATCGCCAGTCAAGCCGAGTCGGTGCACCCGAGTTACTCTCCATGCGTACCTTTTCTGCAGCCGCGCGGTTGGAAATGGATCTTTGATCCTCTGCAGAAGCAATTAGTTTCAATGAGGCACAAGATTCATTCAATTCTCACGTACTAGGATCATTCAGCAGATGTGCGCCAGGCTGGCCTTGTTCATATTTCGTAGCCTCGTCACGCTCCGACTCTTTGACATTGCGCTGGTCACCAGCTTCGTAGACACTGGAGTTGCCTACGTTTGAGTTTCCGGGCATTATTATGGATGGCGATATTGGCCACTTGGGGATAATGAATAGGGGTGTGCTGTGCTGAATTCAATGAGGGCATTGTCAAAGATTCAATTCAGGAACGAAGGCTGGCTTTGCATTTTATTCCGTGATGGCAGCGGTGATGACGTCTTCGAAAAATGCGACTAGCGAGCAGGGCTCCGGCAACGTCATCCATTCATCAGAGCCCCGCCCCTTCTTTCTGCCCAAGATGCTGCTAAGGAGCGCTGTAGTTGCTGGGCCGCATCTTTATGAAAAACTGCACGGCCAGCCACGTTGATGGGCCATGCTTGCAGACAATGGATACGGTTGGCAGACGAGGTATAATGCTCTAATGCATATTCATCGCATGTACTCCGTACTCCGTACGGACTCTGAAGTAGGTCAACGGTGATTCCGGCCACCTATTCCAGCCCAACGACTACCCGAGGTACCTAGGAGATATTTAACTGACAGCAATCCGCAGCGGATCCGTAGGACCGTACATGTAGTAGTCTATAATCCAAGCATTGATCCCTCTATATATCGGTGCATCGCATTGCATGCCCGGCCTTAGTCAAAAGTCAGAGAGTCAGGAAGTCAGGACGTGGAACTACACTGTGGAACCTGTGGCGCTAGCCTTGAATGTTGATTGGCTTGCATGTACCCGGATCCAAATAAGTGCGCCTGGCGCACTCAAAAAAGTTAAGTGGGGATTAGAACTTGTACTTGAGTACGCCAAATGATTTGGCGTACGTAAGAGCCAGTTACGCCAAATCATTTGTTGGCGTACTGACTAACTGCCGTTATGCGCCAAATTGGCGCATTTTCTTGCCAACTATTCCTTTTACAGGGCATATAAGCGGCCCCTGCTAGCGCGATATATCGTGAACAAGGGTTGTGGTGTTGTGGTATGCTTCTATAAAATTTATGTTGCAGATCCTCACTAATTCTGGTAAGGCGCCATGATTTATGTCGTTGAGTGCGCCAGGTGCACGTACTTGGATCTGGGCCGTAGTCCGTGGTATGTATTCATCTTCTCATAGCATATCTTTAATCTCTTGATTCTTATGATTAGGTTCCCTTGTACTCGCCTTCGTAGGGCGATTAAACTGCACATAAGTACCTAGGTAGGTATTCAAGATAACGATAGACGGCTAATTTGAATCCGTTATTTCCGCTTAATGTTCATGCTGTGTACTCCAGCTAGCGAAACACGACCTGCAGTACGGAGTATACAAAGTCAAGTCGAGTCAGTATTTAGGTGACCCACCAAAGGAAATAATCTCATCTCTTTGTGGGGCCATTATACGAGTCTCGAAATAGGGGAATGCTGCTGTGGGATAAGTCAGACCCTTAGAGGGAAGGGGGAAGAGATGGGTGGGGAGGGGGTGGAAGAAGGAACGACGAGAGAGAGACGGAGAGACGGAGAGAGGGGGGGGAGACATTTCACCTTGCAACCGACTTTGATGATGCACAATTTCTATTATCAGTTTGTTTCGAAAGCAATACACGTTGCCCTTGAAACAGCTGCTGCAACTCCTCGTTAGCCATGGAGAAGCATATTTTCTTTGATAAAGCGCTGACCAAGGCCGACAGAGTTGTTCTGAAAAGCTTGGCCCAGGACATCAAGACGCATCCTACCCGACAAACCAACAGACGGCGAGATGGCGAATTCGACTTGGACTCTGGCCTGGGATCAGAGGAAAGCTGTTCAAGCAGCGATGAAGCTCCGCCATCCGGCTGCCACATCGAGGCCAACGACGTTGCTGCTCTGAAAGCATCCCGAGATCCCAAGAGCGCGAGTTTTCAACCAACGGTACTCTTGTCTGTCGATGATTGCGCATCTCACCTCCATCCGCTACTCGACCAATATCTTTTACAGCCATACATTCGGCAAGCTCGCAAAATTGTTCGACACGAGACTGACGTCGCCATGCTCACTCATCTAATCATTTACTTGACCACCTCGGTGCCGAGCGCACTGCTTCTCTTTCGCCACTTCACCTATCCGCACGCCATCCTTCACTTCATCATGCAGATGTACTATGTTGGCACGTACACCTTGATGCAGCATCAGCACATTCACCAGCGAGGAATCCTCGCCAAGCAATACGGCATGATTGACAAGGCGTTCCCTTATATCCTGGATCCTCTGATGGGCCATACCTGGAATACATACTACTACCACCACGTCAAGCACCACCATGTGGAGGGCAATGGCCCTGACGATCTGTCATCGACAATTCGATATCAACGAGACAGCGTCCCGGACTTCCTCCACTACGTTGGACGCTTCTTTTTCCTCGTGTCCCTGGACCTTCCGTTGTATTTCCTTCGCAAGAACAAGCCCGGCTTGGCGATTCGGGCAGCTGGATCCGAATTTGGAACTTTTGCATTCTACCACTTCATGTCGCGTCTTGTGGGCTTCAATGCGACGCTTTTCGTTTACCTTTTGCCGCTTTTGATGCTTCGGTTGGGGCTGATGGTTGGTAACTGGGGTCAGCATGCCTTCGTCGATCAGGATGATCCCGACTCGGATTTCAGGTCCAGCATCACCCTTGTCGACGTTGCGGTAAGTGCCCCTCGCCCGGCCCTCCCTCGATGGAGGAAGAAGAAAACAGTGCAAATCCATAGGGGCTGACGGTCCGTTGCAGAGCAACCGATTCTGTTTCAACGACGGTTACCACACTTCGCATCACCTGAATCCACTTCGGCACTGGCGCGATCACCCAATGTCGTTCCTGGAGCAGAAGAGCGCCTATGCACAGGAAGGTGCCCTTGTGTTTCATAACATTGACTTCTTGATGATTACTTTTCGTTTGTTGCGTAAAGATTATGAGCATCTTGCGAAATGTTTGGTGCCCATGGGCGATCAAATCAGTCTCACGATGGAGGGCAGAGTCCAGTTGCTGAAGAAACTGACGAGAAAGTTTACCGAGGACGAGATTGCAGAAAAGTTTAAGAAATCGCGATAACTGTGCAAAGCACATCACGGAGCAACAGAGAGCGAGAGCGAGCAACATTGCATGGCGGCCGGGAAATCTGGAACTGGAGTTGGGGTTATCATCAATGGCTTTAGAATAATGCATGTGTATATATACTTTTATGGCTACGGGCAACTGCACCGGTTTATCGTAGCCAGAAGGTTCAGCTTGTTGTTAGCGCAGCGTTGCTTTAGATCCGGTCTGCAGGTGGTAAATTGAGGCCTTGATATTGAGGGCTTAACTGTGACTTGCATTGATATGATTGGCGGAACCGGCCCATGTTTCATCAGCAAGCAACATGAACCAACCAGACGTCATTCGGCAACTGTCAATAACATACCTACCTAGGAGGTAGGAGGTAGGTAGCTTCCCAATTCAAACCTACCAGTCAACTTTCTAGGAGTACTTGGTACTTCGACACTGCACGACATCCATCTTCTTCTTTTCTATTCTCGACCCCTAAACAAACGTCCGCATCTCCGCATCTCCGTTTCTCGTAAATCATCGCGGGGATACAATCGCAATGTTCCGATTTGTGAGACACCCATAATGAAGCAGAGAAGACGAAAATCACAACCAAATTTGCACAACATTACAGCACGCTGACATTCAACTAGCACAAAACCCTCGATATCGTCACCGTCTTCCACAAAGCCGGTTCTCCTTCCTCAGCACGTGTCGCCAATCTGGTCAAGCAAATCTCTGCCAATGCCCAGGCTGGCGCGACCATCGACCAGGCAAGCGACCATAGCCCCCAGACCATGGCTTCTCGCGATCCATTCGAACTCAACATCACTGAGGAACCTCCTACAGTGGAGCAGGTTCAGACTATTCTGGGATATGTCGACAAGAAAAGTATCTCAAAAGTGATCAATGGGGCGCGCGATGAAAAGGATGCGTTGAAAAAATTTCGCGAGAGCAAAGAGAGCTTCTTGAGACCGGTGGTGAGCCACATCCTATTTCAATCATCTCGAGTTCAGATTACAACACAAAATCTGGGGTCCTAAATTACCTGGTCAACAAACCAAGTAAAAGCAAATATGGAGAGACGATGCAGGAGTGAAGAGAGTTACGCTAACGGTGCTTTGATAGACTGTAGATTGGAACAACGGCAAGGCTATCGCCGGAGATAACGAGAGCGAGATTCTTAAACTGCTCAAGGCGCAAAGCAGAGAATGAAAGACTTTACGAAAAGCTCGAACTATCTGTAACTACCCCACTCTTGAAGTAAAGTAATGGATGTCTGTTGTGTGCCGAACGGACCCTTGTTTGTCTACTGGGCTTGGCCTTGCCCTTCGGATTTGCCAATTCGGGCAATTAGTCGCTATCCATTCGCGTCCTCTATTGTCATTATTCTGATTGCGGACCAAACGGAAGTTGTTGAAATTCACGGCATATCAAAGCATACATCTACTTCCAACACCTCCCCCCACGTGACAAACGCATGCTCAGAAACTCTGACCAGACATAGCAAACGCGGCCACATTTCTCTCGTGAGTATTCCTGTGATGATATTCAGCAGTCTAACGATGGATGATCTACTGACTACCATTAACAGAAAACCAAGCTGGCACGCAATGGTACTTGAATCCTGTGTACTGGAGGTACCTCCTCGTCATTCACTGCAGGTAGGTCATAGCCATAGCTGCCTCATAGCCTGCGGCAGGTACTTTGGGTAGGTACCTTAGGCACACATCGTCGACAGAGAATTAATATATACTGGAACCTGCCCTGTGAATTGCGATTCAACAGCTGTCCGGCTTATCTTCCAGCTGCCACCATCTAGTGAATTCATGAACACGTGGAAAATGCCCTCTCGGTTAGTGTATAATATGTAATTCAGCAATCGCTCACTTTTTAGATCACCTTCTATGACTAGATATATCCAGCCCCAATCGACTTTGAAATGGGAGGCACAATGATTCTCTCCTGATTCTAATACTCCCGTTACGCTTCTTTTCCTGTTGGCCATTTCAACAACGTTCGCTCTCTTGCTGTGCGGCGTCCTCGAGCAAACGGCGATTTCTCCTCATCCGGCCTTCCGTCTCCCTAG
Source organism: Ustilaginoidea virens (assembly GCF_000687475.1). NCBI lineage: Eukaryota > Fungi > Ascomycota > Sordariomycetes > Hypocreales > Clavicipitaceae > Ustilaginoidea > Ustilaginoidea virens. Next base: position 1,449,365 of record NC_057317.1, on the reverse strand, counting down.
TAGGATTGACGCTGCAAATCGAGGTTTTCTCATCGCAGGAAGGAAACTTGTGTGCCCTTTGACAACACCGACATATAGTTTCTGTTGCTCGATTTATCCTCGGCCTCATCTCTCTCCCTCTCTCTCTCTGCGTGTGTGAAGCTTTTAATAGCCACTTCACTGTACACCATGACGGTGATTACAAAATATCCTCCGCAGCCTCCTCCACATGTCGTCCTCGACGCAGCCAACTTTCCTCGGATCCATGCCAACACTCAGCCGCTGAGTGGGCGGGACAGATTCGCAAGGATTTACCCCAACGGACTCCCACAGGTCTACAAGATGATGGCGCCGAAATCAGAAAGCGATCCTCCACAAATCTACGTTGAAGACTATCTACCCATAGGATTCTACACAAAACCCCCGCCTTCCGCTCGTGCCGTCTTCTCAACAGGCAATGGCAAACGCCCGTTTCGAGAGATGAAACACATTCTACCTGCGAGACGAATCCATCTCTGGGATAAGGATGAACTTCAGTCCGTCTGCAATTCGATTCGCAAGACTTACTGGGAGCACATGGGGGCCATGACTCAGCCGTACTGCTGGGACGATCTGTGGACGTACTTTGATGCGTTCGACTTGTATCACTACGGGGCTCTAAATCTTTGGAATGTCATAAACCAGTTATTTCACGAAAACGTGATCATCTTCTCAGATGTGGAACGTGAGAGCGCAAATCTTATTGGTCAATGGGCAGATAGTTGGATTCAACTTGCTGAGAATCAGCGCAAGTTGAAGGAATGGGCAGACAAGAGAGATTCCTCGATTGTGTTCCTTCTCTCTCACGAGGATAGACGCAAGATGGGAGATATTCCAGACAATCTGATTCCTTTGGTGGCAAGCGCTCTGAAGACACGTCGCGCGTTGCTTCTCGCCGGAGCGGATAACTTCCGAAAGAAAAGAGATGGACCGAACGATGTTTTGTCTGCTTGTAAAAACAGGAGTTTCCAGAACTGGCTAGGTAAGCAAGCTGTTCGGGCTAATTCAATCGTTTTTCTTCTTACGGTTTCTTGTAGCTGGCGAACAAGTCTTTGAACATAACGCGCTTCCCTCGCCTCCTGTTGCCGCTGAGCATCACTGCTCGCCCTCCTCGAAAAATAAACCGGCGCCGTGCTATTTCTACAACGGACATCATTATTTTCAACCCGAAAACACTGGTCATTCCAATAAGCAGAGGACGGCAACCCAGTCCTCGAGTGCTGTCGAGGCTTTGCAGAAATCCGCGGCTGCTGCTGAGACGAAGCGCTTGCCAAAGCCGTCCGGCCATGATAGCGGCCATATTATTGCTCACGGCACTTCAAACCTAGCACAGACTGAAGTATCAAGCCATGATGACGAAGCAGCTGTTGGCATCAACCAAATACCTCAGGTCACTGCTGTAAAAAAGGGCATCCAGCCGCTATCCAGGGGCGAGGTGGCTGCGGAATCATCCGAGCATCGCGGCATAGACGCTGCGTCAGCAGATGCTGTTAAAAATGATGGATCGGGTTTGGCTGTGGAAGGAAACCCGACATCTCCTTCACCCATGCCTCGCAACAGTCGTCTTACTCATGGGAAAGCGGATCATGCATTGCCCAGGGTGCCCTCGCTTCCTCATCTACGTCAAGCTCAAACGCAGCATCTCTCTCCCGAACAAGCCAGCCTCTCTGGGGATCCTTCGCATATTTTGAGCATTGGAAGCCCGATAAAGCGTCCTCATCATCAGAATGATCAACGCCCTGCCACAGCTAGTGGACAGCCTGGTAAGCATTCAGTCATCACTAAATGGACGCGACGGGAAAGTAAAAGCAAAGAAGATGGTGAGGGACAGTTAGCTGCTACCTATTCCAGATGTCAGTCCAGTTTGCAAAGACCGTATCCCAACTATAACCCCGTAGTGCATCAATCGTCCAACTTCGGGGTTACTTGGGCGTCACAAGCACCCGCTGCTGTCAATGGAAGAGTAGCCAGTGTTGGCTGTGACTTGCCTTCTAGACCAGCTTTCATCGACAGTCGTGCTTTCTCAATTGCCAGTGGCCCTTACAGTGGCTCTCTACCAGATAACGAAAAGAAACTCAAAAATGCCCATGATGGAGCTCAGAATCAGATACAGAGACAAATCACTGGCGCTGACGGGGAAAATCCGACGCAACTTACGTCGAGGATTCCCCCAGAAGCTACACTGAATAGTGATTTGGGCGAGACAGAGTCGAATGACGACAGCTCCGTCTCCAAACAAAAGGATGACTCAAATCGCGTCTTAACATCAAATCTGCCTGTTGACGGCACCAGCGACCACGGGAACCTTGGTAGCACAAAGTACCAAGAGAAACGAGACTCTAAGAGCCAAATGGGTAACCCTGGTTCCATGAATGAGCCTCTTCAGCCTTTTTCCCTGCGAACAACTTCCGAAACGACACAGTCTCGTCAATGGTGTCGTGACGGGATATTAGCTTCCTCCAGCCGCTATGACAGAAAATTACACTGCAACAATAGCCCGAGTGAGAATTATCTCAACTATACTGAATGCACCTGCAAGAAGTGTGCGGAACGAAACAGAAGTGTGTGGGTGAGAGTCTTGAACAGCGAATTTGACTCGAAGGATCTTCAATCGCGTCTTAAATCTGGCCTCGGTGATTGCTTTGGAGACGTTGACGACGTGATTCCTACGCACCACAAGCATGGTAATGCCTTTATAGTACGGTAAGTTATTCCCGGGCTGATTAACATGGCTAAGTGACATTGCTCAAGCATTCATATTGCTAGGTTCTACAACGAGAGCTCTGTTCGACCGGCGCTGAACTTTGGTAGCGGTGATTTACGGTACCTGTCGCTGCTTCTGGCACCAGTCTACCGTTCTAAATGGATGACTGGAAATTATCCGGCACAAGAGAAGAGACGAAGGGCCTATAATGAACAGAGACAGCAAAATCAGGATGTCATGCGACCTTGGTGCATGTACCCTGCTGGTTTCGGTGCCCCTATGTTTCCAGGTCTACTTGGCTCACAGCCGCCTCACCCACATAACGGGCAGTTTTCAATGACCCACGGGCCATGTAGTTTCCCAGAAATCCCTCGAGGTAGCACTGTTCCATGGCAGCGCCCGAAAGGCGGCTCGGACTCAAAGTATCGTTATACCCGCGGCGGACAACAGCAAAAGTCTCAGATGCAATTGTCGCAACCGCAACCGCCGCCGCCGCACCAACAACATGCTTCCGTTCCAGAAGATGGAAAAGCGGTGGGAAATGATAGAAAGCACCAAGTTGATGAAAACGAAAAGTGGACCAAGCCAGCAGAGGGCAAGTCCCGAACCGAGCCGCTTTCTGAGGAAGCTTTGGATGATAATTGTTCCCATGAGAAGGGGAGAGTTTCTACGCCTCAGAGCCAGCCTAGTCGCTCCTTGAATCACAAAGTCAGAGTGTCTCTTCCACCCACGACGCCATCGAAACTTCAGCCGGATACACCGACAACTCAACAAAACACGGAGTTGGTTGAAGTTGGGAAATCACCGACAGAGAGTCAAGCATTCATTAAGCCAAGCAAAGACATGACGCCCGAACCCTCAGAAGCCCAAAAAGACTCCCAAAGAAAGCCAGAAAGCGATTTCGCGAGCAAGAATACGTTGTCAATATTGCAAAACCTTGAAACACACACGACAAATACCGAGGCTACCGCGGATGCGCCATCACTCAGCTTCCCTATGCTTGCCGAAGATAACATCGATTTGATGAAGCAGGCACGGCCCACGATTTCCGTGGCACTGGGCACAGATAGAATCCCAAAAACTCCAATCAAGGTCAAGCCCGGTAATGCTAAGAAGCACCCGAATTCCGTTGCTGACACCGACACGTTTAGCCCCTATTCGAGTGAATTCAGAACCTCATCACTCCCCAGCACGCCGGAAACAGGCTCTCCCCATGAGAACCAACCCAAGACTCCGTTCAACAGTGAGACGAAGAATGAGTCGCACGGCAGACAACGTCGTGGGACTTTGTCCTCATCTGCTAGTCCGCTGAAGGGCACTGTTAAAGGCGCCAAGATAAACCGTAAAAAGCATTCACACACTGAAACGTTTGGGGATGATGATTCGTCAAACGTCGCTGCTGCCCCGGAATTCACCTCTTCAAGCTATCGTCGAGAAACAGCCTCTGTGAGTGCTGAGGGGTATGGAAGCCAAGTTATAGATGAAGAATCCACGGTTCAAAATACCAGCAAGAGAAAAACGAAGAAAAATCGGTCAAATCATAAACAGCCATCTCGGAGTATTTATTGGACAGGACCAGGTCAGCCGTTCACACCTCCACATGATGACGGAGAGCGGGGCCAAGAATCGGCTTGCCAGCCTGTCTGTTTAGAGGCGAACATAATCATGCCATCTGACGACGGTGAAGGAACCGAGAACCAACGGCGGGACTATCATGGTGGTAGCGATAACAGTTCTCCGCAAGGCAGCTCATGTCCATCGGAAACCAATATTGGCTCGCTCAAAGTGGCGAAGAAGCGAAGAAATGCTCGAAAGTCGAAGCCAAGTTTTTCAAGAGCAGGGCGAGGTCGGAACGATGAAGGAATGACGGAGAGCCGCAAGAATGTCCCCCCTGCTGAGGCGTGTTCGAAATCCACCGCTTGTGTGGCAACGCCGTCGGCTGCAGATGAGAAGCCCGCCCAGGACCAAACTCAACACGGTGTAACCACGGAGGCAGATGCTGCGTCGTACAGGAAAACTTTTGACGATGCTGATGCGCTTGCTGAGAAAACGGAGGTGGCCTCAGTTCATAATACGGCTACTGGAGGACCACAAGACGCGCACTTGCCCCCGAGTTCTAGTGAGCAGCATGAACGAGACGTTGGTTCGAAGTGCGAAGAGGATGCATCACACGCAAAAGCCCACCATGCCTTGCCGCAGGGAGCTAGGTACGGCGAGCTCGATCAAGACGCGTGGCCGTCACTACCGGGGAGCCAGGTCATACAGCAGGGCAGCTCCCGTTGGGCTAAGAAATAGTGATTATGCGGAGGAATAAGTTGAGGGCAAGAGGGATTCTTGCTGGGTGTTGCGAAAAGGCCGAGATGACAGGCGGGCGAGGACAATGAAGGACAAACTACTGGGCGCCAGGTTTAGCTTTATCGGAAATTGGCATACATGAGGAAAGATGACTGGATAGTAGGGTGAGATTGCAGACGAATGCATAGAGGGAATTGAACTGTCTGAAGTTGCGCCAGCCGTGTCATGTCCCGTCCCGCTTGCCACCGAAAATGACAATGGCGACAAGTCGTCGACCCTGCAGGTCACGCAGCTGATGACCCCAGCTGAGCTGGCAGGCGCTTACAAGAAAGTTGCCGATACAGCCTTGTATTCTTTATTCTTTATTCTTTATTTTCCTTTCATGTACAACGGGGCAGGGGTCTTGAATCACCCGCGCGACTCATCGGCCAGGGCCCGTTCTCGTTCCATTTCTCTCGTCCGCTTTTTGCGAGATGTGTTCACGACGCATTCTTGACCAGCCCGGTGACTGTTTCCTCGATCTGCTTATCCGACAAGCCTTCCAATGACTGCGACTTTTCGTTTCCAAACTCTACAGCGAACAATTAGCTTTCCAGCCTGCCAGCCTACCAGCCTACCAGCCAGCCTGGCGCAACAGCATCGGGGAACGGCAAAGCCGAAGAGAGGTCGGTCTTCCTTGTCGGCCGCGGAGACGCACCGTATCTGGCGTATATCTTGGGCAGGGTCCCTTGAGCCTCGCGGATGAGGATGGGAACCTGGGGGTTGTTCTTCTTCATGGTGGGATAGGCGCGCGTGAGGAACGATCTGGACCGTCAGCATCCGCTGCCCCCCTCGGCCTGTTCAAGCGCCACGGCCAAAGCGCGCGCAAGGGAGGTCTCCCTTGCGGCGGCAAGGCGGCTTCGTTGCTCTTTGACGTCTTGTTCGGAGCGCTGGCGTTGGGTTTTGCCGGGCGGGCGTTGCAACGTACCGCACAGGGGCGCTCTGCTCGGAAGTTTGGCAGAACAAGAAGCGCACTTCCTTGAGGGACTTGGTGAAGGCGTATTTGCCCGACATGGTGGGGATGTTTGTGTGCCGCGGGGGAGAGGGCGGGCAGGTTCGAGCCGAGACTGCTGGGGATTGTTTGTTCTTGAAGTCTGGACTGGACTGGACTGAGGACGTTGACGTTTCTAACAAGAGCCACGGATAAGTGTGCAATGCACAAGTCCAGTCGCCTGGATTGGATGCATAAGTCGAAGCGGAGCAGGTTTATGCCGGGCTGGATAAACACCCGTCCGATCTCGCTGCCCCAGCTGCGCCGGCTGCCCCATCAAGTACGCGGCTGATCTCCGGACGCTCCGTTTTCCCCAAAATGACGGGACGTTAGGGGATCCAGCTCACGACGACGAACTTGTCGACGGCAAAGCGGCGACGACGACGACGACGACGACGACGACTTTCTTTTGGCAATTGCGAACCCTCCCCGCAACCTGGTCACCGGCGCCACCTTTGATTTCCGCCCCCCCCTACCCCCAGCTGAGATAGAAGAGCAAGTCCCGCCTGGTACGTGCATTTGGCCTCGACTCAACAATCCTCCAGCTGGCTGCTCTGCCCTTGGGCACTGGTGACGAGACGAGCATCCGGGCGCCTCTTTTTCAAAATCCTCTGTTGAGCAACGCAAGCCTACAAGACGCAGCCAGCCAAGCCCGCGCAAAAAAAAAAAAAAAAAAAATAAAAAAAAAATGAAACAAGCACAACAGCATCCCTCGCTAAACATGTTTCTGCAGCAATGGTCCCTCCGAGCACCCTCCTGCGCGCGTCGCGCCCCCTCTTCTTCCGCAGCGCCCCCCAGCCGCAGGCTTTCCGGGCCCAAGCCCAGCGCCTCAACCGGTTCCGCTTCCGCGACAGCGGCAAGAGGTGGCAGAGCACGGCCGAGGGGGCCCAGCAGCAGAGCTGGTTCAAGCGCGCGTGGGAGAGCGAGGTCGGCATCAAGACTGTGCACTTTTGGTACGGTGAGAACCGCACGCGGACCGGCAGAGCGACGAGTGGGCTGACAGCTGTGGCAGGGCACCCGTCATGAAAGTGTGTTGCCGACCCGTGCAGAGACTTTGGTCTTTTTTTTTTTTCCCCTTTTTTTTTCTTATTTTTTTGTCGTGTGTTTTGCTTGCAAGAACAAGGACACGCACACAACCGCGCGGCCCCGGCCTCCCCCTTTCACGCTCTTTTGTCGGCTAACCCGCGCTGCTTTGCTTCGCTAGTGGGCTCTCGTCATTGCCGGCATCTCGGATTTCGCGCGCCCCGCGGAAAAGCTCTCGTTTACCCAGAACTTTGCGCTCACCTGCACCGGGCTCATCTGGACGCGGTGGTGCTTGATTATCAAGCCCAAGAACTACCTGTATGCCTCGGACATGCCCCCCCCCCAGCAGCGTGTATCAGCTCAGCAGAGCGCTAATGTGAGTAGGCTCGCGGCCGTCAACTTCTTCCTCGGTCTGGTCGGCATCGTCCAAGTCTCCCGGATCGCCATGTACGAGTCGGCCAAGAAGAAGGGCGTTGCTGGCGTGGTGCAAGAAGCCAAGGACAAGGTGGACGAGGTCAAAGCTGGCAAAGCTTAGTTTCCCCCTTTCAAAGAGAGAGGGAAAAAAAAGGACCGGCGAGGAAGGAACCGGCGAGGTACATGCATGTCCGATGATTTTGGTTGCAACAACGAAATCAGCAGGACACAACATGTTGGGACCAATGGAAAGACTCCTGAGGAAAGACGTGGGAGCAGCGGAAATGAACATATTTTCCCCTCTCTTTCAGCAGGATGCTGGCAACTCGGGACGACGCCGTGGGAACGCGCTGCCACCCTGAGAGCTGCAGGCCAGCAGTTTTCTCGAAACAGACAAGACGTTGTTGGTCAAGGGCATAGTTTTGGGCGTGGAGTTAGTCTAGATGGCGCGCGTTGCACACGATTTCCATTGTCATCCGAACCGTCCCAAAGCTCGTTCTTTCCATGTGTGGTATTTTGCTCGGCTTTCCCGTCGGCGCGGCGTAGCGGCAAGACGCTCCGCGTCGGGATGCACCCCCGGAGCCTCAAGATCCTCGAGCGCGTATAACGCCGGCCAGTGCATCTACACAAAGCAGCAGGCCAGGCCAGATGCAGACTCCCAGCCCCAGCCTCGCCAAACAGGACCGACCAAGAAAACACGCCAAATGCCTCCCGCCGAACCCTTTTTGACGTCCATGACCCTCCCCTCCACAGCTGTCAACTGTGGACACAACAGACGACTTCCTCCCCAACGAACGCCATGCCAAAGGAAAAAAGGGGCACAAGAATGGGGCCAACCGCTCATACAAACATGGGCAGCAGCTGCCCGTTCATGCCGCGTAACATCGAGCCAAATGTACACACACACACGCCTTCGCATAACCCACGTCCAACGTGCCTGCGGATATCCAGGGGGCAACGAGCCTCCCGTCACAAAACGTCTCCTTCAAAATTCCGGCCTGCAGTCCCAAGCAGTACGTATAGATGGCAGGATATTGGCAAACGTAGAAAACATGCCTGTTGTCCAAAACGCAACGTGGTAACAAAAAAGAAGGAAAGAAGGAAAGAAAAAAAAAAGGGTACCATCATCCGGAGCCAGCTGGCAAAGAGCAGAAATACTGCGCCTTTGCTACCCCTCCGAGTGCCCGTCATTCAGGAGCATCTCCAAAACGATTTGCCTTCCAGCAAGTTCCGGGTGGCACATGCAAATCTTGACGGTCCCCTTGGACGTGTCGCCTGCCAGCAATGACTGTCCATTGGGCCCGTACGTCTGTTGCGACTGGAGGGCGTTGCCCCCCGTTGGCCCTCGAATGCCGTAGTCAATTACGCGCACGTCTCTCCCGGCAATGATCTGTCGCAGTCGGCCGTTTTCCGCGTTGCGCACCTCCACATAATCCTCGTTGAACAGGAGCAGGTACTGGCCGTACATGGTCGAGCCCCTGGCCTTCTTTTGCTTGCCCGTGTACTCCATAATCAGGGTACGGCTCACGTCGCCGTGCTTGTCCACGTATACCGCGCAATCCTCGTACGTGAGGATGAACTCGTTCTCGTTGAGTCGAAACATGCCTAGCGGCTTTTGATCCCGGATTCGGCTCGCAATGTTGGCGATGGCAGGCGCCTTCAGATCGGGTATGGACATTGGCTGCTTCTTATCCAGCGTCAACATCTCGACGCCCTTGGACGTGGCCACCGCCACGTACGTCTGGAAAATGCTGAGGGAGTAGCACTCGGTCGGCAGGTAGAACTCGTCAAAGTCGCGGAAGGTATTCGTGCTTCCCGTGGCCGACCTGCGGCTTCCAAACACTCGCGACTTCTTCTCCGTTGCCTTGTGATGGATGGGCTCCAGGACCTTGAAGGACGTGTGCAAGCCCTCTTTGCGTTTGTAAAACACCAGCAGCCTGTCCTTCATTCGTGCCGTTGCAAAGTACGTCACGTTGTTTGCGAGTCGCTGAGGAGCGCGGCGGGCGTTGTCGTAGACCGCAGGGGCAAACTCCGACACTGGTGCAATCACGTCCAATGGGTAGCAGATGAGCGACTTTTCCGCAATCACCAGACACACTGAAAACTCCTCCAAGACGGCCATCTGGGTCACTCGATTGACTTGAACCGACTGTCAAACCATTCAAAGTTAGGACAAGGGGATGCCGAGGGCCCAAAAAAGCCGAATACACAAAACAACACACAAGGGAAAGAAAGAAATGAAGAGGTGCATAAAACCTACCCGGGTCCATCCCCGAGGATTGGAAGGATCGGTAACAAAGACACCGTAATCAGTGCCAATGGCGATCAAGGTCTTCCCAAAGGCGGAAAATCCTGTTGCGCAATTGACCTGCGCGCGACACACGGGAGCGATGCCTTGTGCAGCACCCAGGATCTTCTCCAAATCTTGGACGGCTCGATCAAGGGGTGTGCCCTTGACCGGAACGCCCGATGCTCTTGCGTAGACGGAGCTGATGTCATAGTGGAAGGAGGCATCTGCCAACACCCGTAGCCTGAACGGCTCCGCATTCTGAGCGTACAACGCCTTGGCGTGCCTGGTCTTGGCTTCGATTATGCTCGTGCACCAGTCGAGTCTGTCTCGGGCAGAAGACGCGTACAGCGTGTAGACCTCGTGGCCGAGATGTTTCACCTTGAAAGGGTACAATATCTTGCCTTCTGCGTCGTTTGACGGGGCCGGTGTTAGCGAGTTTCCCGACGAACCTGTGGGCGCATGCTCCAGTCCAGGTCGTCCACCGTTCGTCGGCACCTTGCTGAGCTGGGCGCCCGACGGCGCGGCCGTTGTTCTGCCAAGGGGGGCGGTCAGGCCCTTTTGCTTCATGACCGGCTCGTCATTCATGCTCTCCAAGAAGAGGAGCGGCATCGGAATGGGTTCTCTCGATACATCGTATTTGCGCTCCCCACGCCCGTCCTTGGGTACGACAACCTTGGCCAGAATCAAGTAGTGGTCAAACAAGAGAGCATGCGAGTCGACCCACCTCATGCCCTTGGACCCCATCCTTTGCAGCTCGCCCTGCATGATGAGAACCCTGCCCAGATGATCCAGGTTCAGGACGGACTGGAAGCCGGGCCGCAGGACCAACATCCGGTCCAGCTCCATCATTTGGACTCTCTTGTTCGATTCTGCTACCTTGGCATCGCACTCGTGCGTCACGGCTTGTATCTCCTGGATGGCCTTTTGCAGGTTGGATTTCTCTTCGCTGTCCCCAATCATCTTGTGGTCAACGCTCTGAAGCAAGAGGATGTAACGTTGCAGACGCTGCAAGGGGGTGATGAGGAAATGGGTCCAGTCCTGCTTGGATGACGACTTGTGCTTCTGCTTGTCTTCGAGGAATTTCTTGAACAACATGTTTCTATCGGCTTCTTTCCGGACCATGTAGGTGGCCCTGGGATACCCCGTGGCATACTCAATGTAATCCGATTTGGCTTTGCGAATCCATTCGCGGAATATGTCGCTGAACCCGACGATCCACGGGCCCTGCTCCTGCTGACGATATTTGAGCTGCGCCAAGAGATGGTCCTTGTTGATCCGGAGGACCGTGTCGAGTTTTCCAAACACGGCCGCCAGCAGCTTATCTCGCCGGTCAGGGTGGATGATGGGGGGGATTCTTGTCCGGAGATCGTCTCTGTACAGCGTGCGGAAGATGTCGAGCTGCTTGATATAGTTTTCCTCGCCGGTGACGATTTCGTGCAGGATGTTCTGGCGATCGACTTCTTTTCGTGGCTTGGCCTCCCAGTCTTCCTTCTTCAAGCCGTAGAAAACATTCCAAGCGTCGGCGCCCTGGACCTCGTCGGCAAGGACCTCCAGATCCACCTTCTTCAAAGTGCGCGTGCAATGATGGGCATAGCAGCGGCCGCCAACCTCAGTCTCGTGCACCTTGGGAGAATAGCAGCCGGATCCGGTCAGCTGCCAGAGCACACCCGAGATGTGGCCCCCTCCAAACTTCACCCACTCTTCGTCGGGCAGGAGCACTTGAGACTCCAGCATTCGAGCCACAATTTGACTGCTCAGTGCCTCAGCGTCCGCCACGTTCATGGTGGGTATCTTGAACACAAACAAGTTGGTCAGAGCCTCGTCAATCGTCTTTCCTTTGAGGTCGAGTTCCCCTTCGCCCATGGCGCGGATCCAGGCTTCGATGCCACTCAAAGCCCACGGCTCCTCACATTTGTTGAACTCTCCAGCAGTCAGCCTGGAGGGCACAAACTTCTTCTTTCGTCCGCTCGGCAGTGTGATGCCCTCAAAGGCACCTCCGGCTGAGTTGTCGTTATCGGACAAAATCGAGCCTTGCTTGTGATGATGCCGGTGCTGCTTCTTGCGTTCTTCCGCCGCATCCGTCCTTGATCTGGCAGGAGCATGAATCTGCGGGGTATTGCTGTGACCACCGAGGGAGATTGATCTTTCCGGATGCGGCGTCTGTTGTCCCCCGGCTTCGTAGTAGTAAGCCTCAGGACCTTCTGCATGGTAATACTGGGCATCTGCGTTCAGAGAATGATACTGCTGGTGCTGCGAGCGGACACTATTGTGGGCCGAAAGCATAGAGCTACTGTCGGATCCAGGTCCTGGCGGTAGGGCGGGAAGTGGTCTGCTCGATATACCGGGGTGGTAGAAAAGATCCTGGTATTCATCTTTGCAAGGGGATTCGGTACCACTGTGCTGAGAGTGAATCGACACCCGCTCTTCTCGGCCCTCGTCGAAACTGAGGCGATGTGCCACCGGAGCTTGTAGCCCGCCCGTGCCGCCGTAGTCCATCTCGGCGTTCTGAAACGCGGCATCATCATCATCATAGTTGTCTCGCACGGAGTTGTGATTACCCGGAAAAGGCAGCGGCCGACCCCCTTCCTGCATTGACGAAGGCCTTGCCAGAGGGGCAGCGCCTGCGCCATAGACCAAACTCCCGGCGTAGCCACCGCTCAACATGCCCAAGTCCATGCCGCAATAGTCACTTCCGCTACTTTGAGACTGGTCCTCGTGGGAAGCAGGCGGGGCGGCGGCAGCAGGGGGGGGCGGAGAAAGGGTATGAGTTTGATCATCGGTAGAATTTCCAGCGTACGTAAATGCGCTATTACTGAAACGCTGGTCCTCCAGCTCGGCCTGCCGCATGGCCAGCACGCCTGCTGTACCCTCGGGATCATCGTCTTCGTCTTGGTCTCCGTCATCGTAACGCGGCTGGCTCGGAAGCCCCCTAGGCGAGAGTCTGGTCCCGGGAGGAGAATATGCCGACGCATTGTTATAATCGTATTCTCCGGCAACTTCTACGTCGATGGGCAAGGGCCGACTCTGAGACGTATAACCGCCACCTCTCAGCTCGGCCTCAATATCATGCATGATATTCTCCTGAGTGATTCGCTCATAATCGTCGTCATCGTCGTCGTCGTCGTCGTCGTCGTCGTCGTCGTCGTCGGGGTGTGGTAGCGGTCGTCCATGCTCGTCCCAAGGCGTGACTTCCTCCGGCACGTCCTCCATGGGGCGACTCGGCAGGGGAGCATTTGTTGGGTGCCGCTGCAGGCCCGTCAAAGTCTGAGGCTGCAAATCAGGCGATGAACTGGGAGACGTCGGAGGGTTTTGTCGCAGACGGCCATAGTATGAGGGCTGATCATTACTGTCGGAGTAGTTGGGGCTGACGGGAATGCGAGACAGCGTAGGGTAAGGGGGCTGAGATGGAGAATGAGCCTGTGACGCCCCGGCGAGATAGGGGGACGCTCCGTTCGGGCTGCCAGGTGAGTACTGAGCAGTTCCGCCGTATTGAGATGGATCAAATAAAGTCGGTGTGGCGGTTTGGGAGCCGGGCCCGGCAAACGAAGCGGAGCTTGGGAGGAATGACTGCTGGAAGCCGGGGGAGAATGACGGCGAGCGTATTGGTTGTGAAAAGGTGGCGGGGTACGTTCCGATGGGCGACTGTCCGTATCCTGGAGAGGTCGATGCGGCAGTAGGAGATGTGTAGGCGTGATCTGCGCCGGCATAGCCATGGTACGCAGGTTGGCGTTGAGGAACGGGGCTGGTTGTTGCATAGGCTGCAGGATTGTATGCTTGAGGGGTGTAGTTGGTGGTCATTGGCGGGGCTGGCTCGTTGTAGGAACTTACTCTGGGGGCAGAGAAGCGGGAAGATGGATGAGGATGGTAGGGAAGGGCGGCAGATTGCGACCTCTGGAAGCTTGCCGTCGACGCATGGACAAACGATTGAGGATCATACGTCGGTTGCGAAGGCGTCGGAGGGGTCGGATCGTGATACTGATGTTGGTACCCAGACATGGGGCTGCTGGGGGAGGCATAGGGATCAAAGGACGGATCGGCGCCGCCAGTTGAGCCGATCAAGAACAGCTCATCCTGGCTGCTGCGACCGGGGTGGTGATGACGGGACAGCGGGCGGTCCAGAGGGTAATTGTAGTAGGCGCCATCGTCGCCGCTGTTGAAGCTTTGGCGTCTGCCGAAACCAGTGCCGGAGCTTGTAGAAGCATCGTGCTGATCCGCGGCCCGTTGGTCAGACACTGCGTACCGAACAGGCGGAACTTGGCCGTAGCGGCGCTGGTCGTCGCCGCGAAACGACATGACGGGGACGACGGAGACGACGCAGACGGCGCAGACGGCGCAGACGGCGCAAGGGGAGGGAGGGCGCGCTGACAGCAAGTGCTGCTGCCACTTGTGAGAGAAAGAAGCCGCACGTCGACGTGGTGGACGCAGTCTGCTGCTGGCGGGGGAGGAGTCGCAGCGTCGGAGATGCTGAAGGGTCTGGTGGTCTGGTGGTCTGGTGGTCTGGAGGTCTGGAGGTCTGGTGGCCTCGCGGCCTCTGGCAGCTCAAGCAAGGCAAGCCGGCGGGTCAACGTTGCCGCGACAAGGCTTCAAAGTTTGGTGTGGATTATTGGTCGGGGCTGGTGGTAATGACCGCCAAGCGATACCAGGCCGCCGCCCCCATTGGAGACGTCCCGTCCTGCGTCAAAGGGGTGGGATATGATATGTGTCGGCACCTGCCCAGGGAGGTAGGTAGTAGGGCGAATGAATGACAGGTTTTCTGTGAGCGATGATGCGTTGGCTTTGGCCTTTGCAAGATCGAGCCGTCGCTGATGAAGGTTTGAGTTTAAAACTAGGTGAGCCTGGTGAGGGAGCAACTTTGCAGGGTGGTGGGGCTGGAGCTGGGGCTGGGGCCAGGCTGGATCTGGCTAACAAGGCTGCATGCACGGCTAACCGGAACCTACATAGGGAACCGAGTACGGGTATGGAGGCATGCAGCCAGCTTCTGACAGCTTGCTCGCTGGCAAAACCCTTCGAATGACACCAACAAGGCTTCGGCAGGGGTGGCCCGAGCCGGGTATGGGTACTTTGGGTCACGCATAACTTTAGTCTGGTTTATGCAAAAGATGAACCCCCGGTTGACCTCTGCTAAGCAAGCAGGCAGTTCCTTGCCCTGGCGAGCTGCGCAGTATTGCGGTAGACGTGCAGGGCAGGCACCAGACCTATTGCCAATTCTTCCAAGGCGGAAAGTGCCCTCCATAAATCAGCTCAAGGTCTGGCCGGGTGGGATTTGTGGCATCTGTTATTACGCCACACAGAAGCCACCAGATGGCCCTGTTGCCCATCTTGTCACGCATGGCAGGCACCGGCTATCAAGTTCCCGCGTCACCCAAGTATGTACACAGTACTTGGAGGCCTCGAGCGGGGTACAGAAAACTCCAGTCGGCACAAAAAACTCCAACAAAGGACGTTCCTTCCTCTCTCCCAGCCCCTTTAGTCGGCAATGCGCACCGTCCCGATTGCAGGCCCCCGATTGCAGGCCCCCGATTGCAGGCCCAGGCTGTCTGACTCAACCCGTCTCACGCATCTGCCGAAAGAGAGGCTGGCGAGCCCCGCCCCGACAAACCTCGTGGGAGAAGAGCGGCTTTCCAGCCTCGATGCAGATTTTTCACGCGAGCGGTTTGAGTAACAGGGTCTATGTCGAGAAACCTCGTCCCAAGCAAATGTAATGCGGGGAAATGACTTCGCCGCAAGATTCTGATAATGAATACCCTACAAACGAGCCAGGCGCTACAGGGCGGCGCCTGACGGTGGAAAAGCAACAGGTATCGCGGTATTCGAGGCCCAACAAAGCCGCACCTTCTGTGGCGTCACATGTTAGTGCAACAAACAAGGTTATTACTAGGCTGAATTATAGGGCCGGAAATACCTAGCAGGCGTGCCCGGTATGTAGTCATCTCAAGCCACAAGCCGGGTCAAGATGCGTCAATGCACGTCCTCGGACCAATATTATCGAGGCGGCATCAATCGCAGACATCGCCTTGCATGTCACGACAAAGTCGGCAGCCTTGATGGCAGATTCCGCGGCTGGGGCTACTTGGCATAGTAGGAACAGGCCAAACGCCCGCCTGGTAGCGAGACTGGAAACAAGCACGCCTCGCTTAAGGATAAACGGGAACTGGTAGCCATTGTGCCAGTCCTGCCGAATCAACATAGACGTGACAGGTGTTGGCAAGCAAGTCGAGCCTAGCGCCGCCTCGAGCCCTTGTTTGAAGTTTACCTCTCTGGTGACCGCGGTTTCCGTAATCGAAGGATTCCAGACCACAACGTCGGGGAAGAAAGGATGGGCAGAAAGTTGGGCGTTTTGCTGGGTACTGTCCACCTTAGTCGGAGCTGTAGTGCCCCTTACAGCAACAGAGTAATCTCCGCTGCCGGGTTTCCCCCTCGCGCGTCGATGAAGCACTGGGTATACATACCTATGAGTATACCCGGAAGACAGACCGCGTCGACAGACCAAATGGAAGATATATGGCAAGATGCAGAAACGCTCGTCCCCAATGTATCCAGGCGTATGGTGCAAGTCCTCCAGGCGATGAGTGAAATACAATTACGCGGTCCACCGACGTGGGTAATCAGCGCGGCTTGATCACGCGGTACGTAAGGATTCAGGTAAAAGAGATGAAGGGGTAGGGACTCGTAACAATAGCTTGGTCTCGTGGCAAAATGAGCTGTTTATATGTCTCGTCTGCAGGAGACCTGGGAACTCGGCGTCGACCAAGTCGGCGACGTTTTGATTTCCGTCTGTTGAGCTTGGAACGAGAATATGCATCAAAGATTTTCTTCCTGTTGCTTGATCTGCTGACGTACTTTTTCCGCGTTGTTGGCGCTTTCATTCATGGCTTTGGCCGTTTCGCCAATGCGGAAGTCGATTCACGAGGGTTCTTCAATCGTGCGGGATATAGACCTCGTGAAGATTTCTATTTCCCAAGGGCCAGACTCATATATTTGGATGCAGCAGGGGGGATTTCAGCCATCAAGACCAACGCGGCCGCCAAAAATCCAGAGAGAAGAATTATCCAGTGTTGGATGGCAGGTTGGAATTCTTTGTCTTGCCTTCTTCACCATCTCCATCTTCTCATTGAAAGTTGCCATGCATGTTACAGGATGAATCTCGAGGTATGAAACCATGAGCTTGCGTCCTAGATGACTGCTTCGTATCCAGTCTCCCCGCCAACACCATTCTTGAGACTAGGACTCTGCGAGAAGACTGTCGACATTGCTGCCACCTTGGGTATACCCTTCACGGAGCAACATTCGGCAATCGCGAAGCTTGCCTTCGAGCCGTTAAAAGTGTGCGTGCGGGTCAAGAGAAGAGAGAAACGGGCGTGTTCCCGCAATTTTCCCAGACGCAATGATATGAGTTGAAACATGGCTCATCTAATTCTCACCCATGACAAGTCATGTTAAATGGGCAAAGGGGGAGAATATGCCATGGTTGTCAAAGAGAAAAGCCATCTGTCATGTAATGCATACATCTGTGGTCTTGCGGTGACAGCAGGCGTCGACAAAATCCTCTCCAAAGCGTTCGTTACATCTCTTTTCATATTCCTGTTGTTCACGTATGTAGTGCTCAACTTGCCTCGCTACGCCTGCTCGACATTAATCGCCTAACCTCCACCAAGTTGCCATCCGGATCTCACGCAGTGCATGGGCATGCTTTATTCATACATACTGATAAAATATGTATACACTCTTGCTCGAATTGGAGTATTCTGTAGGGCAATGAAAGTAAGCCCAAGCAGCTCCGGGGCTGGCGTATCATCATATGGTAGATTTAGTGTCTTTGTTTCGAGTCCCAGCGATTGTTCATAAAAGTTCCAGTCTTGCCATTTCGGCTCACTGAAAGACAAAAAAAGTCCAACAAGGAGTAAGAAGAATGTAGAAGACGGCGATACTCCAGAGGTGCTGGGCAACGACGACCAGCGCGGACGTGTATATGCCGCAACTGCAAGACCAACCAGCTCAGAGCCGAAAGGAGAAAGGGAAGGAATATTGTGACAAGATACTGTCAGTAGTTGCCACCGAGATAAATCGCCGTGTGTGGGCCGGCGACATTTGTAACGACGCCAAGGCGCGATGGAATCAGGCGTCCTACACTTTGGTGCGTATATGATTTCAAGGATGTCGGTGACTTTGACGGTGGAAAAAAGACTGAGCCGTGTTTTATCTTATGATGCCGCGAACAGACTCGATGCTTTTCTTTCTTTCCCAAGGACTAGTTTAACAGGTCAATGGTGGCAACAAGGACTTTCTAACGTCTGCGTTCCACCTCTCCAGCGTCCACAACAAAGGCTTGTTCTACCCATTGGTATGCTTCGCATTGGGAGATAGATTTTGAAGAGCCAGCATGTGTTTCTGGACTTGTGCTGGTCGACTCGTTCATTTCGGAGAGTCGAGCGTACACTGCAAGCCATTCCATTTTTCAGCCCAAAGCGGCCATGGCCACGGTAAAGGATTTGTAATTTGGACTGCCATTGTGATGGGAAGTTTCGAAGATCAACGATCAAGTCGCGGCAAAGAAAGGTGATTGCTGGCCTCGTGGCCCCTGCTTGTAAAATTGCCTACGGGGTGATGTACATAGGTAATGGACAAGATAAAATGAGATGCAATCGTGAAGGCCGATTATGGTTTATTTTGCCCGGCTGCAAGAAAGAAGACCCAACAGCTAAAACTGCAGACCAAATTTGCTGCACTGTGCTTACGGTACTGCGTACACTGCAGACACCCACTGGCCGTGCCTCACAATGCCAGGTCAGCATGCAGTAATATTGCCTAAAGACCATGCCCTCCTAGAACCGCCAGCATTATCTTTGGGAATGACGGATGCTATTACGTGTGTATATTAATTTTTTTGGTATGCTTGGCCTCTTAGCATTGCGCAAAGGAAAACATACACGCACCAGCTGTTTGCTGTGGGCTGGTCACGTGACTGGGTGTGCATTTCTTCAACTTTGGAAGCCAGTTGCCGAGATGAAGTCGGCTTGGAAGCACAAGCTTTAAAAAGATGATGGAAGTGTGAGTCAAGAGTCGAGGCATGGATCCCGCTCGCTTAAGGACCATGGAAGAGCTCCCAATAGAGCCGTCCGGATTATTCATGCACATCGACTTCATCTCTGCCGAATCAGAAACCCAGCTGCTTCGCATCTTCTCAGGCCTGGAATGGCCTCCGCTCCCCGGCAGACGGTCCCTCCACTACGGATACACCTTCAGTTACAAGACATTCGGCATAGATGAAGACGTTCCATTCAAACCGTTTCCAGCCTGGCTTCATCCCCTGCTGCCGCGGGGCGAGCGTCGCCCTCCCGACCAAGTTTGCCTTCAGCACTATCCACCAGGCGCAGGCATTCCACCTCACGTCGACACCCACAGCGCCTACGATCAGCTGTACTCGCTGTCCCTCGGCTCGCCGGTTCTCATGCAGTTCCGCGATGCAGAGTCAGGCAAGAAAATCGACGTGGATCTGCCAGCCAGGAGTATGGTACGATTGAGCGGAGATTCGAGGCTGCACTGGACCCATGGCATCCGAGCCAGAAAGACTGACACCATGTCCGACGGTACGGTGCGGCCAAGGCGAGACCGTTGGAGCATCACTTATCGATGGTTGCGGCGTGGCGCGATCTGCGATTGTGGTGATGAAAAGCTGTGTGATACCGCGCAGCGACGCAAGGGCATCGAGAAGGAGTACAGATGGAAAAACGGAGTCGGAGGTAAAGACCAAGGTCCTTCATAGGTGGCTCCAATGACAAAACAAGGCTTTCGGGCTACTCCCAGTCGTCCGTCTAGTCATCAGTCCCCGGATTCAAGACGGACTTGGACATCTCGAGGGAAACTTTACCTGATCGCCACCCAGTTGCTTGCACGCGCATCCAGGCAGGTCGTGTGTTTCTGTTGCAGAGCTGTCTCACACTTGCTAACTGTCGAGTTTCCTTGTGGTCATTGGAAATCGCCGAGGAATGAGCAAATCTTGAGGGGGGAAGATGTAATCGCGCTGCCAATCGTCATTCCTAGCGTTGCAGTTGTATCTTCCTACGGCAAGCAAGCAAGTGCTGGCTCGCTAGCGGAAGGAATACCCTCGGAGATGAGAGCTTCCCAACGTCTAGTACAGATTACACCGGCGACTCGGGCCTGAATTCGACGAAGGCCAGGATCCGTTGGTTGCTTTTGACCTTATTGTCAAGAGTGGCCTCGGGCGATTATCCCCGTCAATAAGTCGCTCATCAGAAAGCCCTTGTTTTCCATGTGCATTGTGCGAATCAGGGCGTGCGCTATTGCTGATGCTTCCGATGAGCAACGCAAGGGTTGGCAGGTACACGCACATGCGGCGAACAGACGCTTGGATAAATGGCAGCCCTCTCGGGGCAAATCCGTGGTAGAAGGTTGTGATGGCGGCCTGGGATGAGCTCGCGGCCAGTGGAGCGATTCAAGATCAAATCACACAAGACAGCCAACTCCTCATTCACAACAAGACGATGGACCCGAGTTGTCATGGTTTGAGGCCCATCCCACTTCCTTCACATCCGGTAGCGTGGTTGTCAATGGGGCTCATCATTATTCAAGGCGCTCAAAGAGAGACAAGAGACAATGAGATGGGGATGAGGAACGCCCTCCATGGACGACTTGTGATTCAAAACAGCACCTCGGCTTGCGACAGTCGCGGTTGGTTGGCTTGACCGTATCAACAACGGAGACTGCGCATCGCATGGTGGTTGCCATTTTCTAGATCCATGTGATGCCCGAACCATTGGGAGCCGCCACAGCTGGACCTAGGCTCTTCCCTGGTCAACCTGGTCAAACTGGCATCTCAAGGTGTCGAGACAGAAGATCCTTCCCGCGCCAGGGTCCTACCAACGTGATGGGTTCCAAAGCCTACCGACGCGACTGCTCAACCCAGGTCAGCAATCCCAACGGCGAAGCACCTCAACCGCAGAGGTTCTTTCCAGAAATACCGCCTACCAGGATCCACGATGCGCAGGCATCCCTCGGGACTGCGCTGCTCGGCCAACAAACCATCGCCAACGTTCCACCATGCCGACGCACCGAGCGCCAGCCCATCCGGCAGATTGACCCCCAACGCCCCTCAATAAATATCAATAGTCAAGCCACTGCAGTACAATTGAATCCGCCCAAAAGAAAAACAGAGACGTCCAAGCCGTGGACGAGCTCCAGGCTCGTTACACCACCCCAAGCAACTACCACGGCGACTGCAGCGTTGTGCATACAGGAGATTAGAGCCCAAGGATACCCAAATCCAGCGGCCGTAAACTCGTTGAACCCGTCCGTCCCTAACGCAGGGGGTCCACGCCCCCGGCCACATGGCCGGATTACGTACTGGTCATTTCCTTCTATTGTCTGCTGCGCTCTCCGCAGGTATGACATGCGTGAGATGAATAGATGAGAGCTGATGAGAGCCACGTGCACGCCATGGAGAGCTGGGCTACCTTGCTGCCGACCCTATTGTCTGAGATGTCTATTGATCAAGTCGTCTGCAAGAT
Organism: Ustilaginoidea virens; assembly: GCF_000687475.1. Classification (NCBI taxonomy): domain Eukaryota; kingdom Fungi; phylum Ascomycota; class Sordariomycetes; order Hypocreales; family Clavicipitaceae; genus Ustilaginoidea; species Ustilaginoidea virens. The sequence goes on along the minus strand of NC_057317.1, from coordinate 1,428,066 downwards.
TTCCATGTGCTCAGATACTCGGCACTCTGGAGTCCGCACCCAACATTGCGATTCTCATTGGACATGGCTTCGGACAGACTCGACCGACAGAGTGCCCCGGTGCAAGGGACCGGGGGCCGACTATTGGCTCACCCGCAAAGGCGAATAGCATCGCGAGATTCGTGGACCCACTTTCCTATTTGGGGGTTGAATAGCCTCAACATCAATAAGCATTGAGTGAGCACGTACGTACTCTGTAAACGAGGGCAAGTAAGCTACGAGATTGGCTTTGCTCACAATAGCGGCTCCGGAATGCGTTGGATGCGCCAATTTCTGATTGGTCGCTGTCTGTTTTCTCCCCTTGCAATGCACCTGCGTCTCCCATGCGCGCGAACTCAGGGCTTGGTAAGGCAGGGATCAAGATACTCTCAACTAACTCTTTGCGTACAATCTCGGAAAGCTGTCGCGATGTACCCAAAGGCGTCCCTTGGATATGGCGAGGTGTTTGATTCATGGTGGATCACGACTGGATCCATCTGTTTACTGTCAAAGCATCGAGTACGGCGGGATGCCCATTGCAGAGCGTGCTGTATTGCAAACACATCCTTGTTTGTGCGTTCCCGTCGATTGTTGTCCTTGGTTCGGAAATCGGATGGCCGGAAACAGATGCGTCCTCCCTTGGTGCTCGTCTTGAATTGTCACTGGAAATGGAGATATGAATCCTTGTCATCCATGTGGCTTACATCCACGCCTGGCTAGGACAGCGTTAACAGACGCCACGAGGAGGCGAATATTCCCGCCTTGAAAAAGAGAATAGCCGCCACGTTAATCGGGAGGTTAATTCTCCACGGTGAACCAACAAGAGATAACGGCAGGGTTTGTGTAATTGGTGAAGGTGGTTGTAATTGTGCAGCCCTCAAGGAGCTCGCACCTGGCAGCTTACGGCCACGCCTCTCACCACCACATGTTCTTGACAACGCCTATTGACCCTCTCCATCAATGGTGCAGTGGCTTCACACGCTCCAAGGCGACCATAGCGCTGCTGGACAACCCTTTCGCGGCCGCAGAGTCTCGGCCTGACCACATCTTGGTGTCGACCCGGACCAGGAAATTGATAAAGATAGCATCACGACCCGGGAAATGGGAAAAGAATCCCCAAGCGAATTCTCCTGCATGACCTCAACCCATAGCTGAGATTCTTCCCTGTGAAAGAATCAGAATCGTTGCTCCAGAAAACGTTGTCTCGATATGCACTTGACACCACTTCTTGTTACTCTTGCTGCTGTGGGAGCCCACGCTGCCCCGGCTCCAGCCCCGGCTCCAGCCCCGGCGCCAGCCCCGGCCCCTGAGCCATGGTGCTGGCGACCCGGTGAACCCTGCTGGAAAGTAAAGAGAGCAGCCGACGCCTTTGCCGAGTCGATAAAAACTTCTGGCCTTCTCAAGGCCCGTACGCCTGAGTCGTCCTTCAGCAACGCACCTGGAGGTGCCGCCTACGCTGCGAAGCGTTCAGTCAACGAGCTTGCGCATCTCACCGCCTTGACGACCAGAAACCCTGACGAGTACTACAGGAGCCTGGAGCTTGAGGCAAGATTCGCTCCCGACAATGGCCAACATGAGAAGCGAGGCCCGTCGCCCTGGTGCGACCGGCCCGGAGAGCCATGCTGGAAGAGAGACCCTACCAGCGACCCTGCCAATGTCAAGGACAAGCGCTGGTGCGACCGCCCAGGGGAGCCATGCTGGAAGGTCAAGAGAGCAGCTGAAGCTGTTTTGAAGGAAGTCCGAAGCGAGAAAGACAAGCGGTGGTGCGATCGTCCCGGGCAACCATGCTGGAAAGTCAAGAGAGAAGCCGCTGAGGAAGGCGGCGATGCCAAGGGCCAACCAGACCATCTCCCCTTCCATCCAGGCCACTATCCTCCCGAGTGCGGCAGCGAAAGCATCGTGTGCTTGAAGAAGCGCGAGGCGAATCCGGAGCCATGGTGCTGGCGTCCGGGTCAGCCGTGCTGGAAGGCCAAGCGTGACCTCGACGCTCTCGAACTGGCTGCGCGAAGCATTGTTGAGAGCTGAAGCCGTTCAAACCGGGAGGGCATGGCTGCGATTGACTTTTGACTTCTGAGTTGTATTAGTGGATTTGCCCAGATCATTCTGGGATTGCCCGAGCGCAACACTGGCTTTCCAACTTTGATGATGTATTTTCCTTTTTTTGGGTATGGAAAATTGGGGGCACGGAGAATTGGCTGAGGAAAATGACCAAAAACAGATGGAAAACACCGCGCTACGTCTGCGTTTTGATTTACTTTCTTCTTCATGCATTACTTCTCTCGCCGCGCGGCAGGCGCGAGCGTCTTTCTTAACGACGGCCAAACGTACAAACCCGGCGGAATGGGGTTTGGAAACGTCGTGCACCTCGCGCCATCAAACAACCTGGCCAAACTCCCGCAAGGGATCTGTAGCAAGCTGCAAATGGCGACGACAAATGGGTGCCTAGATGAATGTGTAAACACTAAAAACCAAATATACGGTCAATGGTAATACCATGTTTCAACCATCGTCATCATGCAAGACCTCATCGAGTGACAAGGCAACGTGAGTGACATGGGCCACCCTACGCGGCAACGAACTCTACAGCCAGATCCAGGCACACATGAGTGCCATCGACAATTCCAGCACATGCACCGTCACCGTCACCGTCATCACTGGCCACAGCTATATTCGCTCGGAGTACAACTAAACGCTCGATTCGCCATGCCTCCAGCAGGCACAAATCGAACTGGGCACTAGCTGAAGCATTACATCAGCATGTTCGCTCAATCATTGCGATCCTTCCCATGTGGCAATTGCCGGAAAGCACCGCACCCAAGATTGTTCGTTTTGATCTCCGTGTCGTCCCTCAATCCCCAGCAGTCTTGGGCACAGCTGTGAAGCGCACCTCGGGCCAGCATACGGAAGGGACTTGAACGTGTTTTTTGCGTTGTTCATAATTTGAATGGAGAAGAAGAAGAAGGAGGAAAAGGAAAAGGAAAGGGAAATTTCTTTATTTCGGAGTGGTGGGGCGCTTGGCTGATAAGTCTGGCCTGAACCTTCAGGCGTCAACAGTTTCCTCTTGCGGCGACCCTGAGGCTGCTGTCTGGTGGTCGCGAGTGCTCGATTTCCAGACCAGGCAGGCATCACCGAGATAAAGATGCACACAGCTGCTGGTGAGCATCGCCTATGGTGCCGCTCTTGCCGTTCTACTGATTATCCCAGCGCGTCATGACAGCTCCTTCTCCTTCAAAGTCGGGCAAAATGAATCTCTTCAGCATACCAGGCTCCCTTAGGTAGACTTCCAAGCCTTGTATGTCTCCTCATGGCCCAAGACCAGGCTTTTTCTTATCCAATCACTGTCAAAGAACCCCGGCAAGATCGCCTGGCACATCCCTAGCTTGCTAGCTTCAATGAATTGTAGCGAAACTGCTAGCGAAGCTCCTCTTCTTTGCAAGCTGCAAGTTGCGATACTGCGGCGGACGGGTTTCTAACGAGACCCTTTTGAGAGACCCGGCAGTTGTGGTTTGTGGCGATGCCTGCTGCTGTCTTGAATTCGTCTGCAATTGGTCTAGTCTACCCCGTAGCTCCTTCCAGCTCCGTCAACTAGGTAGCTTGCAATCTTCAGCTTGCTCACCTCTTTCTTTCCTCGAATCGCCGACAAGTCTCGACAAAAACGCCTCGGGTTTATCCGTTGGAAGGTACAGATAAGCACTCCTGCAAGTCGACCGAACAAAACATGCTCGGCTTGTGGGACGCGTTCTGCTGCCAAATGCACATGTAACTAACTATTCCCAATATCAGCCCACTCTTGTGTCCACCATGCCAGATCATCGGCTATCACAAAAGCTGGCCCAGCTTAACCCTTTCAACCCCAGTGAAGACGATGAGGACAAGGGTGAGGTAATAGTCATCGAAAGCGTTGGTGGCGGAGGTCGCAGCACCCGCAAGGCTCGGTACGACAAAGAGCAGCTGCGGGTTGGCAAGTCGCTGCGATCATTCTTGGCCAGGAACGGCATTCTGTCCGAAGAAGATGCCGGTGTTGCGATCGAGGAGTCCACACCGGCTCTGCGAAACCTTCTGGGAAAGTCCCATTTCAGTGTCCCGTCAGCCCTGCTGGATCGATCCCGGCCACTGCCAGAGTACTACATCAGCTCCAGTCACAACACCTATCTCACAGCTCATCAGCTCTATGGATCCTCGTCAGCCTCCGCCTACGAAACTGCCCTGAAGACGGGCTCACGATGCGTCGAGATTGACGCATGGGACAACAGCGCCAACCCAGATGAACCCAAGGTTACGCACGGATTCACGCTCGTGTCACATATTCCCTTTCGTGCAGTATGCGAAACCATCCGCATTGTCTTTGATGAAGAAATGGCCGTGGCCGCAAATGACGGCAACTACACAGTAGCGCCCATCCTTCTGTCTCTGGAGAACCACTGTGGAGGCCACGGCCAGAAGCGGCTTGTGGAAATTATGAAGGAGGTGTTTGGCCACAGACTCTTGGCAAAGCCTATTCGTCAAAAGGGACATCGTGAACAAGAGACACATGATGTCCACGTAACCTTGGCTGACTTGGGTGCCTGCATTTCCGTTATTGTTGAGTACCACTTGGTCAGCGAGGAGGGAGAGAAGCCAGAGAAGCGAGACTCGTGTAGTGAATCGCCATCCGACGATGAGACGGAGGATGCAGAAATAGAAAAGGCGCGCAAAGAGTACCAGAGAAAGAAGAGGGAAACCGGCACGGGGGCCATCATTTCTGAACTGGCGGAGCTGGGCGTATACGCGCAGTCAGTCAAGCCCGTCGACAATTCGTGGTATGACCCCGGCGCTTTGATCAACGGCCCGCCTCACCATCTCATCAACGTGTCGGAGTCGGGTCTGTCGTCACATCTGCCCGCAGCATCGATTCCCATTGCAGCCCACAACGCGCGTCACCTCATGCGCGTCTATCCCAAGGGAACCCGAATTTCCTCTTCCAACCTGAAGCCGCTCAAATTCTGGGGCGTCGGCGCTCAGATCTGCGCCCTGAACTGGCAGACTTTTGGAACGAGCAATCAGCTCAACGACGCGCTGTTCAACGGCTCCGAAGGCTACATTCTTAAACCGGCAGCCCTTCGACAAGGTGGGAATGGCAACATCTTTACAGGCCAGAAGAAGAAGCTTTGCCTGCACGTGGCTGGTGCCACGGACGTGCCCGTCGACGAAGACCGAGAACCGGGCTCACTGAGGCCGTATCTTAGCTGCAACTTGTACAGTCCTGGGGATGTCGAAGGAGAGACGTGCAAGCGCAAAACGTCGGCGTACAGGCACCACAGGCTGGGAATCCTGCACCGCGGCGAAAACCCGCCCGTGACGGAGCCGATTTGGGATGAAACATTGGAGTGGGTCTATGACGACAATGAGCTCGTGTTTTTGAGAATCCTTGTCAAGAGCGACGATGCTTGGGCTAAGAATCCAATGATTGCGGTGGCTGCGGTTCGGTTGGCGTACGTTGTGCCTGGATGGAGCTTTATCAGAATGATGGACATGAAGGGAAGGGAGACCAAGTGCTCGATCCTGGTCAAGTTTGAGATGGAGCATGTGTGAGTGGGATGGTCGCCCTGAGTTTTTGTAATCATGGAAGAGTTGCAGCACCCAAGGAGAAATTGGCTCTCACCAATATTGCTTTTTGTTTTTCGTTGCTAGATGGTCTCCGCTAGTATAAAGAGTATCTAAAAGAAGGGTTCAATGCGAGCGAAGATGCCGGTCTTGCTGTACCACCAAGGGGGAAGGTTAAATTCGGCGCCGGTCTGTTTGCTTTTCCACGGACACGGCTTCTTTTTTCGCACCATCACTGCTGGCTTGGACGATTTTTTATTTTTTATTTTTTTTTTCGGAGCATAACTGGAACCGAAAGATGGGATGGACATCCAATTCTACCGCTTCCACACGATTAAACCCCAGCGAATTTAGAGTCAACCGGCCATCGGATGCTGCAAGCTGACCGACGAATATCCGGATGGATCGACCACTGGGGCTGAGATGACGGACTTTGGAAGAGGCGAAAAAGAGCATCTGGGTCGACTCAATCAGTTGCAAGGGTAAGCGGTGAGCAGTGAGGCAGTGAGAACTATGGAATTGATGTCAGTTAGTCAGATGGTAGCGAATCCGCTGGGATGAGCCACGGCCATTTTCTCTTCCTAGACCAGACCACATGCAGCAACTACAAAAGCGTTTCACTTGTCCACATACAGCGATGAGACGAACCCGTGGGTCCCCCAGCCTTTGGGCTCTGGTCATTGACTCATGTCGGTGCCGCACGAGGTTGTTGGGGTTGGGTGAAAACAAGGCTTGCAACGAGTCTTGCTTGTTTGGCGACTTGGGGATGATTGCATAAACAAGTCGGCAAGGCTCGGCTGCGTCCCTTGCATGTGCCGACTGTGCCGCCGTCGAGGACTGCCAACACCTGGCTGGGGATGCCTACCAGACGGAAGCTAACATTGAAAACATGCTCCGTACATGGGTCCGCCGCACTATGCCAACAACGACAACGACGACGACGACGACAACACGCATTACTCGACAGCGACGGGACAAACGCATCCGACAAGCGCATCTGACGGGAGAAAAAAAGAAAGGGACTTTGACCTGGCAGAGCTTCTTGGCCATACAAGATATCCCTAAATCCCCCCCGAGTCTGTACACACTTACTTTCACTTTGCAAAGAGGAAAAACCCTGCCGTTCGCGGGGCCTCGGGATTTCACCGTTCCGCAACTGCCACTTGCGACTTGCGACTTGCGACTTGCGACTTGCGACGCGGTGATTTCGAGCAAACGCCGGGTCGTGCCAAGCCGTGGCTTCACCTTCTCCACATTGGCAACATCATCGACAACATCATCGACAACACCATCGACGACATCATCGTCACAATGCACTTGTCTCAAACTACCCCAGGCTTGGAGCCTGGTGACAGGCCTGCCGATGCCTGTGCCGATGCCTATGCCGAAGCTGATCCCGACTACCCCAACGATTCCGACGACGTCGCCAACGACGAGGACCAAGACCACCAGCGCCGAATCCCAGACATGCCCCAGCCACAGAGCTATGGCAGCTTCGACGAGCTGTTCAGCCACCTGCAAGCCTGGGGCAGGCAAAACGGCGTGGCCTTTGTCAAAAAAGCCATGTCGCGCTACGTCAACGTGGGCGAACACCGCTGGCCGCAGTACGGCAGCTTCGTATGCAGCCGCGATACCGTCCGACCCTCCAAGTCCACCGGCAAACGCAAGTCGGCCTCTCACAAAGCCGACTGCCCGTTCAGGATGAAGCTGGTCACCACGAAGAAGCAGGGCAGTCTGCAGTGGACCTACAAGATGGTGAACCCGCATCACAACCATCACCGAACCCTCGACACGTCGGCAAACGCGATACACCGCCGGTTCACGGAGAAGCAGAAGAAGACGATTGCAAGCCTCTTGCAGACTCAGTCGCTTCCCGCGCGGGAAATTGACGAGATCATACGCCAAGAAGCCAGGAGGGAGGGGCTGGAGCTTCATTTCCATCGCAAAGACATTTACAATCAAATCGCGAGGAATCGCCGGAGCTTCAAGGCCTCGATTCTGCAAAATGGGGTCTGAGCCCGTCTTTCTGACCCAGGGACGACCAGACCGAGTCACGACCAGACCGAGTCACGACCAGACCGAGTCACGACCAGACCATGCGGTAAATGTAATAATGACGGTCAGTTCCAACAAACACAGCAGTTGCTCGGGGATAGGCAAGCATTTCCCTTACTTTGTCCTGGTATGGGATGGCGCACTTCAAAGCAAGCCGCTGTCGTCTCTTTCTACTTTTGAGTTCAAATCCCACCACCGTCCTCACCTACCTGAAAAAAGAGCATTGCCTTTGCCTCCACTAGCTCACAGGAGTGAAAAAGTCGATGCACAGTTTTTACAGCAGACCGATAGGCACCTCTACCTCTATGTTGACTGCAGAACCTCACCGCCCTCTTATTTTTTTTTCCCCTTCCCTTCCGGTTTTTATTTTTATTTTTATTTTTTTTTCGGCATTTTATCCTCTTATTTTTTTTTCCCCTTACACGGTTCAGGCCATCTTGAGAAGAGCTCAAGTGCTAGCATTGACTCGAGGCCCCGGTGATTGGCCGGGTTTGCACAGTGGATAACTGATAACTCGGGTGTTGTACCTTTTCATCTCCTAGGTACCTGCCCACACACTGCCTACCGGGCGGTACCTCAGGCACCTTTGCGCCCCTCCACTCCCACCGCCCCGTCCTTCGTCCTCAAGGCTCAGCTTTTGCATCGCCAACGCAAACAAAAATGCCAACATCCACAATTCGCCTGCGGTCCGTCGCGCACCGCCTCGGCCCTTCGCCGAGTAGTAGTCTGCGCACCACTCCTTCCCGCATCATCATTTCCCCCGGCGCCAAAAGGCAAGCTTCGACCTCGTCCAACGCCTCGGTCTATGGTGGGCGCGCAAAGGCGGTGCTGTTTGGAGGCGCGCTCGCTGCCGCCACGTGCGTGGCCTACCTTTACGTCACCGACACCAGGGCTTCCTTCCATCGATACGTCGTCCCACGCTTGATGCGAGTTTTGTTCCCCGATGCCGAAGACGCCCACCACTCCGGTACCAGGGCGTTGGAGACACTCGACAGATTCGGGCTTGCGCCCCGGGAGAGAGGCAGCTCGCTACGGACACCTGAACTTTCGACGGAGGTGTTTGGAACCCTGCTAAGCAATCCGGTTGGAATCTCTGCCGGCTTGGACAAGGATGGCGAGATTCCAGACGTTCTCTTTGGCCTCGGAGCCGGCGTCGTCGAGATTGGCGGCATAACGCCTCTTCCGCAAGCCGGCAATCCCAAGCCTCGCGTCTTCCGAGTGCCGTCCACCGACGGCATGGTAAACCGCTATGGGCTCAACTCAAAGGGCGCAGACCATGTCGCCAGGCAATTGAGGGAGAGGCTCGGCCGCTTCGCGAGGTCCTCGGGCGTGGCCGAGCAAGACGTTCTCGACGGGGCTGCCAGAGTTCCCCCCGGGAGCTTGCGGCCGGGCAGGCTTCTGGCCATCCAGGTGGCCAAGAACAAGGACACGGATGAGCGGGACGAGAAGGCCGTTGCCGACGACTACGTATACTGCGTTTCCAGGCTCGCGCGCTATGCCGACATCTTGGTCGTCAACGTGAGCAGCCCAAACACGCCCGGGCTTCGCGACCTGCAGGCCACGGAGCCCCTGACAAGGCTCCTCACCGCCATCATGGAGGAAGCAGCCCGGACGGACCGAAAGTCGCGCCCCAAGGTGATGGTCAAGGTTTCCCCGGACGAGGACCGCGACGCGCAAATCGAGGGCGTCGTCGAGGCCGTACGAAGAAGCGGCGTCGACGGCGTCATTGTCGGAAACACCACCAAACGACGCACCGGCGTGGTTCCTCGGGGCGTCAAGCTAGGCGCCAGGGAGCAGCAGGCGCTCATGGAGACGGGCGGCTACTCCGGCCCGGCCATGTTTGACCGCACGCTGGATCTGGTCGGCCGCTACAGAAAGATGCTGGACGCGCGGCCCTGCGGCCCGGACGAGCACAGCAAGACCATCTTTGCGACGGGGGGGATTACCACCGGGGACCAGGCGCTCAAGGTGCTCAATGCGGGGGCGAGCGTGGCCATGGTGTACACGGGCATGGTGTACGGCGGAGCGGGCACCATTACGAGAATCAAGAATCAGATGCGAAGCCGGCTGAAGGACTGATTGCCGGGGGCCGACTTTGCGGGACGGGATGGCGTCAAGAAGGAGTCCATCCGATACGGAGAAACAATGGGTTGCTTTTGGGGACCCCCCCTATCGCTAGGCTAGTTCCGTGATGTGGTTGTAGCGGCCGGGATGTGCTGTCCGGCCTATTGCAGGCTTCCATGCAGGACTTGGCTTGAATTGCACTTGACGTGATGTACGACGTACATGCCATGTGTGATGTAACCTCTGGTCCCTGCAGCTCCAAATTTCGTGATAGTATGTGGTGTAGAAAAGAAAAATATGTGCAGAGTAAAAGGAAGAAAAATGTGGTATGTAGCTGCTTATAGAAAAATAGGTGCGAAGGTACAAGTTCTATTTTAGGCTCTGCATTTCCATCATGTACACGTAAACAGAGCGGGAAAGGTTTTTCAAACATGCTAGTAATAAAGTGGGTCTTATATCTTTACATATATTTTTATATATAGTGAGTGACCTTTTGTATTTTTACTGCTCTAAAATCACGCACAGGTGACCGACCACACAGTATCTATAAAAATGCCATATTATCGGCTGCAATCACCCGCTACTTTAGTACCCCGCGCGCGCCCTATATATAATAAGATATCCCTCGATCGATTGCTAATCCTAATCAGTGCATCGTGATATAAATCGCTTCTGAGGCTATCGCGTGGGCAAAAGTCGTGATAATATATGTAGAGTTAGCAGGAAGGAAGAAAAATGCGGCAGGTCACTACTCATAGAAAAAGTGTATTATAGAGATATATGTATAAGACCTACTTTTATTCCTGGCATGTTTGAAAAACCTTCCCGCTCTGTTTACGTGTACTTCCATCATGCTCGGGTTTCGAACATGCCGGGAACGCTAAGCTTAAAATGCAGCTTGTACCTTACAGTAAACAGGCCGGGAAGAGTATTCGAACATGCCGGAGACGCTAAGCCTAAATTGGAGCCTGTCACTTCGCATTTTTTTTTTTCTAAATAAAAATGTAGCTAGTGACCGCATTTTTCTTTTTTCTACTACATGCAGACACCAGACATTTTTCCTTCTACACCACACCATCAACAGCCTTATCAACAACCTTATCAACAGTCTTGACGCAGCGGACAAGCGCACGCCCTGGCTTACTTCGCGGATTCCGCCGCTTCCATTTACCGCCGCAAATTTCTCACGCCGAGTTCCATCCAAGGCATCAATCGCATCACGAGAAGCGTCGACTCACATTCCCAAGCCGCCGCCAACGCCTTTCCTCCGTACCCGTGACCTTGAAAGCTGCCGTCAATTATCCGCCATGGCTGTTGGTGCTGCCGACGAGGCTAAGGCGCCCCATGAGTTATTTGATGTCAGTTGAATTGGTTCTCTACTGGATCATCGTCTTAGTCGTGCTTTATACTGATGGGTTTCCTCGCAAGACAATCCTCGTATTGGACCACGGTATAATCATCTTGCTTCAATCATCTCCTTCATGCGTACTACTTCTGTAGTAAATGCCTCGTTCACCAAGCGTCTCCCCGTGGCGGTTGATAGTAGAGGGTTCCCTTGCACCATCACTTAGACGAAATACCCCTGTTTTGTGTTTTACTTTTGCTTTTCCTTTTCTTTTTTGCCATGCTGACCAATAACATCCTAGGCTCCCAGTATAGCCATTTAATTCTCCGAAGACTGCGGGATATGGGCGTTTACTGTGAGATGCTGGCCTGCGATGTCAAATTTGCCAATCTCCCCTTTAAACCGAAAGGCATTATCCTATCCGGCGGTTAGTATCGTGTTTTTCCCGTGAATTTTCCTGTGATCCTCCTTCTCCGCGTGGAATGTGCAGGTGCGATTGGGGTTCGGTGGGTGTGTTAACCATGTGCCAAATTGCTAATCTTGATCCCTAGGCCCTGCCTCCGTCTATGACGCCGATGCTCCTCGTATGTCCGTGCTCAGCTTTGGTAGTGCGGGGGCTGTCTGACAAGTTTCCAGATGCCGACCCGGCCTACTTTAAGCAGACTGAAATCCCCCTGCTTGGCATCTGCTATGGTAACCAGTCTATCGCTTGGAGACTGGATCCCGAGAATGTTGTTCGAAGTGATCACCGTGAATATGGATCTGCTGTAAGTAGCCTCTTCCTGGCACCCCTTGTAGTTACGCACATTTCATAACCTGGACAGGAAATCAACATTCACCGTATCAACAGCCATGTCGATCGGCTCTTCGATGGCCTGGGCGAAAAGATGCAAGGTAGCATTTGAACTTTGACCCTCGCATCTGATGTGCAACGTCGTGCTGATGCTCGCGCAGTCTGGAACAGTCACAGCGATCGGCTGAGCCGTCTTCCCAAGGGCTTTGTGACAATATGTGATACTACCTCGGCTCCATTCTCTGGAATAGCAAGCTTGGAGCACAATGTCTTTGGTGGGTTTTCCTAGTCAAGACCCTCAAGAAGCATATCATAGCCGGTCGGCGGATTGGCAGTTCCAATACTTACTCGCCTTTGAAACGCGCAGGGCTGCAGTTCCATCCTGAAGTAGAACATACACAAAATGGCGCGAAGATACTTCGAAACTTTGCCGTCAACATCTGCGGCTGTCTGCCAAACTGGACAATGTCCAACTTTGTCGAGCAGGAGATTGCTCGAGTTCGTAAGCTCGTTGGCGACACATCACAAGTGATTGGAGCCGTGAGCGGAGGTATGGGTCACTCTCTGCTACTGCAGCAATATGTATTCTGACCCCCAGGTTTGCAGGGGTCGACTCGACCGTGGCGGCCCAACTCCTCAAGACTGCCATCGGAAGTCGTTTCCACGCTGTCCTCATCGATACTGGACTCTTGCGGCTCAATGAATCTCAAGAGGTCAAGGAGACTCTCCAGAAGCATCTCGGCATCAACCTGACCGTGGTCGATGCCTCCAAGCGCTTCCTTGACGCCCTTGCCGGCGTGACGGACCCAGAGGTGAGATTGGCCGTGTCCAGGTCCAGTCTGGGGGGTGGGGGCACACAACTGATGGTGAATACCAGCGTAAGCGAAAGATTATCGGCAGCTTGTTCATCGACCTATTCGAGGAGGAGGCGCTACGCATCGAGAAGGAAGCCGAGAAGACTCCCAACGCCGGCCCCGTAAGATTGTTTCTTCAGGGCACGCTCTATCCCGACGTCATGTAAGCATCGGGAGATCTGGCACGGGGACAAGTCACGCACTAATGCATCGTTAGCGAGTCAATATCCTACAAGGGGCCCAGCGCGACGATCAAGAGCAAGTTTTTTTTGCCTCGATCGAAAAACCCTTGCAACCATGCACGGCCGCTAACTTTGATTTTCTTAGCTCACCACAATGTCGGAGGACTTCCAGCGCGCATGATGAACGGAGTATGTTTCCACCGGCAGCCCTTTGTCCAAGCAGACCTGACTGACTTTCCGGGAATAGGAAGCGAAACTGCAGCTCATTGAGCCGCTCAGAGAACTGGTCCGTCCCCTTGTCCCGACTGTACTTGAAGGAATCCACAGGAATCCAGGTCTTCCTCGGAACAGAAGCGAAATTTGTTTACTCGCCTGTAAGCTGACTCAACTCATGTACAGTTCAAGGACGAGGTGCGAGCCATGGGAAGGCAGTTGGGAATTCACGGTCAGTACTATGGAATGGGTAAGAGAACTGTTGCACTGCGTGCTGACGTGAAGTAGATGATCTTGTCATGCGCCATCCGTTCCCTGGCCCAGGTAATCGCCGCCACTTGCTTCCCTGCAGTTTTCCCCCGCACTGACCTCGACCTCGACCATAGGCATTGCCATTCGCATCATTGGGGAGGTCACAGCCGAGCGCGTGGCTATTGCCCGCAAGGTCGACAACATCTTCATCACCGAGATAAAGAAGGCAGGCATCTACAGCAAGGTTCGTCATCCATCACGACTCCGTCTCACGCAGCTGCTAAACTCCACGTGAAATCAGATGGCCCAGGCGTACGCCGGCCTCGACACCAACAAAGGTATGTTGGACATCGTCGATCCCTCCCGCGGCTGACTTTGACCGGCAAGTCGATGCCGCCGGGTGCATTGTCTCTACAGTTCCATGTTACTAAGTGCGTGACAGCCGTTGGAGTCATGGGAGACAACCGCGTTTACGGTACGTTCCAGCACAGGATGCCCGTCATTCGGCATCATGTGTGCACGCCCCATTTCCATTGTGGGATTCACGCTCATTACCCTCTCTCTCCAGGCTACATCGTCATCCTGCGGGCCATAGTCACGACGGACTTTATGACGGGAGAGCCCTACGAGTTTGACTTTGCTCTCCTGAAAAAGGTACGTCTTTGCCGCCGCCTCCCCCCCCTTGCCGCAGATGCCCAAGCGGCGCCGTATCGGGGTTCCACAAAGCCAGGCCCGTCAGCTCCTGCTAACCGGAAACCCCCGCCGCAGATCAGCACTAGCATCGTCAACCTCGTAGACGGTGTCTCCCGTGTGACCTACGACATCACCTCAAAGCCACCAGGTTCGTGTTCCCCCCGCTGCTCACTGCTTGTCTGTTTTTGCACCTCAAAACGTTTCCGCTGGGTCTGTCGGACACGAGAAAAGAGGCCGCTCTTCAAAACTAACCAATCTCAGGGACCATCGAGTTGGAGTGAGAGAAGGCATGGCCGGTGGCGGGGCATTACCAGCAAATTCTGGGCAAAGATGCGAGACAGTCGGCATATATGAGGCGTACGGAGCAAAACCGTAGAGTGATACCCCTGTGGTGCAGTGGTTAAGCGCCAAGGGACCTTAAGTGTCAAAGTGATGGGGCTCATTGGAAGGAGTCTTCCTTACATACCTTGCATACCTGCCTTTGCCATTACGTCCCGTGGCACACATCGTCACATACAACACAGAGTCATTACGGATATACAGGATATCGCACAAGGCCACAGGGCCGCTACTATCAATAGCACATACCGGCACATACTAACAGTCGCTACAGCAGGGCCATATCAATCGCCCACATCTATCGCAATTGGCAGCAGTAGTCCAATCGCGATATCGGCCACCGCAGCTAGCCAATGGGACTGCAAATCGTATGCCTAATGGAAATAGATACCCGGATACGAGGCTCCACCGGGCCGCGAATATCGCTATATACAGCCAAGTGATGGCCAACGGCCAAGGTCGTAAGATTATTTCTAGAAGGCTAGGTAGAACTAATCGATACGGCGAGGCCCAATGCAAAGGAAATGTGGCGTATATACTATATAGGAAAATAGGAGGATAGGATATTATAATTTATTTAGGTAGCCTAGCTACCGAGCTAGTAGATGTCAATAACGATGCCCGATTTTATTCCGCCTAACCTATTTGCTACATTTGATTTTCAATCCCTAATTCTGCTGACTGGAGCATTTCCTGCGCGATGTATCTCAGCGACAGCCACAGCCAATGAATAATGTATCGGCCGGCCATTTCCAGCAGACCGTACGTAGTACGCACGGCCACTTACAACGGCTACCGCCGCACGGCAGCTTCCATCGCCACTGCCGTGGCCATCATGGCGGCCGCTTGTCTCGCTGTTATCGCTGATCGCCGGGCCCTACCTACCTTGCACGGCGGCTTCCACTATTGCGGCTGCATCTATTGCTGCATTTCTGCCAGCCAGGATGCACAGGAAGAAGGCGGACAATGGTGAAGGATGGAAACCAGCGCGGCTGACCGACGCTCGCTTATTCCAGCTACTTGTAGTGGGGAATAGGGGTAGTAGCCCTAAGGGGCCTGCGGTTCCCTCGGCTACAAGTCTGGTGGCGCATTTCAACGCGGACTTCGCCGATAACCCCTGCAACGGACACGAAAGCAGCCAATCCAGCTTCGCGCAAGCTTTGCAAGGGGGGGCTCCGCTGTCGGAGAGAACCCGCTATGGCGTCACTGTCTGCTGATCCCCTTTCCAGCTAAGCGACATGGGCCGAGGTCGACGACTCGGCCGGTCCGCAACCCGTACAGCAAGTAAGTGTACATGACGTCGGACGTCGACTCCCCTCTGTGCTCTGTGCTCGGGCGCCCCCTCCTTTCCCCACCTTGTGTTGAGACTTTTGTCAACCTTCCCCGCCAGCAGATGGATATAGATCGCCGGGACTTGCCGGCGAGTCGTCGTCTGTGAGCTGTTTCAACATGCCACGACGCATGGACCTCGTGATAGAGACCGGCTCCACGCATCGGGCAACTTGTCACGTTTCTCTGCAATTGTTACGCTCGCGGCTCAGTCAGCTTCAGACGCGGCGCGTGCTGGCGCCTCGAGAGCAGCGCCCCCGGGCGAGACGAGACATTGTGGTGCTCCTCGGCGAAACGAAACGCCCAGCAAAAAAAAACAAAAGCTTGAACAAAAGGCAACGACGGCCGGTGGATCCCAGTTCCACCCTGCATCTGCATCCTGGCACACGTAGGACTGCCCAAATTGACCGGTTTGCTCGACTTATCCCTATCAGCGCGCGCAACCGAGACCTTGCCAGCCGTCTGTCTCGAGGAGATAAATGACGGTCGGGTGATGATGACTCCCTTGCTGGGCACAAGAGAGGAGGAGTGGGATAGGCACACAGCCCCCTTTCCTTCTTTCGTCTACTCCGACCAGGAGCTCCGTCCGTACCCGGTACTTTCATTTCCTTTTGCCGCGGGGAACCCATTTTGGGGCCCCCTTGAGTATAACATCACATCACATATGGGGGAAAAAAAGGCGCCAAACCAGACATGGGTCCTTGACCAGGCTGGGCCTTTGTCTCGCGCTTGCACTCTGCCGTAAGGATGCAAGTCTGGATCCGTCACGGAGGCCTGCAAGTTTGAGATTACCTGGTAGTTGGTCGCAGAGTTATCAGGGACGCACGAAACAGTCGCCTTGCTGACGAGGGCCTAATCTGGGGAACCTTGGCGACGGCGATCGCAGCTATTGCCGGACCAAGGTCATGATCAACAGCGGCCTGCCTTTCGTCAGGGTACTCCTCCGTGCAAAAGGGTGCCTACCTCCTATCTACAGGCAGGCATATAGAAAGCTGCCCTGGCTAGCGCGATAAACAGGCGAGTACTATGGGGTCACCAGGGTGCTTGTGCTTGGAGGTATCCATAGTATATTTCTGCAAGGTTCTGTCTGGTTGGAGCTCGCTCTCGTGAAGAAGTCCGCTTTTGTCTTGTTGGGCCCCGTCCATTTGCTCAGCATGACTCCAGCGGCGCTCCCAACCCCGTCCTGTTTGGTTATTATCTACTCTGTCTGCTGGTTTTTAGGGGTTCAGCGCACGGATATGGGGAAACGAACCAGATTTTTCACAGCATGCAGTGGCAAGTTGCCACAGTCAACCCCCTCCCTCCTTGCAAGCCTGCCCCCCCTTCATTGACGAGTTCCACATGTGTCATCTCATCAACGCAGAAAATCCCACGTTTCCCAGCAGAAGCTCCGGACATGGCTGCGGGAACGCTCGTTGTTGTATCAGATGAGCGTCATTGCTGAACCAATACACTGAAACACACGACACACGGCACACGGCAGTCACCGTGGCCCCTTGGGTTATCACGTCACCAGACGACTGGCCAAGTTACAGCCCAATCGATAAGGAGGAAAATAGCCCTTGGGGTCGTCTCACCGCAACTAGACTCGGAGCCAGGACGCATGCCACTTGGGGTTGCGCGGGACGTTGCGCCACCAGTTAAGCGCTGGCCAAGTCGACCAAATGCAGAATTTAGACGCGAGCCTTTCAAAGCAGCGAAATGCGCTTTTTTTTTATGGCAATGCGGGATATTCATACCGCGTGTACCTGACCGTCGCGACCTCGTGGCCGCCTACGTTAGCCGGACTGTGGATTTGGGTTTAGGCTGCTGTCAGCCTTGTTGCTTTGGGCAGGGGGGGGGTGAGTGGGAGAATGCTAGGTTTATTGATATAAACTCGGGGTACCCAGTTGTACGTAGGGTCGCGCGCGTGGTATCATGTACCGGGAGGTCACTAAGTAAAGGATTTGATTGCTTTACTAATGACTGACTAACTAAGAGGGAAGAAAGGAAGCAAAAGAGGAATTACACGATATGGCCTTTTTATGCGTGCCGTAGTCACGTGCATCGGCGCAATCGGGCCGGGCTGCCCGCATGCCCTACCGGGCTCAGGGGTAAAAAGGCAAAAGGGGCCAAAGTGGCCACATCGTGCGCATCAGGTATACGCGGCATATCCATCGCAATATGCCCAATTAGGCACCTTACGATAGCGATTCCGACACTCGCAGCTTCTCTTTTTATAGAAGCAAACATCGGAATCGCTAGGATATAAGGCGCATATATAGAAAGAAAAGTGCGGCGCGGTCTCGGCAGGTTGTGCCGCCAATAACGCTATCGCGCCGCGCGGCCGGCATCATACTGTACAGCCAAAATAAAGGGGCAAAAAAGGGGCAGCAGTAAAAGCAGTAAAAGCATTAAATGCACATAACATTAAATATAGGAAAATCCACACACTTGCCACCCATAATATTACTAATGTCGGAATCGCTGTCGCAAGGTGCCCAATTGGGCACATTGCGACGGATGTGCCGCGCACACTGCTGCGCACGATGTGGCCACTTTTGCCCCTTTACCCCTGAGCCCGGTAGGGCACGCGGGCAGCCCGGCCCGACTGTGCCGATGCACGTGACAACGGCACACGCACAAAAAGGCCACATCGTATAATTACTGTCAGAATGCACAGGGAAAATGCGATAATGCTTGATTGAAGGAACCAAGTCCTCTCTAAGAGACTTGTGTTCCCAGCTATTTATAGTAGGATAGGGGGTACCCCTAAAGGCTTACTAATCCAGGGAGAACTCGGCATATCTAACCTCGGACATGACCGATATCCACATTACAGATAAGCCAATTTCCCTCCAATACACCCCCTTAGGATGTGCTTTCTCTAGGATATCCTGCCATATAGCTAAACTTAGTGCAAAGCAAGATAATAAGTAGAAATATCAATCCACTTAAAACGATATACGCAAAATGACGGTGCCATTGTTAAACAGGCTACCTGTATAGGGGTAAATTGGCCCAATAGCATACATATAAAGTAAGAAAACAGCAATAAACCGTAGATTCCAATTTTCCATAGGAAATAAGTGTAGCTATTGAAAAGCCCCTTTTAATTCTGATTTTTTAGGGCGTTATTTTGTCTTTCTAAGGCTCTGCCTCACCACTAAGATCAACATCGTAAGACTGTGGTCCAGCGTCGTAAAATCCCTTCAAAACAATAAGCCTAAGCTAGCGGCGGAAGATTTCAAATTTCTAGCCTATTAGGGGCTTTATAAAACCATCAGCGACTATATTGCCCGTTAGAACTTATATAATATCGATTGTTCCTTTCTAAACCTCCTAGCGTAGCTAATGATAATAAATATCTACGTGATAGTATTGATATAAACTCGGGGTACCCAGTTATACGTAGGGTCGCGCGCGTAGTATCAAGTACCGTAAGGTCACCGGTTAAAGGTATGATTACTTCTTTAATTATAACTGACTAACTAAGAGGAAAGAAAGGAAGCAAAAGAGTAATTACACGATATGGTCTTTTTGTGTGTGCTGTAGTCATGTGCATCGGCGCAGTCGGGCCGGGCTGCCTGCATGCCCTACCGGGCTCAGGGGTAAAGGGGCAAAAGGGGCCAAAGTGGCCACATCATGCGCATCGGGTGTGCGCGGCATATCCGTCGCAATGTGCCCAATTGGGCACCTTGCGACAGCGATTCCAATACTGGCAGCTTCTCTTTTTATAGAAGCAAATATTGGAATCGCTAGGATATAAGGCGCACACATAGAAAGAAAAGTGCGGCGCGGTCTCGGCAGGCTATACCGGCGATAACGCTATCGCGCCGCGCGGCCGGCATCATACCGTACAGCCGGTATGAATATCGCAGCCAAAATAAAGGGGCAAAAAAGGGGCAGCAGTAAATGCAGTAAAAATAACACAATATTGAATATAGGAAAAACCACATACTTGCCACCCATAATATCACCAATTATAGCCAAATGCAGTCAGATATTGACTGGCCTTTTTACCCACCCTTTTATATATATAATAGCCTGATTACGGTCGATAAAGGTCTTAAGGGCTTTATTCGGCGTTCCTTTAGTTATTGCATCGGCGAGGTTATTATTCCCATTGATCTAGCGAATCTTATAGATTTCCCAGCACTTATATAACTATCGTAAGGCTATAATATCTATTATAAGCCTCTTCTCTTTCGTAGTGCCTAGCTTAATAAGGCATTTATATAACGAAAAAGAATCTATATATACTACCGTAGGAATCTTTAGTAGTTTTAGCCTGCTGGTAATCATATTGAGGGTCGTGCCTATCGCATATGCGATATCGACCCCTTGTACTATACTATATAGCTCCAAAGCGAGTGCACTGCGTATTATATGCTTACTCTTTGTAGAGCTGTAAGTAATAATATTACCTATCAGGTTGAAGGCATTATCTGCTGTATCTACCTCGTTCCCTAGCATAATTATATAACCAATCTAGGAGCTTAAATCTTTATTATTGGCAAAGAATCCATCAATAAATATAAAGAGTTTAGCTATAGTAAGGGCTAGATTGATATACTGTAAGCTACAATCCTAGTTATTGTATTACTATTGAAGGCGCTTATTTAACCTCGCGATATCGTTAGGGTCAGGTTGCTGGTATTATACTGCAATAAATAGGTTAAAGGAGGCCTCGGGCTAATAGACTATAGCTATATAAGCGCCACGAGCGCGTTATTCGATATAATTACACTAGGCCGTAGGCGTATTCTTATCGATAGTAGCGATCTTTTGGCTTTAACCTTTCTGGCATAACGTTATTATGCCGTCGGTAGTGGCCGTTAATATACATCCATTAAATATTAAGGGTATAGTTAGCAATAGCTTCATCTTAGGCTTAGCGTTAAAGCCTGCCTTAGTAAGCTCTAATTCTTCCTATTGGAAGAAGGTATTATTACTTAGGCCGAGGGTATTGTCAGTCTATATACCCACAATACTAAAGCATATAGTAGTATCGCGGTCAGGAGCGTTAGTACGGTTAGTATTGTTATTACCGGTAGATATTAGCAAATAGGGGTCATAGGTTGATATAGTTATGCCTAACTTTTCGCGATAGTGCCGGAAGTATATCGCCTACTAGTAAATGCCTGCCTTAGCTATTCTATATAGTGGCTTTACTACTTCTATAATCGTATTATTAGGGTATTAGTAAGCTATTTACTTAGGTAATTTAGCGATGATCGACCGATTGAGGGTGGTTAATGACTGCATATAAGCCTATATGATATTATATATCTAGAGGAATAAGCCGTAAGAGTGTTGTAGTGATAGGGCTAATAATATAAGTAGCCGCTGACTAGCCTATTGGATTATAGGGGACTAAGTTAATATTAATTGCTTTTTATTATTACTGTGGCCTTGTATGATGAGTCGTGATTTCTTATAGGGCGTATCTATGCCTTTACCCTTAATCTCTCGTACTATATGTAAGTTAAATAGATGTTAGGCTCTATATTTACCGATATTAAAGGTAATAAATTGGAATATATCGCGGGCCTATAATGCTTCTACCTCTATATAGTTAGACTATTCGAAGGGGGCTCTTAGGGTTATTATCTTCCCTTCCCAGCGTAATTAACTAGTAAGCTATAGATCGGCTTGCTCTTTTGCGGTTAGGAAAGAGGCATCGATAATAATATTAAAAGCGATAGTATTAACAAAAGCCTCTTCTTAGTCCTTATTGATTATAATATCGGATATTATACGTGCTAGCGGTAGTAATGGTAATACTAGCCTGATTTAACCAGAGCTAGTGGCTGGTAGCGGATATATCACGGCTATAGGTATCATCGCGGCTAGAGGTGTAGCTATAGCTGGTATCCTGACTTCTATCTAGCTGGGGTAGGCCGGTCTTTTGGTATAGATAATATCTTTAGCATTATCGGTAGCGGGATCGCTATTAAGGTTGTGGTTATAAGGCTTAACGACCGTTAATTGGAACTTAATAGGGCTATATGGCATCTACACGATATAGGTCTTACCTTCGAGGCTGATTAGCCGGTATAGCCTATGCTATTCACCCTTTTCTCTCTATACCTATATATCTAACTATAGGGGTAGTTAGTAGATAGGCCGCGTATCTAGGCCATTCTATTAGGCGAGGGTATTATAAACTTATCGCTTAGCGAGGTATTTCCTAGCTTTATCAGTAGCCTTTCGTAATATTAAGGCATATTGTAATACTGATAGATTAGGGGGTGAATTATCCATAAATTAGGGATATGCTCTAAAGACCAATAATATAGGCACTAGACCGTTAGGTCTAGCGGAATTATTGACAGCTTTTATAGCAAGCTGTAATTTCTGTTCCTTTATTATTTAGTCGCCTACTTCGTTATTAATAATGGTATAGGCTCGGCATAATAGGGCGTGGTATCTTTCGACTTTACTAATACTATTATAGGCTTCTATAGGAATTTTATCTATATTAATAGATAAAAGCCGGGCATTATAATGGAATTCGGCGGAAGTAAAGTTTAGTCCGGCATTATAGACTATCTAATCCGGTAGTCTAAGGTAGGTATCAATCTAGCATTCCTTAAGGGCATTCCAAATATTATAGGCCTTCTGCCTTTATAGATTAAGAAATCTAGCTGCCTAGAAGCTTATCGCGGTATCTATAATATATAATACCAGCCGATTATTAATATAAAGGATATTAACGATAATTTCGTAGTTAAATTGGCTGGTATCATTATCTTTAAGTGTGAATTTAAATTAGCTAGGTGCCTTTATATTTATCTAGCATTAATGGCATATATAGGTGATCTTCTCGATAATATTACGGTTAATATTATTATTATATCCGGCCTATTGAAGCAATTTGGTAAGCCTATTGATAGAGGGGTGCCTAAATTAATGATAAAGCTAATAGATTTCCTATGATAAGAGGTAGAAGGCAGTAGTATCTATAGCATTAAGAGTCTACTATAGATATCCCTATTTCCTAATAATTAGAACCTTAGTATCCCTTTGGATAAGTAGGTTATTAAGATTATTAAGTTTCACGCCTATTTTATCTATATCCGTAATGGAATATAGGAAGGGGGTGCCGCTATTAAGAACGTAGAAGGGGATATTGCTAAATATCGTTAGGATATTAAGTATACTAGAGGATATTGTTGATATAAACTCGGGGTACCCAGTTATACGTAGGGTCGCGCGCGTGGTATCAAGCACCGTGAGGTCACTGGTCAAAGGTATGATTACTTCTTTGATTATGACTGACTAACTAAGAGGGAAGAAAGGAAGTAAAAGAGGAATTACACGATGTGGCCTTTTTATGCGTGCCGTAGTCACGTGCTTTGGCGCGGTCGGGCCGGACTGCCCGCGTGCCCTACCGGGCTCAGGGGCATAGGGGCAAAAGTGGCCACATCGTGCGTAACGGGTGTGCGCGGCATATTCGTTGTAATATGCCCAATTGGTGCCCAATTAGGCACCTTGCGATAGCGATTCCGACACTGGCAGCTTCTCTTTTTATAGAAGCAAATATCGGAATCGCTAGGATGTAAGGCGCATATATAGAAAGAAAAGTGCGGCGCAGTCTCGGCAGGTTGTGCCGCCGATAACGCTATCGCGCCGCGCGGCCGGCTTATATAGGCTCATACCGTATAGCCGGTATATTGAATATCGCAGCCAAAATAAAGGGGGAATAGTAAACGCAGTAAAAATAGCAAATGCAGTATTGAATATAAGGAAATCCACCCACTTGCCACACATGATATTACCAATACCTTCCAAATGCAGTTAGATATTGACCGGCCTCTTTACCCACCCTTCTATACGTATAATAGCCTTATTTTGGTTGACGAAGGTCTTAAGGGCTTTGTTGGGCATTCCCTTAGTTATTGCATCGGCGAGGTTATTATTCCCGTTGATCTAGCGAATCTTATAGATTTCCCGGCGCTTATATGACTGTCGTAGGGCTATAATATCTATTATAAGCCTCTTTTCCTTAGTAGTACCTAGCTTAATAAGGCATTCGTACAACGAAAACGAATCCGTATATATAACCGTAGGGATCTTCGGTAATCCTAGCCTGCTGGTAATCATATTGAGGGTCATGCCTATCGCATATGCGATATCGACCCCTTGCACCATACTATACAGCTCCGAAGCGAGTGCGCTGCGTATTACACGCTTACTTTTTGTAGAGCTGTAAGTAACGATATTACCGGTTAGTAGGAAGGCGTTATCTATGGGGTTATCCTCTTCTTCATTCCCTAGCATAATAATATATCTAATCTAGGAGCTTAAATCTTTATTATTGGCAAAGGATCCGTCAATAAATATAAAGAGCTTGGCTATAGTAAGGGCTAGATTGATATACCGTAAGCCACGATCCTGGTTATCACGCTGCCATTAAAGGCGCTTATTCAACCTCGCGATATCATTAGGGTCAGGTTGCTAGTGTTATGCTGCGATAGATAGGTTAAAAGACGCCTCGGGCTAGCAGACCGTAGCTATATAAGCACCGCGAGTGCGTTGCTCGATATAATTATGCTAGGCTGTAGGCGTATTCTTGTCGATGGTCGTGATCTTCATGCTTTAACCTTTCTGGTATAATATTATTATGCCGTCGGTAGTGACCGTTAGCATATATCCGTTGAATATTAGGGGTATAGTTAGTAATAGCCTCGTCTTAGGCTTAGCGTTGAAGCCTGCTTTAGTAAGCTCTAATTCTTCCTATTGGAAGAAGGCATTGTCACTTAGGCCGAAGGTATCGTCAGTCTGCATACCTACGATACCGAAGTATATGGTATCGCTAGTACGGTCAGGAACGTCAGTATCGTTAGTATCGCCAGTGGATATTAGCAAATAGGGGTCATAGGTTGAAGTGGTTATGCCTAGCTTCTCGCGATAGTGCCGGAAGTACGTCGCCTACTAATAGGTGCCTGCCTCAGCTATTCCGTATAGTGGCTTCACTACTTCCATAATCGTATTATTAGGGTATTAATAAGCTATTTGCTTGGGTAATTTGGCGATGATCGACCGATTAAGGGTGGTTAATGACTGCACGTAAGCTTATGTGATATTATGTATCTAGAAGAATAAGCCGTGAGAGTGTTGTAGTGATAGGGCTAATGATATAAGTAACCATTGATTAGCCTATTGGATTATAGGGGACTGAGTCAATATTAATTGCTTTTCATTATCACTATAACCTTGTATGACGAGTCGTAACTTCTTATATGGCGTATCCATGCCTTTGCCCTTAATCTTTTGTACCATATATAAGTTAAAGAGACGTTAGGCTTTATATTTACCGATATCAAAGGTAATAAATCGGAATATATCGCAGGCTTATAATGCTTCTACCTCTATACGGTCAGACTATTCGAAGGGGGCTCTTAGGGTTATTATCTTCCCTTCTTGGCGTAATTAACTAGTAAGCTATAGGTCGGCTTACTCTTTTGCGGTTAGGAAAGAGGTATTGATAATAATATTAGAAGCGATAGCATTAATAAGAGCCTCTTCTTAGTCCTTATTGATTATGATATTAAATACCACCCTTACTGGTGATACTGGCCTGACTTGATCAGGGCCAGTAGCTGGCGATAGATATATCGCGGCTGCTGGTGTTATTGCGGCTGGAGGTGCGGCTGGAGCCGGTATCCTGACTTCTAGCCTGCCGGGGCGGGCCGGGCTTTTGGTATAGATGATATCTTCAGGATCATCTGTATTAAAGTCGTAGTTATAGGGCTTAACGACCGTTGATCTGAACTTAATAGGGCTATAAGGCATTTGCATAATATAGGTCTTACCCTTAAGGCTGATTAGCCGGTATAATCCGTACTATCTACCCTTTTCTCTCTATACCCGTATATCGGACTGTAGGGGTAGTCGGTGGATAGGCCATATATCCGGGCCGTTCTATTAGATAAGGGTATCGCGAACCTGGCGTCTAGTAAGGCATTTTCTAGCTTCATTAGTAGCCTTTCGTAACGTTAAGGCATGTTGTGATACTAATAGGCTAGGCGGTGAGTCATCTATAAGTCGAGGATATGCTCTAAAGACTAATAATATAGGCACTAGACCATTGGGTCTAGCGGAATTATTAACAGCTTTTACAGTAAGCTATAATTTCTATTCTTTTATTATTTGGTCGCCTACTTCGTTGTTAATAATAGTATAGGCTCGGCGTAATAGGGCGTGGTATCTTTCGACTTTGCTAATGCTATTATAGGCTTCTATAGGAATTTCATTTATATTGATAGATAGAAGCCGGGTATTATAATGGAATTCGGCGGAAGTAAAGTTTGGTCCGGCATTGTGAACTATCTAATCCGGTGGGCTAAGGTAGGTATTAATCCAGTATTCCTTAAGGGTATTCTAAACATCGTGGGCCTTCTGCCTTTATGGATTAAGAAATCTAGCTGCCTGGAAGCTTATTGCGGCATCTATAATATATAATACCGGCCGATTATCGATATAAAGGATATCAACGATAATCTTATAGTTAAATTAGCTAGTATCGTCATCCTTAAGCGTGAATTTGAATCGGCTAGGTGCCTTTGCGTTTATTTGGCATTAATGATATATATATATAATCTTCTCGATGATATTGCGGTTAATATTATTATTATACCCGGCCCGTTGAAGCAATTTAGTAAGCCTATTGATGGAGGGGTGCCCGAATCGATGATGTAGCTAATAGATTTCCTATAACGATAGATAGAAGGCTGCAGCATCTATGGCATTAAGAGTCCACTATAGATGTCCCTATTTCCTGATAATAGGGACCTTGGTATCCCTTTAGATTAATAGGTTATTAATGTTATTAAGCTTTACGCCTATCCTATCTATATCTATGATAGAATAAAGGAAGGGGGTACTACTATTAAGAACATGGAAGGGGATATTACCGAATATCATCAGGACATTTAGTATGCTGGAAGAGGTGGCGGAGCCTGCGCTGAAGTTCACTATATGCTTCTTATTAGTTATCTCGATGGTTAGGGTCTTCATCAATCTCATTAATACCTTTACTTAACCTAGGCCTACTGTTGATAGGCCGGAGGCGCCGGTATCCAGTAAGATTCTGCAGAAGGTATGGTCACCGTAGCATTCTTCTTCTAGAAAGGCAGAATTACGGTCTAGTAGTAGTGGCATTTAGAAGGGGTTAATCTATAGGAAGGTATATCGGCATAATTCATCCTATAGGGTTTGCAACATTTCGATAGATGAAGAAGGTGATAGTTCTGTTTATGTAGGGGCTAGGAAGTATTGAGTGGCTGTAATTTGTAGTGTAATAGCATTCTCTATATCCCATTGTGCATCCCCTGCTATTATGACTTCAACATCTTCAACAATATCATCAAAATCGGCATTTTCGAGGTGGCTTTAGTCGGCAGTCCCTTCGTATTCCTATAGGAAAATACGGAATTTCTTGTCATTAGGGGCGGTCCGGTTAGAGCGGTTCTTCAGCTATTATGCCTTTAATTCTTATTGCTCTTTATTAGTATAGTTAGATAACTAATATCTTAATTTATTACAAACGAAGTATCTTCTTTAATAAGGCCTAGCTGGAAAGGCGCGATTCTATTGTTGCCATTAAGGGGGTCCGTATCGTTAGGGGCATTAATACCGGTTGTGAGATTAACCGTATCTACGATCTATGAATAACGCCATATTACCATTAATATCTTCAATATCTTGATGTTGTTAGGGCTGCTATTGAAGGAAATAATACTATTGAGTCATATGGGTAATCTTATAGATAGAAAGGGATCGCTATAGGTTAGTAGCGAGGCCTTCGAATGTAGGGGCATAACGATATAAAGCCTGGTTATACTTAGGGGTATCCCTTATAGCGTTAAGCACTTACCGATGAAGCTCTATATTAGCTATAAAAGGGGGAAAAAGACCATAATATAGGCATTGAAGTTCTTCTAATAGGATATTAAGGTATTCTAGCTTTAACTTATCGGGATATTTTGCGATAATTGATTAGAGTATTGTTTTATTCTAATAGTATAAGTAGAATTGCTCCGTACTCTTATTTTCGAAATGGCTTTTAACTTTGCGGACTATATCGTTAAAAGTAAAGGTATCGCGAATACATTTAATATTATCAAAGTAATAAGTCTCCGCATTACCGATGAGTATGATTTGGAAGGCTTTAGCGAATGTATTATCGGGTAATCCTAGTAGGCGGCACTTGCTCTTAAAAGATATAACCTTTAGTATAAGGAAATCATCCATTTTACCGCTATATCTATCCTTTATATAATAGCTGCGTAAGAGGTTAGATATCTTCTTCGATATATCATTAAATCCGGTTTAGGTATAATCTTTTTGGTTAAACCCGGCCTCTATATAGGCTTTTCGGGTATAATCTTAGGGGTATTCCAGAGGGTATTCCGGAATAGCTTACCGGTAGCCTTACAGTAGGCTGGCGGGAGCTCTGGCTGGGTTATCCTATAACCCGGGTCGGTCTAGGTTTATTGGTCCTCCCATTAAGATAGTTCGTTCATCGGCCTGGGTAGGGCGATATTAACAGGAAGGGCCAGGTGCTATGCCTAATTTTGGTATTATCGGATAAGAATGAGGCGTTAGGGCCTATAGGCCGCGATACCGCGATTCGTAATATCTGGTATCAGGGGCGGTATTAGCTTAAAGGGTATCATTAGGGTCTTCTATTAAAGGAAGCATATTATTAGGGCCTATGACTCGATCTCTATTGGGTATATTATGACCTCGAGGGGTATTAAGGTAGCCGCCTCGGCTAGGGGTATAATCCCTAGGTTGATATAATTAATCGGGTCGGTCTTATAGGCTATAATCATCGGCTGTTATATATTATTAATAATAGGAGCTTTCTCCTATTTCGAATAGCGGCCTATTGTAAATAGGCGTCTTCCCTTTTGGTTATTAGGACTGGCCCTTTTCTTCATCAGTAGGGGCAAGGTTAAAGGGCTTTTTCGATATAGAGGGGGGGACGATAGGTTATTATAACTATAATCGTGCTATTAGTATGACAAAGTTCCTTAGCGTTGACGGGGCTTATAAGAGCTATAATGCGAGCCTTAGTGAGGGTATTCGCATAACTATTATGGGGGCTCGTGATAATGATAATAAGGGCCTTATGCGTGTGTATGAGGGTGTATTTTAAAGCCTTTGCATCTCTTGCTTAGTATTACCGATAGGTAGTAAGGTTTCCCTGGTAGGGTTGAGCCGGGATAGGAATACACTACAAGCAAGTTGCCGGGTTACTTCCTCTTGAGGCTATTATGGATTCTATTATTATTAAAGGTATTTAAGTAGGGTTGGTATTATTAGGGAACCCGATACTCCAATATATACGCCGCGTTCCCGTAATATTGAGCGGAATTGCCGTAAAACCTAAGCATTAATACGGCGGAATAAGGCTTTATTCCACTCGCTATAATCCTCGCGGAATTATTCCTAGAGATCATCATCCAGGTAGGTATTTTCCTCATAGGTATCTATAAAGAATACGATACAGTTATATAGTTGTACATTCGTAACATTATTAGGGTCGACGGGCTCTATAGCGTTAGTCCAATTATCATCAAAGAGTAAGGCAAACTATTATATCCTCTCAGGTAGCTCTCGTAGTTATTATAATAATATTAATAATGAGGCCATAGTATTGAAGGGGGGGGGATGTATTGCAAGGAGTATAAAATTCACTTTTGCAAGGAGTGTAAGATTCGAGAGGGCTTTTACCATAGTAGTAAAAGAAAGAAAGAATAAGAAAAGGTCATAAATCATTCTTCCTAAATACTAAGGGTATCTTTAAAGATCGTGATATTTAGCATAAGTTTCTTCCTTATAATAGACGAGGGGAAAAAGAGGTTATAAATCGTTCTCCCTCTGGTTAGTACAGCTAAAAAAGCTTAACTGCCTCTTCGAAATCAATATCTTACTAATCTATAATACACCATTCTTTACGGGATGTAATTATCCTATAAGTGGTGGTTATTACTACTGATTAGTGTTGATATAAACTCGGGGTACCCAGTTATACGTAGGGTCACGCGCGTGGTATTAAGCACTGTGAGGTCACCGGTTAAAGGTATGATTACTTTTTTAATTATGACTGACTAACTAAGAGGGAAGAAAGGAAGTAAAAGAGGAATTACACAATATGGCCTTTTTGTGCGTGCTGTAGTCACGTGCTTCGGCGCGGTCGGGCCGGACTGCCTGCATGCCCTACCGGGCTTAGGGGCATAGGGGCAAAAGTGGCCATATCGTGCGTAACGGGTGTGCGCGGCACATTCGTCGCAATGTGCCCAATTGGTGCCCAATTGGGCACCTTGCGACAGCGATTCCGACAGATATGGTAGAGCCTGCTCCGAAATTTACTATATACTTCTTGTTAGTTATCTCAATAGTTAGGGTCTTTATTAATCGCATTAGGGCCTTTGCTTGACCTAGGCCTGCTATTAATAGGCTGGAGGCGCCGGTATCTAGTAGGATTCCACAGAAAGTATGGTCACTATAGCGTTCTTCTTCTAGAAAGGCAGAATTACGGTCTAGTAGTAGTAAAGGCATTCGGAAGGGGTCAATCTATAGGAAGGCATATCGGCATAATTTATCCTATAGGGCTTGCAATATTTCGATAGATAAAGAAGGTGATAGTTCTATTTGCGTAAAGGCTAGGAAATACTAAGTAGCTATAATTTGTGGTATAATAGCATTCTCTGCATCCTATTGTGCATCCCCTGCTATTATGACTTTAATATCTTTAACGATATTATTAAAATCGGTATCTTCGAGGCCTTACGCGGGCCCCTTGTATTCCTATAGAAAAATGCGGAATTTCTTATTATCGGGGGTGGTATAGTTAGAACGGTTCTTTAGCCATTATACTTTTAATTCTTATTGCTTTTTATTAGTATAGTTGGATGACTAACACCCTGATTTATTGCAAATAAAGTATCTTCTTTAACGAGGCCTAGATAGAAAGGCGCGATTTTATTATTGCCGTTAATACTGCTGCTATAGGCTGAATCGGCATTGAGGGCGGGATTGACTATATCTACGGTTAGTGAATAATACTATATTATTATCAATTTCTTTAATATCCTAATATTATTAGGGTTGCTATTAAAGGAAATGATGCTATTAAGTTATATAGGTAGTCTCGTAGATAGAAAGGGATCGCTGTAGGTTAGTGGCGAGGCCTTTAAATATAGGGGCATGACGATATAAGGCCTGGCTACACTTAGGGGTATCCCTTATAGCGTTAAGCACTTGCCGATAAAGCTTTATATTAGCTGTAAAGGGGGGAAAAAGACCATAATATAGGCGTTAAAGTTCTTCCAATAGGATATTAAGGCATTCTAGCTTTAATTTATTAGGATATTTTACGATAGTTGATTAGAGCATTATTCTGTTCTAATAGTGTAAATAGAATTGCTCCGTGCTCTTATTTTCGAAATAGCTTTTAACTTTGCGGACTATATCGTCAAAAGTGAGGGTATTGCAAATATATTTAATATTATTAAAGTAATAAGTCTCCGTATTGCTGATGAGTATAATTTAGAAGGCTCTGGCGAATATATTATTAGGTAATTCTAGTAGGCGGTACTTGCTCTTAAAAGATATAACCTTTAGTATAAGGAAATCATCTATTTTGCCGCTATATCTATCCTTTGTACGATAGCTGCATAAGAGGTCAGATATCTTCTTCGATATATCATTAAACCCGGTTTAGGTATGATCTTCTTAGTCAAACCCGGCCTTTATATAGGCTTTTCGGGTATAACCTTAGGGGTATTCCAGAGGGTATTCCGGAACAGCTTACCGGTAGCCTTACGGTAGGCTAGTGGGATCTCTAGCTAGTTCATCCCATAACCCGGGTCGGTCTAGGTTTACCGGTCCTCCCATTAAAACGGTCCATTTATCGGCCTAAGTAGGCCGATATTAACGGGAAGGGCCAGATGCCATGCCTATTTTTGGCATTATCGGATGAGGCATTTAGGCCTAATATCTGGTATTACGGGCGGCGGCGTTGGTTTAGTGGGTATTATTATCATTAAGGTCCTCTATTAAAGGAAGCATATTATTGGGGCCTATAATTCGACCCTTATTGGGTATACTATAACCTCGAGGGGCATTAAGATAGCCGCCTCGGCTAGCCCTACTAGGGGTATAATCCCTAGAGCGATATATTTCATCGGGTCGGTCTTATAGGCTATAATTATCGGCCGTTGCATATTGTTATTGATAGCGGGAGCTTTCCCCTATTTCGAATAGCAGCCTATTGTAAATAGGCGTCTTCCCTTTTAGTTGTTAGGACCGGCCCCTTTCTTCATCGGTAGGGGCAGGGTTAAGGGGCTTTTTCGATATAGAGGGGGGGACGATAGGTTATTATAACTATAATCGTGCTATTAGTATAATAAAGTTCCTTAGTATTGATGGAGCTTATGAGAGCCGTAATACGAGCCTTAGTGAGGGTATTCGCATAACTATTATGGGGGCTTATGATAATGATGATAAGGGCCTTATACATGTGTATAAGGGCGTATTTTAAAGCCTTTGCATCTCTTACTCGGTATTACCGATAGGTAGTGAGGCTTCCCTAGTAGGGTTAAGCCGGGATAGGAATACGCTGCGAGTAAGTTGCCGGGTTATTTCCTCTTAAGGCTATTGTGGATTCTATTATTATTAAAGGCATTCAAGTAGGGTTGGTATTATTAGGGAACCCGATACTCTAATATATATACCGCATTCCCATAATATTGAGCGGAATTGCCGTAAAACCTAAGCGTTAATACGGCGGAATAGGGCCTTATTCCACTTGCTATAATCTTCGCGGAATTATTCCTAAAGATCATCATCTAGGTAGGTGTTTTCCTTATAGGTATTTATAAGGAACGCGATACGGTTGTATAGCTATACATTCATAGTATTATTAGGGTCGACAGGCTTTATAGCGTTAGTCTAATTGTCGTTAAAGAGTGAGGCAAACCGTTATATCCTCTTAGGTAGCTCTCGTGGTTGTTATAATAATATTGATGATGAGGCTATAGTATTGAAGGGGGGGGATATATTGCAAGGAGTATAAGATTCACTCTTGTAAAGAGTGCAAGATTCGAGAGGGCTTTTACCCGTAATAGTAGGGTAAAAGAAAGAAAGGGGTAGAATAGGAAGAGGTTATAAATCGTTCTTCCTAGATACTAAGGGTATCTTTAAAGATCGTGATATTTAGCGTATCTTATTCTTCCTCGTGATAGATAAGGGGAAGGAGAGGTTATAAATCGTTCTCCCTCTAGTTAGTATAGCTAAGAAAGCTCAACTGCCTCTTCGAAATCAATATCTTGCTGATCTATAATACACTATTCTTTGCGGGATATAATTATCCTATGAGTGGTGGTTATCACCACTAATCAGTATTAATATAAACTCGGGGTACCCAGTTATACGTAGGGTCGCGCGTGTGGTATCAAGTACCGTGAGGTCACCGGTCAAAGGTATGATTACTTCTTTAATTATAACTGACTAACTAAAAGGAAAGAAAGGAAGCAAAAGAGTAATTATACGATGTAGTCTTTTTATGTATGCTGTAGTCACGTGCATCGGCGCAGTCGGGCCGGGCTGCCCGCGTGCCCTACCGGGCTCAGGGGTAAAGGGGCAAAAGGGGCCAAAGTGGCCACATCATGCGCATCGGGTGTGCACGGCACATCCGTCGCAATATGCCCAATTGGGCACCTTGCGACAGCGATTCCGACAGATAGAGCCGCGTTATAAGCTTAAAGAATTCCTCCTTTAATAGGCGAATGGTCTAGATGTTATTGCATTAAATTATAGGGATATTGGTATATAATTTAAGCCTAACTTCCTCGTATAATCTCTTAAAGGCGATAACCTCCTTTGCCGTATGAGATATCGCAAGAAGCTCTGCCTCTATTGATGATATTATAATAGTATCCTATTGACCCGATTTATATACAATTAGGCCGCCAAAGAGCTTAATTATATAGCCCTAACTGCTTTATCGCATCGTAATATCGTCGGCATAGGAAGCATCAGAAAATGCCTCTATTTCTGCTATATTAGCCCGGAACTCTATTGCGGTATTCTTCTATGCGTAGCTATAATCGAGTGCCTTCCTTACGGCTTGTAAATAGTCTAGACCCGGATTTTGAAGGAATCTTAATAGCTGCGATCTAATATAGCCTAGTTTAGGCCTTATAATTATAATCGGATATACTAACGAGCCTACTATTGATTGGTATCGCTTCGTATTGTGTGGTTCAGCTATCCTATCGAATGCCTTAAGTCTTACAGCGTATAGTAGGTGCTCCGGAAGGCGGTCTTTAGCATTATTAAATGCAGTGAGGTTATATTTTATCGCCAGCTTATTAAAGTAAGCCCTCTATATGAGCTATAACTTTCCGGCCGTATGGTTGCAAATAACCTTAATTACTAGGAACTACTATAGCTTGCCGAGATCCTTGATCTTAAATGCCGCTATTAATGCCGTATAGAACGATTCGAATACCTCCATCCGTAACTTATAATAAAGCACGACTAGGTTATTAACGTAGAAGAACATAATAAGGAAGCTATTAATAAAGATATAGGGGTCCTCGTAGACCTATTTGAAGCCTTATTGCAATAAGAATCGTGATAACTCTTTAAACTATAGTAGCGGAGACCTTCGAAGCCTATATAGGGCATATAACAACCTAATAAATGTGAAACTATCGTGGAATCCGTTAGGTTGTTTGCAATAGATGGTCTCATTAAGTAGTGTATTAAGAAAGGCCGTGATGAAGTTATATTAGTGCATTTCTAGGTCAAAGAAGTATATTAATACTATAAGAAGCCGAAATATACGTACCGCAAGCGCTACTGCCCGGATATTACGAAGATTATAGGGTTATTAATTACTACGAACGCATAATCGTGCCTTATAACCGGTGAGATACCTATCTTAGTCCTATTTATAGGCAAATACCTACTTTAGGTCTAATAGCTTAATCTAAAGGTCGATAGATGAATTATTTCGTTAAATAATATACCTAATCTCCCTATTCGTGACCTTTAAATATTCTTCTTTTGCGGCGGTAATAAATTCCTCGCGCTTAAGGTGCTTTTTAAGCTCCCTCTATATCGCCGGCTCTTTAGGCATATTCGTAATATATAGTGCCTCCATTATAGCCAAAGGCTTCGCGATAGAAGCTACGAATATATTATAAGTGTTGAAATCAGCGCCTTTTTAGCTGTATTTTGGTACTGGTCTCGCTACCGTACGACGTCTCTACGTTGAGATATCGCGGTGGCTATACCAGGCGCTATGGTGAGGGCATAGCGCCCCATAACGCCGATTACAGTGGGCCACAGCGCCGGTCACGGCACCGGCACAGCGCCCCACAGCCGGCCACAGCGGCCGGTCATAGCGGGCCACAGGGCCCACAACAGGCGGCGCATTTCTACGGGATTACCAAATGGGCAAACCAGCACTTTCGGCCTTCTATATACAGTCACCCGCTACACCGGTCATTTACGGCAGACCGATATAGGGCTTCCGGCCCGTACGGCAGGCTGTTATAGGGCATCCGGCACACCGCTATAAGCCACTGGGCTTGGTTGGGTATGCACTGGGTAGGATATTGGGCATAGACTGGGCACGGTTGGGTAGACTGACTTTTCGTCGGATTTTTCGCTATTTTTGCGGTTTTTCATTATTTTCAACCACTTCTTTAAGATGGTAGAAATATGCCCAAAATTCCCTCTTTCTAGCTAGAATAGTCACTAATAATTAGAATTAGATTTCCCTAACATCTTTGCTCTAGTCAACCTCTTATACGCTTTAAATCTTTAACTAACTCTTTATTTTATTCTGCAACACCTTATACGCCACTATCGGTATCTAGTACATTTCCAATAGTGTTCTGAATCACTATTTTGCAATAGGTTATGAGCCCGGTGTCTTAAGGCTTCCAGCTTAAGACTTTTTTTTTACGCTAACTTAGGATTTTAACGCATTTGGCAGCTAACCTTCTAGAAATCTAACTAATAAGGGACTGATCATCCTAGATTTAGGAACCCAGCTACCACACCAAGCTATAACACATCCTTTTTGCAATAGGATTTTCTAAGGTTATTCCTTAACGCAGCCTTTTTTTAGTTTTATCTAGATTTTCTATCTTGATTTTCTTCGCATTTTTAAGATATTCCGGCACCTTTTCTCTTCCTACAATAGCCAGTCAGAACGTTCCTGCTAATAACCTAGGCTACTAAGTCCCTGATATGGTAGAGGTAGAAGAATCTAATAATAACTAGGAAATTACCTAGCTCAGGGAAGACCAATAGGAAATAAGAAAAGAATTTAACTATAAATTTAATCGAATTAATTCTAAAATCGATTTTTTAGCTAATAAGGTGGGCACCTTAATAGACAAACTAATTAAGCCTGCTACTAGCCTACTATCCTAGGATATAATGGATATAGATACCTTCCAAACCCCTATAGGTAAAGGAAATAACCTACTATTACTACCTAAAGCCTAGCAACCCCTGCCGGTTCTATCCAGCATTAGCAGCTAAGTCAGCGCTATAGCTATTAAGGAACTAGCTAAAATAGCCAACGGATTCTAAGAATCCTAAAAGCTAAGGGGGGCATCTAACTTCGACTAATAGAAACAGGCCCTTATAATTTAACTTAGGGCACTTAATATCGCTAAATTTATCGAAGATCCTTCTATTACTAGTAAATTTAACGACTTAGAGCAAGCACTTTTACTATTACTTATTAAGAATAGTTGCACAAAAGGACTAGCTGCCGCTATCAACTAGTGCACTAACCTAGAGTTAGCCTTTATGTTATTCACCAAACAGTATTCTCACTCATCAGACGTATAGCAGACCCACTTATACCCTGCCTTCTATTAACTAAATTTTATAGGCTATAAGAGTACCTTAGAATCTTTCAACGCCTCCTTTAATAGCTACCTATCTAGGCTGCAAATTTTAGGCTCCTATATACAACCTTTCGACTAAATCAGCTAGTATTTATATGCTATAGAAGGGGTCTTTTTTTAGTAGGCAGAACGGCACCGCATAATAATGAGAATCGCCTATACTTAGGGAAATACATTAAATATTAACCTGCAATTTTATATAGTTGATTTACTAGAAGAATAACGCATTAAAGGGTTATTAGTAGCAAGGGCTACTACCCACCTCGCAAAGGTTAAAGGTGCCGCTACTAATAATAGTAGTAAGCCAGCTAGTAATAACACTAGTAAGGGTGGTAAAAACACTACTACTAACGCTAATAAAAAGAAACAGGGGTCTTCTTCTACCCAATAATAAGGGTCTTCTTTAGCTATATAGGGCAAGCCGGAAAATAAGAAGAAAAATAAAGAAAAGAAAAATTCAGCTAATAAAGCAGATACCCTATAAAAGACCGACGAAAAGGAAAAGACTATTGATTCCTTTATATTAGGGAATTATAATACTTTAAGTCTTATACCTAGTGAGACAGCCTATTCTTCCTTCTAGGACCGCAAATATATGCAATTTTTAGCTACTAGCTATAGTGCACAATCCGGTGGGAAAACGCTAATAGATTCTTTACTCTACGATACTAGTTCTACGGTATATATCATCAACGATAAAAAGTATTTTACCTACTTCCAATACTATACCGGAAATAGACTAGTTATCAGCATAGGTGGTGGCCCAATCAAGCCTAGTGGGTGGGGCATAGCGCGTTTTACCGTGCTATAGGCCACCAACCTACCTTAGTAGGGCACCTTAGAGCTAACCAACGCCCTCTTTATACCAGCTTTTAATATTAATATCTTTAGTAGCGTTAAATATTATCTGAATCGTAGCAGTATTTAGGGCTAAAGCCTAGTTAATAGCAATAACAAGTGTATTAGGCTTCTTAATTTTAAGAAGTATGGCTTTTTTTTATAATAAAAAGGGGTAGATTCGCTGTTTTTATACTATACCAGCCAACCGGTTTTATATAGTATCTCGGTCGAATTACCTGCCTTAGCTAACCTAGAAGAATATAAGGAATATCCCCTACTAGAGGATTTACCTACCCTACCAGCTGACTCAGACTATCCACTAGCTAATTCTCAAGCTAATCCACCAGCTAATTCGCAAGCTACCCCACCAGCTAGTCCTGGTTTTTCGGTGGTACCAATAGAGGCTGCTATTCCTAATATAGCCCAACCACTATAGAGGGCCCCGGTCACCCTCGACCCAGCCCCAGCAGCTGATACTGAGTATCAAAAGCTGCTATTACTAGCCGGACTTTGGCATATCCGGCTTGGGTATATCGGAATCCAACTTTTAAAGAAAACCTATGCATTAACTATAGGGTTACTTGATCTTAGTAAGGTAAAGGATTCTGATTTCAACTGCATCGCCTGTAAAAGGGCAAAGTTAATTCGGCGTTTTATATTAGGGGCTATACTAGACCCTATACATTATTTAGATATCATAGAGGGCGATATCTTCCAAATCAACCCTCTACCATATAATAAACACCCCATTTGCCTCATCTTAGTAGACTAGAAATCGCGCTTCTATTGGGTATACTTACTACCCAATAAGGAAGGACCTATAGTATTCCCAGTATTATAGGGGTTCTTCTAAAGTCTTAGGAATTGCTACGGCAAATCAGCTATTGAATTCCACTATGATGGTGGCAAGGAAATTAATGACGTTATTATAGCCTGGCTAGCTCTTAAGGGCATAGATTTTTTAACCTCTTCCCCTTATATTTATAAGCAAAATGGGTTAGTAGAATGCTCTATACGGGTTATTATTGACCGACTTAGAGCTATTATGCTTTGGTCTTAGTTACCTTCTTACCTTTGGTCTATAGTGATTCTTAGTATTACTACCTTAGTAAATCTAATAGCAGTTATAAACCGTTCCTTATTACCTTTCGAGGAATTAAAGAAGGACTTTCTAGAAATTACACACTACCACCTACCCGACCTTACTAGCTTTAGGGCTATTAGTGCGGCTATAGAGGTGCTAATCCCTCTAGAAAAACGGGTTATTAGCCACAAACTGGCCCCCCAGACCGAGTCAGGTAGGTTACTAGCTACGCTAGGTAACAGCACCTACCTCGTCTACATCCTATATCGCTAGGTCGTCACTAAGACCTCTTTTATTACTTTCACCTACCAAAATGAAGGTATAGGCTTTATTTTAAGTGGCCTAGAGGGCAAATTCGACTTCCTACCGTTTTTTATTTTAGAGGGGGTAAATGCCGACTAAATCACCTTAGAAGAGCCTATCTAGAAGTCGCCTCGCCTAGATATGCCTATTTCGTCTAAGACCGATAGTATAGGCCTAGTCGAAGGCATAGGCCTACCATAGGCCATGGATCCAATACAGCCTACGGGCCCACTATAACCAATGGGCCTAATATAGCATACGGATCTACTATAATCAGCGGGCCTACCATAACCAATAGGCCTGCCACAACCAGTGGGCCTACCACTAATTAGCCCGCCATAGCACTCTGCAATATTTCCTAGTAATTCGCCGTCTTTCGATTCTAAATCGCTTTAGCCTAACTTAGCTTTTCAGCTTAGGCAAGACGGTCCTTTTTCACCGGCTAAGGAAAATGCAGCCTTTTCCTATATAAAAAGGCTATAAATGCTAAGAAATGCAGAAAGTTCTTGTCACTAGGAATCTCAATCTTAGAGATTTTCCGAATCCATTACAAAAGTGGGCATAACCCACATAAGTGAAAATTCTGACTTACCCCACACAATAAATTTTCAGTAGTCCGAATCTTAAAGCCCTATATACACTGATTTTCTGCGACTTTCCGATATAATAGATTCTGCCTTTTCGCCCGGCTTCCTAGTAAATACAGCATTTCGCTATAGTAAAACGCTGCCTATACTAGAATATCTGAAATTCGAGAGTCTAGATATCGCCTTAAATGAGAGACTATAGGAGAAAATGTTTCGAGTATCAGAAAAGGTGCCTATTCAGCCATACTAGGTTAGGGCTACTAGTGTAACGAAGTGGCCTAATTAGGCCCTAAGCGGGTGTCTGCGCACATCGCCAGGTAAAAACCTAATCTTCTGTCTGACCGTTAGACCAGACAAAAGAGTACGTATTGTACCAAGTTACCATACTTGGTACAATTGACACCTATATCCCCTTGGCACTATGCTGCGCGCATACTTGAGCTTGCCCTTAGTATGATACGGGCGTAGCCCGAATCCTTGATATAGCTCCCCTCTCCGCAGCCGGCCATATGATACTACGCACCCCCCAGAGGCTAGTAGTATGTCCTCTGTAAGCCCAGATGAAGAGCCCGCTGTATGCACCACATACGGGATTCGAACCTGTGACCTTGGGTAACTTGGTACAAATGTAACGAAGTGGCCCAATTAGGCCCTAAGCGGGTGTCTGCGCACATCGCTAGGTAAAAACCTAATCTTCTGTCTGACCGTTAGACCAGACAAAAGAGTACGTATTGTACCAAGTTACCATACTTGGTACAATTGACACCTATATCCCCTTGGCACTATGCTGCGCGCATACTTGAGCTTGCCCTTAGCATGATACGGGCGTAGCCCGAATCCTTGACAATTAGGGGTAGAATTCAAGGAAGAATACAGCCACAGATATAAGACGTGCAAGGTATCCTAGGTTATGGATACTATAGGTCACTTTTAGACCTATAGGCTGACCAATAGCCTGACCCACAGACTGACCAATAGTCTGACTAATAGTCTGACCCACAAGCGGACTAATAGGGTTTTTTCCCACCTATATAACTGGAAAATAACGGCATTTTTCCACCCACCCAGCCGGAAAATAACGGCATTTTCGGGTTCCTACCCACCCAGCCGAAAAACAATAGAATTTTCGGATACCTAGGCAGCCCCCTAGAGGCTCCCACACAGGATTTCCCCCCTTCCTATACTTTTTACCAGCAAATATACGATATATACTATGCAGCTAAGATTAAGGCTGCAAAACGGGCCCTAGAAGGTGTGCCTAATAGCTGGAAGGAAGTCTTATATAGCTCACATAAGGATAGCTAGGTTAAAGCCTTATTTTCGGAATTCGAGCAATTAATCGACTTAAATATCTTCCAATTTATACTAAAGGCTAGTATTCCTACTAGTAGGAAGATATTATGCAACCGGCCTGTTTTTCGTGTAAAGAAAGATGCGAATAATAACCCGGTTAAATATAAGGCACGATTAGTTGTTAAAGGCTTTATGTAGGTATCTAGGCAAGACTTTACGGAGACCTATGCCTCTACTTTGATCCCACTAATATAGAGGATTATCCTTACTCTTACTACTGCAAATAATTAGGAAATAGAGCAAATCGACTTTATTGGTGCCTTTCTAAATAGTGAACTACTAGAGACGATTTATATAGAGATTCTAGCTGGTTTTCTAGAATTTGCAGAAAGCCTACTCTCACCTAACCCAGCCTTATGGTCTGACTAGCAGCGTCGTCGACTTTTAGCCTTGCTTACTAAGGTTAGATATAACCCCTCTGTATTATAGGTTATACTATTGAAGAAAGCCTTATATGGGCTAAAATAAGGCCCTTGCGAGTGGCAATTACGGTTAAAAGACCTTTTAGTGTAAGAGGGTTTTAAGCCATTACTTTCTAATACTGCCGTCTTCTATAATAAAGGAACGCATACCTTTATTGTGACCTATATGGATGACTGCTTGATTATTGGTCCGGACCTTAGCTATATTAACCAGCTTAAAGCTAAATTCTATAAGGTTTATGCTATAGAAGACCGAGGACCTACCTCTTTCTTTCTAAGAGTATAGATTATTAGGGATAGAGAAAAGGGCCTATTATAGCTGTACTAATCGCAATTTATTGCGGAAGTCCTTGAGAAATTTAACCTTAAGGATGTACGACTGCATCTAATTCCGCTATAGCCCGGTATACTTACTAAAGCTGATGATACGCCGCTGGATGCTAGTAATTAATACTTATTCCAGCAGCTGGTAGGGATATCGATATAGTTGATGATGATGTTAAGACCTGACCTTACCTTTCTAATGCAATACCTGTCACGATATATGCAATAGGCTTCCACTATACAGCTTAATGCTGCTAAAGGCACTTTTCGCTACTTAGCTGGTACGGCAAATATAGCTATTTATTACCGAGCCGCTAAAGCTACCGTAGTATTAGCTGCATTTTCTAACAGCGATTTTGCTGGGTGCCGGCTGACTTCGAAGTCTATTGGTGGTTATCTTACTACCTTAAATGGTGGACCTATTAGCTGGAGGTCAAAACGGTCTTCGACTGTGGTTTTATTAATACTTAAAGCCGAGTCTGATGTAATACTTAAGGCGCTTCGCGAAGTAGAGTGGATATCTAATTTATTTAAAGAAATCCAGGTCGATATTCAACGCCCGATACCACTATACTGCGATAACTAAGGGTCTATTTTTAACGCAAATGACCTAAATTAGTATGCCCGCACTAAGTATACCTTGCTTAAATTCCGGTATATACGTGAGAAGGCCCACGGTGGCCTGGTAAAAATATCTTATTTACCCACGACAGATATGCCTGCGGATAGACTCACCAAACCACTTCCAAGCCCGAAATTCCCTATATTTCGGCAGCTATTAGGGCTGCAATCCCTATAGTATCATCATCTTTTTTTTCTGATTTTTTATAGGGTTTCTTTCTTTTATTCTAACG
Organism: Ustilaginoidea virens; assembly: GCF_000687475.1. NCBI lineage: Eukaryota > Fungi > Ascomycota > Sordariomycetes > Hypocreales > Clavicipitaceae > Ustilaginoidea > Ustilaginoidea virens. Next base: position 1,385,643 of record NC_057317.1, on the reverse strand, counting down.
CTAGGATTAGCTATGTTGCTAATCAGAGGGGGTGTTGAAATTAGCGCCTTTTTAGCTGTATTTTGGTACTGGTCTCGCTACCGTACGATGTCTCTACGTTGAGATATCGCGGTGGCTATACCAGGCGCTATAGTGAGGGCATAGCGCCCCACAACGCCGATTACAGTGGGCCACAGCGCCGGTCACGGCACCGGCACAGCGCCCCACAGCCGGCCACAGCGGCCGGTCACAGCGGGCCACAGGGCCCACAATAGGCGGCGCATTTCTACGGGATTACCAAATGGGCAAACCAGCACTTTCGGCCTTCTACATACAGTCACCCGCTACACCGGTCATTTACGGCAGACCGATATAGGGCTTCCGGCCCGTACGGCAGGCTGTTATAGGGCATCCGGCACACCGCTATAAGCCACTGGGCTTGGTTGGGTATGCACTGGGTAGGATATTGGGCACAGACTGGGCACGGTTGGGCAGACCGACTTTTCGTCGGATTTTTCGCTATTTTTGCGGTTTTTCATTATTTTCAACCACTTCTTCAAGATGGTAGAAATATGCCCAAAATTCCCTCTTTCTAGCTAGAATAGTCACCAACAATTAGAATCAGATTTCCCTGACATCTTTACTCTGGTCAACCTCTTGTGCGCTTTAAATCTTTAACCAGCTCTTTGTTTTATTCTGCAACGCCTTGTACGCCACTGTCGGTATCTAGTACATTTCCAACAGTGTTCTGAATCACCATTTTGCAACAATAAGTATTTCCTTCGAGCTTTATAAAGAATATATCATTAAAAGGAGTAATCGGCTTAAGTTTATCGTTAAGCTTAGGCGAAAATAGCGGGGATAGCAGTATCACTTAAGCGATAGCTTCTTTAGGGTAGTCTATAACCTTAAGATTAATTTCTATTAGTTAAGGGGCATCGTTAGTAGCTTTATTTTATGCCTCTAGTGCCTATTTAATAATAGGATCGTCAGTAAAGATATTTTCAATCGAATTCCCAGATAATACGAGTTCTTTAATAATAGGATTATTAGTAAAGATATTTTCAATCGAATTCCTAAATGATACGAGTTTAAAGTCATTAATAATAGGTATTTCTTTAATATTACCGATAAGGCTATTTAGGGCCTCTTTCTATTATTTAGAAATCGGTAAGTAGCGTTCATCTTAATAAAAAACGGTCTTATCAAATGTAATATAGCTAGAATTAAACCAGCAGCTTCTTTTTAACGAAGGCACCTAAATTAGGTACTAAATAGTCGAGATATAGCCTGCCAAATACCCAATATAAGCTCTTTGATTAAGCTTCGGACCTTTCTGCAATATCCTATCGCGAGTTATTACAAAAGCCTTATATCCATAGGCGCAGAGGTAGTAAATTTATAGACGAATATCTGCCGGTAGGTATTTCTAGGCGGGCTTATTGTTATAGAGCTAAAGTTAAAGCATTTGAAGAGGTGACTTCTAGTTATCGTAAGGTCTTTCCGACTTCCTAGGGCTTCGATTTAGTAAATATACCGCTGCTTCGGCTATAATAGGCCATAACTCCTTAGGAAAGCCTGCTTATATATTGAGAAGGGCCATCTTCGTCTTTAATACCCCCCTAGAACGTTTAGTATAACCGTTCTAATATTAGTAACTAAGGCTTAAATTTCGAATTATAATGCCTTTCCGCTTAGCTTCTTCCCGACTATTACTAGTCTAAAGCGCCGTTTCGTTATTAGAGATGACTATTGCGATCGCTATATCGTATAGGCGTAAAACCTAATTCTCGAAGATTAGCCAGCATTTAGGTAGGTCGGTCTTTCTAGGTATCATAAAAATACACTTTATTCCTATAAATCGGCAGGTGAATAACGCTATATATTTATCACCGTTGAAAGTAGTAGCTTATAGAAATAGATCGAAAGAGAATATTTTAAAGGGTTCCTAAGGTATTGAGAGATTATAAGATAACCGTAATATCTGCTTTACGATTTTCATGCTACTATAAACCTTACAATTCGAAGCTTCTTTTTCTTTAGGCATTTACAATACATCTTTGAAGATACAATCTATCGAATCCCGACCTAGGTGCCTAAAACGTATATGCTAGATAGTATAAGGCGTTTTTATTGAAGTTTTGGGCTAGCGGCTATCGCCTTAAGCTAAATAGGCTTCGTTAATATTTAAGGCTTTATTTTAAGCCCTTATGATAAATTCATCTATAGGCATATTATTTCCGCCACTTTAGTAGAGGATATAGGGCCTTTCTTCTACCTAAGAAACTTAAAAGATCACTTCTTATTAACTATTTTTTATAGGTAAATCTCGTTGATTTCGTTATTCTAAAATAATCCTTTATTTCTTATCTTTTTTACGGCAAGAAAATTCGCTATGATCGTCGGATTATATAGAATATTAATAAAGGTAACGGCCTTTCTATCCTATAATATAATTCGAATAGAGCTAATACTAAGAACTTTTAAAATACTATTATAAGTATTACGAACGAGGTACTTATCGATATTATAGTCGATATTAGTAAACCACTTTATATCGTTAAAAATATACGTTAAAGCGCTACTATCGAGCATAATATAAGACTTTAATAGGCCTAAATCATCCGGGTGAGTTCCTATAGAAAGAATAGATATCGTAAATACCTTATCTTCCTTTTTTTTCTCTATTAATCTATTTTCTTCCTTATTGTTATTGTCGTTGCTTTTGCCTTTGCCCTTACCCTTGTATTTATCTTAAAAGGCCTTAAATGTATTTTATACCTCTTTAGATTCCTTTTTTATCTTTTTATATACGGCTTCCTAGCTTTTCTTACTAATCCTATTTTTTAAGTGGTTTAGAGCCATCGATAGAGTTAATATCTAATAATTCTTATAATAAAGCCCCTTTACCACATAGGGCTTGCTATAGTATTTGCAGGTCTTTTTCTCTACCGAAGATAAAGCCGAAGTATTACTAGAAGCGGCTTATAACAAAGGTTTAGTATCGTTAATTATAAATGCTATATAACTACTGTTAACCTTCCCCTTCTCTTCTAGCTCCTATTTCTACTGAATATATTTAATAGTTATTAGAAAATCGAGATATTTATTCTATTCTTATGCTTTTACTATTCGATTAAGGATTTTTTCCTTAAAGGCAGGATACTTTTGACGAAGAGCTTCCGCTAGCTATTTAGTAGGCATATTCCTATTAATAAGGATCGAGTCTATTCGCACTAATCGCTTATATAATATAGAGATTTCGTTAAACCATTCCTCTATATTATATCTTCTGAGGTTACGTCGTATAGCCTGCTTAAATTTTTCTTTAAGGTATTCCCGGATAATAGCTAAACCGGTTGTATACGTTCTATTAGGCGTTAAATTTTTCCTCGAATGTTCCGATTGCCTGCTACTAATATCTTATAGCTAAGGCTTAATATTAATTCAAACTACGCTATATATACTCGAAGATTCCGACTAAACATTATATAACGATCGTTCTGAAAGTTATACTAAATGTTAGCTTATTTCATCTATTCTGCAGTACTAATACCACTAGGGCGTTGTATCGGCTTGAAGTGGTGGTTTTCTTTAATATTCTCGACTTGCTGCGGCCGGATTATTCTTATTCTTACCGTTGGTGCTGCTAATAATGCCTTAGCTGCCGATGTAGCTTTAGTATTTACAGAAGGGGCACGATCTGTAGCTTCTATTGATGAATCGGCTATTGCTGCCGATATAGGTATTGATGCTAATGCCTGCATAGAATAGATAGGTTCATCTAATTCTTACGCCGGCAGAAGAGGCATATTTAGTATTATCGAACCCTTAAGATCAACAAATATCCAAATATCATCCTCTAAAGCACGCTTTTGAATATAATTATACTAGATATCCCAATTATATCGGGATATCAGCTTAACTACTAGTTTGGAGCTATTATCAGTAATAGTACCCATTTTCGCTGACAACGATGTTTAGGGCACGAATTGATCTAACGAAAATAGCGGTTAAGATATCGATTTATTAGATCAAAGGAAATATCGCGACTTTCCGTAATAGCCTCCTTTTTGATTAATGAGGCCACACGAGTATATCAGCAATAATACTTTTAATGGATTTAAAGGGGAATCCTAAGCTTGCTTAAATAGGATCCGGAAAACAGTGGCTTTTATAGCAAAATAAAGATAACAGTTGATCTTAAGGCTGGGCTACAAGATAAGGGATAACAATGAGGTTTTATTGTAATATTTACGCAATTACTACTATGTCAGAATGCACAGGGAAAATGCGATAATGCTTGATTAAAGGAACTAAGTCCTCTCTAAGAGACTTATATTCCCAGCTATTTATAGTGGGATAGGGGGTACCCCTAAGGGCTTACTGATCTAGGGAGAACTCGGCATATCTAACCTCGGATATAACCGATATCCACATTATAGATAAGCCAATTTCCCTCTAATAATTACTCTCTTTTGCTTCCTTTCTTTCCTTTTAGATAGTAGTCATTAGTAAAGCAATTAAAGCCTTTACTTAGTGACCTCCCGGTATATGATACCACGCGCGCGACCCTATGTATAACTGGGTACCCCGAGTTTATATCAATACTAATCAGTGGTAATAACCACCACTTATAGGATTATATCCCGTAAAGAACGGTGCATTATAAATTAGTAAGATTACTCTCGAAGAGACGATTTCTATTATAAATCGTACTAATTAGGAAGGCAGATAACCTATTCCGTTAAATGGTTATGCTATTAACTAATTAGAAGAACGATATAGACCTCTTCCACCTTCGTCTATTACAAAGGAAGAAAATATACTAACTATCATAATCTTTAAAGATACCCTTAGTATATATAGGAGGCGGCTAACCTATTCCGTTAAACGGTCACCTGCTTACTATAGGAGGTAAATAACCTATTCTATTAAACGGTTATCTTACTAACTAACCCCTTCTTTTCTTTCCTTTACCTTTACCGGTAAAGGCCGATCTTACACTCCTTATAACACACCCCCCCCTTCTCTCAACACTATAGCACGATTACGATCATTAATATTATAACCGGCACTACCTAAAAGGCTACAACGATTTGCCCCTTTACTCAATAATAATTAGGCCACTGCGATAGAGCCAATTACCCCTAATGCCACCACTATAGCATTATACAACCGCCTAGCCTTTTTAATCTATACCTATAAGAAGGATTATATTATTAATGACGACCTATAGGAACTATTCTACGAAGACTATAGTAAATAGGATGAATAACTATTTAACCGCGTTAATCCTCTATTCCTACGCGAATTCCGTATATACCTACGGGATCACGGCGTGTATATTAGAGCATTAGGCTCTATTATAATACCTACCTTAATAGAATGCCTTCAATAATAATAGAACCCTAAATGGCTTTAAAAAGAGATTAACCGTCAGCTAGGCCGTAAGATATTCTAATTACGCCTCAACCCTTATAGGGAAGCATTAGTACCTATCGGCAATTTCGACCAAGAAGTCATAGGCTCACGCATAGGCTTACGGAATTCATCACGAGCACCTACAATAGTCATAAGAATATTATCACGGAGACCCTCACAAGCCTCAATAATAAAAGACTTCACAATACTAAGGGTGGCACGATTATAGTTATAACAACTCATTATCCCCCCTTCTATATTAAAGAAGCCTTACGCCCTTATTGAAGAAGAAAGGGGCCGGTCCTAATAACCAAAAGGGAAGACGCCTATTTACAATAGGCCGCTATTCGAAACAGGGGAGAGCTCCCGCTATTAATAACAATATGCAATAACCGAAGATTATAGCCCGACCGATTAAATACTACACCCTAGGGGTTATACCCCTAATCGGGCTAGCCGAGGCGGCTATATCAATGCCCCTCGAGGTCATAGTATACCCAATAGAGCTCGGGTTATAGGCCCCAATAATATGCTTCCTTCTATAGAGGATCCTAATAATAATACCCATTAAGCTAACGCTGCCGCCCGTAATACCAGATATTAGGCCTAAACGCCTCATCCGATAATACCAAAAATAGGCATAGCACCTAGCCCTTCCCGTCAATATCGGCCTACTTAGGCCGATAAATAGACGGTTTTAATAGGAGTATCGATAAACCCAGACCGACCCGGGTTATAAGATAACCTAGCTAAAGATCCCGCCAGCCTACCGTAAGGCAACCGATAAACCATTCCAAAATACCCTCCGGAATACCCCTAAGATTATACCCAAAAAGCCTATGTAAAGGCCGGGTTTAACCAAAAAGATCATTCCCAAACCAGGTTTAATAATATATCAAAAAAGATATCTGACCTCTTATGCAGCTATCGTATAGAGGATAAATATAGCGGCAAAATAGATAACTTCATTATACCAAAAGTCATCTCTTTTAAAAGCAAATATCGCCTACTAGGATTACCCGATTATACATTCGCCAAAGCTTTCCAAATTATACTAATCGGCGATACTAAGACTTACTACTTTAATAATATTAAACGCATTCGCGATACCCTTACTTTTAACGATATAATCCGCAAAGTCAAAAGCCATTTCGAAAATAAAAGCATAAAGCAATTCTATTTGCACCATTAGAACAGAACAATACTTTAATCAACTATCGCAAAATATCCCGATAAGTTAAAGCTAGAATGCCTTAATATCCTATTAGAAGAACTTCAACGCCTACATTATAGTCTTTTTCCCCCCTTTACAGCTAATATAGAGCTTCACCGATAAGTCCTTAATGCTATAAGGGATACCCCTAAGTATAGCCAGGCGCTATATCGATATACCCCTACATTCGAAGGCCTCGCCGCTAACCTATAGCGATCCCTTTCTATCTATAAGACTACCCATATAACTTAATAGCATTATTTCCTTTAACAACAGCCTTAGCAACATTAGGATATTAAAGATATTAATATCGCTAATAATATAGCGTTATTTATAGATTGTAGATACGGTTAATCCCACAGCCGGTATTAATGCCCCCAACGATATAGACCCCCTCAACGCCAATTTAGCCCATATTAATAGTATTAACAATAGAATCGTGCCCTTTTAGATAGGCCCTATTAAAAACGTTATTTCGTTTATAATAAAATAGGGTATTAGTCATCTAATTACTCTGCTAAAAAGTAATAAGAATTAAAGGACCAATAGATAAAGAACCGATCTTATTATACTGCCCCTAATAATAAGAAATTCTATATTTTCTTATAGGAATACGAAGAGCCTAGGCCCTAAGGCCTCAAAGAAGAAAACATAAAGGCTAACCTTAACGATATCATCAGTAATATCGAAGTAATAATAGCAGGGGATACACAATAGGATGCAGAGAATACTACCACACCGCAAATCATAGCTACTTAGTATTTCTAAGCCCTTACGCAAGCAGAACTATTATCATCTATTAAGATATTACAGGCCCTATAAGATGAATTATACCGATACGCCTTCTTATAAGTTAACCCCTTCTAAATGCCTTTACTGAACCGTAATTCTACCTTTCTAGAAGAAGAACGCTATAACAACTATACCTTCCGCAGAATCTTACTAAATACCGGCGCCTCTAGCCTATTAATAGCAGGCCTAGGTTAAGCAAAGGCCCTAATAAGATTGATGAAGATACTAACCATCGAGACAACTAACAAAAAGCATACGGTAAACTTTAGTACCGGCTTTACTATATCTTCCGGCATACTAAATATTCTAACGATATTCAGCAATATCCCCTTTTACATCTTTAATAGTGGTACCCCCTTCCTCTATTCTATTACAGATATAGATAGGATAGGCGTGAAGCTTAATAATATTAATAATCTATTAATCTAAGGGGATATTAAGGTCCCTATTATTAGGAAATGGGGATATCTATAGTAGACTCTTAATACTATAGATACTATAGCCTTCTACCTATCATTATAAGAAATCCATCAGCTATACTATCGATTCGGGCACCCCTCTATTAATAGGCTTACTAAATTGCTTTAATGCGCCGGATATAATGATATTAACCATAATATCATCGAAAGGATTACCTATATATGCCATTAATACTAGATAAACGCAAAGGCACCTAGCCGATTTAAGTTCACTCTAAAGGATAACTACTAATTTAACTATAAGATAATTATAGATATCCTTTATATTAATAATCGGCCGGTATTATATATCGTAGATACTATAATAAGCTTCTAGGCAGCTAGGTTCCTTAATCTATAAAGATAGAAGGCCTAAGATATTTAGAATGCCCTTAAGGAATACTAGATTGATACCTATCTTAGCCTACTAAACTGGATAGTTTATAATGCTAGACCCAACTTCGCTTCTGCCGAATTCCATCATAATACCCAGCTTCTATCTATCAATATAGATAAAATTCCTATAGAAGCCTATAATAGTATCGGCAAAGTCGAGAGATATTACGCCCTATTACGCAAAGCCTATACTATTATTAATAAAGAAGTAGGCAACCTATTAACAAAGGAATAGAAACTATAGCTAGCTATTAAAGCCGTTAACGATTCTGCTAGGCCTAACGGCCTAATACTTACGTTACTAGTCTTTAGAGCGTATCCCCGACTTATAGATAACTTACCTTCTAGCTTATTAGTATTATAATGCGCTTTAACGTTACGAAAGGCTACTAATGAAGCTAGGAAATGCCTTACTAAGCGATAAGTTTACGATACCCTTACCTAACGGAATAGCCCAGACATATAGCCTATCCACCAACTACCCCTATAGTCTGACGTACAGGTATAGAGAGAAAAGGGTGGATAGCACAAGCTATACCGGCTAATCAGCCTTAATAGTGAGACCTATATTGTGCAGATGCAATATAGCCCTATTAAGTTCCGGTTAACGATCGTTAAGCCTTATAACCACAACTTTAATAGCGATCCTACTGCCGATAATGCTAAAGATATTATCTATGCCGAAAGACCGGCCCGCCCCGGCCGGATAGAAATCAGGATACTGGCTGCAGCCGCACCTCTAGCCGCGATAATACCTGCAGCCGTAATATATCCGTTACCAGCCACTAGCTCTAATTAAGCCAGGCCACTATCACTATTACCAGTAAGGGTGGTATCTAACGTCATAATTAATAAGGACTAAAAAGAAGCTCTCGTTAATGCTATAGCTTCTAATACTATTATTGACGTCTTTTTCCTAACCGCGAAAGAGTAAGCCGACCTATAGCTTACTAGCCAATTACACCGGGAAGGGAAGATTATAACCCCTAGAGCCCCTTTCGAATAGTCTAACCGTATAGAGATAGAAGCATTATAGGCCCGCGATATATTCCAATTTATCACCTTTAATATCAGTCAATATAGAGCCTAACGCCTATTCAACTTACGTATAGTACGAGAAATCAAAGGCAAAGGCATAGATACCCCATATAAGAAGTCTAAGCTTATTATATAGGATTATAGTAATAACGAGAAGCGATTGATATTGACTTAATCCCCCACAATTCAATAGGCGAGTCAACGGCTACTAATATTAATAGCCCCATTACTATAATAATCTTACGGCCTCTTCCTTTGGATACAGGATATTATATAGGCTTATATGCAGTCATTAACTATCCTCAATAGATCGATTATCGCTAAGCTACCTAAGCAGATAGCGCTTAAGTAGTATTTTATATCGTCTCTAGTTCTCGCCTAATAGGACCCTAATAAAAAAATAGTCCTTAAGGCAAATAGCTCTAATATAGCACTTAGTAACTATCTATCGCAGATCGGAGAAGATAATATACTCCACCCTATTATATACTATTCCACTCGCTTATTAGATATAGAACGAAACTATACTATATACGATAAGGAACTCCTTACCGTTATTTCTTACCTTAAGCTATAGTTAGTAGAACTCCGCTTAATAGCCTCCCCCTTTACTATCCTTACCAACTATAAGAACCTAGAGTATTTCGCTTAGCTATAAGAAATATGTTAAAATCCTATAGTAGCCTACTAGGCTGCTGGCCTAATGCCTTACTGGCTTACTGACCTTCTAGTCCTTATACCGCCTCTTGGACTTACGGTAGTCTTACCAACCTTAGGCCTTTGCCTTTTACCTTAGGATTTTCAGTGGATTATTTACTGTATATCAAGTAAGGTAGGCCTTATTAAAAAAGGTGTGGCATTGCTAAATTAGCGTGGTGGGCCTACTAGAGTGGTGGCGGCCTACTAGTGTGGTGGCTAGTCCACTAGTGTAGTGGGTAGTCACTAGCGTGGTGGTTAGTCACTAGTGTAGTGGCTAATTACTAGTGCGGTGGTTAGGGTGGTTGGAAAGGCTGGATATAGTGGGGCTGCTGACGTATTATATACGTGGCATAGCGAGCATTACGGGGAGCTTTCTTACTGGCTACCCTGGATGCCTGGGCCCACCCCTTCTTCGTATATATATAGGATAGCTTTCCCCCTTCTTTCTAGATAGTAGAAGGGCAGCATAATCGAGTCTGTTAATGCACTATATGCCTCTTAACTTCTTACCTTCCCTGCGTTTTCTGGTTATCTTTATTGAAATCAGCGCCTTTTTAGCTGTATTTTGGTACTGGTCTCGCCACCATACGACGTCTCTACGTTGAGATATCACGGTGGCTATACCAGGCGCTATGGTGGGGCACAGCGCCCCACAACGCCGATTACAGTGGGCCACAGCGCCGGTCACGGCACCGGCACAGCGCCCCACAGCCGGCCACAGCGGCCGGTCACAGTGGGCCACAGGGCCCACAACAGGCGGCGCATTTCTACGGGATTACCAAATGGGCAAACCAGCACTTTCGGCCTTCTACATACAGTCACCCGCTACACCGGTCATTTACGGTAGACCGATATAGGGCTTCCGGCCCGTACGGCAGGCTGTTATAGGGCATCCGGCACACCGCTATAAGCCACTGGGCTTGGTTGGGTATGCACTGGGTAGGATATTAGGCACAAACTGGGCACGGTTGGGCAGACCGACTTTTCGTCGGGTTTTTCGCTATTTTTGCGGTTTTTCATTATTTTCAACCACTTTTTCAAGATAGTAGAAATATGCCTAAAATTCCCTTTTTCTAGCTAGAATAGTCATTAATAATTAAAATCAGATTTCCCTAATATCTTTACTCTGGTCAACCTCTTATGCGCTTTAAATCTTTAACCAGCTCTTTATTTTATTCTATAACGCCTTATACGCCACTATCGGTACTTAGTATACTTTCTAACAGTGTTCTGAGTCACCATTTTGCAATAGGTTATAAGCCCGGTGTCTTAAGGCTTCCAGCTTAAGACTTTTTTACGCTAACTTAGGATTTTAATGCATTTGGTAGCTAACCTTCCAGAAATCTACTAATAAGGGACTGATCATCCTAAATTTAGGAACCTAGCTTCCACACCAAGCTATAACATATCCTTGCAATAGGATTTTCTAAGGTTATTCCTTAACGCAGCTTTCTTCTAGTTTTATCTAGATTTTTAGTCTTAATTTTCTTCGTATTTTTAAGACTTTCTAGCACCTTTTCTCTTCCTATAATGGCCAGTCAGAATATTCCTACCGCCAATAACCCAAGCTATACAGCAGAGGTAGAAGAATCTAATAATAACTAAGAAATTGCCTAGCTTAGGGAAGACCAATAGGAAATAAGAAAAGAATTTAGTTATAAATTTAATCGAATAAACTCTAAAATCGATTTTTTAGCTAATAAGGTAGGCACTTTAGTAGATAGACTAATCAAGCCTGCTATTAGCCTACTATCCTAGGATATAATAGATGTAGATACCTTCTAAACCCCTATAGGTAAAGGAAATAATCTACTATTACTACCTAAAGCCTAGCAGCAACCCTTGCCGGTTCCATCCAGTATTAGCAGCCAAGTCAGCGCTATAGCTATTAAGGAACTAGCTAAAACAGCTAATGGATTCTAGGAATCCTAAAAGCTAAGGGGGGCATCTAACTTCGACTAATAGAAATAAGCCCTTATGATTTAACTTAGGGCACTTAATATCGCTAAATTTATCGAAAATCCTTCTATTGCTAGCAGTTTTAACGATTTAGAGTAAGCACTTTTACTATTACTTATTAAGAATAGTTGCATAGAAGGACTAGCTGCCGCTATTAATTGGTGCACTAACCTAGAGTCAGCCTTTATATTACTTACTAAATAGTATTCTCACTTATTAGATGTATAGCGGACCTACCTATACCCTGCCTTCTATCAACTAAATTTTACAGGCTATAAGGGTACCTTAGAATCTTTTAACGCCTCCTTTAATAGCTACCTATCCAGGCTGTAAATTTTAGGCTCCTATATATAACCTTTCGACTAAATCAGCCAGTATTTATATACTATAGAAGGGGTCTTTTTTCAGTAGGCAGAATGGCACCGCATAATAATAAGAATCGCCTATACTTAGGGAAATATATCAAATATTAACCTGCAATTTTATATGGTTGATTTACTAGAAGAATAACGCATTAAAGGGTCATCAGTAGTAAGGGCTACCACCTACCTCGTAAAAGTTAAGGGTGCCGCTACTAACAATAGTAGCAAGCTAGCTAGTAATAATACTAGCAAGAGTGGTAAAGACACTACTACTAACGCCAACAAAAAGAAATAGGGGTCTTCTACCCAATAAGGGTCTTCTTTAGCTATATAAAGCAAGCCGGAAAATAAGAAGAAGAAAGAAAAGAAAGATTTAGCTAATAAAGCAGATACCCCACAAAAGACCGATGAAAAGGAAAAGACTATTAATTCCTTTATACTAGGGAATTATAACACTCTAAGTCTTACACCTAGTGAGATAGCCTATTCTTCCTTCTAAGACTGCGAATATATGCAATTTCTAGCTACCAGCTATAGTGCACAATCCGGTGGGAAAACGCTAATAGATTCTTTACTCTACGATACTGGTTCTATAGTATATATCATTAACGATAAGAAGCATTTCACCTACTTCTAATACTATACTAAAAATAGACTAGTTATTAGCATAGGTAGTGGCCTAATCAAGCCCAATAGGTGGGGCACAGCGCGTTTTACCGTACTACAGGCCACTAACCCACCTCAGTGGGGCACCTTAGAGCTGACTAACGCCCTCTTCATACCAGCTTTTGATATTAATATCTTTAGCGGCATTAAACACTATCTGAATCGTAGCAGTATTTAGGGTCAAAGCCTAATTAATAGCAATAATAAGTGCATTAGACTTCTTAATTTTAAGAAGTATGGCTTCTTTTTATAATAAAAAGGGGTAGATTCGCCGTTTTTACACTATAGTAGCTAAAATCACCCGGCTTCGCATAATATCTCGGTTGAATTACCTGCCCTAGCCAACCTAGAAGAATACGAGGAATATCCCCTGCTAGAGGATTTACCTACCCTACCAGCTGACTCGGACCTTCCACTTCCACCAGCTAATTCGCAAGAAATCCTACTAGCTAACCCACCAGTTAGTCCTGGTTTTTCGGTAGTACCAACAGAGGCTGCTATTCCTAATATAGCCTAACTACTATAGAGGGCCCCGGTCGCCCTCAACCCAGCCCCAGTCACAATACCAGCTGCTAATATAGAATATCAAAAGCTGCTATTATTAGCCGGACTTTAGCATATCCGGCTTGGGCACATCGGAATCCAACTTTTAAAGAAAACCTGTGCATCAACTATAGGGTTACCTAATCTCAGTAAGGTAAAAGATTCTGATTTCAACTATATTACCTGTAAAAGGGTAAAGTCAGTTCGGCGTTTTACATCAGGGGCTATACCAGACCCTATGCATTATTTAGATATTATAGAGGGCGATATCTTCCAAATTAACCCTCTACTATATAACAAATGCCCCATTTGCCTTATCTTAATTGACCGGAAATCACGCTTCCATTAGGTGCATTTACTACCCAATAAGGAAGGACCTACGGTATTCCCAGTATTATAGGGGTTCTTCCAAGGTCTTAGGAATTACTACGGCAAATCAGCTATTGAATTCCACTATAATAGTGGTAAGGAAATCAACAACGTTATTACAGCCTGGCTAGCTCTTAAGGGCATAGATTTTTTAACCTCTTCCCCTTATATTTATGAGTAAAATAGGTTAGTAGAACGCTCTATACGGGTCATTGTTGACCGACTTAGAGCTACTATACTTTAGTCTCGGTTACCTTCTTACCTTTAGTCTATAGTGATTCTTAGTATTACTACCTTGGTAAATCTAATAGTAGTTATAAACCGTTCCTTGTTACCTTTCGAGGAATTAAAAAAAGACTTTCCGGAAATTACGCACTACCACCTACCCGACCTTACTAGCTTTAGGGCTATTAGTGCGGCTGTAGAGGTGCTAATCCCTCCAGAAAAACGGGTCATTAGCTATAAGCTGGCCCCCCGGACCGAGTCAGGTAGGTTACTAGCTACGCTAGGTAACGGCACCTACCTTATCTACATCTTATATCGCCGGGTCGTCACCAAGACCTCTTTTATTACTTTTACCTACCAAAATGAAGGTATAGGCCCTATTTTAAGTGGCCTAGAGGGCACTTTTAATTTCTAACCGCCTTCTAATTTAGAGGGGGTAAATAACGACCAAATTGCTTTAGAAGAGCGTATTTAGAAGTCGCCTCGCCTAAATATGCCTATTTCAGGCTTAGCCGAGGGCACAGGCCTACCATAGGCCACGGATCTAATACAGCCCACGGGCCCACCACAACTAATAGGCCTAATACAGCATACAGATCCACCACAATCAGTGGGCCTACCACAACTAATAGGCCTGCTACAACCAGTAGGCCTACCAATTGGCCCGCTACAGCACTCTGCAACATTTCCCAGCAATTCGCCGTCTTTCAATTCCAAATCGCTTTAGCCTAACTCAGCTTTTCAGCTTAGGCAAGACGGTCCGCTTTCACTGGCTAAGGAAAATGCACCTTTTTCCCATATAAAAAGGCTGTAAATATTAGGAAATGCAGAAAGCTCTCGTCACTAGGAATCTCAACCATAGAGATTTTCTAAATCTATCACAAAAGTGGGCATACCCCGCACATATGAAAATTCTGACTCGCCCCATATAGAAAATTTTCAATGGTCCGAATCTCAAAGCCCCACACACACTGATTTTCTGCGACTTTCCGATACAATAGATTCTGCCTTTTCATCAGGCTTCCTAGTAAATGCAGCATTTCACTATAGTAAAATGCTGCCTACACTAAAATATCTAAAATTCGAGAGTCTAGATATCGCATTAAATAAGAGATCGTAGGAGAGAATATTTCGAGTATTAGAAAATAGGCCTATTACGGCCACTAGGGGTAGAAAAAGAACGCATATACGGATATAAGACGTATAAGGTATCCTAAATTACGGATACCACAGGTCACTTTCTGGCCTATAAGCAGACTAATGGGGTTTTTTCCCACCTATACAACCGGAAAATAACGGCATTTTTCCACCTACCCAGCCGGAAAACAACGGCATTTTCGGGTTCCCACCCACCCAGCCGAAAAACGACTAGATTTTCGGATACTTAGGCAGCCCCCCAGAGGCTCCCACACAGGATTTCCCCCCTTCCTATGCTTTTTACTAGCAAATGTACGATATTTGCTATACAGTAAAGATTAAGGCTGCAAAACGGGCCCTAGAAGGTATGCCTAATAGCTGGAAGGAAGTCTTATATAACCCATATAAGGATAGCTGGGTTAAGGCCTTATTTTCGGAATTCGAGCAATTAATCGACTTAAATATCTTCCAATTTATACTAAAGGCTAGTATTCCTACTAGTAGGAAGATATTGCGCAACCGGCCTATTTTTCGTGTTAAGAAAGATGCGAATAATAACCCGGTTAAATATAAGGCACGATTAGTTGTCAAAGGCTTTATGCAGATATCTAGGCAAGACTTTATGGAGACCTATGCCTCTACCTCGATCCCACCAATATAGAGGATCATCCTTGCTCTTACTGCTGCAAATAACTGGGAAATAGAGCAAATCGATTTTATTAGTGCCTTTCTAAATAGTGAACTGCTGGAGACGATTTATATAGAGATTCCAGCTGGTTTTCTAGAATTTGCAGAAAGCCTACTCTCACCTAATCTGTTAAAATCCTATAGTAGCCTACTAGGCTGCTGGCCTAATGCCCTACTGGCCTACTAACCTTCTGACCATTATACCGCCTCTTGGACTTACGGTAGTCTTACCAACCTTAGGCCTTTGCCTTTTACCTTAGGATTTTCAGTGGATTATTTACTGTATATCAAGTAAGGTAGGCCTTATTAAAAAAGGTGTGGCATTGCTAAATTAGCGTGGTGGGCCTACTAGTGTGGTGGCTAGTCCACTAGTGTGGTGGGTAGTCACTAGCGTGGTGGTTAGTCACTAGCGTGGTGGCTAATTACTAGTGCGGTGGTTAGGGTGGTTGGAAAGGCTGGATATAGTGGGGCTGCTGACGTATTATATACGTGGCATAGCAAGCATTACGGGGAGCTTTCTTACTGGCTACCTTGGATGCCTGGGCCCACCCCTCCTTCGTGTATATATAGGATAGCTTTTCCCCTTCTTTCTAGATAGTAGAAGGGCAGCACAATCGAGTCTGTTAATGCACTATATGCCTCTTAACTTCTTACCTTCCCTGCGTTTTCTGGTTATCTTATATTTGCCTTG
Source organism: Ustilaginoidea virens (assembly GCF_000687475.1). Taxonomy (NCBI): domain Eukaryota; kingdom Fungi; phylum Ascomycota; class Sordariomycetes; order Hypocreales; family Clavicipitaceae; genus Ustilaginoidea; species Ustilaginoidea virens. Next base: position 1,369,005 of record NC_057317.1, on the reverse strand, counting down.
CCTTTACACTTGCCTTGCTTTATAGCACTTGTATAGTCTTAGGACTTGGTGAAAAATCTAGTATTTATACTAAGATTAGTTCACAGGTCGTAGACAGTCTTGTGCCATCTAGCTAGCTAGTAAGGCTCTGCTTTTATAGTGACCTTAAGAATTGCAATAGGTTATGAGCCTGGGTTTTTACTTCTTTGTTTTTACCCTACCTCTTTTGTGTTTACCCCTTGGTCTCTCTTGCTTATTAGTACTACTAATATAGCTATCCTTTGGTATCCTTGGCTTACCCTTATCACCTTTGGCTTACCCTTTGTTACCTATGGCATTACCCTGCGGCAATCAACGGCGTACCCCTACGGCAACTTACGGCGTAACCTTACGGCACTTTTAGCGTAACCTTACGTTATTTTCGGAGTAACCTACGGCACCTATGGATTTTATAGTGTGATATCTACCACACTATACCACTGTATAATACCTTTGCACCTAGTGCACGACACCTACTGCACTATACGGCACCTGTTATACTCTTCCACTTATAGCACTTTTGGTACGGCACTTACGGCACCTTTTATATTACGGCACCTATAGCACCTACGTCACCTACGGCACCTACGGCACCTACGGCACCTACGGCACTTACGGCACCTTTATATTACGGCACCACATAAGCACCTTAAATACTAACGCTATATTCTGGACTTGCACAACGCCTACGGCATTTATGCTTTTATACTGAGACCTACCGCTATATTCTGCGGTTACCTTTTATAGTAGGCTACTAGCCACTATATTTACTAGCTGTCCAGCTAGTTACTCGACTATTTTGCCAGCTATTTAGCTGGTTATTCATCTGTTCCTACAGCTATTGGCACCATTTTTAACGACTTTTAACCACTATAATGGCACAGTCTAGGCCTTCCACTTATAAGGCCACTTTGGATTCCAACTCTAAAGCTTATCTTACTGCACGACTACAGCTAGATATGGACTATATAAAGTCCCAGATGAATACCCTAACTACCCTTATATAAGGCTTAGTTAGTAGGCAAAATAGTAATGTTCCTACTATTACAATTAGCAAGGAACTAGTAGAGGCTACTAGCCCTACTATCTCCGGTCCTACTAATATGAATAGTAAAGACCCTGTAGAGGCTATTAGCCCTACTATCCAACCTTCTGCTATTACGACTAGTAAGGACCCTGTAGAGGCTACTAGCCCTACTATCCAACCTTCTGCTATTACGACTAGCAAGGACCCTGTAGAGGCTACTAGCCCTACTACTATTAATGCCGCTTCTACTAATAATAGTAAGAATAATTCTACTAATAATAGGAAAAAGAAGCAGTAAAAGAAGAAGGAACAGGACTATAATAATAGCAGCAAACAGCAAAATATTGAGTCCTTTATTATAGGCAATTATAATACCTAGGATACTAATATATCCTATTCCTCTTCTTCTACCACTATATCCACTGATATAAGCTATAGTGCTAAATCAGGCGGTAGGACCCCTAAAGATGCCCTCCTTTACGATATAGGCTCTACTTATCATATTGTAAATGATAAGAAGTATTTCACTACTTTTCACTATTTTGAGAAGGATAATAAGCCGGTAATTACTACTGGTGGTAGCCCTATTTCCCCTACTGGTTGGGGCACAGCACGATTTACTGTGCTACAGGGCGTTAATCCCACCAAATGGGGTATTATAGAGCTCAAGAATGCACTATATATTCCTACCTTGGATATTAACATTATTAGCGGTGTAAAGCACTATGCCGCTAAAGGGGTACTAATTAGAAATCAGCTTTGGTCAGCAAGCCGTAAATGCATCGGCATTTTTAATTTTGAAAAATACGGCTTTTTCCTTCTACAGAAAGGAATAGACACATCACTACTGCATCAACCTTGCAGCCATTATACTATTACTAATAGTATATCAGTAGAGGTCCCCAGCCCTACTAACCCTGCTGATTATAGTAATCCTGAGGATACTACTATTACCCCCGTTCCTACTACTGCAATTAGTAAGGAACCTGTAGAGGCTACTAGCCCTACTACTAACCAGCCTGCTACTATAACTAGCGAAGACCCTGTAGAGGCTACCAGCCCTACTACTAACTCTCCCGCTATTACGACTAGCGAAAATCCCGCTATTACGACTAGCGAAAATCCCGCTATTACGATTAGCGAAAATCCTGTAGTGGCTATTAGCCCTACTCCTGCCCTTATAGCTGCTGATACAGAATATCAGAAGCTATTACAATTAGCCGGCATTTGGTATATACGGCTAGGGCATATAGGTATTCAGCTACTTAAAAAGACCTATGCTAATACCTACCTTGTCTACCTTCTAAAGAAGAAGGTTATTACTAAAATAACCTTTATTACCTTTATCTATTAAAATGAAGGTATAGGCCCTATTTCTAGTGGCCTAGAAGGAGACTTTCACAAAAGGCAAAATATAGGTTCAGAGGGGGTATTTAGCAGTAAAGAACCTGCTATTTTACTAGATAACCTAGAAAGCATTCCTGACCCTACTAACTCTGCTAACCTTACTAGTATTACTAGCACTAATGCTATACCGGATGACCTAGAAAGTATGCCGGACCCTACTAATTTTACTAGCATTACTAATGCTACCCCGGATGATATTACTAATACTAATGCCACCGTGGATTACCTTCTTAAGTCAGAAGACTTTATAGGCGCCTTTCTAAATAGCGAACTTTCTGAGACTATTTATATGGATATTCCTGATGGATTCCTTGAATTTACGGAAAGTTTATTAACTGATAGCAAGCTTTGGTCTAATATATAGTGCTAATGGCTACTAACTTTGCTTAAAGAAGCTGGATTTAACCCTTCTATTAAGCAAGCTATCTTGCTAAAGAAGGCCCTATACGGGCTAAAATAAGCACCCCGCAAATGGTAATACCGGCTAAAAGACCTGATTTTTAGTGAAGGTTTTTTACCTTTAGCTTCTGATGCTGCCGTCTTTTATAATAAGCAAACCAGCATTTTTATCGTTACCTATATTGACGATTGCCTATTAGTTGGTCCAAATATAACTTATATTAACCAGCTAAAAAGGAAATTCCATAAGGTCTATGCTATAGAAGACCGTGGTCTGGCTTCCTTCTTCCTAAGCGTATAGATTATACGAAATAGGAAGGAAGGTCTATTATGGCTACACCAAGCCCAATTTATAGCAGAGGTCCTAGCTAAATTCGGTCTATAGGATACTAAACCTTAGCTAATTCTACTTTAACTAGGGATTCTAAATGAATCTAGTGGAAAAGACCTTAGCCCTACTGATTAGAGCCTTTATTAGAGCCTTACTGGCACTATAATGTGGCTTATGATGATGACTAGGCCCGACCTAGCATTTCCTACCTAATACCTTTCTTGGTTTATGTCTAAGGCAACTAATGTGCATTTAAATGCTGCGAAAGGCAGCTTTAGCTACTTTAAAGGCACTGAGAACCTAGCTATTTGCTTTACTAAAAGCAATTAACAGCCTATTATAACCGCTTATTCTGATAGCGATTTTGCTGGCTATAAAGAAACCTCTAAATCTACTGGAGGCTTCTTAACTACTATTAATAGTGGTCCTATTAGCTGGCGTTTTAAGCGAGCCTCTTTAGTAGTATTATCTACTTTAGAAGCTGAATCTGATGCATTACTTGAGACTATCCGTGAGGTATAGTGGCTTTCTAACCTTTGTAAGGAGCTGGAAATCGATATTTTACGCCCTATACCGTTATACTGCGATAATCAGGGCTCTATTTCGAATTCTAATGACCCTAACCAGTATGCTCGCACTAAGTATACACTATTAAAATTCCGGTATATTAGGGAGTAAGCATAGCTGGGCTTGGTTAAAATTACCTACTTACCTACTAATAGTATGCCTGCTGACGGTCTTATAAAGCCACTGTCGGGCCCTAAATTTACTAGGTTCCGCGAGTTACTAGGTCTTAGGGCCTGCTAACTTATACTAACTTACTAAGGTTTTTCCTATGTTTTTCCTTAGGACCTTTATTGCATTTTCTTTCCCTATCCTTTACACGATTAGCTTGATACTACAGTAGCTAATCAGAGGGGGTGTTAAAATTTTATAGTAGCCTACTAGGCTGCTGGCCTAATGCCCTACTGGCCTACTAACCTTCTGACCATTATACCGCCTCTTGGACTTACGGTAGTCTTACCAACCTTAGGCCTTTGCCTTTTACCTTAGGATTTTTAGTGGATTATTTACTGTATATTAAGTAAGGTAGGCCTTATTAAAAAAGGTGTGGCATTGCTAAATTAGCGTGGTGGGCCTACTAGTGTGGTGGCTAGTCCACTAGTGTGGTGGGTAGTCATTAGCGTGGTGGTTAGTCACTAGCGTGGTGGCTAATTACTAGTGCGGTGGTTAGGGTGGTTGGAAAGGCTGGATATAGTGGGGCTGCTGACGTATTATATACGTGGTATAGTAAGTATTACGGGGAGCTTTCTTACTGGCTACCTTGGATGCCTGGGCCCACCCCTCCTTCGTGTATATATAGGATAGCTTTTCCCCTTCTTTCTAGATAGTAGAAGGGCAGCACAATCGAGTCTGTTAATGCACTATATGCCTCTTAACTTCTTACCTTCCCTGCGTTTTCTGGTTATCTTATATTTGCCTTGCCTTTACACTTGCCTTGCTTTATAGCACTTGTATAGTCTTAGGACTTGGTGAAAAATCTAGTATTTATACTAAGATTAGTTCACAGGTCGCAGATAGTCTTGTGCCATCTAGCTAGCTAGTAAGGCTCTGCTTTTATAGTGACCTTGAGAATTGCAATATAATCCAGCCTTATGGTCTGACCAGCAGCATCGTCGACTTCTAGCCTTACTTACTAAGGTTGGATATAACCCCTCTGCATTACAGGTTATACTATTGAAGAAAGCCTTATATGGGCTAAAATAAGGCCCTCGCGAGTGGCAGTTACGGTTAAAAGACCTTCTAGTGCAAGAGGGTTTTAAGCCGTTACTTTCTAATACTGCCGTCTTCTATAATAAAGGAACGCATACCTTTATTGTGACCTATATGGATGACTGCTTGATTATCGGTCCGGATCTGAGCTATATTGACCAGCTTAAGACCAAGTTCCATAAGGTTTATACTATAGAAGACCGAGGACCTGCCTCCTTCTTTCTAGGAGTGCAGATTATTAGGGATAGAGAAAAGGGCCTGTTATGGCTACACCAATCGCAATTTATTGCGGAAGTCCTTAAAAAATTCAACCTTAAGGACATAGGACCGCATCTAATCCTGCTATAGCCCGGTATACTTACTGAGGCTAATGACGATACGCCGCTGGATACTAGTAATCAACACTTATTCTAGCAGCTAGTAGGGACATCGATGTGGTTGATGATGATATTAAGACCTAACCTTGCCTTTCTAACGCAATACCTGTCACGATATATGCAATAGGCTTCCACTACACAGCTTAATGCTGCTAAGGGCGCTTTTCGCTACTTAGCTGGTACGGCAAATACAGCCATTTGTTACCGAGCCGCTAAAGCTACCGTAGTATTAGCTGCATTTTCTGATAGCGATTTTGCTGGGTGCCGGCTGACTTCGAAGTCTACTGGTGGTTATCTTACTACCTTAAATGGTGGGCCTATTAGCTGGAGGTTAAAACGGTCTTCGACTGTGGTTTTATCAACGCTTAAAGCCGAGTCTGATGCAATACTTAAGGCGATTCGCGAAGTGGAGTGGATATCTAATTTATTTAAAGAAATCCAGGTCGATATTCAACGCCCGATACCACTATACTGCGATAACTAAGGGTCTATTTCTAATGCAAATGTTGCAAAATGGTGATTCAGAACACTGTTGGAAATGTACTGGATACCGACAGTGGCGTACAAGGCGTTGCAGAATAAAACAAAGAGCTGGTTAAAGATTTAAAGCGCACAAGAGGTTGACCAGAGCAAAGATGTCAGGGAAATCTGATTCTAATTGTTGGTGACTATTCTAGCTAGAAAGAGGGAATTTTGGGCATATTTCTACCATCTTGAAAAAGTGGTTGAAAATAATGAAAAACCGCAAAAATAGCGAAAAAAAACCGACGAAAAGTCGGTCTGCCCAACCGTGCCCAGTCTGTGCCCAATATCCTACCCAATGCCTACCCAACCAAGCCCAGTGGCTTGTAGCGGTATGCCGGATGCCCTATAACAGCCTGCCGTACGGGCCGGAAGCCCTATATCGGTCTGCCGTACGGGCCGGAAGCCCTATATCGGTGTGCCGTAAAGGTGCGGTGTAGCGGGTGACTGTATGTAGAAGGCCGAAAGTGCTGGTATTAGTAAGGTTTGCCCATTTGGTAATCCCGTAGAAATGCGCCGCCTGTTGTGGGCCCTGTGGCCCGCTGTGACCGGCCGCTATAGCCGGCTGTGGGGCGCTGTGCCGGTGCCGTGACCGGCGCTGTGGCCCACTGTAATCGGCGTTGTGGGGCGCTGTGCCCCACCATAGCGCCTGGTATAGCTACCGCGATATCTCAACAGAAATCTAACTAATAAGGGACTGATCATCCCAGATTTAGGAACCTAGCTACCACACCAAGCTGCAACACATCCTTGCAATAGGATTTTCTAAGGTTGTTCCTTAATGCAGCTTTCTTCTAGATTTTTTATCTAGATTTTTCAGTCTTAATTTTCTTCGCATTTTTAAGACATTCCGGCACCTTTTCTCTTCCTATAATGGCCAATCAGAACGTTCCTGCCAATAACCCAGGCTACTAAGTCCCTGATACGGCAGAGGTAGAAGAATCTGATAATGACCAGGAAATTGCCCAGCTTAGGGAAGACCAATAGGAAATAAGAAAAGAATTCAGTTATAAATTTAATCGAATGAACTCTAAAATCGATTTTTTAGCTAATAAGGTGGGCACCTTAGTAAACAGACTAATCAAGCCTGCTGCTAGCCTACCATCATAGGATATAATGGATGTGGATACCTTCCAAACTCCTATGGGTAAGGGAAATACCTCTCTACCCAAAGCCTAGCAATAACCCCTGCCGGTTCCATCCAGCATTAGCAGCCAAGTTAGCGCTATAGCTATTAAGGAATTAGCTAAAATAGCCAATGGATTCTAGGAATCCTAAAAGCTAAGGGGGGCATCTAACTTCGACTAATAGAAACAGGCCCTTATGATTTAACTTAGGGCACTTAATATCGCTAAATTTATCGAAGATCCTTCTATTGCTAGCAAATTTAACGACTTAAAGCAAGCACTTTTACTATTACTTATTAAGAATAGTTGCACAGAAGGACTAGCTGCCGCTATCAACTAGTGCACTGACCTAGAGTCAGCCTTTATATTACTCACCAAATAGTATTCTCATTCATTAGACATATAGCGGACCCACCTATACCCTGCCTTCTATCAACTAAATTTTACAGGCTATAAGGGTACCTTAGAATCTTTTAACGCCTCCTTTAATAGCTACCTATCTAGGCTGCAAATTTTAGGCTCCCATATATAACCTTTCGACCAAATCAGCTAGTATTTATATGCTATAGAAGGGGTCTTTTTTTAGTGGGTAGAACGGCACCGCATAATGATGAGAATCGCCTATACTTAGGGAAATATATTAAATATTAACCTGCAATTTTATATGGTTGATTTACTAGAAGAATAACGCATTAAAGGGTTATTAGTAGTAAGGGCTACTACCCACCTCGCAAAGGTTAAGGGTGCCGCTACTAATAATAGTAGTAAGCCAGCTAGTAACAATACTAGCAAGGGTGGTAAAAACACTACTACTAACGCCAATAAAAAGAAACAGGGGTCTTCTACCCAATAAGGGTCTTCTTCAGCTATATAAGGCAAGTTGGAAAATAAGAAGAAGAAAGAAAAAAAAGATTCAGCTAATAAAGTAGATACCCTATAAACGACCGACGAAAAGGAAAAGACTATTAATTCCTTCGTACTAGGGAATTATAATACTCTAAGTCTTATACCTAGTGAGACAGCCTATTCTTCCTTCTAGGACCGCAAATATATGCAATTTCTAGCTACTAGCTATAATGCATAATCCGGTGGGAAAACGCCAATAAATTCTTTGCTCTACAATACTAGTTCTACGGTATATATTATTAACGATAAAAAGCATTTTACCTACTTCCAATATTATACCGGAAATAGACTAGTCATTAGCATAGGTGGTGGCCCAATTAAGCCTAGTGGGTGGGGTATAGCGCGTTTTACCGTACTATAAGGCACTAACCTACTTTAGTAGGGCACTTTAGAGCTTACCAACGCCCTGTTTATACCAGCTTTTGATATCAATATCTTTAGCGGCGTTAAATACTATCTGAATCGTAGCAGTATTTAGGGCTAAAGCCTAGTTAATAGCAATAATAAGTGCATTAGGCTTCTTAATTTTAAGAAGTATGGCTTTTTTTTATAATAAAAAGGGGTAGATTCGCCGTTTTTATACCATACCAGCCAACCGGCTTTATATAGTATCTCGGTCGAATTACCTGCCCTAGCTAACCTAGAAGAATATGAGGAATATCCCCTACTAGAGGATTTACCTACCCTACCAGCTAACTCAGACCTTCCACTTCTACTAGCTAATTTGCAAGCTAACCCACTAGCTAACTTACCAGCTGACCCACCAGCTAGTCCTGGTTTTTCGGTAGTACCAATAGAGGCTGCTATTCTTAATACAGCCCAACCACTATAGAGGGCCCCGGTCACCCTCGACCCTGCCCTAGCAGCTAATACAGAATATCAAAAGCTGCTATTATTAGCCGGACTTTAGCATATCTGTCGGAATCGCTGTCGCAAGGTGCCCAATTGGGCACATTGCGACGGATGTGCCGCGCACACCCGTTGCGCACGATGTGGCCACTTTTGCCCCTTTTGCCCCTATGCCCCTAAGCCCGGTAGGGCACGCGGGCAGCCCGGCCCGACCGCGCCGATGCACGTGACTACGGCACGCACAAAAAGGCCACATCGTGTAATTACTCTTTTGCTTCCTTTCTTTCCTCTTAGTTAGTCAGTCATAATCAAAGAAGTAATCATACCTTTAACCGGTGACCTCATGGTACTTAATACCACGCGCGCAACCCTACGTACAACTGGGTACCCCTTGATGCAACCAACACTGATCAGTGAAGTTGAAGTTCACTTCACAGATTAGCTAGGACAATAAGAAGAGGCGATTTAAAAAGATCGTGCTAATAAGGAATGTGATTTAGCCTAATTCAGTCGAAACGGCTTATATATTATTATTATTAAATTACGCTAGAGGCTATTTAAAGCTAAATAACCTATCTAGTACTTCTATATAGATAATTCGGAAAGGGAAAAACCCGGTAGCCGGGAGGAAAACCCTTCCTGCTTTCTTGATTTCTGCTTTTTGTCGCCCCGCATCGGGGGCGGCGGGTATCCGGTGCGTGAGAGAGTAGGGTGCGCAGCCGCTTAGGACCATATCTGGCGGAATTGCATGGGAAGAGTGCGAGCGAGAAGTCCCGGAATATCGGGTCCGGGTCGGTGATCTTGTCGGGTGAGAAGTGAGAGGAGGGTGAAGCCGGGGGGGTACGGCTTATATATTACGGACCAAGGGATAAATTGATTGTGTCTAACCTTCCCTACTCGTCTATCATAAGGAACAATCGCCAACATCATACTGATTAATTGTGTCAGTTAGTAACGATCGCTGAATATCACGATATCTTTAGTTGTGCCGGGAACTACGGAACGCCAAATCTATCGTGATACTATTAGTAGGCACAAACGCAGGTTCTTACGCAAGCGACTTAGAGCCTCATAACGGTAAAGAACCTATTTACCGTTAGTCAAATAAGCAATCGAAACGCCTATAATATTCTACTCGATAATTGCTTCCTTTTTCCTTCCTTCCTTTATCAATTTACTACCTTCCTTTATCAATTACTTCTCTTTTTTTAATTACTTTCTTTTAATACCTATACTAAACGCTCCCTATCTCTCTGCCTTTTCCACCTCATCCTTACCTCTATTAATATCATAATAGAGGCACTACTACTAGAAAAGCTCAACCCTTTCGCTAAGATTATCACAAAAGACTAGATCGATTCGATAGACTAAATTGACCCTATAAATACTACGGACGAATAGTTACATAATTATATCGCCTACCTCATCAATAGTTACACAATAGGCGATGAGAAGGATGATAATCTATAGGAATAATTCTGTAAGGATTATAATAAGTAGACCGAGGAACTATTCAGCCATATCAATAAACGGCTCCTACGGGAATTCCGAATAACCCTACGGGAACGTGGGGTGTATATTGGAAGCATAGGATCATCAACAATCAGGACCCTTCTCCACTATATACAACAAGAGTATATGCCTGAATGGCCTTAAGAAGAAATAGACCTCTAACTTACACGTAAGACCTTCATATCCCGGTTAAACCCAGATAGGGAACAATTAGTCCCTACTGCTTATACCGAACGGGAGATGCAAATGAACCAGGATGCCCCCTTTATTATAAGCTCGAGGAATTCACTCCCTACTATAATTGTTCGAATACCCTTATGGATACCATTACGAATACCCTTGCGATTGCCGTTACGAACACCCTCGCGATTACCCTCGCGAAGACCTTCATAAGCCCCTTCGACCCCTAGGGACTTTACAATACCAACGGCATAATAACCCCTCATCCCTCTATCTACGTTAAAGAAAGCCCCTATTCCTATTAATACCGAAGAAGAAAGGGGCCGGCCGCTATAACAGAAAGGGAAAGCGCCTATTTATAGGCCGCTATTTAAGACAGGGGAAAGCTCCCGACAACAACAATAGCACACAACGGACGATAACTATAGCCCGACCGACCAAATACTTTATCCTAGGGGTTATACCCCTAGCCGAGCTAGCCGAAGCGGCTATTCTAATGCCCCTCGGAATCATAGTATGCCCATAAGGACCAGAGGTCAGGTTATAGGCCCCAATAATATGCTTTAATCAACAGAGAGCGCCGACGGCAACACCCTTGAAGTTACTAGCGATACCCTCCAAGCCACTAATATTAATATCCCCCGACATACCGCTACCAGCGGCATAGGGCAAGCCCCTAATATTGATAAAATAGCTGCCCTTGATACCAGATATCACGAATCATAGTATCGCAGCCACAACCCATAGGCCCGGATGCCTCAACCACTGGCTCCAATGCCTCATCCGATAATGCTAAAGATAGGCACGGCACTAGACCCCTCCCGGCACTATCGGCCTACCCAGGCCGATAAACGGACCATCTTAACGGAAGGACCGGTAAACCTAGACCGACCCGGGTTATAGGATAACCCAGCTAGAGATCCCGCCAGCCTACCGCAAGGCTACCGATAAGCCGTTCTAGAATACCCTCCGGAATACCACCAAGAAGATTATACCTAAAGAGCCTATATAGAGGCCGGGTTTAATAATATTTCGAAGAAGATATCTGACCTCTTACGCAGCTATCGTACAGAGGATAGATATAGCGGCAAAATAGATAACTTCCTTATACCAAAGGTAGTATCCTTTAAGAGCAAGTACCGCCTTCTAGGATTGCCCGATTATATACTCATAAGAGCCTTTTAAATTATGCTAATCGGCGATACTAAGATGTATTACTGTCACGGGCTCGGGCTACGCCCGCGCCACAATGTGGCTAGGACTCGGGCTGCGCCCGCGTCTAGCCTAAGAAGGGCAACAGACGGAGTCACAGGACTATACTAGGACTCCGATACGTATTATAATCGGGATATAAATAGACTAGATAGAAGGTTCCTATTTGGATCTTTTTCTTTCCTCTTTAGTCTATTTAATATATATTATTAACGCCTATTTGCAGTCGCCCTAGGGCCAGTCCTTTACATTTAAATAGACTCTCTTAGCCTTGCTGTTATAACTCCGTGTTATAGAACCAATAATACAAGCGTTACACAATATCGAAATAAGCGCGCCCAATGAGACGGGGGCAGACGGCACGGGGCAGCAGCGCCCCCGACGTAACATATATACCTAAATGCAGCAACTTTCCGAAGGCATATAATAGATTCAATCGCAGATGAACTCTTTACAGGCTTATCTCGCAGAGCAGGCGAGCAAACCCCAACCGGAATACTAACCGGTCCTAGTAACATAATAGGGCGGACCTATTCCCTTTACCACTCTCGATACGGCTCATACCCAACTTAAGCGTAAGCCGATCCCGATAGGGGACCCTTTTAACGGCAAAAAGACAATATTTACCGCCTAGCGAACCTTTATATAATATAAGCTCGAGGTCGATAAGGACTTTATTAGGGACGAAAAGACGCAATAGATATTTATCTTCCAAAACCTATCTTCTATGGTCTAATTACAAATCGCAGCCTTTTTTAAGAATGGCGAGGCCTGCGATTATAATATAGTGAAGTTCTTTAAATACCTCTAATGTTTCTTTAAGGACCCGCATCGATAGGACCGCACGATTACTAAACTTAAGCACTCTTTACGCTAAGGCCCTAAAGAACCTTTCGCTACTTTCTTCGTCCGATTTAAGGAAAAACTAGCGCTTATAGGAGGAATTAGCTGGCCTAAGGAAGTGAAACTCGAATACCTCCGTTCTGCATTAAATGCCAGGATGGCCGATAAGATCATCGGACTTAGGGTCTCCCGTAATAACTACTATATAGCAGTCGACCGCTATCGTTAAATTGCTATTAACCTTAAGACTAGCCTAACCACTGGGTGCCACCCTAGTCCTCCTCGCGATCGATAAAATAATAACCGGGACGCAGAGGGTAATATACGGATAATAGGCGTTAACTAGCTTACTTCAAAAAGTAAGCAATATATAGCCGAATAGGTCTTATAAGAGGTCCTTAATGAGCGACGGGAGAAGGACCTTTATCTTTATTATAGTGCTTCCACCTACTATATATAAAAATGCTGTTTGTAAAGGGCCTATAGACTGGGAATGGTTAAGGTGGCTATAGTAGACTCTTAGGCTGCTAAAGATAATAATAGTAACGACTCTTAGGGAAAAGACTAGCCCTTAAGCCTAATCTCGCGAGAGGGCTTAAAATATACGCCTAGAACCCTAATCGATTACGAAAAGGACCCTATATAAAAGAGATAAAAGAGATTATAAAACGAATAGATAGGCACCCCTTTTTAGTACCGATATTATATAAATCTTATACTTTTATTGATACCTTAATCGACTCGGGTTGTAATTGCTATAGCGCTATAAGCGAAAAAACAGTATAACGGTTAGGTCTCCAACCTATCCGCCTGCTATAACGCAGGAAAATCGGAACGGCAGTAGAGATTCAGAGCCGTTTAGGGGAACGTAAGAAAGCGACTTCCTTTATTATGTATATCATTCGCGTGGATATTAATATTAATAGCTGGCCTTCTACAGTTATACTTTATATGATCCCAGGCCTTACCCATAATATTATCTTAGGTCTCTTTTAGATGGAACACCGCAATATTATATTATAAGCGAAACGACGCCGGATATAGATCGGAGCGGCGGGCAATCTTATCGTCTAAGAATCAGCAGTACGATAGTCTAGTCCCGCCGCGGTTAATATTCTTAGTTCAGTCTTCTATAGTATGCTCCAGCAGGCGAAGCGTTCTAAAGACCAATCGACCTCTTTTATTACTATAAGCCTGCAAGAGATAATGCATATTCTCTGCATTACGCTTCCGCTATATTAGGACCCTACACCATCTCTGCAGAAGCCGTAGGGACTACCCCTAGAGTTATAGGAATTTAGCGACCTATTTAATAAAGAAAAGGCCTCCGGCCTTCCTCTATACCAGAGTATATTAGACCATTATATTTGGCTTAAGAAGGCCCCGGATGGAAGCATACTAGACCTACCTTAGGGCCTATTATATAATATGCCACGGGACTAGCTTCTTAAGGTTCGGAGATAAATAACCGACCTTATAGATAAAGGATAAATTTAGGCGAGTTCCTTATTAGTGGCAGCTCTAGTCCTCCTAGTAAGGAAAGGGAATAGAGGGTGGCGTTTTTACGTAGATTACCGAGCCCTAAATAAAGTCATAGCCTAAGACCGATACCCCCTCCCGCTCATTAAGGAGACCTTACGATCTTTATCCCAGGCGAAGTAGTTTACTAAAGTCGATATACATACGGCATTCTATAAAATCCGTATAGCAGAAGGCGATAAATACCTTACTGTATTCCGCACGCGATTCGGCCTCTTTAAGTAGCTTATTATACCTTTTGGCCTTACTGGAGCCCCTATAACGTTCTAACGATATATTAATAGGGCCTTAAGAAATACACTTAGGGATTTTGCGACTGCATACCTTAATAATATCCTCATTTATACCTCGGGATTAAGGGAGGACCATATGGGACGCATTAAGGATATGCTCTAACGACTTTAAGATGCCAGTCTTAACCTAGACTTAGAGAAGTATGATTTTGCTGTAACAGAGGTCCGGTATCTAGGTTATATTATAATGGTAGGAAAAAAGATCTGCCTAGACCCCGAAAAGATTAAGGCTATCTAGAACTAGGAAGCCCCTACGAAACTAAAGGGGGTCTAAAGCTTCCTTAGCTTCGCAAATTTTTACTGCAATTTTATCCCTAACTTTTTCCAATTTGCCGAACCCTTAGTTAAGTTGATAAAGAAGGGGGTTCCCTTCTAATAGTTAGATAAGGAAGAAAAGGCATTCTAGGCGCTTAAGCATCGCTTTATCTTATACTTAATTCTCGCTCAATAGGACCCCAATAAGGAGACGATTCTCGAAGTAGATAGCTCTAGTACCGCTCTTAGTGGCTGCCTCTCTTAAATTAGGGAGGATAAAGTCCTCTACCCTATTATATATTATTCTGCACGCCTAACGGATGCCGAATGGAACTATATAATTCACGATAAGGAGCTTCTTACTGTTATCTCTTGTCTTAAGGCGTGGTTAGCTAAACTCCAATTAGTGGCCTCCCTATTTACTATTCTTATGGACTATAAAAATCTAGAGTACTTTACTTAACCCCGTAAAATATCAGAATGGTAGGCTAAATGGGCTGAAATACTAGCGCTCTTTAATTTCTATCTTTAGTATAGGCTAGGATCGCAGGCTTAACGTCCTAATACGCTATCTTAATAGGAATAGGAAGCTAGTAATACGATACTAAGGATTGGCTAGATTTTAAAATTACTATCGATTTTAGTACTCTACCTAGACTCGACTACCGAACCGGTTCTTATACCTATACCTTCGGGATTTAGCTTACTTAATAGCTCGCGCATTTTCGCCGACTCCTACCTCTAGGCACTCTAGGATCATGCTATAGCCAAGGATGAAACGTATAGGGCACGCTAGGTAGTAATAGCGAAAGGCGAGAGACGCTTTCCGACTAAGGCTTTAATAAGAGAATAGATTATAGATTACACCCTAAATGCCTACGGCGCGCTTCTCTACCGGGGGCGGATATAGCTCCCTTCTTTTGAACCCCTAACCACTATGGTTATATAGCGATACCATAAATCACCTACTGCGGGCCATCTAGGGAAGAATACTATATTCTAGTTGTTATATCGAGACTACCACTTCAATAATATATCTTTAGCGGTAGCGAGATATATCTGGAATTGCCGATGCCGTAGGGCATATAAGAGCCGATAGTTACGCCAGGGCCTACTATAGCTATTACCTATCCTAGACCGATTTTGGTCGCAGATTTCCATCGACTTTATAATAGATCTTCCTATATATAATGTATCTGACCCGCGATTCCTTATAGTTATTACTAATCGCCTATCGAAGTATATCTAGCTTGAGGCAATGCACTCTATAAAAGCGGAAGACTATATAGAACGGTTCTAATAGTGCTAATAGTATTTCTATAGGTTCCCTAAAGAAATTATTAGCGACCGAGGATCTAACTAGGTAGGATAATTTTGGACTATACTTTGCAATTTAATTAGGACCGAATAACTCCTCTCGACTGTATATCACCCTTAGACCGATAGCGGTATAGAATGGATAAACCAAAAGGTCTAGGCTATCTTACGTATTATAGTCTCCTTTAACTAATATGATTAGCTAAAACACCTTACGGTATGCTAACTAGTATTGAATAACCGGATATTATTAGTAACCGGTTTTAGTCCTAATTAGCTCTTTAATGGATTTAATATTCTAATAGTTATATTGCCTCTGGATATAATATTAAGTTTAATAACCCTAAAAGGGCAGGCCGCCCTATTCTTAGCTACCCTCTATAAGGGATGGGAAGTAGCCTAAGCCGCCATCGCCTTTACATAGCAGCAGTAGTAGGACGCAACTAACTATTTGCGTTGTCTGGCGGAACGTTTTTAAGTCGGGGATTGGGTGTGGCTTACCTTATGCAATATTAAGATAAACCGGCCTTATAAGAAGCTCGATTAGGTCTCGGTAAAGTATATAGTTATAGCTGTACTATCTCTGCTTAATATTCGATTTGATATCCTGTAGGGTATTTATCTAGTTTTCTATATTAATCTAATCGAACGAGCGGCTTTTAACCTACTACTAAGTCAGGAGGTAACCGATATATAACCTAGCCCCCTACTTATACTACCCTAGGACTTTAATCGGCTATATAAGGAATACGAAGTAGAAGAGATTTTTACTGCGAGGAATGCCTAAGGTCGGGGGCGGAACCGTAATATACTTGTTAAATAGAAAAGATACGACTTACCTATATAGGAACCCCTAGAGAACTTCTTAGAGATAGCGGCATAAAAGGCATTTGAGGCTAAATAGGGGGATATTCGGATGCATAATGGACCTATATAGCCTCGGGATCGGATTTCGGACCTATAACCTTAATATCGTCTAATAATATAAAAAAAAAAAAAAAAAAACTAATCCTTTTCGTTTTTAGCAAAATAATCTAGTAAGTTTTAGTATTTATCTTTTATTTCTTAGCAATTCTAGCCCTGCTTTTGTGTTTTTTAATTCCTACTGCCCCTGCTACCCTTACCCTTATCGGTATTCTCTTGCCTCCTTATGGGATTCGGTGGGGGGGTATATAGGGGAAGGGGAGGGATTATGGGATAGTAGGGTAGGAAAGGTAGCGGCGGCATTGGCGGCATAATTGGCGGATACTAACTAGGCATAGTATGGCTTGGGTACCTATAATGGGGCATAATAGGTCTGGGGGGATATACTTATAATGCCGGGCCGGTAGTAATAGAACCGGCCTCGGCTTGCGGCGCGGTCGTCGGTATAGGGGCCTAAGGCGAGGCTATACCGGTATATAGGGAGGACACTAACTAAGGGGAAGTAGGCGGAGTATAGGGCGTAGGTATAGCGGGGGTGACCTGATGTGCAAAGCTAGTTATCGCCTCTGCTATAATCCGCATATCTTATTGTTACTCCGCGAGCAGTTATATAATAGGAGCTATAGAGTTGCTGCTAGCCTGTCGGGACCTAATAGACGAGGCAGAGGGAATAATAGTCGTTATAGGCGTAGTGGGAGTCGACCTGCTGATATTGGCAGCCGGGGCGTATGCAGAAAAGGCTGTTATAGTATGCTCTTGTGCTGTAGCCTATAGTTTATCCTATTGACGATATAGCGTATTGAACTTAGGGCGAAGACGGGCCTTTCGGCCTAGGATATCCCCTACCTTCGGACGGGCGGCCTCCTTAATGCTTTATTTCTTTTGTGCTATACGGACGATGCGCTTTATCACCCGCCGCAGTTAGGGGTTTGTCGATATTACATACTTGCACTAGATGTACGTCTTATGTTTTTAATGGCATCGAATATAAGCCTAGGAGCGACCGGACTATATGCAGACGATATATTCTCTAGTATCTATAGTATGCTGTGTGCAGGCGATATAGGCATACTCTACTTCTTCGATATCGTCGGCACTTAATCCCTTAGAATCCCTCTAGATGAGGAACTCTCCTATAGCGCGCTTCTTTCGTAACTGCTGATATAATGATCTAATAGTAGGCGAGGGCGGCGTTTTCTTTATGCGCGAAGGTGTTTGGGGCGTAAGTGTAGACGAGGAGGGAGCTAATAGTGCTTTAGATGGGGTCTTAGGCGTAATAGCCGTTAAAGAAGAAGTTTTTATTAGCGTTTCCCCTATTAACGATGGGACTCCTATATAAAAAGGGGCGGGAGAACGCAAGGGGGACAATAGGGCCCCTATATTAGGCGATAAGGGCTCTGCCGAATTCTTGTTATTGTCGGAAATAATAATAAGCTTAGAGCTAGGGGGGGAAATACGCGATTGTCCTAAGGAGGGTATAGACTGTGGCGGCCGCGATAGCGTTTCTGGCTGGGAACCTCCTCTGCGCCTGGCACTTCTGAGGTCTTTAGTAGATGCTGGGGATAGACCTGATAGGGTCATAGGAGGGCCCCAGGCGATAGGCGTATTCCTATCTATTGGTCCTCTGGATGATATGGCGACGAATCTAATGTAATAGCAAACGGGGACCTAAATACCTATTAGTACCGGACGATTTACTATGCGACCCGATACGAACGATCTAGGAACTTTCGATGGCGCAACTCCGTTAATAGGGACGATTCTCACGAGGGTAGTAATACCGTAGACTTACTATTAGGAATGATGGCCTTGATGATAGTAGGTATAGGGATGGAAAGAGAGAGGAAGAAGTGCAAAATAGAAATAAATAAAGGAAGAAGCCTTAGTGCAGACGGATTCCTGAACGACGGCTAGCGATAAAATTTTTCTGCTCTGCGATAGCTGCAATACGGTTCCTTCCAGCTGATAGCATTACGACCGGCTTCGATAGGATTCTATTACATCTGCCTAAAGCATACCGACTCTAGTCCACATTATATTCACATCGGTCACATATTGGCATATCTATGCGCCCGATTGTTATCCTATATATCTAATTGAGGTTATTTTCGAGGGCTATGAGAGGTCTTAATTGGGGGGCGATATATAAAGGGGATAATTTCGGATGGTTTATTCTTCCGACTCTAAGGAGGAGAAGGGGGGTATGTCACGGGCTCGGGCTACGCCCGCGCCACAATATGGCTAGGACTCGGGCTGCGCCCGCGTCTAGCCTAAGAAGGGCAACAGACGGAGTCATAGGACTATACTAGGACTCTAATACGTGTCATGATCGGGATATAAATAGACTAGATAGAAGGTTCCTACTTGGATCCTTTTCTTTCCTCTTTAGTCTATTTAATACATATCATTGACGCCTATTTGCAGTCGCCCTAGGGCCAGTCCTTTACAATTACTTTAACAATATCGAATATATTCGTGATACCCTTACTTTTGATAATATAGTCTATAAAGTCAAGAGCTATTTCGAGAATAAGAGCACAGAGCAATTCTATTTGCACTATTGGAATAGAATAACGCTCTAATTAACTATCGCGAAATATCCCGATAAGTTAAAGCTAGAATGCCTTAATATCCTACTAGAGGAACTTTAGTGCCTATATTATGGTCTTTTTCCCCCCTTTACAGCTGATATAGAGCTTTATCGGTAAGTGCTTAATGCTATAAGGGATACCCCTGAGTATAGCCAGGCCATATATCGTTATGCCTCTACATTCGAAGGCCTTGCCGCTGACCTATAGCGATCCCTTTCCATCTACGAGACTACCCATATGACTTAATAGCATTAATTCCTTCAACAATAGTAGCATTAACAACAACAGGATGTTGAAGATATTGATGACAATATAGCGTTATTTATAGATCGTAGATATAGTTAATCCTATAACCGGTATTAACGCCCCCAATGATACGGACCCCCTCAACGGCAATAACAGAATCGCGCCTTTCCAGCCAGGCCCTATTAAAGAAAATGCTTCGTTTGCGATAAATCAAGATATTAGTCATCCAACTATACTGCCTAAGAATAATAAGAATTAAAGGCACGATGGCTGAAGAACCGTTCTAACTGTACCGCCCCTAATGACAGGAAATTCTGTGTTTTCCTATAGGAATACGAAGGGACTGCCGACTAAAGCTACCTTAATAATGCCGACTTTGATGATATCGCCGAAGATATTGAAGTAATAATAGCAGGGGTTATATATTGGGATACAGAGGACGCTATCGCACCGCAAATTATAGCCACTTAGTATTTCTTAGCCCTTATGCAAATAGAACCGTCACCTTCTTCATCTATCGCAATATTGCAAGCCCTATAGGATGAATTATGCCGACACGCCTTCCTGCAAATTGACCCCTTCCGAATGCCCTTACCACCACCTAACCGTAATTCTGCCTTTCTAGAAGAAGAACGTTACGGTGATTATGCCTTCCGCGGAATCCTACCGGATACCGGCGCTTCCGGCCTATTAATAGTAGGCTTAGGTCAAGTAAAGGCCCTAATGCGATTGATGAAAACCCTGACCATTGAGACGACTGATAAGAAGCATATAGTGAATTTTGGCGCAGGCTCTGCCATATCTTCTGGTATACTGAATGTCCCGACGATATTCAGCAATATCCTATTTTACGTTCTTAATAGCGGCACCCCCTTCCTTTATTCTATCACGGATATAGATAGAATGGGTGTGAAGCTTAATAATATCGATAACCTGTTAATCTAAGGGGATATTAAGGTCCCTATTATTAGGAAATGGGGATATCTATAGTGGACTCTTAATGCCATGGATACTGCAGCCTTCTATCTATCGTTATAAGAGATCCGCTAGCTTTATCGTCGATTTGGGCACCCCTCTATTAATAGGTTTACTAAATTACTTCAATAGGCTGGTTATGATGATATTGACCGCAATATTATCGAAAGTATCATCTATATGTGTCATCAATGCTAGATAAACGTAAAGGCACCCAGCCGATTCAAATTCACATTAAAGGATGACCGCTAATTTAACTACGAGATAATCGTAGATATCCTTTATATTGATAATCGGCCGGTATTATACATTATGGATGCCGCAATAAGCTTCTAGGCAGCTAGGTTCCTTAATCTATAAAGATAGAAGGCCCGAGACGTTTAGAATGCTCTTAAGGAATGCTGGATTAATACTTACCTTAGCCCGCCGGATTGGATAGTTCACGATGCTGGATATAACTTCGCCTCTGCCGAATTCCGCTATAATGCCCGGCTTTTCTCTATTAATGTGGATAAAATCCCTATCGAAGCCCACTATAGTATTGGTAAAGTCGAGAGATACTACGCCCCGTTACGCAGAGCCTATACCATCGTTAATAAAGAAGTAGGCGACCTATTAATAAGGGAATAGAAACTATAGCTAGCTATTAAAGCCGTTAATGATTCTGCTAGGCCTAACGGCCTCGTACCCACGTTATTAGTCTTTAGAGCGTATCCCCGACTTACGGATGATTTACCCCCTAGCCTATCAGTATCACAATATGCCTTGATATTACGAAAGGCTACTAACGAAGCTAGGAAATGCCTCGCTAAGCGATAGGTTTGCAATGCCTTCGCCTAATAAAACGGCCCGAATACGTGGCCTATCTACCGACTACCCCTATAGTCTGATGTATAGGTATAGAGAGAAAAGGGTGGATGGTATAGGCTGTACCGGCTAATCAGCCTCGAAGGTGAGACTTATATCATGCAGATGCTATATGGCCCCGTTAAGTTCCGGTTAATAGTTGTTAAGCCATATAACCACGACCCCGACCGTAATACCGATCCCGAAGATATCGTCTATCCCGAAGGCCTGGCCCGCCCCGGCAGGCTAGAAGTCAGGATACCGGCTGCAGCCGCACCTCTAGCCGCGATGATACTAGTAGCCGCGATATATCCGTCGCTAGTTATTAGCCCTGATTAAGTCAGGCCAGTATTACCAGCAAGGGTGGTATCCGACGTTATGATTAATAAGGACTAAGAAGAGGCTCTTATTAATACTATCGCTTCTAATACCGTTATTAACGCCTCTTTCTTAACCGCGAAAGAGCAAGCCGACCTGCAGCTTGCTAGTTAATTATATCGGGAAAGGAAGATTATAATCCTAGGAGACCCTTTCGAATAGTCTGACCGTATAGAGGTAGAAGCATTATAGGCCCGCGATATATTCCGATTTATTACCTTTAATATCGGCAAATATAGAGCCTAATGCCTCTTTAATTTATGTATGGTATGAGAAATCAAGGGCAAAGGTATAGACACCCCGTATAAGAAGTCTAGGCTTATGATATAAGGTTATAATGATGACGAGAAGCAATTGATATTAACTCAGTCCCCTACAATCTAATGGGCTAGTCAACGGTTACTTATATTATTAGCCCTATTACTATAACGCTCTTACGGCTTATTTCTCTGGATACGTGATATCATATAGGCCTATATGCAGTCATCCACCACCCTTAATAGATTGATTATCGCTAAGCTACCTAAGTAGATAGCACATCAATACCCCGATAATACGATCATAGAAGTAGTAAAGCTACTATACGGAATAGCTAAGGCAGGCACCTACTAGTAGGCGATATACTTCCGGCACCATCGCGAGAAATTGGGTATGACTATATCAACCTACGACCCCTGTTTGCTAATATCCGCCGGTAATAACGATACTAACCGTACTAACGCTCCTAACTATGCCGGCGATACTAGCATATGCTTCGGTATCGTAGGTATGCAGACTGACGATACCCTTAGCCTGAGTGATAATGCCTTCTTCTAATAGGAAGAATTAGAGCTTACTAAGGCAGGCTTTAACGCTAAGCCTAAAACGAAGCTATTACTAACCGTGCCCCTGATATTCAACGGGTGTATACTGACGGCCAATACTAACGATATAATATTACGCCAGAAAGGTCAAAATATAAAGATTACGACCATCGACAAGAATGCGCCTACGGCCTAGCGTAATTATATCGAGCAACGCGCTTGCGGTACTTACGTAGCTACGGTCTGCTAGCCCGAGGCGTCTTTTAACCTATCTGTCGCAGCATAATACTAGCAACCTGACCCTAAAGATATCGCGAGGTTAAATAAATGCCTTTAATGGCAGCATGACAACCAGGATCGTAGCTTGCGGTACATCAATCTGGCCCTTACTACAGCCAAACTCTTTGTATTTATTGACAGATCCTTTGCCAACAACAAAGATTTAAGCTCCTAGATTGGTTACGTGATTATACTAGGGAATAAGGTAGATACTGCGAATAACGCCTTCCAGCTGACCGGTAACATCATTACTTACAGCTCTACAAAAAGTAAACGTGTAACACGCAGCGCACTCGCTTCGGAGCTGTATAGTATGGTACAAGGGGTCGATATCGCATATGCGATAGGTACGACCCTCAATATGATTACCAGCAGGTTGGGACTACTAAAGATTCCTACGGTGGTATGTATAGATTCTTTTTCGTTGTACGAATGCCTTGTTAAGCTAGGCACTACGAAAGAGAAGAGGCTTATAATAGATATTATGGCCTTGCGATAGTTATACGAGCGCCGGGAAATCTATAAGATTCGCTGGATTAATGGGAATAATAACCTCGCCGATGCAATAACTAAGGGAACGCTAAATAAAACCCTTAAGACCTTCGTCGACCAAAATAGGGCTATTATACGTGTGGAAGGGTGGGTAAAGAGGCCGGTCAATATCTGACTGCGTTTGGAAGGTATTAGTGATATCATGGGTGGCAAGTATGTGGATTTTCCTATATTCAATGTTGTGTGTAATGCTGCCCCCTTTTCTGCCCCTTTATTTTGGCTGCGATATTCAACATACCGGCTGTACGGTATGAGCCTATATAGGCCGGCCGCGCGGCGCGACGGCGTTATCGGCGGCATAACCTGCCGAGACCGCGCCGCACTTTTCTTTCTATGTGTGCGCCTTATATCCTAGCGATTCCGATGTTTGCTTCTATAAAAAGAGAAGCTGCCAGTGTCGGAATCGCTATCGCAAGGTGCCCAATTGGGCATATTGCGACGGATGTGCCGCGCACACCCGTTGCGTACGATGTGGCCACTTTTGCCCCTTTTGCCCCTATGCCCCTAAGCCCGGTAGGGCACGCGGGTAGCCCGGCCCGACCGCGCCGATGCACGTGACTACGGCACGCACAAAAAGGCCATATCGTGTAATTACTCTTTTGCTTCCTTTCTTTCCTTTTAGTTAGTCAGTCATAATTAAAGAAGTAATCATACCTTTAACCGGTGACCTTACGGTACTTGATACCACGCGCGCAACCCTACGTACAACTGGGTACCCCTTGATGCAACCAACAATATCCAGCTTAGGCATATCGGAATCTAACTTGTAAAGAAAACCTATGCATTAACTATAGGGTTACCTGATCTTAGTAAGGTAAACAATTCTGATTTCAACTGTATCGCCTATAAAAGGGTAAAGTCAGTTCGGCGTTTTATATTAGGGGCTATACTAGACCCTATGTATTATTTGGATATTATAGAGGGTGATATCTTCTAAATTAACCCTCTATTATATAATAAACGTCCTATTTGCCTTATCTTAATTGACCGGAAATCATACTTCCGTTAGGTATACTTACTACCCAATAAGGAAGGACCTACGGTATTCCTAGTATTATAGGGGTTCTTCCAAGGTCTTCGGAATCGCTATAGTAAATCAGCTATTAAATTCCACTATAATGGTGGCAAGGAAATTAATAACGTTATTACAGCCTAGCTAGCTTTTAAGGGCATAGATTTTTTAACCTCTTCCCCTTATATTTATAAGCAAAATGGGTTAGTAGAACGCTTTATACAGGTCATTATTAACCGACTTAAAGCTATTATACTTTAGTCTTGGTTACCTTCTTACCTTTAGTCTATAGTGATTCTTAGTATTACTACCTTAGTAAATCTAATAATAGTTATAAACCGTTCCTTATTACCTTTCGAGGAATTAAAGAAGGACTTTCCGGAAATTACGTACTACTACCTACCCGACCTTACTAGCTTTAGGGCTATTAGTGCGGCTGTAGAGGTGCTAATCCCTCTAGAAAAACGGGTCATTAGCTATAAGCTGGCCCCCCGGACCGAGTCAGGTAGGTTATTAGCTATGCTAGATAACGGCACCTACCTTATCTATATCCTATATCGCTAGGTCGTCACTAAGACCTCTTTTATTACTTTTACCTACTAAAATGAAGGTATAGGCCTTATTTTAAGTGGCCTAGAGGGCAAATTCGACTTCCTATTGTCTTCTATTTTAGAAGGGGTAAACGCCGATTAAATCACTTTAGAAGAGCCTATCTGGAAGTCGCCTCGCCTAAATATGCCTATTTCGTCTAAGACTGATAGTATAGGCCTAGTCGAAGGCATAGGCCTACTATAGGCTACAGATCCAATACAGCCCACGGGCCTACTACAACCAATAGGCCTAATACAGCATACGGATCCACCATAATTAGCGGGCCTACCACAACCAATAGGCCTGCCACAACTAGTGGGCCTACCAATTGGCCCGCCACAGCACTCTGCAATATTTCCCAGCAATTCGCCGTCTTTTAATTCTAAATCGCTTTAGCCTAACTTAGCTTTTCAGCTTAGGTAAGACGGTCCGCTTTCACCGGCTAAGGAAAATACAGCCTTTTCCTATACAAAAAGGCTGCAAATGCTAGGAAATGCAGAAAGCTCTCGTCACTAGGAATCTTAACCACCGAGATTTTCCGAATCTATTATAAAAGTAGGCATACCCCACATATATGAAAATTCTGACTCGCCCTATATAGCAAATTTTCAATAGTCCGAATCTTAAAGCCCCATACATACTGATTTTCTGCGACTTTCTGATATAATAGATTCTGCCTTTTCGCCCGGCTTTTTAGTAAATACAGCATTTCGCTATAGTAAAACGCTACCTATACTAGAATATCTGAAATTCGAGAGTCCAGATATCGCCTTAAATAAGAGACTGTGGGAGAAAATGTTTCGAGTATTAGAAAAGGTGCCTATTCAGCCATATTAGGTTAGGGCTATTAGGGGTAGAATTCGAGGAAGAATGCAGCTATAGATACGAGACGTGCAAGGTATCCTAGGTTATGGATACTATAGGTTACTTTTAGACCTACAGACTAACGACTAATAGTCTGACCAATAGTCTAACCTATAGACTGACTAATAGGGTGCTTTCCTACCTACCCAGCCGGAAAATAACGGCATTTTCGGGTTCCCACCCACCTAGCCGAAAAATAACAGAATTTTCGGATACCCAGGCAGCCCCCTAGAGGCTCCCATATAGGATTTCCCCCCTTCCTATGCTTTTTACCAGCAAATATACGATATTTGCTGTGCAGTAAAGATTAAGGCTGCAAAACGGGCCCTAGAAGGTATGCCTAATAGCTAGAAGGAAGTCTTATATAGCCTATATAAGGATAGCTAGGTAAAAGCCTTATTTTCGGAATTCGAGTAATTAATCGATTTAAATGTCTTCTAATTTATTCCTAAGACTAGTGTTCCTGCTAGTAGGAAAATATTGCGTAACCGGCCTGTTTTTCGCGTTAAGAAAGATGCGAATAATAACCCGGTTAAATATAAGGTACGATTAGTTATCAAAGGCTTTATGCAGGTATCTAGGTAAGACTTTACGGAGACCTATACCTCTACTTTAATCCTACTAATATGGAGGATTATCCTTGCTCTTGCTGCTGCAAATAACTGGGAAATAGAGCAGATCGACTTTATTAGTGCCTTTCTAAATAGTGAACTACTGGAGACGATTTATATGGAGATTCCAGCTGGTTTTCTAGAATTTGCAGAAAGCCTACTTTTACCTAACCCAGCCTTATGGTCTGACTAGTAGCATCGTCGACTTTTAGCCTTGCTTACTAAGGTTGGATATAACCCCTCTATATTATAGGTTATACTATTGAAGAAAGCCTTATATGGGCTAAAATAAGGCCTTTGCAAATAGCAGTTATAATTAAAAGACCTTTTAGTATAAGAGGGTTTTAAGCCGTTACTTTCTGATACTGCCGTCTTCTATAATAAAGGAATGCATACCTTTATTGTGACCTATATAGATGACTGCTTGATTATCGGTCTGGACCTTAGCTATATTAACCAGCTTAAGGCCAAATTCCATAAGGTTTATGCTATAGAAGACTAAGGACCTGCCTCCTTCTTTCTAGGAGTATAGATTATTAGGGATAGAAAAAAGGGCCTATTATGGCTGCACTAATCGCAATTTATTGCGGAAGTCCTTGAGAAATTCAACCTTAAGGACGCACGACCGCATCTAATCCCGCTATAGCCCGGTATACTTGCTGAGGCTGACGATATGCCGCTGGATGCTAGTAATTAATACTTATTTTAGCAGCTGGTAGGGATATCGATGTGGTTGATGATGATGTTAAGACCTGACCTTGCCTTTCTAACGCAATACCTGTCACGATATATGCAACAGGCTTCCATTATATAGCTTAATGCTGCTAAGGGCGCTTTTCGCTATTTAGCTAGTACGGCAAATACAGCCATTTATTACCGTTACCGAGCCGCTAAAGCTACTGTAGTATTAGCTGCATTTTCTGATAGCGATTTTGCTGGGTGCCGGCTGACTTCGAAGTCCACTGGTGGTTATCTTACTACCTTGAATAGTGGACCTATTAGCTGGAGGTTAAAACGGTCTTCGACTGTGGTTTTATTAACGCTTAAAGCCGAGTCTGATGTAATGCTTAAGGCGCTTCGCGAAGTAGAATAGATATCTAATTTATTTAAAGAAATCTAGGTCGATATTCAACGCCCGATACTACTGTATTGCGATAACTAAGGGTCTATTTTAAACGCAAATGACCTAAATCAGCATGCCCGCACTAAGTATACCTTGCTTAAATTCCGGTATATATATGAGAAGGCCTACAGTGGCCTGGTAAAAATATCTTATTTACCCACGATGGATATGCCTGTAGATAGACTCACCAAACCACTTCTAAGCCCGAAATTCCCTATATTTCGGCAGCTATTAGGGCTGCAATCCCTATAGCATTATCATCTTTTTTTCTGATTTTTTATAGGGTTTCTTTCTTTTATTCTAACGCTAGGATTAGCTATGTTGCTAATCAGAGGGGGTGTTGAAATCAGCGCCTTTTTAGCTGTATTTTGGTACTGGTCTCGCTACCGTACGACGTCTCTACGTTGAGATATCGCGGTGGCTATACCAGGCGCTATGGTGGGGCACAGTGCCCCATAACGCCGATTACAGTAGTCCACAGCGCCGGTCACGGCACCGGCACAGCGCCCCACAGCCGGCCACAGCGGCCGGTCACAGCGGGCCACAGGGCCCACAATAGGCGGCGCATTTCTACGGGATTACCAAATGGGCAAACCTTGCTAATACCAGCACTTTCGGCCTTCTATATACAGTCACCCGCTACACCGGTCATTTACGGCAGATCGATATAGGGCTTCCGGCCCGTACGGCAGGCTGTTATAGGGCATCCGGCATACCGCTATAAGCCACTGGGCTTGGTTGGGTATGCACTGGGTAGGATATTAGGCATAGACTGGGCACGGTTGGGCAGACCGACTTTTCGTCGGGTTTTTCGCTATTTTTGCGGTTTTTCATTATTTTTAACCACTTTTTCAAGATGGTAGAAATATGCCTAAAATTCCCTCTTTCTAGCTAGAATAGTTACCAACAATTAGAATCAGATTTCCCTGATATCTTTGCTCTGGTCAACCCCGTGTGTGCGTTTTTAATCTTTAACCAGCTTGTTTTATTCTGCAACGCTTTGTACGCCACTGTCGGTACTTAGTATACTTTCCAACAGTGTTCTGAGTCACCATTTTGCAACAGCACTAATAAAGTCGATCTGCTCTATTTCCCAATTATTTGCAGCAGCAAGAGTAAGGATAATCCTCTATATTGGTGGGATCGAAGTAGAGGCATAGGTCTCCGTAAAGTCTTGCCCAGATACCTGCATAAAGCCTTTGACAACTAATCGTGCCTTATATTTAACCGGGTTATTATTCGCATCTTTCTTTATACGAAAAACAGGCCGGTTGCGCAATATCTTCCTACTAGTAGGAATACTAGCCTTTGGTATAAATTGGAAGATATTTAAATCGATTAATTGCTCGAATTCCGAAAATAAGGCCTTAACCCAGCTATCCTTATGTGGGTTATATAAGACTTCCTTCCAGCTATTAGGCATATCTTCTGGGGCCTGTTTTGCAGCCTTAATCTTTGCTGCATAGCAAATATCGTATATTTGCTGGTAAAAAGCATAGGAAGGGGGGAAATCCTATGTGGGAGCCTTTAGGGGGCTGCCTGGGTATCCGAAAATCTGGTCGTTTTTCGGCTGGGTGGGTGGGAACCCGAAAATGCCGTTGTTTTCCGGCTGAGTGGGTAGGAAAGCACCCTATTAGTTAGTCTATAGGTCAGACTATTAATCAGACTGTTGGTCGTTAGTCTATAGGTCTAAAAGTGACCTATAGTATTTATAACCTAGGATACCTTATACGTCTTATATCCGTGGCTGTATTCTTCCTTGAATTCTACCCCTAGTAGCCCTAACCTGGTATGGCTGAATAGGCACCTTTTCTGATACTCGAAACATTTTCTCCTACGGTCTCTTATTTAAGGCGATATTTAGACTCTCGAATTTCAGATATTCTAGTGTAGGCAGCGTTTTACTATGGCGAAATGCTATATTTACTAGGAAGCCGGGCGAAAAGGCAGAATCTATTATATCGGAAAGTCGCAGAAAATCAGTATGTATGGGGCTTTGAGATTCGGACCATTAAAAATTTGCTATATAGGGCGAGTCAGAATTTTCATATATGCGGGGTATACCCACTTTTATAACGGATTCGGAAAATCTCGGTAGTTAAGATTCCTAGTGACGAGAGCTTTCTGTATTTCTTAGTATTTACAGCCTTTTTGTATGGGAAAAGGCTGCATTTTCTTTAGCCGGTGAAAAAGGACCGTCTTACCTAAGCTGAAAAGCTGAGTTAGGCTGAAGTGATTTGGAATCGAAAGACGGCGAATTGCTAGGAAATATTGCAGAGTGCTGTGGCGGGCCAATTGGTGGTAGGCCCACTGGTTGTAGTAGGCCCATTGGTTGTAGTGGGCCTACTAGTTGTGGTGGATCCGTGTGCTGTATTAGGCCTATGCCTTCGATTAGGCCTATACCGTCGGTCTTAGACGAAATAGGCATATTTAGGCGAGGCGACTTCCAAATAGGCTCTTCTAAAGCAATTTGGTCGTTATTTACCCCTTCTAAATTAGAAGGCGGTTGGAAATCAAAAGTGCCCTCTAGGCCACTTAAAATAAGGCCTATACCTTCATTTTGGTAGGTGAAAGTAATAAAAGAGGTCTTAGTGACGACCCGGCGATATGGGATGTAGATAAGGTAGGTGCCGTTACCTAGCGTAGCTAGTAACCTACCTGACTCGGTCCGGGGGGCCAGCTTATGGCTGATGACCCGTTTTTCTGGAGGGATTAGCACCTCTACAGCCGCACTAATAGCCCTAAAGCTAGTAAGGTCGGGTAGGTAGTAATGCATAATTTCCGGAAAGTCCTTCTTTAATTCCTCGAAAGGTAACGAGGAACGGTTTATAACTACTATTAGATTTACTAAGGTAGTAATACCAAGAATTACTATAGACTAAAGGTAAGAAGGTAACCGAGACCAAAGTATAGTAGCTCTAAGTCGGTCAATAATAACCTGTATAGAGCATTCTATTAACCTATTTTACTTATGAATATAAGGGGAAGAGGTTAAAAAATCTATGCCCTTAAGAGCTAGCCAGGCTGTAATGACGTCGTTGATTTCCTTGCCACTATTATAGTGGAATTTAATAGCTGATTTGCCGTAGCGATTCCTAAGACCTTGGAAAAACCCCTATAATACTAGGAATACCGTGGGTCCTTCCTTATTGGGTAGTAAATGCACCTAACGGAAGCGTGATTTCCGGTCTACTAAGATAAGGCAAATAGGGCGTTTATTGTATGGTAGAGGGTTGATTTAGAAGATATCGCCCTCTATAATATCTAAATAGTGCATCAGGTCTAGTATAGCCCCTGATGTAAAACGCCGAACTAACTTTGCCCTTTTATAGGCAATACAGTTAAAATCAGAATCCTTTACCTTACTAAGATCAGGTAACCCTATAGTTAATGCACAGGTTTTCTTTAAAAGTTGGATTCCGATATGCCTAAGCCGGATATGCCAAAGTCCGGCTAGTAATAGCAGCTTTTGATACTTAGTATCAGCTGCTAGGGCTGGGTCGAGGGTGACCGGGGCCCTCTATGGTGGTTGGGCTATATTAGGAATAGTAGCCTCTATTGGTGTCGGAATCGCTGTCGCAAGGTGCCCAATTGGGCATATTGCGACGGATGTGCCGCGCACACCCGATGCGCACGATGTGGCCACTTTGGCCCCTTTTGCCCCTTTACCCCTGAGCCCGGTAGGGCACGCGGGCAGCCCGGCCCGACTGCGCCGATGCATGTGACAACAGCACACGCACAAAAAGGCCATATCGTGTAATTACCCTCTTTTGCTTCCTTTCTTTCCTTTTAGATATTCAGTCATTAGTAAAGTTAATAAACCCTTTACTTGGTGACCTCACGGTATATAATACCACGCGCGCAACCCTACGTACAACTAGGTACCCCGAGTTTATATCAATACTGATTAGTAGTGATAGACACTATTTATAGGATAATATCCCGTAAAGACGGTTTCATTATAGATTAGTAAGATTTACTTAAAGAGATGATTTCCGTTGCAAATCGTGCTAATTAGGAAGGCAGATAACCTATTCCGTTGAATGGTTACGCTGCCAACTAATTGGAAGAACGATGTAGACCTCTTCTATCTTTGTCTATTACAAAGGAAGAAAATATACTAACTATTACGATCTTTAAAGATACCCTTAGTATATATAGGAGGCGGCTAACCTATTCTATTAAACGGTCACCTGCTTACTATAGGAGGCAAATAACCTATTCCGTTGAATGGTTATATTACTAACTAACCCCTTCTCTTCTTTCTTTTTACCCTTATAGATAAAAGCCCCTTTTAGATCGAATATTGCACTCCTTGCAATATATCCCCCCCCCCCTTATCTCTTAAACCCTCCTCTCAATACTATAGTACGATCACGATTATCAATATTACAACCGGCACTACCTGAAAGGCTATAGCGATTTGCCCCCTTACTCGATGATAATTAGGCTACTACGATAGAGCCAATTACCCCTGATGCTACTACTATGGCATTATACAACCGCCTAGCCTTCTTAATCTATACCTATAAGAAGGATTGTATTATTAATGATGACCTATGGGAACTGTTCTACGAAGACTATAGTGAATGGGATGAACAACTATTCAACCGTATTAATCCCCCATTCCTATGCGAATTCCGCACATACCTACGGGATCATGGCATATATATCGGAGCATTAGGCTCTATCACAATACCTACCTTAATGGAATGCCTTCAATAATAATAGAACCCTAAATAGCCTTAAGAAGAGATCGACCATTAGCTAGGCCGTAAGATGTTCCGGTTACGCCTCAACCCTTATAGGGAAGCATTAGTACCTATTGGCAATTTCGACCAAGAAGCCATAGGCTTACATATAGGCTCATAGAATTCATCACGAGCACCTATAACAGTTATGAGAATATCATCATAAAGACCCTTATAAGCCTTAATAATAAGGGACTTCACAATACTAAGGGTAGCACGATCATAGTTATAATAACCTATTATCCCCCCTTCTATATCAAAGAAGCCTTATGCCCCTATTAAAGAAGAAAGGGGCCAGTCCTAATAACTAAAAGGGAAGACGCCTATTTATAATAGGCCGCTATTCGAAATAGGGGAAAGCTCCCGGCACTATCAATAACAATATGCAACGGCCGACGAAGATTATAGCCCGACCGACTAAATATTACACCCTAAGGGTCATACCCCTAGCCGGGCTAGCCGAGGCGGCTATTCCAATGCCCCTTGAGGTCATAGCATACCTAATAAAGCTCGGGTTATAGGCCCCGATAATATGCTTCCTTCGATAGAAGATCCCAATGATAATATCCTCTAAGCTAACGCCGCCACCGCCCGTAATACCAGATATTAGGCCTAAACGCCTCATCCGATAATGCTAAAAATAGGCATGGCACCCGGCCCTTCCCGTTAATATCGCCCTACCCAGGCCGATAAATAGACCGTTTTAACGGGAGGACCGGGAAACCTAGACCGACCTGGGTTATAGGATAACCCAGCCAGAGCTCCCGCCAGCCTACCGTAAGGCTACCGATAAGCTGTTCTGGAATACCCTCCGGAATACCCCTAAAAAGATCATACCCAATAAGGGTTTAGCTAAGAAGATTATTTCTAAATTAGGTTTGATGATATATCGAAGAAGATATCTGACCTTTTATATAGCTACCGTATAGAGGATAGATATAGCGGCAAAATGGATGACTTTATTATACTAAAAGTTATCTCTTTTAAGAGCAAGTGCCGCCTATTAGGATTACCCGATAATATATTCGGTAGAGCCTTCTAAATCATACTTATCGGCGATACTAAGATATATTACTTTGATAATATCGAATGCATTTGTGATACCCTCACTTTTGACGATATAGTCCGCAAAGTTAAGAGCTATTTCGAAAATGAGAGTATAAAGTAATTCTATTTATACCATTAGAATAGAATAACGCTTTAATTAACTATCGCGAAATATCCTAATAAGTTAAAGTTAGAATGCCTTAATATCCTACTAGAGGAACTTTAATGCCTATATCGTAGTCTTTTTCCCCCCTTTACAGCTGATATAGAGCTTTATTGGTAAGTGCTTAATGCTGTAAGGGATACCCCTGAGTGTAGCCAGGCCTTGTACCGTTATGCCCCTATATTCGAAGGCCTCGCTGCTGACCTATAGCAATCCCTTTCTATCTACGAGTCGATCTATACAAATCAATAGTATCATTTCCTTCAATAATAATATTATAATACTAACGATGTTAATAATAATATGGCGCTATTTACAGACCGTAGATATGGTTAATCCTATAACCGGTATTAATGCCCCTAACGATATAGACCTCTTTAATACCGCTTTCAATAATAGAATCGTGCCCTTCTAGATAGACCCCGTTAAAGATGTTGCTTTATTTGTAATAAAATAGGGTATTAGTTATCTAACTACTCTACTAAAGAGCAATAAGAATTAAAGGACTGATAGATGAAGAACCGATCCTACCGTATTGCCCCTAATAATAAGAAATTCTATATTTTCTTATAGGAATATAAAGAGCCCGGCCCCTAAGGCCTCGAAGAAGAAGAGGCTGACCTTAACGATATCATCGGTAATATCGAGGTAATAATGGCAGGGGACACAAACTGGGATGTAGAGAATGCTGCTATACTATAGATTATAGCCACTTAGTATTTCCTAGCCTCTAGTGAGGACCCGTTACTAATATCATCTATCGAGATATTATAAGCCCTATAAGATAAATCATGCCGATACGCCTTTCTATAGATTGACCCCTTCCGAATGCCCTTATTATTATTATTACCCGAGCCCGGAAGTTCTGCCTTTCTAGAATAAGAACGCTATAGTGACCATACCTTCTGTGGAATCCTACCGGATACCAGCGCTTCCGGCCTATTAATAGCAGGCCTAGGTCAAGCAAAGGCCCTAATGCGATTAATGAAGACCCTAACTATCGAGACAACTGATAAGAAGTGTTGCAAAATGGTGATTCAGAACACTGTTGGAAATGTACTGGATACCGACAGTGGCGTACAAGGCGTTGCAGAATAAAACAAGGAGCTGGTTAAAGATTTAAAGCGCACAAGAGGTTGACCAGAGCAAAGATGTCAGGGAAATCTGATTCTGATTGTTGGTGACTATTCTAGCTAGAAAGAGGGAATTTTGGGCATATTTCTACCATCTTGAAAAAGTGGTTGAAAATAATGAAAAACCGCAAAAATAGCGAAAAACCCGACGAAAAGTCGGTCTGCCCAATATCCTACCCAGTGCATACCCAACCAAGCCCAGTGGCTTATAGCGGTATGCCGGATGCCCTATAACAGCCTGCCGTACGGGCCGGAAGCCCTATATCGGTGTGCCGTACGGGCCGGAAGCCCTATACCGGTGTGCCGTAAAGGCGCGGTGTAGCGGGTGACTGTATATAGAAGGCCGAAAGTGCTGATTTGCCTATTTGGTAATCCCGTAGAAATGCGCCGCCTGTTGTGGGCCCTGTGGCCCGCTGTGACCGGCCGCTGTGGCCGGCTGTAGGGCGCTGTGCCGGTGCCGTGACCGGCGCTGTGGCCCACTGTAATCGACGTTGTGGGGCGCTGTGCCCCACCATAGCGCCTGGTATAGCCACCGCGATATCTTAACGTAGAGATATTATACGGTAGCGAGACCAGTACCAAAATATAGCTAAAAAGGCGCTGATTTCAACACCCCCTCTGATTAGCAACATGGCTAATCCTAGCGTTAGAATAAAAGAAAGAAACCCTGTAAAAAATCAGAAAAAAAAAAGATGATGATGCTATAGGGATTGTAGCCCTAATAGCTGCCGAAATATGGGGAATTTCGGGCTTGGAAGTGGTTTGGTGAGTCCATCCGCAGGCATATCTGTCATAGGTAAATAAGATATTTTTACTAGGCCACCGTAGGCCTTCTCACGTATATACCGGAATTTAAGCAAGGTATGCTTAGTGCGGGCATGCTGATTTGGGTCATTTGCATTAGAAATAGACCCTTAGTTATCGCAGTATAGTGGTATCGGGCGTTAAATATCGACCTGGATTTCTTTAAATAAATTAGATATCCATTCCACTTCGCGAAGCGCCTTAAGCATTACATCAGACTCGGCTTTAAGCGTTGATAAAACCACAGTCGAAGACCGTTTTGACCTCCAGCTAATAGGCCCACCATTCAAGGTAGTAAGATAACCACCAGTGGACTTCGAAGTCAGCCGGCACCCAGCAAAATCGCTGTCAGAAAATGCAGCTAATACTACGGTAGCTTTAGCGGCTCGGTAACGGTAATAAATGGCTGTATTTGCCGTACCAGCTAAGTAGCGAAAAGCGCCCTTAGCAGCATTAAGCTGTGTAGTGGAAGCCTGTTGTATATATCGTGACAGGTATTGCGTTGGAAAGGCAAGGTCAGGTCTTGATATCA
Source organism: Ustilaginoidea virens (assembly GCF_000687475.1). Taxonomy (NCBI): domain Eukaryota; kingdom Fungi; phylum Ascomycota; class Sordariomycetes; order Hypocreales; family Clavicipitaceae; genus Ustilaginoidea; species Ustilaginoidea virens. The sequence continues at coordinate 1,332,893 of NC_057317.1, read as the reverse complement.
TCATCAACCATATCGATGTCCCTACCAGCTGCTAGAATAAGTATTGATTATTAGCATCTAGCGGTATATTACCAGCCTTAGACTCAGTAAGTATACCGGGCTGTAGCGGGATTAGATGCGGTCGTGCGTCCTTAAGGTTGAATTTCTTAAGGACTTCCGCAATAAATTGCGATTAGTGCAGCCATAATAGGCCCTTTTCTCTATCCCTAATAATCTGTACTCTAAGAAAGAAGGAGGCAGGTCCTCGGTCTTCTATAGCGTAAACCTTATGGAATTTGGTCTTAAGCTGGTCAATATAGCTAAGATCCGGACCAACAATTAAGCAGTCATCCATATAGGTCACAATAAAGGTATGCGTTCCTTTATTATAGAAGACGGCAGCATTAGAAAGTAACGGCTTAAAACCCTTTTGCACTAGAAGGTCTTTTAACCGTAACTGCCACTCGCGAGGGCCTTGTTTTAGCCCATATAAGGCTTTCTTTAATAGTATGACCTGTGATGTAGAGGGGTTATATCCAACCTTAGTAAGTAAGGCTAGAAGTCGATGACGCTGCTGGTTAGACCATAAGGCTGGGTTAGGTGAGAGTAGGCTTTCTATAAATTCTAGAAAACCAGCTGGAATCTCTATATAAATCGTCTCCAGTAGTTCACTATTTAGAAAGGCACTAATAAAGTTAATCTGCTCTATTTCCTAGTTGTTTGTAGTAGCAAGAGCAAGGATAATCCTCTATGTTGGTGGGATCGAAGTAGAGGCATAGGTCTCCGTAAAGTCTTGCCTAGATACCTGCATAAAGCCTTTAATAACTAATCGTGCCTTATATTTAACCGGGTTATTATTCGCATCTTTCTTTATACGAAAAATAGGCCGGTTGCGCAATATCTTCCTACTAGTAGGAATATTAGTCTTTGGTATAAATTGGAAGATATTTAAGTCGATTAATTACTCAAATTCTAAAAATAAGGCCTTAACCTAGTTATCCTTATGTGGGCTGTGTAAGACTTCCTTCTAGCTATTAGGCATACCTTTTGGGGCCCGTTTTGCAGCCTTAATCTTTGCTGCACAGTAAATATCGTAAAAAGCATAGGAAGGGGGGAAATCCTATGTGGAAGCCTCTAGGGGGCTGCCTGGGTATCTGAAAATCTAGTCGTTTTTCGGCTGGGTGGGTAGGAAAGCATCCTATTGGTTAGTCTGTGGGTCAGACTGTTAGTCAGACTATTAGTCGTTAGTCTATAGGTCTAAAAGTGACCTATAGTATCTATAACCTAGGATACCTTGTACGTCTTGTATCCGTGGTATTCTTCCTCGAATTCTACCCCTAGTAGCCCTAACCTGGTATAGCTGAATAGGCACCTTTTCTGATACTCGAAACATTTTCTCCTACGGTCTCTCATTTAAGGCGATATCTGGACTCTCGAATTTCAGATATTCTAGTGTAGGCAGCGTTTTACTATGGCGAAATGCTGTATTTACTAGGAAGCCGGGCGAAAAGGCAGAATTTATTGTGTCGGAAAGTCGCAGAAAATTAGTGTGTGTGGGGCTTTGAGATTCGGACCATTAAAAATTTGTTATGTAGGGCAAGTCAGAATTTTCACTTGTATGGGTTATACCCACTTTTGTGACGGATTCGGAAAATTTCTGAGATTGAGATTCCTAATGACGAGAGCTTTCTGCATTTCTTAGCATTTGCAGCCTTTTTATATGGGAAAAGGGCGTAAATTCCTTAGCCGGTGAAAAAGGACCGTCTTGCCTAAGCTGAAAAGCTGAGTTAGGCTGAAGCGATTTGGAATCGAAAGATGGCGAATTGCTAAGAAATGTTGCAGAGTGTTATGGCGGGCCAATTGGTGGTAGGCCCACTAGTTGTGGCAGGCCTATTGGTTGTAGTAGGCCCGCTGATTGTGGTGGATCCGTATGCTATATTAGGCCTATTGGTTGTGGTGGGCCCGTGGGCTGTATTGGATCCGTGGCCTGTAGTAGGCCTATGCCCTCGGCTAAGCCTGAAATAGGCATATTTAGGCGAGGCGACTTCTAAATAGGCTCTTCCAGAGCAATTTAGTTAATATTTACCCCCTCTAAATTAGAAGGCGGTTAGAAATTAAAAGTGCCCTCTAGGCCACTTAAAATAGGGCCTATACCTTCATTTTGGTAAGTGAAAGTAATAAAAGAGGTCTTAGTGACAACCCGGCGATATAGGATGTAGACGAGGTAGGTGCCGTTACCTAGCGTAGCTAGTAACCTACCTAATTCGGTCCGGGGGGCCAGCTTATAGCTAATAACCCGTTTTTCTGGAGGGATTAGTACCTCTATAGCCGCACTAATAGCCCTAAAGCTAGTAAGGTCGGGTAGGTAGTAGTGCGTAATTTCCGGAAAGTCCTTCTTTAATTCCTCGAAAGGTGACAAGGAACAGTTTATAACTGCTATTAGGTTTACTAAGGTAGTAATACTAAGAATTACTGCAGACCAAAGGTAAGAAGGTAACCGAGACCAAAGCATAATAGCTCTAAGTCGGTTAATAATGACCCATATAGAGCGTTCTACTAACCCATTTTGCTTATAAATGTAAGGGGAAGAGGTTAAAAAATCTATACCCTTAAGAGCTAGCTAGGCTATAATAACGTTATTGATTTCCTTGCCACTATTATAGTGGAATTCAATAGCTGATTTGCCGTAGCGATTCCGAAGACCTTGGAAGAACCCCTATAATACTAGGAATACCGTAGGCCCTTCCTTATTGGGTAGTAAATACACCTAATGGAAGCGTGATTTCCGGTCAATTAAGATGAGGCAAATGGGGCGTTTGTTGTATAGTAGAGGGTTAATTTGGAAGATATCGCCCTTTATAATATCCAAACAATGCATAGGGTCTGGTATAGCCCCTGATGTAAAACGCCGAACTGACTTTGCCCTTTTATAGGCGATGCAGTTGAAATTAGAATCCTTTACCTTACTGAGATCAGGTAACCCTATGGTTAATGCATAGGTTTTCTTTAGAAGTTGGATTCCGATGTGCCTAAGCCGGATATGCTAAAGTCCGGCTAGTAATAGTAGCTTTTGATATTCTATATCAGCAGCTGGTATTGGGGCAGGGTTGAGGGCGACTGGGGCCTTCTATAGTAGTTGGGCTGTATTGGGAATAGCAGCCTCTATTGGTACCACCGAAAAACTAGGACTAGCTGGTGGGGTAGCTTGCGAATTAGCTAGTGGATTAGCTTGAGAATTAGCTAGTAGATGGTCCGAGTTAGCTGGTGGGGTAGGTAAATCCTCTAGTAGGGGATATTCCTCGTATTCTTCTAGGTTAGCTAGGGCAGGTAATTCGACCGAGATACTATGTAAAGCCGGTTGGCTGGTATAGTGTAAAAATGGCGAATCTACCCCTTTTTATTATAAAAAGAAGCTATACTTCTTAAAATTAAGAAGCCTAATGCACTTATTGTTGCTGTTAATTAGGCTTTGGCCCTGAATATTGCCACGATTTAGATAGTATTTAACGCCACTAAAGATATTAATATTAAAAGCTGGTATAAAGAGGGCGTTAGTAAGCTCTAAGGTGCCCTACTGAGGTGGGTTAGTGGCCTGTAGCACGGTAAAACGCGCTATGCCCCACCTACTGGGCTTGATTGGGCCACTACTTGTGCTGATGACTGGTCTGTTTCCGGTATAGTATTAAAAGTAGGTGAAATGCTTTTTATCGTTGATAATATATACCGTAGAACTAGTATCGTAGAGTAAAGAATCTATTAGCGTTTTCCTACCGGATTATGCACTATAGCTGGTAGCTAGAAATTGCATACATTCGCGGTCCTAGAAGGAAGAATAGGCTGTCTTACTAGGTATAAGACTTAGAGTGTTATAATTCCCTAATACGAAGGAATTAATAGTCTTTTCCTTTTCGTCGGTCTTTTGTAGGGTATCTGCTTTATTAGCTGAATCTTTCTTTTCTTTCTTCTTTTTATTTTCCGGCTTGCCTTATATAGCTGAAGAAGACCCTTATTGTTGGGTAGAAGAAGACCCCTGTTTCTTTTTATTAGCATTAGTGGTAGTATTTTTACCACCCTTGCTAGTATTATTACTAGCTGGCTTGCTACTATTGTTAGTAGCGGCACCCTTGACCTTTGCGAGGTGGGTGGTAGCCCTTGCTACTGATGACCCTTTAATGCGTTATTCTTCTAGTAAATCAACCATATAAAATTGCAGGTTAATATTTGATGTATTTCCCTAAGTATAGGCGATTCTCATTATTGTGCGGTGCCGTTCTGCCTACTGAAAAAAGACCCCTTCTATAGCATGTAAATATTGGCTGATTTGGTCGAAAGGTTGTATGTGGGAGCCTAAAATTTGCAACCTGGATAGGTAGCTATTAAAGGAGGCGTTGAAAGATTCTAAGGTACCTTTATAGCCTGTAAAATTTAGTTGATAGAAGGCAGGGTATAGGTAGGTCCGCTGTACGTCTGATGAGTGAGAATACTATTTGGTGAGTAACGTAAAGGCTGACTCTAGGTCAGTGCACCAGTTGATAGCGGCAGCTGGTCCTTCTATGCAACTATTTTTGATAAGTAATAGTAAAAGTGCTTGCTTTGAGTTATTAAATTTGCTAGCAATAGAAAGATCTTCGATAAATTTAGCGATATTGAGTGCCCTAAGTTAAATCATAAGGGCCTGTTTCTATTAGTCGAAGTTAGATGCCCCCCTTAGCTTTTAGGATTCCTGGAATCCTTTAGCTGTTTTGGCTAATTCCTTGATAGCTATAGCGCTGACTTGGCTGCTAATGCTGGATGGAACCGGCAGGGGTTACTGCTGGGCTTTGGGTGGTGATGGTGGATTATTTCCTTTACCCATAGGGGTTTAGAAGGTATCTACATCTATTATATCCTGGGATGGTGGGCTAGCAGTAGGCTTGATTAGTCTGTCTACTAAGGTGCCCACCTTATTAGCTAAAAAATCGATTTTAGAGTTCATTCGATTAAATTTATGACTGAATTCTTTTCTTATTTCCTGTTAGTCTTCCCTGAGCTGGGCAATTTCCTGGTTATTATTAGATTCTTCTACCTCTGCTGTATTAGGGACTTAGTAGCCTGGGTTATTAGTAGGAATGTTCTGATTGGCTATTGTAGGAAGAGAAAAGGTGCCGGAAAGTCTTAAAAATGCGAAGAAAATCAAGACTGAAAATCTAGATAAAACTAAAAGAAAGCTGCGTCTTAGAAAATCCTGATGCAAAAAGGATGTATTGCAGCTTGGTGTGGTAGCTGGGTTCCTAAATCTGGGATGATCAGTCCCTTACTGCAGATTAGTAATATCGTTAGTTAGATTTCTGGAAGGTTAGCTGCCAAATGCGTTAAAATCCTAAGTTAGCGTAAAAAAGTCTTAAGCTGGAAGCCTTGAGACACCGGGCTCATAACCTGTTGCAAAATGGTGATTCAGAACACTATTGGAAATGTACTGGATACCGACAGTGGCGTACAAGGCGTTGCAGAATAAAACAAGGAGCTGGTTAAAGATTTAAAGCGCACAAGAGGTTGACCAGAGCAAAGATGTCAGGGAAATCTGATTCTGATTGTTGGTGACTATTCTAGCTAGAAAGAGGGAATTTTGGGCATATTTCTACCATCTTGAAAAAGTGGTTGAAAATAATGAAAAACCGCAAAAATAGCGAAAAACCCGACGAAAAGTCGGTCTGCCCAATATCCTACCCAGTGCATACCCAACCAAGCCCAGTGGCTTATAGCGGTGTGCCGGATGCCCTATAACAGCCTGCCGTACGGGCCGGAAGCCCTATATCGGTGTGCCGTACGGGCCGGAAGCCCTATACCGGTGTGCCGTAAAGGCGCGGTGTAGCGGGTGACTGTATGTAGAAGGCCGAAAGTGCTGATTTGCCCATTTGGTAATCCCGTAGAAATGCGCCGCCTGTTGTGGGCCCTGTGGCCCGCTGTGACCGGCCGCTGTGGCCGGCTGTGGGGCGCTGTGCCGGTGCCGTGACCGGCGCTGTGGCCCACTGTAATCGACGTTGTGGGGCGCTGTGCCCCACCATAGCGCCTGGTATAGCCACCGCGATATCTCAACGTAGAGACATTGTACGGTAGCGAGACCAGTACCAAAATACAGCTAAAAAGGCGCTGATTTCAACAAGAAGCATACGGTAAACTTCGGCGCAGGCTCCGCCATATCCTCTAGTATATTGAATATCCCGATGATATTCGGCAATATCCCTTTCTACGTTCTAAATAGCAGTACCCCCTTCCTATATTCTATTACGGATATAGATAGGATAGGCATAAAACTTGATAATATTGATAACCTATTAATCTAAGGGGATACTAAGGTTCTAATTATTAGGAAATGGGGATATCTATAGTGGACTCTTAATGCTATAGATACTGCAGCCTTTTATCTATTATTATAGGAAATCCATTAGCTATATCGTCGATTTGGGCACCCCTCTATCAATAGGCTTACCAAATTACTTCAATGGGCTGGTTATGATGATATTGACCGTAATATCATCGAAAGTATTACCTATATATGCTATTAATGCCAGATGAACGCAAAGGCACCCAGCCGATTTAAATTTATATTAAAGGATGACCGCTAATTTAACTACGAGATAATCGTAGATATCCTTTATATTAATAATCGGCCGGTATTACATATTGTGGATGCCGCAATAAGCTTCTAGGCAGCCAGGTTCCTTAATCTATAAAGATAGAAGGCCTAAGATATTTAGAATGCCCTTAAGGAATGCTAGATTAATATTTACCTTAGCCCGCCGGATTGGATAGTTTACGATACTAGACCTAACTTTGCCTCTGCCGAATTCCGCTATAATGCCCGGCTTCTATCTATTAATATGGATGAAATCCCTGTAGAAGCCCACAATAGTATTAGCAAAGTCGAGAGATACCATGCCCCATTACGCCGAGCCTATATTATTATTAATAATGAAGTAGGCGACTTAATAATAAAGGAATAGAAATTATAGCTTGCTGTAAAAGCTGTTAATGATTCCACTAGACCTAACGGTCTAATGCCTATGTTACTGGTCTTTGGAGTATATCTTCGACTCACGGATAATTCACCCCCTAGCTTATTAGTATTATAATGTGCCTTAACGTTACGAAAGGCTACTAATGAAGCTAGGAAATGCCTCGCTAAGCGCCAGGTTCACGATGCCCTCGCCTAATAGAATGGCCCGGATACGCAGCCTATCCACCGACTATCCCTATAATCTGATGTATGGGTATGGCGAGAGAAAGATAGCTGGCACGGGCTATACCGGCTAATCAGCCTCGATAGTGAGACCTATATTGTGCAAATGCCATATAGCCCGGTTAAATTCCGGTCAACGGTCGTCAAGCTATATAACTACGACCCTAACGATACTGAAGATATCGTCTATACCGAAGGCCCGGCCTGCCCCGGCAGGTTAGAAGTCAGGATACCAGCTGCAGCCGCACCTCTAGCCGCGATAATACCTGTAGCCGAGACATTATCGACGATACCTATAGTCGCGATATATCTATCGCCAGCCACTAGCCCTAATCAAGCCAGGCTACTATCACTATTACTAGTAAGGGTGGTATCCGACGTTATAATTAATAAGGACTAAGAAGAAGCTCTCGTTAACGCTATAGCTTCTAATACCGTTATTGATATCTCTTTCCTAACCGCGAAAGAGTAAGCCGACCTGCAGCTTACTAGCTAATTACGCCGGGAAGGGAAGATAATAACCTTAGGAGCCCCCTTTGAATAGTCTGACCGTATAGAGATAGAAGCGTTACAGGCCTGCGATATATTCCGATTTGTTACCTTTAATATCGGTAAATATAGAGCCTAATGTCTCTTTAACTCACGTATAGTACGAGAGATTAAGGGTAAAGGTATAGGTACACCATATAAGAAGTCACGACTCGTTATATAAGGTTATAGTGATAATAAAAAGCAATTAATATTGACTTAGTCCCCTATAATCTAACGGGCTAGTCAACGGTTACTTATATTATTGGCCCTATCACTATAACGCTCTCACGGCTTATTCCTCTAGATACGTGATATTATACAGGCTTATGTGCAGTCATCTACCACCCTCAATAGATCGATTATCGCTAAGCTACCTAAGCAGATAGCGCATCAATACCCCGATAATACAATTATAGAAGTGGTAAAGCTATTATACGGAATAGCTGAGGCAGGCACCCACTGGTGGGCGATATACTTCCGGCACCATCGCGAGAAATTAGGCATGACTATATCCACCTATAACCCCTATTTGCTAATATCTGCCGGCAATAATGATACTGATGTTCCTGACCGTACTAGCGATACTATATGCTTCGGTATCGTAGGTATACAGACTGACGATACCCTCGGCCTAAGTGATAATGCCTTCTTCTAATAGGAAGAATTAGAGCTTACTAAGGCAGGCTTTAACGCCAAGCCTAAGATAAGGCTATTACCAACCGTACCCCTAATATTCAACGGATATATACTAACGGTTACTACCGACGGCATAATGACGTTATGCCAGAAAGGTCAAAGCATAAAGATTACGACTATCGATAAGAATGCGCCTATAGCCCAGCGTAATTATATCGAGCAATACGCTCGCGGTGCTTATATGGCTACGGTCTGCTAGCCTGAGGCGTCTTTTGACCTATCTATCGCGGCATAATACTATCAACCTGACCCTGATGATATCGCAAGGTTGAATAAGCGCCTTCAATAGCAATACGATAACCAAGATCGTAGCTTACAGTACATCAATCTGGCCCTTACTACAGCTAAACTCTTTATATTTGTTGACGGATCCTTTACTAATAATAAAGATTTAAGCTCCTAGATTGGTTACGTGATTGTGCTAGGGAACGAGGTAGATACAGCGGATAATGCCTTCAACCTAATAGGTAATATTATTACTTACAGCTCTATATAGAGTAAGCGTATAACACGCAGCGCACTCGCTTCGGAGCTATATAGTATAGTACAAGGGGTCGATATCGCATATACGATAGGCACGACCCTCAATATGATTACCAGTAGGTTAGGACTACTAAAGATTCCTACGGTGGTATATATAGATTCTTTTTTATTATATAAATGCCTTATCAAGCTAGGCACTACGAAAGAGAAAAGGCTTATGATAGATATTATGGCCTTACAGTAGTTATATAAGCGCCGGGAAATCTATAAGATTTGCTGGATCAACGGGAACGATAACCTCGCCGATATAATGACTAAGGGAATGCTAAATAAAGCCCTTAAGACTTTCGTCGACCGCAATTAGGCTGTTATACATATAGAAGGGTGGGTAAAGAGGCCGGTTAATGTCTGACTGAATTTGGGTATAATTGGTGATATCATGGGTGGCAAGTGTGTGGATTTCCCTATGTTTAATGTTGTGCTGTTTTTACTGCGTTTACTACTGCCCCTTTTTGCCCCTTTGTTTTGGCTGCGATATTCAACATACCGGCTGCTGTACGGTATAAGGCTGCATAAGCCGGCCGCGCGGCGCGATAGCATTATCGGCGGCACAACCTGCCGAGACTGCGCCGCACTTTTCTTTCTATGTGTACGCCTTATATACTAGCGATTCCGATGTTTGCTTCTATAAAAAGAGAAGCTGCCAGTGTCGGAATCGCTGTCGCAAGGTGCCCAATTGGGTATATTGCGACGGATGTGCCGCGCACACCCAATACGCACGATGTGGCCACTTTGGCCCCTTTTGCCCCTTTACCCCTAAGCCCGGTAGGGCACGCGGGCAGCCCGGCCCGACTGCGCCGATGCACGTGATAACGGCACACGCACAAAAAGGCCACATCGTGTAATTACCCTCTTTTGCTTCCTTTCTTTCCTTTTAAATATTCAGTCATTAGTAAAGTCAATAAACCCTTTACTTGGTGACCTCACGGTATATGATACCACGCGCGCGACCCTACGTACAACTGGGTACCCCGAGTTTATATCAACAGTTGGTACCACCGAAAAACTAGGACTAGCTAGTAGGTAAGCTTGCGAATTAGCTGGTAGAAGTAGAAGGTTCGAGTCAGCTAGTAGGGTAGGTAAATCCTCTAGCAGGGGATATTCCTTATATTCTTCTGGGTTAGCTAGGGCAGGTAATTCGACCGAGATACTATATAAAGCCGGGTGATTTTAGCTGGAATAGTGTAAAAACGGCGAATCTACCCCTTTTTATTGTAAAAAGAAGCCATACTTCTTAAAATTAAGAAGCCTAATACACTTATTATTGCTGTTAACTAGGCTTTGGCCCTGAATACTGCCACGATTTAGATAGTATTTAACGCCGCTAAAGATGTTAATATTAAAAGCTGGTATAAAGAGGGCGTTAGTAAGCTCTAAGGTGCCCTACTAAGGTGGGTTAGTGCCCTATAGTATGGTAAAACGCGCTATGCCCCACCCACTGGGCTTAATTGGGCCACCACCTGTGCTAATGATTGGTCTGTTTCCAGTATAGTATTAGAAGTAGGTGAAGTGCTTTTTATCGTTGATAATATATACCGTAGAACCAGTATCGTAGAGTAAAGAATCTATTAGCGTTTTCCCACCGGATTATGCACTATAGCTGGTAGCTAGAAATTGCATATATTTACGGTCTTAGAAGGAAGAATAGGCTGTCTTACTAGGTGTAAGACTTAGAGTGTTATAATTCCCTAGTATAAAGGAATTAATAGTCTTTTCCTTTTCGTCGGTCTTTTATAGGGTATCTACTTTATTAGCTAAATCTTTTTTTTTTTATTCTTCTTCTTATTTTCCAGCTTACCCTATATAGCTGAAGAAGACCCTTATTGGGTAGAAGACCCCTATTTCTTTTTATTAGCGTTAGTAGTAGTATTTTTACCACCCTTGCTAGTATTATTACTAGCTGGCTTGCTACTATTATTAGTAGCGGCACCCTTGACCTTTACGAGGTGGGTAATAGCCTTTACTACTAATAATCCTTTAATGCGTTATTCTTCCAGTAAATTAACTATATAAAATTGCAGGTTAATATTTGATATATTTCCCTAAGTATAGGCGATTCTTATTATTGTGTGGTGCCGTTCTACCCACTGAAAAAAGACCCCTTCTATAGTATATAAATACTGGCTGATTTAGTCGAAAGGTTGTATATAGGAGCCTAAAATTTGCAGCCTGGATAGGTAGCTATTAAAGGAGGCGTTAAAAGATTCTAAGGTACCCTTATAGCCTATAAAATTTAGTTAATAGAAGGCAGGGTATAAGTGGGTCCGTTATACGTCTAATAAGTAAGAATACTATTTAGTAAGTAATATAAAGGCTGACTCTAGGTTAATGCACTAGTTAATAGCGGTAGCTAGTCCTTCTATGCAACTATTCTTAATAAGTAATAGTAAAAGTGCTTGCTCTAAATCGTTGAAACTACTAGCAATAGAAGGATTTTCGATAAATTTAGCGATATTAAGTGCCCTAAGTTGAATTATAAGGGCCTGTTTCTATTAGTCGAAGTTAGATGCCCCCTTTAGCTTTTAGGATTCTTAGAATCTATTAGCGGTTTTAGCTAGTTCCTTAATAGCTATAGCGCTGACTTGGCTGCTAATACTAGATGGAACTGGCAGGGGTTGCTGCTAGACTTTAGGTAGTAATAGTAGATTATTTCCTTTATCCATAGGGGTTTAAAAGGTATCTACATCCATTATATCCTAGGATAGTAAGCTAGCAGCAGGCTTAATTAATCTGTCTACTAAAGTGCCCACCTTATTAGCCAAAAAATCGATTTTAGAGTTTATTCGATTAAATTTATAACTGAATTCTTTTCTTATTTTCTATTAGTCTTCCCTAAGCTAGGCAATTTCCTAATTATTATTAGATTCTTCTACCTCTGCCGTATAGCTTAGGTTATCAGCGGTAGGAATATTCTAATTGGCCATTATAGGAAGAGAAAAGGTGCCGGAAAGTCTTAAAAATGCGAAGAAAATTAAGACTAAAAATCTAGATAAAACTAGAAGAAAGCTGTATTAAGGAATAACCTTAGAAAATCCTATTGCAAGGATGTATTGCAGCTTAGTGTGGTAGCTGGGTTCCTAAATCTGGGATGATTAGTCCCTTATTAATAGATTTCTGGAAGGTTAGCTGCTAAATGCATTAAAATCCTAAGTTAGCGTAAAAAAGTCTTAAGCTAGAAGCCTTAAGATACCGGGCTTATAACCTATTGCAAAATGGTGACTTAGAACACTGTTGGAAAGTATACTAAGTACCGACAGTGGCGTATAAGGCGTTGCAGAATAAAACAAACTAGTTAAAAATTAAAAACGCATATATAGGGTTGACTAAAGCAAAGATATTAGGGAAATCTGATTCTAATTATTGGTAATTATTCTAGCTAGAAAGAGGGAATTTTGGGTATATTTCTACCATCTTGAAGAAGTGGTTGAAAATAATAAAAAACCGTAAAAATAGCGAAAAACCCGATGAAAAGTCGGTCTGCCTAACCGTGCCCAGTCTATGCCCAATATCCTACCCAGTGCCTACCCAATGCCTACCCAACCAAGCCTAGTGGCTTGTAGCGGTGTGCCGGATGCCCTATAACAGCCTGCCGTACGGGCCGGAAGCCCTATATCGGTCTGCCGTAAATGACCGGTGTAGCGGGTGACTGTATATAGAAGGCCGAAAGTGCTGGTTTGCCCATTTGGTAATCCCGTAGAAATGCGCCGCCTATTGTGGGCCCTATGGCCCGCTGTGACCGGCCGCTGTGGCCGGCTGTGGGGCGCTGTGCCGGTGCCGTGACCGGCGCTGTGGCCCACTGTAATCGGCGTTGTGGGGCGCTGTGCCCCACCATAGCGCCTGGTATAGCCACCGCGATATCTCAACGTAGAGACGTCGTACGGTAGCGAGACCAGTACCAAAATACAGCTAAAAAGGCGCTGATTTCAACAATAGTGGTAGCATTAGGGGTAATTGGCTCTATCGTAGTGGCCTAATTATCATCGAGTAAGGGGGCAAATTATTATAGCCTTTTAGGTAGTGCCGGCTATAATATTAATAATTGTAATCATACTATAGTATTAAAAGGAGGGTTTAAAAGGGGGGGGATATATTGCAAAGAGTATAATATTTACTCTTGCAAGGAATGCAAGATTCGATCTTATAAGGAGTGTAAGATTCGAGAAGGCTTTTATCTATAAGGGTATTTATAAGGATATCTATAAAGGTAAAAGAAAAAAAGAAAGAGGTTAATTAGCAAGATAACCATTTAACAGAATAGGCTATTTGCCTCCTATAGTAAGTAGGTAACCATTCAACGGAATAGGTCAGCCGCCTCCTAGATCTATTAAGGGTATCTTTAAAGATCGTAATAGTCAGTATATTTTCTTCCTTTGTAATAGACAGAGGTAGAAGAGGTCCACATCATTCTTCCAATTAGTCGGCAGTATAACCGTTCAACGGAATAGGTTATCTACCTTCCTAATTAGTACGATTTGCAATAGAAATCGTCTCTTCGAGAGTAATCTTACTAATCTATAATATACCATTCTTTGCGGGATATAATCCTATAAGTGGTGGTTATCACCACTGATCAGTATTGATATAAACTCGGGGTACCTAATTGTATATAGGGTCGTGCGCGTGGTATCATATACCGGGAGGTCACTAAGTAAAGGATTTGATTGCTTTACTAATGACTGACTAACTAAGAGGGAAGAAAGGAAGCAAAAGAGGAATTACACAATATGGCCTTTTTGTGCGTGCTGTAGTCACGTACATCGGCGCAGTCGGGCCGGGCTGCCCGCGTGCCCTACCGGGCTCAGGGGTAAAGGGGCAAAAGGGGCTAAAGTGGCCATATCGTGCGCATCGGGTGTGCGCGGCACATCCGTCGCAATATGCCCAATTGGGCACCTTGCGACAGCGATTCCGACAAGGTTTCCGGGTTTGGAGGCCACCGCCATGACCCACGATACATCTCAGCCCGCATCGTCATGTTATCGCCTTGTAATGGTGTAGTAATGTGGTCACTTGTCGACGTCAAGACCCAGCAAGACCCCAGCTGCCCACCACCTCCCAGTGCCGCAAGTAACAATGGCTCTGTGCTCAAAGTGGACGGTGGACGGTGGGCGGTGGAAGGTGGGCGGGTGGACACCAACCGCGCCGCCTCACTCATGATGCAAGGGTGGACGGGGATAGCTTGCCGCGGCTGATAAGAGTTGGCCGTCCAGACTCCAGGCTCCAGAGACTCCAGCCCGACGAAACAAGCCGCCCGAACTTGGAAGCAGGCGACGGGTGGGGGGCTCCGAGACGTAACGAAGCCAGAAACGCGCGAGGTGCGCAGATGCCGGGCCAGGAAAAGGCGAAATGCAAAAAGGCGAAAGACGAAAAGCGAAGGACGAGATGCGTATTGCGTAATGCGTTAATGCGATAATGCGTTAATGCGTAGTGCGTAACGCGGAATGCTGAATGCAGAATGCTGAAATGCGGAAAACGCGGAATGGCGAATGGCGGAAATGGCGAATGGCGAATGGCGTGGGGGTGCGTGCCGTCCGTACAACTAAGTACCAGCACATGTGCCGGCTATAGTCCGTAGTTGGTCATGGACTCGTGGCACTTGCCAGAATGACCACTTGTTCTTGTCCAATCGTTTCATTCGCCCCGTGTCTTCGTCAACGCCTGCCTGCTTGCTGCTGGCACTATGTACGTGGTAGACGACCGGCGGCGGCAGAGGACGGAATATTTTCCGACGTCCGACGTCCGACGTCCGACGTCCGACGTCCAAGGGACGCTCGAGCGAGTCTCTTTGTTGGTGACGAGGCTCGAGACGCTGGTTTGAAAGCCAAGGTTGGGGTTGGAGCTTGGGAAACTCGGCATGTGAGGCCCACCGCCACCGCCATCGCCATCGCCATCGTCACTTGAATCTTCGACCCACAAATGCGCGCACAACAAACTGCAAAATGCACTGTGGAGCTGCGAGTTGGACGCCGACGGGTTTGGCGCCCCATGTTGCCTCAGCCGTCAACGATGGGATGGGACCCCCGAAAAAGAGACTATATATCAACCGACCTATGCCCCCCCCTTATCATTCGACCCCCCCATAATAACTTAACTGACCTGTCCACATGCAGTCCTCCACTGACCGCCCTCCACTGTCCATTGAGTCCTCCACTGTCCAACATGTCTGGTCCTCCGTAACGGAGCCGCTAGTCCCTAAACCTCCAAGCTGTGTTTACCCAATCTTGCCTCCTGCCCCCCCCCCCCCACCACCACCACCACCACCCTTTCACACCCCCCCAGGCCCCCAGCCAACCACCCCCCCCTTGTTTGCCGCTTGGGTCGCTGTCGTAAAGTCGTCTGCTACGTCTGGTATCTCGTGGCCCTCACACATTGACATTCCTGGCGTGCTGCCCGCCACACACATCCCTTTTAATCAACACCCTCTTCTCTCCCGAAATCCCCCCCCCCCCACCATCACCACCAACGCTTCATCCATCATCCACCCAAGCTGCCTCTTTCTCTTCCTGCCGTCGTCGGCGGAAGAACAAGTCTCCAGCCCGCTCACCAGTCATTGTCGGGGGCCTGTTGCTGGGCGCTCTCGACGGATCCTGCAGCGCAGAGCTCTCCTTTGCTGCATTTTGTCGGTCAACTCGTCCCCTTGTCCCGACCCAGCGAGCCCAGTATTTCTGTGGTGTGGCTTCCTTCGCACCTTTTCCCCGCCCCGCGTTGACCTCGTGCTCCCTTGGACCATGCCAGTTTTCACTCTCTAACCGTGACCTACTATAAACAGTCGCTCGATACCTCACGACCTCCAGCGGATCTATTCGGAGCCAAAACGGCCATCTGAACCTGGTTCTTTCCTGCGGCGACGAGACGACTTGTTCTTCCCTGCCCAACTTGGCTGCGGAGCTTTTATTCTATGCGGCCATGTCAGACGACCATCAAACTCAATCGTACAGCAGCCACATGCATCCTATCGAACGATCCGATTCTTCAGCTTCGGCTGCTACCTCGGACAACACCGAGTCCGACATCAATGGACCAGCAATCCATCACCCGATTCCTGTGCGGCCGCGCCTGCCGAGCAGAAAAAGCAGCGGCCCCCTCGTGGTTCCCCGCGACAGTAGTGCTGTTGGACCAGTCGACGCCCCTTTTGGCCCCGACGATGTTCGAGCAATGAGCCCGCGACGAACTAGCGAAGACATTGACAGACTCGGCAAAGAGGCGAGGGAGGAAATGCGAAGGTGCGTATTTGGCGTCCTGACTCTTGGTCTGGAGGAGATGTGCCTCTGACGGGGGCGGGAGGCTTTCTCTCTCTCTCTCTCTCTCTCTCTCTCTTTTTTTTTTTTTTTTTTTTTTTTTTTGCTGTTGACTCCTCATTTTATGATACCCCCCTTACTAACCACGGGAGGCGTCTTTAGACACGCCAAGCTTTTACAAGATTCTCTCATCACCATCTTCAACCGCATCGAGGCTGTGCGCGAAGAGCACGACAAGCTCGACAACAACAACAAGTTTCTGCAAAAATACATTGGCGATCTCATGAGCACCACCAAAATCACTGCCTCTGGAAGTCGGGGGAAGAAGTAGGCGAGCGAGCAATTTTGCTTGCCATATGTGTGCCGCGCTGGGAGAGAGACAAGGGTCAACAATATGCATTGACGTGTCGGCTTTCCACGGGGTCTCCGTCCCAGAGTCCGCCACCGCAACCATTCTTCTTCAACAATGTTTGTCAGGTTAGCGCCAAAGCAGAGGCACCCCGTAACACCTAACCTCGATGCATGAAGGACAATGGCTGAGGTTTTGGGGGAACACCAGCCCCCACCCCTCCCCATGTTTTTTTTTTCATTTCATTTTTTTTCTGCGTCATGGCTTCCACATTTGGTCTCGTCGTGGAGGCATGATACCCGGAACCAAAGAGGCACACGTTTGGCGCTATTCTTTGCTTGCCGTGACACTACGAAGCCGCACATTTCAGCCCGTCTTGTTATTTTCTCGGGCCAAACCCAAATTGACTTGGTTTTCGTTCTTCTTTTGTATACTATCCGCGGGGTCTTTTGCGGAGCAGCTCGAGAGTCTTGTCGCACCTCATTTCCAACAATTTGTTTGCGGCGGATGCGACTCTCGAGTCTCCCGTCTACATGAGCGGAAAGGACACTGTGGGGGGGGGGGGGGGGGGGGGGGGGTGATTGACGACTCGTGGCCGTAGTAGTCGAGGCTCCTCGGCCGATGATTTGCGCTTGTCATGTTTTCTTTCTCTTTTCTCATCTTTTGCTTTTCCTCATCAGTCATGGAGCGAGCCGTTACACGAGGGATGCTGTAAGCAAAGCAATGTCCCCGAGCCAGCATATTCACCAGGCGTTATGGAACGGAGGGAGGGAGGAGGTTGAGCGGAATGTTGTAACGATACGATACGTGGTGGATTGGAATTTACTTGCATCACAGCATCATGGAAAGAGAGACGGGGACGAAAAAAACAACAGAAACAACAACGGAACTTGGAAAATGTCGTCAGGGCAACCAGCCAGCTGCAGCTGCCATCAACCAACAACAGCCAGCAACAGCGGGCTTGTTCTGTGCGCAGAGATTTATTTTATTTCGTTTCATTTTATTTTGTCATGTTTTATTTTCCTCGTCAGTAGGGAAGAAGGGGGAATAAAAAAACGCATTCCAAGAAGACGGACGAGCGGCAACTGTCAATGCGCCTTGGACCGTGGGGGCATGTGGGCGTGAAGTCGTAGCGAAGCGGAGGCTGATGACGAGGCTCGGTTCTGCATGGACGTGGTCTGAGCCCGCTCGGCGCATACAGCGCAGCAGCAGAAGGCAGAAGGCAGATGGCAGTCCTTTGCAGGCGGGATGGGATACTTGGTATACTGCACGTCAAGCGGCAAGGTTGGGAAGGGCGAGTGGCATTGATTGCGTCGGTGTGATGGCACTGGGAACCGAAGAGTCGAATGTCGGCCGGGGCCATGTATGAAGCAAGATGGATGACCGAGCTTCTGTCTCTCTCTCTCTCTCTCTCTCTCTCTCTCTCTCTCTGTCTCTCTCTTTGTGTTTCTCTCTTTGTCTTTTTTTCTCTTTTCTTTTCTTTTCTTATCTTCTCCCCTCTTCTCTTTTCTTTTCTTTTCTTCCTTTTTTTCCTTTTTTCTTTTCTTCTTTCATCATCCTCCTTCGACTTGTCACGTCCCCCCGTCCAAGCAAGCCGGGCCACCCGCCAATAAAACACACAACCCCCTCGGGCACCAACCCCTTATTCCGTCCGCGAATCCTTTTTTTTTTTTTTTTCCTTTTCCCGCCACCACCCCACCCCACCCCACCCCTCCCCACCCATCGACTTTCTAGTCAAAGAAGAAGAAAAAAAAAAAAAAAAAAAAAAAAAAAGAGAAATCTGCAGCATCCCCCCCCACACAGGGTCCCTGCGCCCGCATCAAACCAAAGCGGGGTCCGGGCCGGTCAATCTGATTTTTGTGGAGAAACAAAGCGCCCTTTTGCGCCGGTACACCAGACGGGAAAGGGGGGGCCCGTTATAAAAAAAAAATAAAATAAAATAAAATAAAAAAGAGAGAGAGAGACTGCCAGGAGAAAAAGGAGTGTTGGGGGAGGAAGGGTGACTTTGCGCGCTTGGCGCTTTCGTGCGATGTGATGGGTTCCCCGCATGCAGACCGGTTTTCTGGTGCGGGTGGAGGCGGCCGCTGTGGTTGGATGTTGGATGGGGGGGTTGACGCTGTCTGGTGACTGGTGACGGAGGCGAAGCGATGCTGGGCGGACGGCGGATGCGGGGAAAAGCGGGAGCGGCGGCGCTTTTGGGGTCCAGTTAGGGTTAGGGTCCAGTGCAGATGATGGACGACCTGGGCCTGCTTTCTCGCAGGTTCCACGTGGAATGGCATCGGCATCGGCTTCGGCATCGGCTTCGGCTTCGGCTTCGGCTTCGGCTTCGGCTTCGGCTTCGGCTCGGCATCCGCACCCGCATCGGCATTCGCATCGGCATTCGCATCGGCATTCGCATCGCCTACGCTACAGCACAATCCTCCCCCTTTGCCGTCGTGGCAGGCGCTCGCTCTCAAACACCAGCGGCCCCCCTCCCGGCCCGCTCGCGTCCAGGCTCACCGTCACGCTCCGCCTCTCGCTCACCACCCTCACCGTCTCGCCCAGGTTCCGCCAGTCCACCTCGCACGCCGCCGCCCCCGCCGCCGGGCCGCCTCGCCCGTCCGTCGACCGCACCTCTCGAATGTCCACCGTCGGATACGCAAGCCGTCCCTCCCGCTGCGCCACCAGCACCAGCGGGATCTCTGCCTCCGTCTCGGCTGTCGACGACGCCCCCCCGCCCGCCTTGCCCCCGGGAATCACAAAGTGCCCTTTGCGCCGCCCGCCCAGCAGCCACGAATCCGGCGGCGCCGTCACCTCGTAGCTGAACTCCTCGTCCTCGCCCCCCCCGGCGCCCGTGTCCCACCTCCGCGTCCACTTCAGGTGCAGCGTCGCCGGCAGCACCTGGCCGACAACGGCCGCGGGCGCCCCGCCCTCCGCCCCTTCCAGGTGATGCAGCACCGAGTCGTCGATGCGAATGTCGGCCGTGTGGAGCACAGGCAGGCACGGCATCTCCACCGGGATCGCTATCGAGCACGCGTCGTCCGGCGCCGGCCACGCAGGCATCCGCAGTCGTGCGTGCTTCCTCTGCCATCGCTCGAGAAACTCCGCCAGCTGGGTTGCCGCGTCGTCCTCGGCGCCTGGTACGCGCCCGAGTCCCCGCAGCAGATGTGCCCACGGCGTGCCTTGCAGGCAGGCCGTCGTCATCTCGCCCACGAGCGCGGCCCGTTCCAGATCCTGCGCTCGCAGTCCCCTCTTCGTCTCGGCCAACACGAGTGCCGCCGTCATCGTCGAGTACGGCTCCAGTGGCGTGTCCCTCAGACCCTGCATCACTGACTGCCGGATCACGTCCTCGATTTCCGTCTGCAACACACTGTAGTAGAGCTTGAGATGCAGCGTTCTGCCCGTTCGTCCCGTCGTCGTCGTCGTCGTCGCCGCCTTGGCATCGTCGCCGCCGGGTTTTCTCGTAATCTTGTAGAGCAACGTAGCCTGCTGCTTCGGGAATACCATTGCTGCCATGTTCGCGCCAGGTCCAAAGCACGGCTCAAAAAGCTCGGAGCCCTGCAGCTCGCTCTTCAAGAGTCGGAGCGGGCTCGACGACGCTGTTTCAACGTTGAATCGCGAAAACAGTGCGTCGTGCTTGAACACGTCTTGCACGTTTACGCCCACAGCCAGCGACACGGGGACGACTATGGATTTGGCAGCATGGAACGAGTCGTTCGACTCGTTCGTATACCACGCTTCCACCCTCACAGACACGTCTCCCAGGTCCTGTTCGATGGAATACGGAAATCGCACAGTGACGGGCGCGTCTGGGCGCATGGGTCCCAGAAACATGGCTCCCGGCTCGGGCGGCTTCGCAAAGGACGCCCCCGACCCATCCGATACTCTCGCCTCCGTGGTCAGGAGACGCAGACCTCCGGTCGTCGGACGAAGGCGCACGTCGCACCTGGTGAGAGCGTTCCAGCCGGGGTTGATGACGAGCTCAAGTGCGTTGTTTTTCCCGAGGCTAATGTGCTTGCTGGCCGTCAATTGTACGTCGAGGCCCCTGGTGCGTTGGAACAAGGTCACGTCAGGACTCGCAAAAATGTCGCTTGTCCTCGGAGGTGGTTGGCAGAAATCTTGCTCGTGGTGGAACACAAGTTTGTTCGAGAACAGGTCCAGCCGGCTCGCTCGATATTTTCCGGGAACAATGGACTGTGCGTGGTTCGTCTTCCTCGTCAGCACAAGTGTGGCCAGGGGGGGGGGACGAAAATGTTGCTTTCAATCGCGGCGTCACTTACGTGTGTCTTTACGGAAATGACATTCTGGCCTGGGACAATTACAACATCGCCTTTGGCTTCGAAATTGACTTCCCGGCATGGCCCCCCGTCCACGCACGTCACTCGTAGCTTGACGGTGTCGACCGTGATTTCTTCTGGCAGCAGGCTGCGTAACGAAATCGACAGTGAGCAGCTATCCTGTCCATCATGATATTCAGGGCATCCCTCCAACTCAACATTCATGAAGAAATTTGCCAACGTCACCTTCAACTCGGATGAGAGTTCCTTTGTCAGGGAAAACAGCGTTTGCGCAACACTGCGCACGGACGACATATCTGTGATTGTGGGCTTGCGTGCCGACGCGGTCAACGGCATGCTTCGCCGCTGCCGCCGCTCCCTCTCGGCCGAGCAGGATTTGCTAAGGAGCTTCAGGGCGGCGCGCACGTAATTGTCGTTCGCTTTCAGCTTCCCGAGGCATTGACAGTACATGACCAGCAGCGACAACTCCAAACGACTCCATCCGTTCATACCAAAGAACGGAGTTGACTTGACAAAATGCTCCGCGGCCGCATCGTAGTCCTTTAGGTGGACCTTCAAAACAGCCAAGTCAGCCCTGCAGGCGTGAACGGCGTGTTTGTGGCCGGCAACTGTAAAGTGCTGGAGGGCCTTGTCGGTGAGAATTTCATATAGTCGGTAAAAGTCGGCCGCGTTGTCCGTGGCCGCCCGTAGTATCTGGCTTTCAATGCCGAGGGCTGACGCTGGAAATGCAGGCGCCGCGTTGGTTGGCCTGCCCTTGGCGACAGCCGACGTCTCCTCCTCGAGGCTTATCTCTTCCATATCTTGGCCATCTGCTTCGTTGACTAGCGGCGCCTCATCCCACCCGTTGGACCATGCGCGTTTCCCCCCCAGTTTGTCAAGGATACTCCTACATAGCATATACAGCTCTGCGCGCCGAGCAGACAGTTCTTCCAGTCCGCCTTTGAGGAACGAAGAGCTTTGTGACCCCATCTCCGCCGCCCCGGGCCACCGATCGTGGCTCGGAAGCGTGGCCTGACCCTGCGGCGGTCGAGCTGTTGACGCTTGTGAATGCAGCGACGATACTCTCGCAGGATGCATCATGGTCTTGGGTTCAGGGATTGACGACTTTGGCTCGGTGCCGTTTCCGGCTTTGAATGTAGTTGGCGGTATTGGAAGTGCTCTGGTCGACGTCTGTGCCAAGATTTGCTGGGCCACGCTGAAGGCAAAGGAGGCTGTATAATTGTCCACCATCTCCAGCGATGGCGGGTCCAGCTCTGCGCCCTTTGCGCCATGGGCATTTGCGCCGCTCGACAGAGACATTGAAATGTCTCGTCGCAAGATCGGGGATATGGATGGGATGAATTCCAGCGTTCGCCGGCACACCTCGGAAAGCAAGTCGAGTTTTTCCGCCTTGCCGTCATCGTCATTCTTCATCGGCGGCATCGATGGTGCCACACCATAAAGGATAGCATCTCGTTGATCCTTCAGCTTGGCCAGGAGCTCGTCCTTGCTGGCCGACGCATTCCCTAACCTGAGCAGCAAAGCAATCTGCCTCGAAAAGATGTAGCATCTAAAGTCAAAGACGGATACCTTGTTTGCCAAAATCATTTCGCGGTATGCCTTTTTGCAGAAGCTTACTGGTATGTCCTCGGTTTGGTTTGTCATTGTCTCCTTCTTCTGCAGGTCTTCAGCTTCCTCGTCACCAGCTTCCCCCTTCGCCTCTGCCAACGCCTTCTTGACTGCCCTTTTCACGTCCTCTGTGTGCGTCAGCATTGCTCCGCCATGCCTTTCTGGCAGTCCACTCTCGGTCTGTTCATGAAGAACAGTGTCGAGCCCGACGCTCAGCTCGTCGTATCCAACGAGAGCATCCTCGACGAGGCCGACGCTTTCAAATCCCCGCGCTAGACCCTCCTTTAAAATGAAAAAGGTGCAAAAGTTCCAGCCAGGTAGGCTGCGCTGTCCATCCCTCTCTTTGATATCGTCTTCGTATTGGGTCACGCGCATGTCAAAGGACGTCAGGATCAGACCTTTGAGCTTAGCCATCAAATCATTCCAGGCGTTGTCAGCGTCCTGCGCCGTTTCAGAGTATCCCGAAGGCACCGCAGGGACCACTCTTGGCAGCAGGTCGTACGGCACGTCGTTGATGCCAATTCGTATCTGAGCCACACGGTCTGGAGCGCCCTTGCTTGACGAGTTGAAGTCGGATCGAAGCTTCTCTAGCAAAGGGGTCGATCCGGGTCGCCATCGAGACGTTGCGGAGCTCTTGTCTGCAGCGCTGGCATCTGCTTTACTGCCGCTGCTTCGAGGTTGTGTTGCTGCGACGGTATTCGGGATGACCACGTGCACAATCAACCACTCAAAGGCATCGTGCTTTTCCTGTGTACTGACTTTCCTGGGGCCACTGGACGGCAGGGTTTGCTCCTTGATCCACTCGCGTATTTCGCTTCGTACTGTGGCCTTGTAGGAATCGTTGTCATCGCACCGCACGAGGAGGACCTTGAGATACGGGGTACTTCGGAGGCCGGGTATCTGGTGTCGCCGCTGGGCACCGATGATGGATTTTGTCGCATTCGCCTGCTTTTTTGCAGTCTCGCTGGAGCCGTCAAGCCCCCGTACTTGCTGTGTTTGGAAGCCATCGTCCAGCGAGGCACTCGTGGACCGCCTCTGTTTGCGAGCCGCTCCAGGCTCGACAGATCCGGCAGCGTCACCTTCTACAAGGTCAATGTGCAAGGCATCTATAGACCGAAGAGGCCCGGCATGCGACTGCCAATGAAGGTTCCGCAGAGGTAGTCGAGGAATCAAGCCGGGGGATAGGAGCTTGTACACGTCGTGGGGATCGAAGTACTCGACTTATTGAACACGCACTCTGATTAGCGCTAGGCACCATGCAAAAGCTTGCGAGATGGGAGTATACCTGTCACTTTTGACGTCGAAGACTGCTGTTCCATGGCCAACACGTCCTTGGCCCCATTGGCATCGTAGGAAGAGTCTGCTGAGATAAGTGGTGGTTCATGGAGCAAGCATGCGTTGTGGTTGGAGGAGGCGGACCGTGAGCTTCAAAGGCTAGCAAGGTTTAACCTTGGAACCACTGGCTGTGGCGATGGAACATGGCAAGCCTCAGCCACTTGTTGCAGCCAGCCAACCAACTCCTTGTCAACTGCCCCAAGGCGGTGAAATATCACAGAGCGTTCCTCAGCCACCTCCATTGGCCCATCGACGAGCTTGTGGACATGTCACTCATGGCTGGTGGGTGGGGGGAGGGGGCGCGGCAGAATCGCGCAATTTGAACCATTTGGAGGGGCAACGAGCGACAACATCGTCCGTCATCTTGCGGACGAGATGCCAAAAATCAATCTCTTACGCACCATTTTCGGGGTTCCAAAAAAAAGGGTTTACTTCCGACTCTTGAACCATCATTTGGACCCAGGAGCAATATACCATGTCCGCTCTTCAGGCTGTCAGATACACTAGAGGAAAGCTTCAAGTCCTCGACCAGCTTCGCCTCCCCCATGAATTTCACTACGACGATGTGTCTACCCGGCAGGAAGCCTTCGACAGCATTGCCACGATGCGAGTCCGGGGCGCTCCAGCCATTGCCATAGTTGCTAGTTTAGGGCTTGCCGTCGAATTTTCCAAGGGCTCTGTGCCGGGAAACACACCGCAGGAGGTTATTTCTCACATTGACGAAGCCCTCGATTATCTCAAGCAAAGTCGTCCCACCGCCGTCGATCTCACCAACGCCATCAACCAGCTCAAGGCGCGGATAAGGGCGTCGGCCGACACCAAGGAATCCATTGTCGAGGCTTTCGTTACCGAAGCTGAACAGATTCTCGACAAAGATCTCAAAACAAACCTAGCCATTGGAGACCACGGCGCTGAGTGGCTCGAGGCACACGTCAAGGCATCGCCCGAAAACCCTGTTTCAGTCCTCACCCACTGCAACACTGGCTCGCTGGCTACTTCTGGTCACGGCACAGCTTTAGGAATCATTCGCACGCTCCGGGCTAACGGACAACTCCGACACGCGTTTTGCACAGAAACACGACCGTACAACCAGGGCAGTCGCCTAACTGCATTCGAGCTGGTTTACGAAGGCATTCCCAGCACGCTCATCACCGACTCCATGGCGGCGTCGCTTTTCCGTACCAAGAAGGCTGAGAAGAACATTGCTGCCGTCATTGTTGGCGCTGACCGTGTAGTTCGCAACGGCGACACCGCCAACAAGATTGGTACTTATCAGCTTGCGGTGCTGGCTAAACACCACGGCATCAAGTTCATGGTTGCGGCTCCGACTACCAGCATTGATCTGGAGACCGAAACCGGCGACGATATCAAGATTGAAGAGCGAAAAGGACATGAGTTGACCCAAGTCACAGGTGCTGTAATCAAGGCCGATGGCAGCGTCGACGAGAGCTGCAAGGTCCGAGTAGCAACGGCCGACCAGAGAATCGACGTCTGGAACCCGGCATTTGACGTGACTCCCGCCGAGTTAATTGATGCAGTTGTTACGGAAAGGGGCACAGTTGAGAAGGGACCGTGTGGCGAATTCGACTTTGGCAAGATAATGCCGGAGCGATGGGCCAAGGTGGTTGTTGATCAGTAAACTTGCGGGCGAGGGAACCTCTGCAGATCACTTTTGGAAATGACACCCTCAGGGCTCACACTCAAAAGCTGACTGAGGACTCGACATACCTAGAACATGGCGATGGAAGACCAGATTCAGAACGGGCCGTGGAGAGAAAGAGAGAGAAAAATGGACATGAACGCCGACCACTTTTACCGATCCGGGTTGCAATCTACGAGCTGTATATATAGACATTTTTTTCCCTTGAAATTAGCGTCGTTCGCGTTCGCGGCTCCTCGTACCTTATGATTTCAATGCGTGAAGAATGAGTTTTTTATATCCTTCCACAGCCTCTTCCAAGTCCGCTACAGTCAAGTTCTCTCTCGCCCCATGAGCCACCAAAATATTACCCGGTCCATACAAGTAGCGCGTGTGGTTTCCAGCCAAGTTGGGTATATCCGTACCATAATTGACAGTGATTTTGTTGAAACCTAGCCGACACGTCAACCGAAGAGTCTCATTGACAAAAAGCTTGCTCATCACATCCAGAAATGTTAGGGAAACGGGGTCTCACCTTCTACTTCACAATTGCATTTCACCGACCCATATCCATGGGTGCAAATCATCTCGAACGCTTGCTTGTCCACCTCGTCTAGAATGGACTGCACTTTTTCCTTGACAACTAAGTGAGCTGATTCTTCGGGTCCCGTGGCGATGCGGGCAGCGAATTTCACTTTTGCCGTCTCAGGAATGACATTGGCCGCTACGCCACCGTCGAACCGACCAATGTTGAAAGTGGTATCGCCAAACAGCTCCGAGCTGCCGAGGTCTGTGTCGAGAATCTTGGCCATGGCGCGAACCATGAGCTCGTTGGCAGACTTACCCAGCCAGGGATATCCGCTGTGACCGGGAGCACCCTTGGCAACGACGTCACAGAAGAGACCGCCCTTGTGGCCGCATGCCAGCCTGTTCTCTGTAGGCTCACCAAAAATGACGGCCTCGGGGCGAAGGGGGTTCTTCATCTCGGCGAGGGACTTGCTGAAGATGCGCATGCCATCACCAGCCACTTCTTCGCCTACAACGAGGAGCAGGAGAACGTCTTCGGGGGTGGTGATGCTGTTGGCATGGTGGAGCTGGTTGACAGCGGTTATCATGGACGCCAAGCTGCCTTTGGCGTCGACGGAACCACGGCCCTTGATCATGGTTGCACCGGTGATTTCACCATGTTCGATGCTGTAAGGAATATGGGGCGGGACAACGTCGATGTGGGTAGACACCACGACCCTTGGACTTGGTGTTTCACCACCCTTCCACGCGAGGATATTGAAGCGTTCCTTGCCCTTGGGGCTCCCTTCTTCGGCGACGGATTGAAGTTGCGCATTGTAGCCGGATTTGGTGAGGTAGCCGACGATGAAACGGCCAACGTTATTCTCGTCTCCGGTTATGGAAGGGATGGAGATGAGGTCCTTGTGCAAGCGCAGCAGTTCGTTTCGATACGACGGGGGGTAGTCATGGCCGTGGCTGCTCACCAACTTGCCTGCATCAGCGCCCAACAACGGATTCTGGTCTTGATAGCACAATGCCCATTGAATGAGACAGCATGCCACAGGTACAGCGGATGATGGCCGCATTCTGTGCTGTGGACGTTCTACACGATGCTTCAAACGGATAGTGGCTGCATCATCACATTCAGACCGTCAGATGTCATGTCCAAAGCTTTGGGAGGCTTGACCCGGCTTCCTGGCTAGCCTTGCACGTGATTGAGGCATCATGCTCTACTGAGGGACCGGGTTTCCGGGACAAACCTAGGACCAAAAAAGAAAAAAAAAGAAAAAATATATATATTTGTCATCAGCTTTCTACTCTACGATTAAGATTTACTTATGGTCGCCAAGATCTTTGAACAGCTATTGAACTCTATTACGTATGATCGGTCTGCGTCAGCGGTGCTGATGGATGGAGTTGGTGTTGCTTTGTTGGCTTGATGGTGGGTTGAGATTGTCAACTTTGGCTGTCAACAGCCTGCGTACAGAGTACCTCCCAGTGCTTGGAATGTAAGTACCTACCTAAATCGCTGGATTTGTAGGATCGCAGTACATCAGAAGATGGTATTTTGTATCATGGCATTGTTCAGAAGAGGAAATATTCACTGTCAAGAGGGAGAGGACTCGGATGACGCAGGTCTACAGTACCCAATGTCAATAGTGACAGCGCGTACCTCTTAAAATGTCAACTTGGCTAAAACCCCCGGCACAGCACTGTACATGTACCGTACAGTAAGCACCAACGTTCTGTTCTGTACGCATCGACTGTTTTCCTCTGCTGGGACCTTCTAGACGGAGTTCGGGGTATTTCGAAAACATTGATGGAATAAACAACGACTTGGAACTCTCCACAAGCCTCCACGAACAGCTGAAAGAGAATTTCTCTCCAATAAAGGTCCCGTCACCAGTCGAAGGTGTGATGCATCGGTGCGAAAATCGGCCTAATTGATAAAAACGGTGCCATTGTTGGCAGGTATTACGGGTTCGTGGTTGCACAGTATCTCCTCGAGGACCTACTGTCAGGAAGCAGGGAGAGAAAGCGGTATATTGTAAAGGGTTGACCTGACTTGGCTCAACAATACTCAGGTCACCAGCTATTTATAGTGGGCACGGGGGTAACCCTAAGGGACTACTGTTCCCTCGGTTACATATGCCACATTCGTATCCGGATATTCCCGACATATATGATGATCTACCGGTATCCCCGCCGACACACCCCCCCAGGATGTGTTTTATCGAGCATATCCTGCTATATAGCTAATTCCCATAGAAAATAAGATAGCAAATAGAACTATAGAAGTTATTATACCGTAGCAAGAAGAGCGGTAGAGGCGCTATTATTAAAAATAACCCTTAGGGGTAAAAAATACCCCTATTTATATATATCGTTATGAGGAACGTAAAAGACAATAGAAAATAATAATAAACCACAAAATTTAAGTCTATGTAGGAAAATATATGCGGCTGTTAAAATGTATCTTTTAATCTATTTGATAAGCATCCTTATCATCCTCTTTATAAGGTATTTCCTTAATATTATAACGAATATCGTGAGACTGCCTAGTATCGCGGGAGCCTTTTAATATTACTAGCCCTAGCTAACGGCAGAAGGTTTCGAATTTCTAGCCTATTAGGGGCTTAGTAAAACCATTAGTAATTATATTACCTATAGGAACCTATATAATTTCAATTAAACCCTTTTGAACTTCCTATCGCAGCCAGTAATAATGAATATTAATGTAATGGAGCTGGGTTATAAGTTTGAAAAACTCTTCCTTTAATAGGCGAATAGTCTGGATATTATCGCACTAAATAGTAGGGATATCCTATACCAAATAAAGCCTAACTTCCTCATATAGCCTGTAGAACGCAATAACCTCTTTCGCGGTATGTAAAATCGCTAGTAATTTAGCCTCTATAGATGATGTTATTACGGTATCCTATTAACCAGCTTTATATATAATCGGGCTACTAAATAGCTTGATTATATATATTGCAATTCTCAAGGTTACTATAAAAGCAGAGCCTTACTAGCTAGCTAGATGGCACAAGACTGTCTGCGACCTGTGAACTAATCTTAGTATAATACTAGATTTTTCACCAAGTCCTAAGACTATACAAGTGCTATAAAGCAGGGCAAGTGTAAAGGCAAGGCAAATATAAGATAACCAGAAAACGCAGGGAAGGTAAGAAGTTAAGAGGCATATAGTGCATTAACAGACTCGATTGTGCTACCCTTCTACTATCTAGAAAGAAGGGGGAAAGCTATCCTATATATACACGAAGGAGGGGTGGGCCCAGGCATCCAGATAGCCAGTAAGAAAGCTCCCCGTAATGCTCGCTATGCCACGTATATAATACGTCAGCAGCCCCACTATATCCAGCCTTTCCAACCACCCTAACCACCGCACTAGTAATTAGCCACCACGCTAGTGACTAACCACCACGCTAGTGACTACCCACCACACTAGTGGACTAGCCACCACACTAGTAGGCCGCCACCACACTAGTAGGCCCACCACGCTAATTTAGCAATGCCACACCTTTTTTAATAAGGCCTACCTTACTTGATATACAGTAAATAATCCACTGAAAATCCTAAGGTAAAAGGCAAAGGCCTAAGGTAAGACTACCATAAGTCAAAGAGGCGGTATAAGGGACAGAAGGTCAGTAAGCCAGCAGAGCATTAGGCCAGCAGCCTAATAGGCTACTATAGGATTTTAACACCCCCTCTGATTAGCTACTGTAGTAGCAAGCTAATCGTGTAAAGGATAATGAAAGAAAATGCATTAAAAGTGCTAAGGAAAAACATAAGAAAAACCTTATATTGCAATTCTCAAGGTCACTATAAAAGCAGAGCCTTACTAGCTAGCTAGATGGCACAAGACTGTCTGCGACCTGTAAACTAATCTTAGTATAAATACTAGATTTTTCACCAAGTCCTAAGACTATACAAGTGCTATAAAGCAGGGCAAGTGTAAAGGCAAGGCAAATATAAGATAACCAGAAACGCAGGGAAGGTGGGAGTTAAGAGGCATATAGTGCATTAATAGACTCGATTGTGCTGCCCTTCTACTATCTAGAAAGAAGGGGGAAAGCTATCCTATATATACACAAAGGAGGGGTGGGCCCAGGCATCCAGGGAAGCCAGTAAGAGGGCTCCCCGTAATGCTCGCTATAATACGTCAGCAACCCCGCTATATCCGACCTTTCCAACCACCCTAACCACCGCACTAGTAATTAGTCACCGCACTAGTAACTAGCCACCACGCTAGTGACTAACCACCACACTAGTGGACTAGCCACCACGCTAGTAGGCCACCACGCTAATTTAGCAATGCCACACCACGCTAGTAGGCCGCCACCACGCTAGTAGGCAACCACGCTAATTTAGCAATGCCACACCTTTTCAACAAGGCCTACCTTACTTGATATACAGTAAATAATCCACTGAAAATCCTTAAGGTAAAAGGCAAAGGCCTAAGGTAATACTATCATAAGTCCAAGAGGCGGTATAAGGGCTAGAAGGTTAGTAGGCCAGTAGGGCATAAGGCCAGCAGCCTAGTAGGCTACTATAGGATTTTAATACCCCCTCTGATTAGCTACTGTAGTAGCAAGCTAATCGTATAAAGGATAGGGAAAAAAGATGCAGTAAAAGTGCTAAGGAAAAACATAGGAAAAACCTTAGTAAGTTAGTATAAGTTAGCAGGCCCTAAGGCCTAGTAACTCGCGGAACCTAGTAAATTTAGGGCCCGGCAGTGGCTTGGTAAGACCGTCAGCAGGCATACTATTAGTAGGTAAATAGGTAATTTTAACCAAGCCCAGCTGGGCTTGCTCCCTAATATACCGGAATTTTAATAGCGTATGCTTAGTGCGAGCGTGCTGATTAGGGTCATTAGAATTCGAAATGGAGCCCTAGTTATCGCAGTATAGCGGTATAGGGCGTAAAATATCAATTTCCAGCTCCTTGCAAAGGTTAGAAAGCCACTATACCTCACGGATAGTCTCAAGTAATGCATCAGATTCAGCTTCTAAAGTAAATAGCACTACTAAAGAGGCTCGCTTAGAACGCCAGCTAATAGGACTACTATTAATAGTAGTAAGGAAGCCTCCAGTAGATTTAGAGGTTTCTTTACAGCCAGCAAAATCGCTATCAGAATAAGCGGTTATAATAGGCTGTTGGTTGCTTTTAGTAGTACTAAAGCAAATAGCTAGGTTCTCAGTGCCTTTAAGGTAGCTAAAGCTGCCTTTCGCAGTATTTAGATGCACATTAGTTGCCTTGGATATAAACCGAGAAAGGTATTAGGTAGGGAATACTAGGTCGGGTCTAGTCATCATTATAAGCCACATTATAGTGCCAGTAAGGCTCTAATAAAGGCTCTAATCAGTAGGGCTAAGGTCTTTTCTACTAGATTCATTAAGAATTCCTGGTTGAAGTAGAATAAGCTGAGGTTTAGTATCCTATAAGCCGAATTTAGCTAGGACCTCTGCTATAAATTGGGCTTGGTGTAGCCATAATAGACCTTCCTTCCTATTTCGTATAATCTGTACGCCTAGGAAGAAGGAAGCCGGACCGCGGTCTTCTATAGTATAGACCTTATAAAATTTCCTTTTTAGCTGGTTGATATAAGTTATATTTGGACCAACTAATAGGCAATCGTCAATATAAGTGACGATAAAGGTGCTGGTTTGCTTATTATAAAAAACGGCAGCATCAGAAGCTAAAGGTAAAAAACCTTCACTAGAAATCAGATCTTTTAGCCGGTGTTGCCATTCGCAGGGTGCTTATTTTAGCCCGTATAGGGCCTTCTTTAGTAAAATAGCTTGCTTAATAGAGGGATCAAAGCCGGCTTCTTTAAGTAAAGTTAGCAGCCGTTGTCGTTGAATATCAGACCAAAGCTTACTATCGCTATTAGTTAGTAGTAAGCTCTCTGTAAATTCAAGAAATCCATCAGGAATATCCATATAAATGGTCTTAGAAAGTTCGCTATTTAGGAAGGCGCCTATAAAGTCGATCTGCTCTATTTCCCAGTTATTACTAGCAGCCAAAGCCAGTATAACCCTCCAGGTAGGTGGGATAGAGGTAGAAGCATAAGTATGCTAAAAATCCTTTCCTTCAACTTGCATAAAACCCTTGACCACTAATCTAGCCTTATATTTTATAGGCTGATTATTAGCATCCTTTTTAACCCGAAACACAGGCCTATTGCATATAATTTTCCTATCAATAGGAACGCTAGACTTAGGAATAAATTGGAAGACTTTAGTATCCAAAAGCTGCTCAAATTCCTTAAATAGTGCCTTTATCCAAAGGTCTTTTTCAGGGCTTCGTAGCACATCCTTCCAGCTATTAGGCGTACCATCAGGGGCCTTTTTAGCTAGCTTACGCTTAGCTGTATAGCAGGAATCCCATATCAGGTGGTATAACGTATTACCTTCCTAAGGGAATAAGTCGGTAGGGCTGGTAGGGTTAGTAGGGCTGGCAGGTATAGCAGAGCCAGCAGGGCCAGCAGGGCCAGTAGGGCCAGCAAGGTCGGCAGGAGTAAGGCTAGTAAGGATATCTATAAGGTCATCCTTTGCAGTAGCCGGGGACTGTAGTATAGTACCTTCTGACTTAGGAAGGTAATCCACAGTGGCATTAGCGTTAGTAACGCTAGTATTAGTAGGGTCCGGCATGCTTTCCAGGTCATCCGGTATAACATTAGTATTAGTAATGTTAGTAAGGTTAGTAGGGTCCGGTATGCTTTCTAGGTCATCCAGTAAAATAGCAGGTTCTCTGCTAGATACCCCCTCTGAACCTGTATTTTGCCCTCTATGAAAGTCTCCTTCTAGGCTACTAGAAATAGGGCCTATACCTTCATTTTGGTGAATAAAGGTAATAAAAGTTGTTTTAGTAACAACCTTCTTCTTTAGAAGGTAGACTAGGTAAGTATTATTACCTAGAGTAGTAAGGAGCCTACCAGGCTCGGTACGGGGCGCTAATTTGCGGCTTTTTACACGCTTTTCGTGTGGTATAAGCACTTCAATAGCTGCTCCAATGGCCCTAAGGTTAATAAGGTCAGGGTAGTGCTCCGGTGTTATCTGATCGTAATCCTTTAATAGCTCTTGATAGGGGCTAGAAGGTCTGTTAGTAACAGCTGTTATATTTACTAGCATAATAACGCCAGTAATTACAGCAGACCAGAGGTTAGATGGTAGCCTTGACCAGGCCATAGTAGCATGTAGCCTATCAGCTATAACCCTAATGGAGCGCTTAGCTAGGCCGTTTTATTCGTGAATATAGGGGCAAGAGGTATTAAAAGCTATATCCTGTTCAACAAGCCAATCACTAAGCATTTTATTGATTTCATTTCCACCATCATAGTGGAATTCAATAGGCGTTTTACCATATCTGACCTGTAGGCTCTGTATAAAGCTCTGTAATGCTTTAAAAACAATAGTGCCTTCCCTATTAGGCAGCAAGTAAAGCCAGCGGAATCGGGATTTTCTGTCTACTAATATAAGGACAACAGGTCGTTTGTTATATGACATAGGTGATATAGCAAAAGTATCACCTTCTATAATATCCAGGCATTTAGCTGGATTAGGTATCGCATCCTTAGAAGGTCTTCTAACCTTCTTAGCCTGGATATAGGCTAGGCAGCGAAAATCAGCATCTTTAACCTTATTAAGGTTAGACAGACCAGGGGTATTAGCACAGGTCTTTTTAAGTAGCTGAATACCTATATGCCCTAGCCGTATATGCCAAATGCCGGCTAACTGTAATAGCTTCTGATATTCTGTATCAGCAGCTACAGGGGCAGGAGTAGGGCTAGTAGCCACTACGGGATTTTCGCTAGTCGTAATAGCGGGCTCTTCGCTAGTCATAATAGCGGGAGAGTTGGTAGTAGGGCTAGTAGCCTCTACAGGTTCCTTACTAGTTGCAGTAGTAGGAACAGGGGTAATAGTGGTATCCTCAGGATCACTATAATCAGCAGAGTTAGTAGGGCTAGGGACCTCTACTGTTATACTATTAGTAACAGTATAATAGCTGCAAGGTTGATGTAGTAGTGGTGTATCTATTCCTTTTTGTGGAAGGAAAAAGCCGTATTTTTCAAAGTTAAAAATGCCGATATATTTACGGCTTGCTGACCAAAGCTGATTTTTAATTAGTACCCCTTTAGCGGCATAGTGCTTTACACCGCTAATGATGTTAATATCCAAGGTAGGAATATATAGTGCATTCTTGAGCTCTATAATACCCCATTTGGTAGGATTAATACCCTGTAGAACAGTAAATCGTGCTGTGCCCCAACCAGTAGGGGAAATAGAGCCACCACCAGTAGTAATTACAGGCTTATCATTCTTTTCAAAATGGTGAAAAGTGGTGAAATGCTTCTTATCATTAACAATATGACAAGTAGATCCTATATCGTAAAGGAGGGCATCCTTAGGGGTCCTACCGCCTGATTTAGCACTATAGCCTATATCAGTAGATATAGTGGTAGAAGAAGAGGAATAGGATATATTAGTATCCTGGGTATTATAATTGCCTATAATAAAGGACTCGACATTTTGCTGTTTGCTGCTAGAGTCCTGTTTCTTCTTCTGTTGCTGCTTCTTTTTCCTATTATTAGTAGAATTATTCTTGCTATTATTAGTAGAAGCGGCGTTAGTATTAGTAGGGCTAGTAGCCTCTACAGGGTCCTTGCTGTTCATATTAGTAGGACCGGAGATAGTAGGGCTAGTAGCCTCTACTAGTTCCTTGCTAATTATAATAGTAGGAACGTTACTATTTCGCCTACTAACTAAGCCTTGTATAAGGATAATTAGGGTGTTCATCTGGGACTTTATATAGTCTATATCTAGCTGTAGTTGTACAGTAAGATCAGCTTTAGAGTCGGAATCCAAAGTGGCCTTATAAGTGGAAGGCCTAGACTGTGCCATTATAGTGGTTAAAAGTCGTTAAAAATGGTGCTAATAGCTGTAGGAACAGATGAATAACCAGCTGAATAGCTAGCAAAATAGTCGAATAACTGGTAAAATAGCCAGTAAATATAGTGGCTAGTAGCCTACTATAAAAGGTAACCGCAGAGTATAGCGGCAGGTCTCAATATAAAAGCACAAATGCCGTAGGCGTTGTGCAAGTCCGTATTATAGCGTTGGTGTTCAAGGTGCTTATATAGTGCCGTAATATAAAGGTACCGTAGGTACCGTAGGTGCCGTAAATGCCGTAGAAGCCAGGTGCCGTAGGTGCCGTAGGTGCCGTAATATAAAAAGGTGCCGTAAGTACCGTACCAAAGGTGCTATAAGTGGGAGAGTATAACAAGTGCCGTATAGTGCAGTATAAGTCGTGCACTAGGGGAAAAGGTGTTATACAGTGGTATAGTGTGGTAGATATCACACTATAAAATCCGTAGGTGCCGTAGGTTACTCCGAAAATAACGTAAGGTTACGCTAAGAGTGCCGTAAGGTTATGCCGTAAGTTACTATAGGGGTACGCCGTTGATTGCCGTAGGGTAATGCCGTAAGTAACAAAGGGTAAGCCAAAGGTGATAATAGATAAGCCGAAGTTAATAAGGGTAAGCCGAAGATACCAAAGGATAGCTATATTAGTAGTACTAATAAGCAAGAGAGACCAAAGGGTGAACACAAAAGAGGTAGGGTAAAAACAAAGAAGTATAAACCCGGGCTCATAACCTATTGCAATTCTCAAAATCACTATAAAAGCAGAGCCTTACTAGCTAGCTAGATGGCACAAGACTATCTGCGACCTATGAACTAATCTTAGTATAAATACTAGATTTTTCACCAAGTCCTAAGACTATACAAGTGCTATAAAGCAGGGCAAGTGTAAAGGCAAGGCAAATATAAGATAACCAGAAACGCAGGGAAGGTGGAAGTTAAGAGGCATATAGTGCATTAACAGACTCGATTGTGCTGCCCTTCTACTATCTAGAAAGAAGGGGGAAAGCTATCCTATATATACACAAAGGAGGGGTGGGCCCAGGCATCCAGGGAAGCCAGTAAGAGGGCTCCCCGTAATGCTCGCTATAATACGTCAGCAACCCCGCTATATCCGACCTTTCCAACCACCCTAACCACCGCACTAGTAATTAGTCACCGCACTAGTAACTAGCCACCACGCTAGTGACTAACCACCACACTAGTGGACTAGCCACCACGCTAGTAGGCCACCACGCTAATTTAGCAATGCCACACCACGCTAGTAGGCCGCCACCACGCTAGTAGGCAACCACGCTAATTTAGCAATGCCACACCTTTTCAACAAGGCCTACCTTACTTGATATACAGTAAATAATCCACTGAAAATCCTTAAGGTAAAAGGCAAAGGCCTAAGGTAATACTATCATAAGTCCAAGAGGCGGTATAAGGGCTAGAAGGTTAGTAGGCCAGTAGGGCATAAGGCCAGCAGCCTAGTAGGCTACTATAGGATTTTAACACCTTAGTAAAAGTGAGTTAGTATAAGTTAGCAGGCCCTAAGACCTAGTAACTCGCGGAACCTAGTAAATTTAGGGCCCGGCAGTGGCTTCGTAAGACCGTCAGCAGGCATACTATTAGTAGGTAAGTAGGTAATTTTAACTAAGCCCAGCTGGGCTTGCTCCCTAATATACCGGAATTTTAATAGCGTATGCTTAGTGCGAGCATGCTGATTAGGGTCGTTAGAATTCGAAATGGAGCCCTGGTTATCGCAGTATAGCGGTATAGGGCGTACAATATCAATTTCCAGCTCCTTACAAAGGTTAGAAAGCCACTGTACCTCACGGATAGTCTTAAGTAATGCATCAGATTCAGCTTCTAAAGTAGAAAGCACTACTAAAGAGGCTCTCTTAGAACGCCAGCTAATAGGACCACTATTAATAGTAGTCAGGAAGCCTCCAGTAGATTTAGAGGTTTCTTTATAGCCAGCAAAATCGCTATCAGAATAAGCGGTTATAATAGGCTATTGGTTGCTTTTAGTAGCACTAAAGCAAATAGCTTGGTTCTCAGTGCCTTTAAGGTAGCTAAAGCTGCCTTTCGCAGCATTTAAATGCACATTAGTTGCCTTAGACATAAACCGAGAGAGGTATTGGGTAGGAAATGCTAGGTCGGGCCTAGTCATCATCATAAGCCACATTATAGTGCCAGTAAGGCTCTAATAAAGGCTCTGATCAGTAGGGCTGAGGTCTTTTCCACTAGATTTATTTAGAATCCCTAGTTGAAGTAGAATTAGCTGAGGTTTAGTATCCTATAAGCCGAATTTAGCTAAGACCTCTGCTATAAATTGGGCTTAGTGTAGCCATAATAGACCTTCCTTCCTATTTCGTATAATCTATATACCTAGGAAGAAGGAAGCCGGACCGCTGTCTTCTATAGCATAGACCTTATGGAATTTCCTTTTTAGCTGGTTAATATAAGTTATATTTAGACCAACTAATAGGCAATCGTCAACATAGGTGACGATAAAGGTGCTGGTTTGCTTATTATAAAAGACGGCAGCATTAGAAGCTAAAGGTAGAAAACCTTCACTAGAAATCAGGTCTTTTAGCCGGTGTTGCCATTCGCAGGGTGCTTATTTTAGCCCGTATAGGGCCTTCTTTAGTAAGATAGCTTGCTTAATAGAAGGGTTAAATCCAGCTTCTTTAAGCAAAATTAGTAGCCGTTAGCGCTATATATTAGACCAAAGCTTGCTATCAGTTAGTAGACTTTCTATAAATTCAAGAAATCCATCAGGGATATCCATATAAATAGTCTTAGAAAGTTCGCTATTTAGGAAGGCGCTTATAAAGTCGATTTGCTCTATCTCCCAGTTATTACTAGCAGCTAAAGCTAGTATAACCCTCCAGGTGGGTAGGATAGAGGTAGAAGCATAAGTATGCTGAAAATCCTTTCCTTCGACTTACATAAAGCCCTTAACAACTAATCTAGCCTTATATTTTATAGGCTGATTATTAGCATCCTTTTTAACCCGAAAAACAGGCCTATTGCATATAATTTTCCTATCAATAGGAACGCTAGACTTAGGAATAAATTAGAAGACTTTAGTATCCAATAGCTGCTCAAATTCCTTAAATAATGCCTTTATCCAAAGGTCTTTTTCAGGGCTTCATAGCACATCCTTCCAGCTATTAGGCGTACCATCAGGGGCCTTTTTAGCTAGCTTACACTTAGCTGCATAGCAGGAATCCCATATCAGGTGGTATAAGATATTACCTTCCTAAGGGAATAAGTCGGTAGGGCCAGTAGGGTCGGTAGGGCCAGCTAGGCCAGTAGGGCCAGTAAGGTCGGTAGGATTAGCAGGGCCAGCAGGGCCAGCAAGGTCGGTAGGATTAAGGCTAGTAAGGATATCTATAAGGTCATCCTTTACAGTAGCCGGGGACTATATTATAGGACGGTTATCCAAGGTAGCATTAGTATTAGTAACGCTGGTAAAATTAGTAGGGTCCGGCATACTTTCTAGGTCATCCGGTATAACATTAGTATTAGTAATATTAGTAAGGTTAGTAGGGTCCGGCATGCTTTCAAGGTTATCCAGTAAAATAGCAGGTTCTCTGCTAGATACCCCCTCTAAACCTATATTTTGCCCTCTGTAAAAGTCTCCTTCTAGGCTAGTAGAAATAGGGCCTATACCTTCATTTTGATGAATAAAGGTAATAAAAGTTATTTTAGTAATAACCTTCTTCTTTAGAAGGTAGACTAGGTAAATATTATTACTTAGAGTAGTAAGGAGCCTACCAGGCTCGATACGGAGCGCTAATTTGCGGCTTTTTACACGCTTTTCATATGGTATAAGCACTTCAATAGCTGCTCCAATAGCCCTAAGGTTAATAAGGTCAGGGTAGTACTCCGGTATTATCTGGTCGTAATCCTTTAGTAGCTCCTAATAGGGGCTAGAAGGTCTATTAGTAACTACTGTTATATTTACTAGTATAACAACGCCAGTAATTATAGCAGACCAGAGGTTAGATGGTAGCCTTGACCAGGCTATAGTAGCACATAGCCTATCAGCTATAACCCTAATGGAGCGCTCAGCTAGGCCGTTTTATTCGTAAATATAAAGGCAAGAGGTATTAAAAGCTATACCCTATTCGATAAGCCAATCACTAAGCATTTTATTAATTTCATTTCCACCATCATAGTGGAATTCAACAGGCATTTTACCATATCTAACCTATAGGCTCTGTATAAAGCTCTATAATGCTTTAAAAACAATAGTGCCTTCCCTATTAGGCAGTAAGTAAAGCCAACGGAATCGGGATTTTCTGTCCACTAATATAAAGGCAACAGGTCGTTTATTATATGGCATAGGTAATATAGCAAAAGTATCACCTTCTATAATATCCAGGCATTTAGCTAGATTAGGTATCGCATCTTTAGAAGGTCTTCTAACCTTCTTAGCCTGTATATAGGCTAGGCAGCGAAAATCAGCATCTTTAACCTTATTAAGGTTAGGTAGACCAGGGGTATTAGCACAGGTCTTTTTAAGTAGCTGAATACCTATATGCCCTAGCCATACATGCTAAATGCCGGCTAATTGCAATAGCTTTTAATATTCTATATCAGCAGCTATAGGGGCAGGAGTAAGGGTAGTAGGGTTAGTAACCTCTACAGGGTCTTCGCTAATTATAATAGCGGAAGGTTGGGTGGTAGGGCTAATAGCCTCTACAGGTTCCTTACTAGTTGCAATAGTAGGAACGTCACTAGTCGTAGTAGCGGGAATAGGGGTATTAATAGTATCCTCAGGATCACTATAATTAGCAGGGTTAGTAGGGCTAGGGACTTCTACTACTATACTATTGGTAGTATAATGGCTGCAAGGTTAATATAGTAGTGGTGTGTTTATTCCTTTCTGTGGAAGGAAAAAGCCGTATTTTTCAAAGTTAAAAATGCCGATACATTTGCGGCTAACTAACCAAAGCTGATTTTTAATTAGTACCCCTTTAGCGGCATAGTGCTTTACACCGCTAATAATATTAATATCCAAGGTAGGAATATATAGGGCATTCTTGAGCTCTATAATACCCTATTTAGTAGGATTAACGCCCTATAGCACAGTAAATCGTGCTATACCCCAACTAGTAGGGGAAATAGGGCCACTACCAGTAGTAATTACCGGCTTATCATCCTTCTCAAAATAGTAAAAAGTAGTAAAATGCTTCTTATCATTAACAATATGACAAGTGGAGCCTATATTATAAAGGAGGGCATCCTTAGGGGTCCTGCCGCCTGATTTAGCACTATAGCTTATATCAGTGGATATAGTAGAAGAAGAATAAGATATATTAGTATCCTAGGTATTATAGTTATTTATAATAAAGGCCTCAACGTCTTGCTGATTGCTACTAGAGTCCTATTTCTTCTTCTGTTGCTACTTCTTTTTCCTATTATTAGTAGAAGCGGCATTAGTAGTAGTAGGGCTAGTAGCCTCTACAGGGTCCTTACTAGTCGTATTAATAGGACCAGAGATAGTAGGGCTAGTAGCCTCTACCAGTTCCTTGCTAATAATAATAGTAGGAACGTTACTATTTTGCCTACTAACTAAGCCTTATATAAGGGTAGTTAGGGTATTCATCTGGGACTTCATATTGTCCATATCCAGCTATAGTTATGCATTAACATCAGCTTTAGTATCGGATTCAGGGACCTTATAGGATCCTAACTCTGCCATAGTAGGCAAAAAGGGTTTAAAAATCCGTTGAAAAATAGTGCCGATAGTTATAAAAACAGAGGAATAACTAGCTAAATAGCTAGCAAAATAGTCGAATAACTGGTAAAATAGCCGAGTAACTAGCTAGACAGCTAGTAAATATAGTAGCTAGTAGCCTACTATAAAAGGTAACCACAGAATATAGCGGCAGGTCTCAATATAAGAAGCACAGATGCCGTAGACGTTATGCAAATCCGTATTATAGCGTTAGTATTCAAGGTGCTTATAGGTGCCGTAATATAAGGTGCCGTAATATAAGGTGCCGTAAGTGCCATAAGTGCCATAGATGCCGTAATATAAAGGTGCCGTAAGTACCGTACCAAGAGGTGCTATAAGTGGGAGAGTATAACAAGTGCCGTATAGTGCAGTAAGAGTCGTGCACTAGGGGAAAAGGTGTTATACAGTGGTATAGTATAAAGAATATTACACTATAAAATCCGTAGGTGCCGTAGGTTACTCCAAAAATAACGTAAGGTTACGCTAAATGTGCCGTGAGGTTACACCATAAGTTGCCGTTAGGTACGCCGTTGATTGCCGCAGGGTAATGCCGTAGGTAACAAAGGGTAAGCCAAGGGTAATAAGGGTAAGCCGAGGGTACCAAAGGATAGCTATATTAGTAGTACTAATAAGCAAGAGAGACTAAGGGGTGAACACAAAAGAGGTAGGGTAAAAACAAAGAAGTAAAAACCCGGGCTTATAACCTATTGCAATTCTCAAGGTTACTATAAAAGCAGAGCCTTACTAGCTAGCTAGATGGCACGAGACTGTCTGCGACCTGTGAACTAATCTTAGTATAATACTAGATTTTTCACTAAGTCCTAAGACTATACAAGTGCTATAAAGCAGGGCAAGTGTAAAGGCAAGGCAAATATAAGATAACCAGAAAACGCAGGGAAGGTAAGAAGTTAAGAGGCATATAGTGCATTAACAGACTCGATTATGCTACCCTTCTACTATCTAGAAAGAAGGGGGAAAGCTATCCTATATATACACGAAGGAGGGGTGGGCCCAGGCATCCAGGTAGCCAGTAAGAAAGCTCCCCATAATACTCGCTATGCCACGTATATAATACGTCAGCAGCCCCACTATATCCAGCCTTTCCAACCACCCTAACCACCGCACTAGTAATTAGCCACCACGCTAGTGACTAACCACCACGCTAGTGACTACCCACCACACTAGTGGACTAGCCACCACACTAGTAGGCCGCCACCACACTAGTAGGCCCACCACGCTAATTTAGCAATGCCACACCTTTTTTAATAAGGCCTACCTTACTTGATATACAGTAAATAATCCACTGAAAATCCTAAGGTAAAAGGCAAAGGCCTAAGGTAAGACTACCATAAGTCAAAGAGGCGGTATAAGGGACAGAAGGTCAGTAAGCCAGCAGAGCATTAGGCCAGCAGCCTAATAGGCTACTATAGGATTTTAACAATATATCCTTATGAGCTGCATTGGGATATAATATCGTCAGCAAAGGATGCATCTAAATATACCTATATTTCTAGGTTATCGGCACTGAATTCAATAGTAGTATTCTTCTAAGTATAGCTATAGTTAAAGGCCTTCCTTACTGTATACAAATGGTCTAGATTAGGATTTTGAAGGAAGCGGGAAAGCTGCGATCCAATATAGCCTAGTTTAGGCCTAGTAATTATAATCGGATATACTAATGATCTTACTATTAATTGGTATCGCTAAGTATTATTAGGTTCAGCCGTTCCATTATACTTCTTAAGTCTTGCGGCGTTTAATAGGTGCTTAGGGGGTTCCTTTCCGTTAAAAGAGGTAAAGTTATATTTAATTGCGAGCTTATCGAAGTACACCCTCTAGGTAAGCTATAGCTTCCCTTCCATATAGTCGCGAATAACCTTAATAGCTAGGAACTAATATAGCTCGCCGAGGTCTTTAATTTTAAAAGCGCCTATTAATATAGCATAAAATAACTCAAATGCCTCTGCCTATAACTTATAATATAGGACGACTAGGTTATCTATATAAAAGAACACAATAAGGGCATTATCAATAAAGATATAGGGGTCTTCGCAGACCTATATAAAGCCCCTTTCCATTAAGAATCGTAATAGCTCCTTAAACTATAGTAATAGCAACTTTCGAAGCCCATAGAGGGCACACAATAGCTTGATATATGAATAACTATCGTGAAATCCATTAGGCTACTTATAATAAATAGTCTCGTCAAGTGGTATATTTAGGAAGGCTGTAATAAAGTCGTATTAGTATGTATCTAGGTTAAAGTAATATATTAGGGCTATTAGGAGGCGAAAAGTATATGCCGTAAGTACAGCAGCCTAGGTATCACGAAGGTCGAAAGGTTGTTAATTATTACGAACGCATAATTAGGCCTTATAACCGGTAAGGAAGTTATTTTAGTCTTATTTATAAGCGAATACCTACTTTAGGTCTAATGGCTTGATCTTAGGGTCTATAGATAAATTATTCTGATGAATAATATACTTAATCTCCCTATTAGTAACTTTGCTATATTCTTCCTTAGCGGCCGTAATAAATTCCTTATATTTAGGGTGCTTCTAAAGCTCCCTCTATATCGCCGGCTCCTTAGGTATATTCGTAATATAAGAGGTCTCTATTATAGCTAACGGCTTTATAATAGCTGCTATAAAGACCTTATAAGCCTTCTTCTCTATCTTAATATAAAATATATTATTAAGGGGAGGCATTAGCTCGGTCTAATCGTCTAGCTTAGGCGAAAATAGCGGGGATAGAAGCAATACTTAAGCGATTGACTCTTTAGGGTAGTCTATAACCTTTAAGTTAATAGCGGTAGGTTAAGGGGCATTATTAATAGTATCAACAGCCTTAATCGTGTTAATTAGCGTAGTGCCCTAATTAATAGTAGCCTTATTAGTAAAGGG
This sequence comes from Ustilaginoidea virens, assembly GCF_000687475.1. NCBI lineage: Eukaryota > Fungi > Ascomycota > Sordariomycetes > Hypocreales > Clavicipitaceae > Ustilaginoidea > Ustilaginoidea virens. The sequence goes on along the minus strand of NC_057317.1, from coordinate 1,289,390 downwards.
GTTTTCAATTAGATTCCCTAATGCAATAAGCTTAAAGTTATCGACGATAGGGGTTTCCTCTATATTACTAATAAAGGTATTTAGGTTCTCCCTCTATTTGGCTAATATTAGTAACTATTCTTTATCCTTATAGAAGATCGTCTTATTAAATATAATATAGCTTAAGTTGAACTAATAGCTTCTCTTTAATAAAGGCACCTAAATTAGGTACTAGGTTATAGAGATATATCCTGCTAAATAGCCGATATAAGCCCTCTAATTAAGCTTTAGATTGGCGCGTAATATCCTATCCCTCGTTATTATATAGGCCTTATATCTATAAGCGCAAAGATGGTAAATATAAGGGCGTATATCTTCCGGTAGATATCCCTAGGCAGGCCGATTTTATTAAAGCTAAAGTTAAAGGATTTAAAGTAGCGATTTCTAGTTATTATAAGATGATTTCCGAGGCATACGATTTAATAGATATACTGCTGCTTCTACTGTAATAGGCTATAGATCCTTAGGGAATCCTGCTTATATACTTAGAAGTAATATCTTCGTCTTTAATACCCCCTTAGAATGTTTAGTATAACCGTTCTGATATTAGTGACTAAGGCTCGATAACCGAAGTATAATGCCTTTCTGCTTAGCTTCTTCCTGACTTTATGATATCTAAAGCGCTATTTCGTTATTAGAAATAACTATCGCGATTTTCACGTTATATAGGTATAAAACCTAATACTCGAAGGTTAGCTAATAACCTAGAAGGTCTGATTTCCTAGGTATTATAAATATTAACTTTATTCCTATAAATTAGCAGGTGAATAACGCGATATATTTATCACTATTAAAAGCAGGTAACTATATAAAAAGGTTAAAAGATATAACCTTAAAGGGTTCCTAAGGTATTAATGCCTCTTACGGATATCATAAAATCTACTATATAATTTTTATACTGCTATAAACCTTATAATCCGATTTTTCCTGTTTAGGAGGCATATTTAATATATCCTTAAAGATGTAATTTATTAGATCCCTTCCTAGGTGCCTAAATCGGGCGTGCTATATAGTATAAGGTGTTTTTATTAAAATCTTCGGCTAGCGATTATCTCTTTAAGCTAAATAGGTATATTAAGGCTTTTCTTCTCTAAAATTCTAAGCCCTCATAAGAAATTCGCTCGTAGGCATATTATTTCCGCCTGCCTAATATAGAATGCAGGGTTTCTCTTTAATTCGGCGGATCTAAAAGATATTTTCTTATATTCTTCCTTTCCTAAGGTAAATTCTATCTATCTCGGTATTCTAATATAATCCTTTCTTCTTTATTAATAATTCAGAAAGAATATTAATAAATATCCTAGGAATATATAAAATATTAGTAAAGGTAATAATTCGTCTATTTTCTAGTATAATTTAAACGGTTCTAATACCTTAGACCCTAATAGTACCTAATATACCTTAAATATGCTAATCGATAGCCTTATTAATATGCAGAAACCACTTTTCGTCGTTAAATATATATGCCGTTGCACTAATATTAACGATAATATAGGCGCATAAAGTAGGAGACTTATTAGAAAAGGACTTAATAGAAATACCCTCTGCGGCAAAGGCTTACTTTTCCTTTTCTTTTTCCTTCGATTTAATTAAGTTATTCTTATTATCATTATTATCGTTATTATATATATCTTAGAAGGCCTTAAACGCAGCTTATACTTTTTTGCTTTCCTGCTTTATCTTTACTATCGCGGCCTTTTTAGTTTCCTTTTGAATCCTTAAGTGGAATTTATTAGGCGCTAAAGAAGGAATAAAAGCCTAATAGCTCTTATAATGCGGTCCCTTCTTTTTAATATATAGTTGCTTATAGTATTTATAAGGTATTAATTCTAACGATAGTTCCTTTAAAGCTAAAGCTAAAGCTATACCGGTAGTATTCCTAAGGGCGGCGGCGGCCTTTAATGAAGGCTTTCCTTTAACGGTAAATGCAGTATACTTCCCTTTAGTAATATTCCTTTTCTTTTGAAGCTCTACCTACTGCCTCGCATTTTTAATAATCTTACGAAAGTCAATATATTACCCTCGCTTTTTAGCTCTAGTAATCTCCTAGTTGATATTATCCTAGATACTAGGATACTTCTGAGAGAGGGCTTTCGCTAATATATTAATAGGCTTATTCCCGGATAAGAGGACCAAGTTATTTTATTCCAATCGGTCGTAAATAGTTAATACTTCACTAAGCTATTCTAAAATGTTATATTTATTAAGATTCTATTCTATAACCTGAACGAAGCATTATATAATATACTCAGTAATAGCGGTCTTTACCGGCTATATATATTCAACTAAGATACGTAATTTATCCCTTATTATTGACCTTATCGCCATCATTTACTTAAATTCTAGGCCGAAGGTTATATTAAACTATTCTATATATTTAAAAAGGGCCTATTCTAGCTTAGTATAATCGTGCCGGTCGTTTCTTAATATAATATTAACGAGAATAGCCTATTCATTAAGGCCTAGGCCGTCTAGGATTTATCTCCATTTGAAATAGTTATTTAGGTCTTCTAGCTATTAGTCTGGCTATAAATAGCTTCGCATTGCTCTAGATACTGCCTTTAACGCTAAGGCTGCCTTAGTATTACTAGAAGGACCACTTTCTATTAGTATCTCTTCCGCCGATAATATTAGAATAGGTCGATATAGTCGGAGCGAAACATCCTTAGGTTTATTAAGGATTATCGCTTAATTAGGATCAATAAGATCCTATACCTTCCTTACCTAAGCCTTACTCCGAATATAATTATACTAGATATCCTACTTATATCGGGATATTAGAATATATACAGGTTTATTTTAATCAACCGTATCGGCACCTATCTTTACTATCTGCAATATTCTAGGCACGAAAGGCTGATTATCTAACTGAATAGGTTAATCACAGATAAAGTTAAACTACAAAAAGTATTACGATCTTCCGAATAGCTTCCTTTTTATTATAGGAGGCCATACGAGTATAATAGTAATATAAGGTTTTAATAGATCTAGCAGGAATCCACTATTATACCTTAATAGATATCTAAGGAGAATGGTAATTGTTAAAATCCTATAGTAGCCTACTAGGCTGCTGGCCTTATGCCCTACTGGCCTACTAACCTTCTGGCCCTTATACCGCCTCTTGGACTTATGGTAGTATTACCTTAGGCCTTTGCCTTTTACCTTAAGGATTTTCAGTGGATTATTTACTGTATATCAAGTAAGGTAGGCCTTGTTGAAAAGGTGTGGCATTGCTAAATTAGCGTGGTGGCCTACTAGCGTGGTGGCTAGTTACTAGTGCGGTGACTAATTACTAGTGCGGTGGTTAGGGTGGTTGGAAAGGTCGGATATAGCGGGGTTGCTGACGTATCATAGCGAGCATTACGGGGAGCCCTCTTACTGGCTTCCCTGAATGCCTGGGCCCACCCCTCCTTCGTGTATATATAGGATAGCTTTCCCCCTTCTTTCTAGATAGTAGAAGGGTAGCACAATCGAGTCTATTAATGCACTACATGCCTCTTAACTTCCACCTTCCCTGCGTTTCTGGTTATCTTATATTTGCCTTGCCTTTACACTTGCCCTGCTTTATAGCACTTGTATAGTCTTAGGACTTGGTGAAAAATCTAGTATTTATACTAAGATTAGTTCACAGGTCGCAGACAGTCTTGTGCCATCTAGCTAGCTAGTAAGGCTCTGCTTTTATAGTGACCTTGAGAATTGCAATAGGTTATGAGCCCGGGTTTTTACTTCTTTGTTTTTACCCTACCTTTTTGTGTTCACCCCTTGGTCTCTTTTGCTTATTAGTACTACTAATATAGCTATCTTTTAGTATCTTCGGCTTACCCTTATTAACTTCGCTTACCTATTATCACCTTTGGCTTACCCTCTATTACCTACGGCATTACCCTGCGGCAATCAACGGCATACCTAACGGCAATTTACGGCGTAACCTCACGGCACTTTTAGCGTAACCTTACGTTATTTTTCGGCGTAACCTACGGCACCTACGGATTTTATAGTGTGATATCTACCACATTATACCACTGTATAACACTTTTACACCTAGTGCACGACACCCACTACACTATACGGCACCTGTTATACTCTTCCACTTATAGCACTTTTGGTACGGCATTTATGGCACCTCTTATATTACGGCACCTATAGCACCCACGGCACCTACGGCACCTACGGCACCTACGGCACCTACAGCACTTACGGCACCTTTATATTACGGCACTAAATAAGCACCTTAAACACCAACGCTATAATACGGACTTGCACAACGCCTACGGCATCTGTGCTTTTATACTGAGACCTACCGCTATATTCTGCGGTTACCTTTTATAGTAGGCTACTAGCCACTATATTTACTGACTTTCCAGCTTATTACTCGACTATTTTGCTAGCTATTCAGCTAGTTATTCCTCTATTTTACAACTATCGGCACCATTTTTCAACGGATTTTTAAACCCTTTTTGCCCACTATAGCAGAGTCAGGATCCTATAAGGTCCCTGAATCCGATACTAAAGTTAATACTAATGCACAGCTACAGCTAGATATGGACGATATAAAATCCCAGATGAATATACTAACTGACCTTATACAGGGCCTAATTAGTAGGCAAAATAACGATACCCAGGCTACCCAGGCTACTAATAAGAAGCCTACTAAAGTCACTGAAGCTAGACCTTCCATTAGGACGACTACTACTAAAGATAATGATGATAGTGAAGGTGACGTTATAGAAATCGACCAACCTTCTACCCCTATAAAATATAAGGGTAAAGAGCCTATTTATATAACGCCACCAACAACAACTATTACCAACCAAATTAGTGATAGGGCTATTAAAGAATTAGCGAAGACTGCTAACCGCTTTAAGGAATCCCAAAAGCTAAAAAGCCCCTATAATTTCGACCAGTGGAAGCAGGCCCTTACTATACAACTTAGGGCCTTTAAAATAGCTAACTTTATTAACGACCCCTCTATAGCAAGGCACTTTGATGAGTCTGAGCAGGCACTTCTACTACTAATGCTAAAGAATAGCTGTGGTGAAGAAGCTGCAGAGGCTATAGACTAGTATAATGACCCAGAGGAAGCCTACCTTCTGCTAGTGGCCCAGTACTACCACTCACCAAAAGTACAGCAGGCACACTTATACCCTACCTTTCACACCCTTACCTTTACCGGTTATAAAGGCACTTTAGAGGCTTTTAACAGCGAATTTAACAGCTATATTTCTCGCCTCAGAATCTTAGGTTCTAAGATCGACTCTTTCGACCAAGTTAACCAGTATCTATAGGCTGTAGAGGGGGTATTTACCCGCTAGATGGAACGTCAACGCTCTATGATTAGGGCTTATAGCGCCCAGGGTGTTATTAATAGCAGCAAATTTAACCTCCAGTATTTTATGGTTGACCTACTAGAAGAACAGCGTTCTAAAGGGTCTAATAAGGTGGCTGCTAATAATAACCCTAAGCAGCTTAAGGCTTCTAAGGACTCTAAGAATAAAAGGTCTACTAATGCCGCTTCTACTAATAATAGCAAGAATAATTCTACTAATAATAGGAAAAAGAAGCAGCAACAGAAGAAGAAACAGGACTCTAGCAGCAATCAGCAAGATATTGAGGCCTTTATTATAGGCAACTATAATACCCAGGATACTAATATATCCTATTCCTCTTCTTCTACCACTATACCCACTAATAACCAGCCCTTAGCTATAAGCTATAGTGCTAAATCAGGTGGTAGGACTCCGAAGGATGCCCTCCTTTATAATACAGGCTCCACTTATCATATTATTAATGATAAGAAGCATTTCACCACTTTTCACCATTTTAAGAAGGATGATAAGCCGGTAATTACTACTAGTAGTGGCCCTATTTCCCCTACTGGTTGGGGCACAGCACGATTTACTATGCTACAGGGCGTTAATCCTACCAAATGGGGTATTATAGAGCTCAAGAATGCACTATATATTCCTGCCTTGGATATTAACATCATTAGCGGTGTAAAGCACTATGCCGCTAAAGGGGTACTAATTAAAAATCAGCTTTGGTTAGCAAGCCGTAAATGCATCGGCATTTTTAACTTCGAAAAATACGGCTTTTTCCTTCTACAGAAAGGAATAGACACACCACTACTGCATCAACCTTACAGCCACTATACTAATAGTATAGTAGTAGAGGTCCCCAGCCCTACTAACCCTGCTGATTATAGTGATCCTGAGGAAACCACTATTACCCCTATTCCTACTACTGCGACTAGTAAGGAACCTGTAGAGGCTACTAGCCCTACTACCCAACCTTCCGCTATTACGACTAGCGAAGACCCTATAGAGGTTACTAACCCTACTCCTGCCCCTATAGCTGCTAATACAGAATATCAGAAGCTATTACAATTAGCCGGCATTTAGCATATACGGCTAGGGCATATAGGTATTCAGCTGCTTAAAAAGACCTGTGCTAATACCCCTGGTCTACCTAACCTTAATAAGGTTAAAGATACTGATTTTCGCTGTCTAGCCTATATACAGGCTAAAAAGGTTAGAAGACCTTCTAAAGATGCGATACCTAATCCAGCTAAATGCCTGGATATTATAGAAGGTGATACTTTTGCTATATCACCCACACCATACAATAAACGACCTGTTGCCCTTATATTAGTGGATAGAAAATCCCGATTCTGTTGGCTTTACTTACTGCCTAATAGGGAAGGCACTATTGTATTTAAAGTATTATAGAGCTTTATACAGAGCCTATAGGTCAGATATAGTAAAACGCCTGTTGAATTCCACTATGATAGTGGAAATAAAATCAACAAAATGCTTAGTGATTAGCTTGTCGAACAGGGTATAACTTTTAACATATCTTGCCCCTATATTCACGAACAAAACGGCCTAGCTGAGCGCTCTATTAGGGTTATAGCTAATAGGCTACATGCTACTATGGCCTGGTCAAGGCTACCATCTAACCTCTGGTCTGCTGTAATTACTGGCGTTATTATGCTAGTAAATATAACAGCTGTTACTAACAGACCTTCTAGCCCCTATCAGGAGCTACTAAAGGATTATGACCATATTACGCCGGAGCACTACCCTGATCTTATTAACCTTAGGGCTATTGGAGCAGCTATTGAAGTGCTTATACCACACGAAAAGCGTGTAAAAAGCCGCAAATTAGCGCCCCATACCGAGCCTGGTAGGCTCCTTGCCACTCTAGGTAATAATACTTACCTGGTCTACCTTCTAAAGAAGAAGGTTGTTACTAAAACAACTTTTATTACCTTTATTCATCAAAATGAAGGTATAGGCCCTATTTCTAATGGCCTAGAAGGAGACTTTCACAGAGGGCAAAATACAGGTTTAGAGGGGGTATCTAGCAGAGAACCTGCTATTTTACTGGATGACCTTGAAAGCATCTCGGACCCTACTAACCTTACTAACATTACTAATACTAATATTATACCGGATGACCTAGAAAGCATACCGGACCCTACTAATTTTATTAGCGTTACTAATGCTACCTTGGATAATCGTCCTATAATACAATCCCCGGCTACTGCAAAGGATGACCTTATAGATATCCTTACTAGCCTTAATCCTACCGACATTAATAGCCCTGCTGGCCCTACTGGCCCTACTGGCCCGACTAATCCTACGGGCCCTACCGACCCTACTGGCCTTACTGACTTATTCCCTAATCAGGATTTATGCCACCTGATATGGGATTCCTGCTATGCAGCTAAGCGTAAACTAGCTAAAAAGGCCCCCGATGGTACGCCTAATAGCTGGAAGGATGTGCTACGAAGCCCTAAAAAAGACCTTTGGATAAAGGCATTATTTAAGGAATTTGAGCAGCTATTGGATACTAAAGTCTTCCAATTTATTCCTAAGTCTAGCGTTCCTATTGATAGGAAAATTATACGCAATAGGCCTATTTTTCGGGTTAAAAAGGATGCTAATAATCAGCCTATAAAATATAAGGCTAGATTAGTTGTTAAGGGCTTTATGCAAGTCGAAGGAAAGGATTTTTAGTATACTTATGCTTCTACCTCTATTCCACCTACCTGGAGGGTTATACTAGCTGTGGCTGCTAGTAATAACTGGGAAATAGAGCAAATTGACTTTATAGGTGCCTTTCTGAATAGCGAGCTTTCTAAGACTATTTATATAGATATCCCTAACGGATTTCTTAAATTTACAGAAAGCCTACTAACTAATAGCGATAGCAAGCTTTGGTCTGATATTTAGCGATAACGGCTACTAACTTTGCTTAAAGAAGCTGGATTTAACCCTTCTATTAAGCAAGCTATCTTACTAAAGAAGGCCCTATATAGGCTAAAATAAGCACCCCGCGAATGGCAATACCGGCTTAAAGACCTAATTTCTAGTAAAGGTTTTTTACCTTTAGCTTCTAATGCTGCCGTCTTTTATAATAAGCAAACCAGCACCTTTATTATTACCTATATTGACGATTGCCTATTAGTTGGTCCAAATATAACTTATATTAACCAGCTAAAAAGGAAATTTCATAAGGTCTATGCTATAGAAGACCGCGGTCCGGCTTCCTTCTTCCTAGGCGTATAAATCATACGAAATAGGAAGGAAGGTCTATTATAGCTACACCAAGCCCAATTTATAGCAGAGGTTCTAGCTAAATTCGGCTTATAGGATACTAAACCTCAGCTTATTCCACTTCAACCAGGAATTCTTAATGAATCCAGTGGAAAAGACCTTAGCCCTACTGATTAAAGCCTTTATTAGAGCCTTACTGGCACTATAATGTGGCTTATAATGATAACTAGACCCGACCTAGTATTTCCTACTCAATACCTCTCTCGGTTTATATCCAAGGCAACTAATATGCATCTAAATGCTGCAAAAGGCAGCTTTAGCTACCTTAAAGGCACTAAGAACCAAGCTATTTGCTTTACTAAAAGCAACTAACAGCCTATTATAACCGCTTATTCTGATAGCGATTTTGCTAGCTATAAAGAAACTTCTAAATCAACTAGAGGCTTTCTTACTACTATTAATAGTGGTCCTATTAGCTGGCGTTCTAAGCGAGCCTCTTTAGTAGTGCTATCTACTTTAGAAGCTAAATCTGATGCATTACTTGAGACTATCCGTAAAGTATAGTAGCTTTCTAACCTTTATAAGGAGCTAGAAATTGATATTGTACGCCCTATACCGCTATACTGCGATAACCAGGGCTCTATTTCGAATTCTAACGACCCTAATCAGCATACTCGCACTAAGCATACGCTATTAAAATTCCGGTATATTAGGGAGCAAGCCCAGCTAGGCTTGGTTAAAATTACCTACTTACCTACTAATAGTATGCCTGCTAACGGTCTTACGAAGCCACTGCCGGGCCCTAAATTTACTAGGTTCCGCGAGTTACTAGGTCTTAGGGCCTGCTAACTTATACTAACATATTTTTACTAAGGTTTTTCCTATGTTTTTCCTTAGCACTTTTTACTGTATTTTCTTTCCCTATCCTTTACACGATTAGCTTGCTACTATAGTAGCTAATTAGAGGGGGTGTTAAAATCCTATAGTAGCCTACTAGGCTGCTGGCCTTATGCCCTACTGGCCTACTAACCTTCTGGCCCTTATACCGCCTCTTGGACTTATGGTAGTATTACCTTAGGCCTTTGCCTTTTACCTTAAGGATTTTCAGTAGATTATTTACTGTATATCAAGTAAGGTAGGCCTTATTGAAAAGGTGTGGCATTGCTAAATTAGCGTGGTTGCCTACTAGCGTGGTGGCGGCCTACTAGCGTGGTGTGGCATTGCTAAATTAGCGTGGTGGCCTACTAGCGTGGTGGCTAGTCCACTAGTGTGGTGGTTAGTCACTAGCGTGGTGGCTAGTTACTAGTGCGGTGACTAATTACTAGTGCGGTGGTTAGGGTGGTTGGAAAGGTCGGATATAGCGGGGTTGCTGACGTATCATAGCGAGCATTACGGGGAGCCCTCTTACTGGCTTCCCTGAATGCCTGGGCCCACCCCTCCTTCGTGTATATATAGGATAGCTTTCCCCCTTCTTTCTAGATAGTAGAAGGGTAGCACAATCGAGTCTGTTAATGCACTACATGCCTCTTAACTTCCACCTTCCCTGCGTTTCTGGTTATCTTATATTTGCCTTGCCTTTACACTTGCCCTGCTTTATAGCACTTGTATAGTCTTAGGACTTGGTGAAAAATCTAGTATTTATACTAAGATTAGTTCACAGGTCGCAGACAGTCTTGTGCCATCTAGCTAGCTAGTAAGGCTCTGCTTTTATAGTGACCTTGAGAATTGCAATAGTAATTATAGCATAATCTTAGATATCGAACGATATAGTGCTATGGCACCTAACAAAAGGATGAGAATAAGGTTATTATATTATTTTTATAATTGCTACTATATTAGGAAGCAGGGAGAGAAAGCGGTATATTGTAAAGGGTTGACCTGACTTGGCTCAATAATATTTAGGTTACCAGCTATTTATAGTGGGCACGGGGGTAACCCTAAGGGACTACTGTTCCCTCGGTTACATATGCCACATTCGTATCCGGACATTCCCGACATATGTAATGATCCACCGGTATCCCCGCCGACACCTACCTACTAGGTTTCAAGCAAAGGATGTCCCGCCATCCTTGGATGCTCAATGGTCAGGTCAGCAAGCTGAGATGGAAGCAGCGAAAAGCACCGGGCATTTTTAGCCCCCAATCACTTGGTTCATTGACGTCGACCATGCACACATGTGGAGCGGTTCACAACTTCACAGCAATAACTAGCATCATGTCATGCCAAAGCCAGAGGGCAAAGCGCAGACGTCAGCGCACTCCAGCGACAAGGGATGAGTGCATGTGCCTACCTACGGAGTACACCCTATCCTACCTTGCCCCAAGGAGTCATGATGCACCGGGGGTGCGAGAGACAGACAGCCAATGGGGCCTGGGCGTTGTTCTATCAGAAGCGCCTGGCCTGTTCGTGCCAAGGAGACAGGAGGAGTTTCAGCTGATGTCGGGGACAGGAACTTTAGCCGCCTCTTGACGGACTACGAAGTACCGACCCTCCCTTTTACTGCGGTCGACTGGCCTTTTTCTATCGCGCCCCTACCCGGGCACATCTGCCTGGCGGCTTTTGGTATGTAGGACGATGCAGGCCTTTCATGACAACCAACGGAGAATCGTAGCACGCACTCTTCAGTACGTTCTCCGTACAGCATGGGCTCTGGACTCTAAAGTACAGATTACCTACAGAGTACTCCGTACGGAGTAGCCGAGCCGATTCTTATTAGTTGGAGAGCCACCGAGCTTTTAAGTTTCGCCCGCCGAGCCCTCCGCGGTGTTTTCGGGCGACTTTCATTGTACACTCAGCCAGCCACCCGAGGGTGATCCCGCCCTTTGTTCGCTCACTAGGCTCGGGGAGAAAGAGTTTACTAATAAACACATGTATGCACCTTGGGCTCAAAGCAGCAGCCTGCCCAGAAGCCTGGGTCGCCTTTTCTGCTCCAACAGTGGGTCAACTTGTCCGAATGTCAGATCGAAATCCGGTAGACAAAGGAATGAACCAATCGTGCATCCAGAGGAGGGGGGAAGGGGGGGACCCTCTTACGTCGTTGGCTGTTTGGGCATCATAGAACTGCAAGCGCACAGATTGCACCTCCAGAGGTCCGTCCATTGCACCAGACGGTGCTTCATACTGCAGCTCACCACCAATCGTGGCTTTATCCAGGTGCCTACATGTACCTAATGTGCTTAGGTACCTACCTTAGGTACCTAAGGTACCTTACCGGTACCTACAGGTACCTACCTTAGGCAGGTGTCTCGCCTGTCCGTACAAAGAGGAATCTGGGCTCGAGTGCCTACGCACTTGGGTACAAATCAGGTACCTACCTACCTAAGGAGGTAGGTAAGGTACCTAAGGTAGGTAGGTACCTGTCACTCCGCAAAACACGGTACTTGCAATACGAGACGCCCTGGTTTTCCCCGTCACCGATCAAGGTGAAAAGGTATAGAGGCGAAACTAGGCAAGAACAACCTTGAAAGGAAGTCGTTGAGAGATACCTGGGCCCACGTACCTGCCTCCTGAGAGAGCTGCCGCGCCCAAAACAGTCTCACATTAGGTACCCCGTACTCCGTACTTGCCAAGCAATTCCACAGACTGCTCCTTGGAACCTTGTGCGCTTACTTCCATCCTATCATATTTCCTCTCTGTAACCGATCCTACCTCCCCGGAGCAGGTTCGGCGCCAATCCATCACCTTCCTATTGGTGTCGTCGGGAAGCAAAAGAGCAAAAGGTTGTTGCGTTCAAAAGTTGCCCAGACTTGTTTGGCTCCAGGCTCCAGTCTCGTTGGTGTCCGATAGATCCGTACACCACCTTTTCCGCACGCAACACGCCTCTTGGCTTGGCTTGGATGACGCTTAGAAACATTTGATTGAACCCAGCCTTTGCGTACTCGTACTCTTTCTTGCTCCGTCTCCGTACAAAGCCTTGATTTCCGACCCTTTGCCTTCCTCTCGCCGTGATCGTTCAGTATCCACAACTAGCATCCGACTACTACAAGAAGCTAACGATTCTCTGGGCTTGCTGGGCTCATTTGATTTGCAGTTCAGTTCAGTTTTTTGGTTTTTTTTTCTAGTTTCTTCTCGCCTTCGTATGGGCTCTGTACCCTGTCCAGCACAACGCGTTGGACTTTACCGCCCGTCCCATCCGGCTGTAAACCAGGACGAGCCTTTTTGACGCCGATTCTCATATCAGCTGCTCAGCTTCCCAGTCGTCTAGACCTACTATTATCTTCTTCTTGGTTTTTGTCTTGGACTTGTTCGTCTTCCTCCTCGTCAACGCCTCCCTGGCTGACAGCTGAATTACTCCCAAGGCCGCCACCGATGGTGCCAAGGTCCCTGCCGGCAGGTTTCAGTTGGAAAATTACTGCGGACCGGACCGTCTTGCTTCGACTTCAATAAAAACAAACACCAGACTCATTCTTCAACTCGTCCTTCTTAGCGGCGGCGGCGGCGGCGGCGGCGGCATTCTTCAAATTCCCTTGGCCCAGCAGCTCGGCAAGACTTCGTCGTTGTTGTTGTTGTTGTTGCTGTCCTCGTCATACCTTCTCGCCCATTATTACAGTACCTTGCCCTACGATTCCGAGCTTCCTGGTTGTGGCGCCCTCATCCTGGAAAATGGGTCGCAATCGAGGTTGGTTTTATCTGGTCTGCTGGCGAGCTGGATACAGACAGGTTCTCCATTCCAATCAATCAAGTTTCCCGCCCCAGTTCCCGCCCCAGTATGCAATTTCGCGAGCCCACATTCTCTCCTCTCCCCAGCCCCTTACCCCCCCCCACCCGCTGCAAACCTACCACGTTCACTTCACCAAGCCCATTCCTTTGATCCTGCTGGCTGCACTGGGCCCGCACCCTCATGGCTCGTACATGGAGTGATCTGGTGTCCCGTCTCTTTTCTTCCCCGTCAGTCGCCATGTACGGAGTCCTCCGTACTGCCATGGCATCAAAGCGCAAACATCTGTCCCCCGTCACATCGCCGGCCTATCCGCTTGACAGTACATACTCCGTACTCATAGGGTTGACACGTCAATGTTGAAGCGACCAGATGACACTTCCCAGTGTCATTCCGTACCAACCAGGTCCTTTGGCATGCTAGCACTCCGTATCAGCCAAGTGGCTCCAAGCGTCGGGCTACGTACGGTAGCGCTAGGGTGCCCAGTGCCCGCAGCATAAGACACCCAGACCAGACACCTCATTCGATCGAGCCAGGCTTGGTCAGGCTTGGCCCAGGTTTGTGCTGATGATCTGCCAATGCCCTGCCCGTGATTATGCTGTCATGCTCTCCCCTTCCTGCACCTACCCCTGCACCACTGCCCTTCCCGACTTATGTGTATACTTAATTCGGCCGCACTCCTTGTTATTCTGTCCCGCTCCCCGTCTGGCGCCAACTCAATTATCTGGCGTCGATAAAAAATAAATAAACTAAATCTTGTGCCTGTGCGCTGACCGCATCGACACCCCGACTCTGCATCATTTAGTTCTCTCGTTTATGTCCCAATTTTCTGGTGGCATAAAGACACCATCTCCACCCGCGTCGCCGCCGAACGACCTTCCAGGCGTGAATCTCAAGACGAAGCAGCAATTGCCTTTAGATCCGTTCCCCAATCACGACGTCGACGCCGTTCGCCGTCCCGCCACCCCTCCCTCGCGGCCGGACTATGGAAGTCCACTGAACGGATCCCCACATAACAGTCCTTCCCAGCAGCGACTACGCAGCTCATCGCGACCATTGTCTATGGTGCAGACATATCAACCGCCAGTCATGGATATCAACGAAGACACGATCCCCGAACTTCAGCCCATCTTCACTTTGCTCAATAGCCACTCCAACAAGTTATATCAGGAGGGTTACTTTCTTAAGCTGGACGACCAAAATACCCGTATGCCGCAAACGCAAAACCTTGACTCTGTGCGCCCATGACGCGTGCTGAGCCTCAGAACCTGTTACTGACCAACTGTGTCGCAGAGGGCAAACCCAACCCGGACAGAACATGGACCGAGTGCTTCGCTCAGCTTGTCGGCACGGTCTTGTCTCTGTGGGATGCCGCAGAGCTGGACGCTGCTGGCGAAGATGGCGAGGTCCTCCCCAAATTCATCAACCTCACTGATGCCTCAATCAAGATGGTTTGTCCACACGCTCGCTTCCAAGTTGGGATGATTGATTCAGGACTGGGTCTCCCAGTTGGCGTATGTCTGGAAACTTCATTAACGCAGCCCCCCCCCTTTTTTTTTAACAGATTGAATCCTTACCTACTCGCTCCAACGACGAGCAGCCGCTACAACACATCTTAAGCCTCTCCACCGCCGGCAGAAACCGTTATCTTCTTCATTTCAACTCTCATCACTCCTTGATTCAGTGGACGGCAGGAATCCGTCTTGCCATGTATGAACATTCCACCTTGCAGGAGGCTTACACCGGCGCCTTGATCGCCGGCAAGGGTAAATCTCTTAACAACATCAACGTCATCATGGAGAGGTCGAGAATGAAGTCGGAGCAATGGGTCCGCGTTCGTTTTGGCGCTGGCGTGCCATGGCGGCGTTGTTGGTGTGTTATTTCGCCTCCGGATGAGAAGGAATATCAGAGGCTGCAAAAGGAGCTGAAGAAGAGATCTCCATACGATCGCTCTCACTCTCCTGTGCTCAAAGGACACATCAAGTTCTACGACACAAAGAAGGATGGAAAGAAGCAGAAGAAGGCCCAACCGATCGCCACTATTACGGATGCGTACTCAGCGTATGCTATATATCCTCAGGCCAAATCTTTGGTAGATGCGTCTACGCTTCTGAAGATCGAGGGTAACGTTACGGTCCATGCCGACCCACCGTCATCCACAGAAGGGTTCATTTTCATCATGCCCGAGGTTCATCCAGCAGTGAGCGGCTTCGAGATGTTGCTTCGTTTTTTGTTTCCCACGTGGGATGCATATGCCCTGTACGGTCGTCCAGGTAGATTGGTAGCCAGCATTCTGGACCCTCGATCCCTGATGTTTGCCATGCCTAAGCACAAGAAGTATGGGTATTTGGAAACTCTCGACGTCTCAACCCTGATTCTAGAAGACAACAGCTCGACCTGGGCGGAGAGGGAGTGGCGCAAGCGTCTCAAGGATGCTACAGGGACGAGGATGAATGCTCTCGAGGACGGGACTAGGTCCCACTCTCGCAGTGCAAGTAGATGCAGTGCCAGATTAAGCTTTGGCAGCGGAAGCAGGCCTAAAGTCGGGTTTTCGGATGACGCTAACTTGGTACGCACTTCTCTAACTCTTGTGGGATAACTCGCCGTGGTCCTTCTGCCACGCTCTTCAGATGCTAACCCGAAAGTAATAGTTGCAGGTTGGACGAGACCCTCAGCATATGCGAAACATTTCAGATCCCAACTTGGGCTCACGAAGCGAGCTTCACGGTCCCAATGGTTCTCCGCAGCGAACTCAGCTTCCTCTTCGAAACGGCTACTCTGGCCGAATGACACCTGGCGAGACAGCAAGCTCCGATGAAGAGTTTTGCGCCTCGCCACCGCCCCCAATGCACAACCTCGAGGCCATGAGGAGCCTACAGTCTCCTGAGCCGGTTTCTCCCCCCCCCGCTTTCAATCATGCGTCTCAAGACCATCCGACCAGCAAGGCCTATCACTCTCCCGAACTTCGACGAGCCAATAGCCGCTTATCGAATTCTACCCTCGCTCAAATGGTAAATGCTAGCGGTTTGAGCTCCGCGAATAATCCTCAGGGTCAATACCCGACTGGCAGCGATGGCGAGGACGGTGTGTATCCAGGGAGCACGAATTACTCACACGACCGCATGGTTGGATTCTATGCTCGTAATGGAGATACTCGCGAAGACCAGACGATAGCAAACCAAGACCGACAACCCAGGAACCACCTCTCTCCTCCTGCCCTTGATATTCCAAATCAGCGGTCCAGGTCACCCATGGGACCTCCAAGCCCTTATGGCCTAGGTGAGAACTCCCGCCCCGGCACTTCTGATAGCAATCGGCCACCGCACCCACCGGGACAAGGCGGTCCGCCGCGGTCTCCTAACCCCCACCAACAAGGTTTTCGACCCGACCAAGCTGCACCTTCCCCAGGACCCGGAGGACCACCTGGTTCCTATGGGCGAGGACGCCCCCCTCCAGGCCAGAGGCCACCTCCAAACGGCGCTCCCGGCCAACATGCCAACATGCGACCTGGCCCGGGCGGTCGCGGTGGTCCACCGCCTGGCCATGCTCACCGAAAACCGGTCCCGAGGCAGACGAACAGCATCACTCCCGATCACATCATCGACCACTACACCTCGGATTCCTTCCCAGGTGGGGCTCCAGTCTTTGAAAGACGACCCGCTCCTCCGCCACATGGCCAGGGACCAGCTTTCGGCGGCTCAAACGGTCTCAATGATGAGGAACGACCTCGGGCAGGTGTCCTCAAGACGGTTGCGGGCGGTGAACCCCCATTACAGAGAGAAGCGGAATTCAATGTACCCGAGGTAAATTTTGGCCCTACTCTAAATTACGGAGCGTTCACTGTGTCACGCAAGCAACCCCCCAAATCTGTGGAGCATGGTGCAACTAGTCAAGTGTCTGGAAACCACTGTTCGGAGCAAAAGTCATTTGCCAGCGGACACCAACAGGGTCATGCAAGACGGGAATCCAAGGACTCTGTCCAGAGGACGATGGCTTGGCAGCCGTCTGGCAGCTATGCCAGATCATGGTCGAGTTCGTCATCAGGAGGAAGAGCGCTGACACCGGAGCAGTACGTCCAGCATCGAGCTCTCGGGCCTTGTCCACCATTCGGGACCAACCCAGCCGGTGCTCCTCAGGTTATTGGGCCAAGGACTGCAACCCCTCAGCCATTGTATCCTGGCGCCGGACGACAAGAAGCTGGCCCACCGACACCACTACACGGCATGCCGGGCAGCCTCTCGCGACCTATGGGACCACCGTCTCCTCGTATGCCACCGCAAGGCCAGTACGGACCCGGTCAAGTACCAGCTCATGGTAGATATCAAGGGCAGGCATTCTAGTATGGACGAACATCTCTGAAGCCGGGTTTTTTTTCTTTCTTTCCCTCTTTCCTGTCTTTCTTTTTTTTTTTTTTAATAAAAAAAGAAAAAAAAATGAACAAGGGAACAGAAACAAGCACCATGGAAGATACCCCTACGAGTTGATGGATTGTAACCCTTTGTTCCACTTCCTCTCCTTTGTTGGCGTCGGAAAATTTGACGGTGGCTTCTCTAGCACGCCATTGAATGCATACCCAAAGACTTGGCATTTTTCGTTGCGATGAGTTTTGGTTTTTTTGTGAACTTGCATTACGATGATGGTGGCTGCGCCGGGCTGTTGTGATGGTAGGAATAACGAAGTGTTCTAAAATCGTTTGGCAAAGGGGCTGCTTCACTAACGTTGGAAACTTTGAAGAAATGACATGGGGTGTAGGGCGTCTCTATATTACTTATACTCAATGTTGTTGTAGGAGAATAGAGAAGTTTAGTTTCAACAAGTGTGAAGTGATGGTGATGCTTGGGCTATAGTCCTTGCTAGTTGTCGCCGTCCTGTGTGCTGACATGTGTCATGTGGTTGGAATACATTGATGGAACCTGGCCTGGGCTTCTACGGCGGCTGTGGCGGAGACGGGAAATGGATTGCCACATCAAATGTCGACGTACCGGGTACCAGGAGGTACGTAAGGTAGGTACGTATCCATCCGTACTCCACTGAGCCGCGTCGTCGTGCAAGCAAGCCGCCCTGGCCATTGCCTTGATCTGTCGTTATGCTCGTTATACCAACCCCAGCCGCATGGGAGAGCCGAGAGTCCGTCTCTAGCAAGCACTTGAGCCATCCCTGTTCAGGGCAAAGGACAAAGGGACCAGACGCAGGGGAACCAGGCGGCAGGCAGCCACCCACACAGTGCCCCGAAGTATCTGGTTGGTTCTGCCACTGCTTGCGGCAGCAGATATATAGAAGGCCTGGGAATAAGGGGGCGCTTGGCCAAGAGCTTCAGGGACAGGCGATGCCAGAACCTATCAAGACGCATAATCAACCGTGGGCTGCGACAAAACTAGGGCCCGGCCTTTCGCATTTCGCCTTTCGCCTTTCGCATCTCTCCTGGATTTTCTTCAAATTGCGAATTCATCAATCACTGGCCAAGACCGAGCGCATCGCCACCTCGGAAATTGGAATGAATACGATACCAGACATATAGTAACCAGACCAGCTGTGTACTTGTACTGTGAATTCCGGGTTTACCCCGCCCGCAACAAGAGCCCGGGTGGGGCGTTCGCCAGTTGCACCAGGCACCTTCAGGCGTCCACTCTGGGCCTAGTGGCAGTCTGGTTGATTCAATGTTATGTCTACTCTGCTTGACTGGCCCAACATTCCCCTCCGTCCTTCTGCAGGGAGGGAGCCGATTATGCTGTCTACCACAGGTGCTTTCTCGTCTTGTTCGCTTGGTTCGCCTGGTTCGCCTGGTTCGCCTTCTTTTCTCTTTTCCCATTGTTATTCCTATACCCGCTTTGGATCGCATTCGACGCGGTCATGCTGATTTCTACGCCTCCACCCCCTCGGCACGGACAGTCCATGGTTCTTTTCTGAGCTGGCTAGCGACCTATCTATCTTTGCTGACCCTGTGAATCGCGACGGTGGATTGTCGGTGGACTGTTTGTTGATTTGCTTCGCTCTTTGTCCTACCAAAAAGAGTCTGCGGTCCGCCAGCCATCCCTCTAGCAAAAAGAGAAACAAACGGTCACACGAAGTCGACCCCCCGCCCCCTCCCCACCGAAACTTGCCTTTCGGCACGGCACCTCTTCTGAGCAACCTCCAGACAGCGTACTCCCAGTCTCCCGAGTCACACGACCCTCGGTTTTCGATTCCCTAGTGGCGCGACGACTTACCAGCTTGATAGAGCCGCTGCCCTTGAGCTAGGTCGCTCCCCAATGGACGGAGATGAGCCTACGCAAGGTACGATGTTTTCCTTTCATCGACACACATACGGCTCTCTGCCGCGCAGAACCCACACAACGCCCTCCGCCCGGTCTTGTTTTCCTTGCGAGAGGCTTGTTGTTGGCTGACCCGTTTCCCGGCGCTCTTTAGCGACCCAAAATGTCCTGGATCCACGTCGAATAGGGAAACAAAACTCGGAGTTTTCAGACGAAGATATATCCGACATAATATGCCTTTTGTACCCTCACTCCCCATCTGCGCGCCAGGAGGTCCAGAGGCTTGCTGAAGAAGATTCCCCCCACATCATAGGCAAGCACGAGGCAGACGGTGTCCAAGCCGACTACGAGTTGGAAGATGATGCTAGTCGCTTTGCGTCACGCCCTGTCAGTCATGGAAGCCATGCCATCATCCTGAAGCTGTCTTCTCTAGTGAAAAATCCCGCCGCTGGGTTCGCTTTTGGAAGAAACTGCGCCAGGTGCGACGTCGTCTTTGTCAACGACCCTCTACGGCGTGTCAGCAATGTTCACTTCCGCATCTATGTCAACGAGTATGGCAATGTCATGATCGAGGATCAGTCGACAAATGGCACACTCGTGGACCAGCAACTGCTCACTTTCCATCCTAAAGACAAGAGGTCGCAGCCAGCAAACAAGTGGGTGCTGAGCTCAGGAAATCTCATCAAGATCCTCCTGCACAACGAACATCGGGACTTGTCATTCCTGGTTCGAATACCTCGCCGTGACGACAGTTATGACCGCGCCTACATCGCCAAAGTAGGGGAATACTTCGCTCGAAACGGCCTCCACCCGCCCAACCGCGAACCTCCCAGTTCGAGCAAGTACAAGAATAACACAAGCGGAGGGCCGATTGATATCTTCAAAGTCCCTGGTGCTCCCTTGATAAGAAAAGCAGGTATCGAAGCCAGCCCATCGCCGCACCCTTCTCCGTCGAAGCGGAAAGAATCCCACCCTAGCATGGGCAACGAGTGGAAGGGCTCTGGCAAATACAATCGGATTGGCACGATTGGCAAAGGAGCCTTTGCGGTGGTGTACAAGGTAACGTCAAAGTACGACGGACTACCATATGCCGCAAAGGAGATTGAGAAGCGTCGCTTCATCAAGAATGGAGTTCTCGATCAGAAGGTGGAAAATGAAATGAGGATTATGCAGAGGGTGCAACACGTAAGGATGGATTCAGGCGCACACATGGCTGCTCGTGAGAAGAATCGCTAACGACTCCCTTGCAGCCCAATATCGTCCGCTATATAGAAAATTTTGACTGGGAGGACCGGCTCCTCATCATCATCATGGAGTATATCCCCCTCGGCGATCTCGGAAAGACAATCTCGGAAGACGGTACTTTTACGATGGAAATGACGCAAACCATGTCCGTTCAGCTGCTGAGCGCTTTGGGCTACTTGCACGCAAACAACATCACGCACCGCGATGTGAAGCCGGACAACATCTTGATCCAGTCTTTGGAGCCGTTGGTAGTGAAGCTGACGGACTTTGGACTGTCGAAAATGGTTGACACGGCGGAGACGTTTTTACGCACCTTTTGCGGTACACTCTTGTACTGCGCCCCCGAGGTGTACACCGAGTATGCCGAGTACGATGACAACGGCGTCAGGAATCGAGGACAGCGAATGCGGCGCATGCCTGGCCAAAGGTACAGCCACGCCGTCGACATATGGTCTCTCGGAGGGGTCTTGTTTTACTGCCTTTCCGGTTCGCCGCCTTACCCTGTAAAATCCGGCATAAGCTACTCCGAACTCCTCCACAAGATCATGACGACCAACCTGGACACGGCGCCACTACGCAAGTCTGGAGTGACTGACCTGGCAATCGATTTCATCAAGGGCATGCTCCATAGGCGCCCAGAGCGTCGTGCGACCATACCAGAACTGGAGGGTCATCCTTGGCTCGGAGGGTTCGAATCCGTCATTCAAGCATCTCAATCGTACGACGAAATCACGGATGACGAAGACTACCCTTCACAGCTCCAAAACCTGGCGTACGCCGACGACAGAGTCAGCGACTCGATGAGTGACATGTCCGACAAGGAGAACAGCTTGATAGCTCACAACACCCAGCATCCCCGATTGTTTGGAGAGGTTGGTGTATCTGCTATAGGAAGCTCCGGCGCT
Source organism: Ustilaginoidea virens (assembly GCF_000687475.1). Classification (NCBI taxonomy): domain Eukaryota; kingdom Fungi; phylum Ascomycota; class Sordariomycetes; order Hypocreales; family Clavicipitaceae; genus Ustilaginoidea; species Ustilaginoidea virens. The sequence continues at coordinate 1,267,735 of NC_057317.1, read as the reverse complement.
ATTCCAGATGACTTTCTCGAAATGGTCGCCGCGGACAGCCTGGGCGCCACGGATATTCTGGGTCCTTGTGAAGACGAAGCATACGACTCTGCCGCCTCGGACACCATCCAAGGGGGAAACCAGCGGGCGTCGCGCCGCAGTGGCACATCCATCTATCCAAACCAGTCGGTAGATCAGCTCCAAAGTCTGGTGGAAGATGTAGCTTCACAGAGCCTCGGCGGCAGCGTCGAAAATGCTCAGGAACCCGGCTCATTGCGGCTTCTGTCGCACTCCGTTGATGCCAACTCGAGCAAACGAAAACCGCCATCAAACGACGCTAGCGGAGAATTCGACGAGAACACACCACCAGGAAAACCCGTTATGAAGAGGTTGAAGTCGGAGGGCAACCTTGAAGAAGTACCCAACCAACTGTTGGAAGAGTACAGGCTTCTGGCTCGAATGCCTCAGGTAATGAGGCTAGAATCCGGGAGGCTGATTGACCATCCGGTCAGCAAAATGGAGTTCTGGGAACAAGACAAGAACACGTGGCATCTAAATTATCCAGAGATGACGCAACTTCAGCATGACGCGTTCAAGCAGGCAGCAAAAGACGGCGGCGAAGAGTTTTGGCCCGGAAAAACGCCCCTGTGGGACTTGGCGATGAAGTACTTTCCCCCTCTCACCAGAGCAGGAGGCAGACACGACTGCTCGACCGAGGCTCCCTCCCTCTTCTCGAGGCGCGACGGTAGCAAGAACCTTGGCGATGCGACGACGGAATGCCCTCCCACCGCAGCACCAACAGAGTCAAGCCCCTTGCCCGACACCTGCCCTCCAGACGCGAAAATAGTGGTGCCGGTTCAAGAAGACCCATCGACGAACCGGGCGCTCGCATTGGTGGTTACGGACGCGTCGTCTTGCGTCCAGGGCATTTCGTTTGCCGTAACAGACAACCTGGTATCCTTTGGACGTGGGCCCGATAATACCGAGATTTTCAGAGACAAGCAGGAGCCACGAGTACCAAAATACGCCTTCAAGATACTGCTATGGAAAGAGGGCTACGATCCCTCGAGGAGCTCCTCAAAGGGGGATCAGCCCTGGTGCAAGCAAGGCGCAAACGAGCACGACGCAGCGTATCATTTTTGGATATCCACCAAGGCCACATTGGGCATCAAGATCAACGGCTACAGTCTTGCGTCGTCGGAACCCAAGAACCCCAGCGGCCCGTCGCAGTACTGGGCCAGAATATACAACGGCGATTCCCTGACCATCTGGGGCGGGCAAGGCGCCCTGGACAAGACGCGACTCGTTTTCCAGTGCCTCTGGGGCGGCTCGTCAAAGCCCCGCCCCAAGGACCACCAGCGCCTGGCGCTTGCCTCGGCCCAGACAGCGGCAAAGCTGGATGCCGCGTGTCAGCGGACGGAAAAACGCATCAGGGAAGCGGCCGAGAAGAAGCGCCGGTCGCTCGAGGCCAGGACAGAGTTTGACCAACGCAAGCGCCACGTGGACAGGGAGCGGGAACGCAGCCGCGTGTTCGAGGACAAGAGAAGGGAGGCCGTGGCGTATCTTGCGGCCAGGCAGACGCTTGGGTCGCGGGGAGCGTCGTCGGCCCCGGCGACAACTCACGCCAGCAGCGGCTTGCACGCGGGATCGCACCTGCCGCGGATGACTAGTCCGGACAAGCCGGCGCCGCACGCGAATTGGTAGAAAGCCGAGCTGCGGTATGCAGTTGATTTCATTTTCATTTATTTTTTTTGAGCCATTTGTTTTCACAGAGATAGCATCACGTGTAGCATCACATGTGGGGATACGAAAAAACGGAGAGGGGGAACGGGCGGACATTTCGAGCGGCGAGCAAAGCGTGAAACCATAAAAGAGCCTAGATATGCATGATGTGGGCATGACGGAGTGGAACAAGGTCCTGATTCCCTTGGAGGGAAGCCATGTTCGAGCTGGATTCGCAGACAAGTCGGATCGTGCATGTCACTGTATGATGGGATGGCTGGCCCGGCAACACAGTGCACTTTCTGGCCGGGCTGCAATCAAATTCCCACGACGTACTTGCGCAAATTCGTCCATTGTCAGCGAGGAGCTCTCAACTCGTACGTGCAATGCATGAGGCGATGCTCAACTTTGTACAATGTGCTGATGAAGAACGAAACACGGTTGATAAACGGAGCAAAGGATCTGTCGGTATGTACCCTCGGTCTAATCTATTTCCGGGCAGCAAACAGCAGGGGGTACACCAGCTTCCACATCAGAGGGTTGGAGAGGGGTATGGCACGTTTACATGAGTGTTGATGGTGGTGACGGAGCCAGAGGTTGGTTGGTACATGATTGTGCCGAGAGGGAGGCAAAGTTCTCTCGGACTTGACAGGCTGAAAGGAAAGCAAAGCAGAGACACGAGAACCATCCGCAACCTAGGTAGTCAGTCAGAGACGAAGCAGCCGTCGTCGATGGCCGCTTCCGCGTACACACAAACTACAACTGGACCCAGCCAAGGTGCGAGGGCATTCATCGCCCGTCTTGGCGACAAGGGTGGTCAAACTCTGTGCCGGTGGTTAGATGATCCGCCTGTCCGGCTTGTCGGAGGGAAGCAAGGCAGCATACCAAGGAGCAATCTGCGTTGCCTGGGGGATGAGGGAGGCGAGGCTGGCTCCTCGACGATCGGTTCCGGAACACGCTCGTCGTCGAATCTCGCGGCGGCGGGGTGCCTCTTGGAACCGTCGAGCGTGTCTGCGCTGCTTTTGCAGTCCCACGGGTTGTAAAACGACCCGGCGCTGCGCCCGTGAAGGCTGCCGCGTTGTCTGGGCTTGTAGTACGGGTTGCTTGTGGAACAGGAGTAGTCGGTGAACACGGAGCGTGGGTATGCGCCGTCCGCTGGAGCCCTGCCAAAGCAGCCTGTTGTGGTTTGGTTGCCGAGGTTCGAGTCCGACGAGGCCGACGGCATTCCTAGGGGAGCTTGACCGGCGTCGGAATGGCTGCTGCTGCTGCTGCTGTAGTGCAGATTGTGGCTGTCGACCGGAGAGCCGTGGCAGCTCGGGGGAGTGAACCTCGGCGACGGGCACCGGTTCTCCCCGAAGCTGCAGTAGTCGAAAATACTGAACGTGGAGGTTTTGCGCCTAAAGGCACCTTGGGATTGTGGTAGCGAAGCGGAGTCGTTGGCGGCAGCGAGACCGTTTCTGAGGGTCATGTCCTCGAGGGATGCGGGCAACGGCAGCTCATAGGTTTTGCTGCGTGCGAGGGGGGATGATTTTTGCCGGCTGCGATGACCGTCTGGTGCACCAAAGGGGGTCTCTTCGAGCAATGTCTTGTTCCCAAACTCCCATCTCGAGGGCGTGCGTCGCTCCGCATGTGATGTGTCTTGACGCGTATCTGCGTCAGAAGGCATCGCATCCTCGCCCGGAAGAGTTGCCTGTGATGCAAGATGCTTTTCATCCCATGCAGCAGTCGCAGCAGTCGCAGCAGTCGCAGCAGTCGCGGCAGTCGCGGCAGTCGCGGCAGTCTCACCACCCGGACTGCGGCTGCCGCTCATGCAACTGGTGACTGAGCCCGACACCCCTTCTTCTTCGCAAGATTGCGCATTCTCCTCTTCAACATATGGTGCTTGATATTCTGCCGCAGCACTCGATGGGCCGTCGGAATTCCTTTCCCTCTCTTGCGACACGGCGGCTCTTTCAGCACGACGCTGGGCCGAGCCTAACTTGCGGCCCGGGAAGAACGGCGACGACTCGGCAGAGCTAACTGGCACAAAAGCCGCGCTGCTTGACCCCGTAGTTTGGACTCGAAGCTCGGGGAATCTCTTCAACTTGGACGCTGCTACGCCGACTTCCACGTCCGGCAGGTGTGCCGTGGTTTTGGAAGCCTCGCCACCCGAGCGGTCTGTTTTCGGGGAGACAACATCGTCGGAAGCTTGGTTTGGTTTTCCATTCACTTCTTGAGTGCTCTGTTCATATTAGGTTCGAGGGGTCCTTGAAATCACAGCGGGAGGGACTCACCATGTCCAGAACCGAAGTCTCGTATAAGCCTTCTTGCCGCCGGACTTCATCAGTACAGTTGCCGCAGTAATTGGGTAGCAAAGGCTCTCCGGCTCGTCTCTTTTCCTTTTTCTGGAATATCTTGGATCGAACTCTGCCGCAGCCGAAGCAGAAGTGATGCTGGTCCATGATGCCTTTCTCAAGTCGACGTGTTCGACATGCGGAGCAGTAATTGAGAACTGGCTTGTGTCCATTGATGACTGGGAATTTGCGATGAAAATAACGGGACCTAACATGACCGCAGCCGGAGCACAGATGGTGAAGCATAGTACAAGAGGGGCTTTTGCTTCTTTGCTGCGGGCTTCTGCCTCCTCGACCCATCACCGATAAAGGCTGTTGTCTTGCGCCATCACTTACTTCTCTGTCGAAGCCATTTCTCCTCTTTTCCTGATGGATTGAGGCGGCAGTTGAAATTTCCCCAGGTTTCCTTTCCGACTGAATGAAAACTTGCTGACCGTTGCTAAATCTTCGTTTCATCAAGGAATTCAAGAGGTCGTTCAGTTGATCTTGAGCCTGCTGGAGGCGACGCTTAATTTGGTCGTCGTCTGGTTGATTTATGAGCTCTTCCCGGGCCAGATCTATCTTCTGCTGAATGAGCTGGGCCTGACGCAACGATGGTTGCCGTGCTGTGTCGGGCATGACTGTACCAACATCTCTGTGGCTCGGGGATAATGCAGGGCCGGACGTAGGATGAAGAAAATGTCCAGTCGAGCTTTGAGGCATGCAAGCGGGGAGCTGGTACTGCGCAAGTACAAAGAGTCGTTGATTCGCCTTGTTTGCCGCATAGGGCTGGCTTGAGCTGCAGATGTTTGCAGCCTCGTTCAAGCTGGATGCGCCGCCATTGCTGCGCTGTTCGCTCAGGCCTGCCAAGCCAGGAGTTGAGGATCTCAACTTTGAAGTGACCGCTCCACGATCATATGACGACGCAGTACATTTTGAGTGATGCTCCCTATTTCGTACCCTGGATGGAGAAGATCGAGCAGTCTTTCTGGACAATACTCTGCGTTGCACAATCGGACACGAGATCTTGGTGTCAGAGTACTGTCTCTTCCGAACTGTGCGGGCTGATGATACCGTTTCCTGCCCGTCTGGTGGGCTCGCCGTAGCCGTGCTGGACGGGCTGTCGGTGGATCCATCATTGCTGCAGCCGTCATCAAAGCTCCCTGTCGAAAAGCTGTCGTCACCTTTAACCGAGGCGGTTCTGTACCGGAGAGCCACTCGCTGAACGGCGGATCGATCTGAATGCTCGATATCTCGACGTGACGGCAGTCCAAAGAGAGTCGACAGCAGGTCAATCTCTGGCGCGCTAGAAGTTCCAGGCCGCCATCTTTTGAGCCCTCGAGCCATTCTGGAGCCTAATTGTGGCTGTGAAAAACAAACGACTGGGTGGGCCAGAGAGGTCTGACAATGGCATTCTTCACCGTTGGGGGAAGAATGTCGTTTATTGTGTCCTTGAAGCGAGCCGAGCCCAGCTTCACAATGAGACACAAGAGAGCTAGCTTGCAGGTTCACATTGCAAAATCGTCGAGTTAAACTGCCTCCCGTGAGTGGTGTGGTGTGGCAGCTGTCTCGGCAGCTGTCGGGCCCCTGGACGCCTGTCACTGCAAACCAGTTATGCCTCGTTTCTCGCTTCACAACGTGCCCTCGGAACGTCATTTGGTCATGCATCTTGATTATTCTGCTGAACTCATACAGTGATGTACAGTGCAGGCACCAGTTCGTCTTATCTCAACCGGCCAGGTCATTCAGTTTCTTTTCCTATTCATCCCCCCCCCCCAAATTCTCGCAAGCATCCCCATGCAGATTTAGTCGACTCTGAGTACGCGGGCCCCCTTATTCTTGTTCGTTTTCCTCTTCTTTTGTCCTCTCTCAAACGCTGCGGCAGCTGCATGGTCTCTTCCAACATTATCGAGATCCTTGACCTTGTAAATGCGAATGATCCAATTCTCGCTGGTAAAGGCTTCATCCAGGGTGTTAAGGACTGGACCTTGGTCAGGGAGGCGAGAGTTTCTGACCCGGTCTGTGGCTTGACCAGGAGGGAACAGGCTGTGATAATTGTAGTAGGACATTTTGTACCTGGCCTCACAGTTAGCAACGTCGAGTTTCCCCCTTTTCCTTTTGCCTGCAGTAACTTACATCAGGCTGTTCTTCATCGTCTCGGTAGCGTCGCCGTCGACTTTGTATTCGCCGCGGGATGTGAAAAAGTCCCGCTCTTTGACTTCGTCGGGCCAAATGCCTTCGGCGATACGAACCATCCAAAGAAATTTGTTGATGTCGTCACCAGAGTAGCCCAGCAGACCGCCAAACACTACTAGGACGTAATCCACCTCATGTTGTCGCATGATAGGATAACTGACCTCTTCCCTCGAACTCATAGCCTTGCCAACAGTCGCAATGTGTGTGTTGTTCCATGTGTTGTTATCCACCAACGTTGGCCGATCAGCCATGCCGCCGATTTGGTAGCCATAGTCCCACCACGACATGATTTTGGCGTCTTCCTTGGTGTTCTGTCGCAACCATTGATATGCCTCTCTGTAGTCGTCAATGATGTGTTGGCTCCCATCAGGCATACGGCTGGCGAGGACGACTGAAGGGGACGAGTAGGCATTTGACGTGACCCAAGTGCAATGCGTGACAAACATGAGCAGGTACACAATGGCCGAGGCCACGACGATAAACTTTGATGATGAGTGGAAGATACCAATCTTTGGCTTATCGCTGCCTCGGAGTCCAGTTGTTGCCTTGGAAGGTTTCTTAGAGGCGGCGTCGGCGACGATTCTTTCCACTTCCTTGGGATCTGGAGTCTTTGCGGAAACGTATAGGTCAAGCATGCTGGACAGAGCGATAGCCGAGGCCACGCAGACGATGGGGGTCAAGGTCAGCATAAGTCGAACCATGACGCCCGCAAAATAACTCGCAAACAAGGAGTAGACGACAATAAAGACATGCTCATCGCGAAGTTCCTGAAAACACATGTAAACACCAGCAGGGAAGAGCCAGATGAGGAAGCTGAGATCGAAGAAAAAAGCTGGCCAAGCAGTGGGCTGATGCTCGGAAACTGATGCAATAATGGGAATGTGGATCTTGGCATAACCCGTGTCCCACAGAGAGTAGAATCGACCGCTCCAAGGTGCAACGTAACCAAATGATGTCAGGGCAACAAGGGCAATCAAGCCGATGCCAAAAGTAGCAATCAGAATTGTCGCCAGAAAAGTCTGAAACTGTCGGCTAGGAATAGCAGATCGAACGTAATTGATGAAGGCAATCAACTGAAGGAAACCAAAGATGCCTAAATTTTGCGAGTCAGCTTGACGGGTCTCCTCAAGGCCTGGGCCATTTTGAGCATACCGAGGGCGGGCATATGCTCGCTGGTCTTGACGGGGAGGAATCCGACAAAGGGAATCTGCATGCTGGCAATCGTTCCCAAGGCGTACCAGGTGGTGTAGCTGACATAGAGCCGGGTACTGTATCTACCCATGCAGATGAGAACCAGAGCATGGAGGGGTAGCAGGCAAGTGATGAACGCATAACCACCCCACGATGCCACCATGTAGCCATAGAAGAGAGCGCATGAGGCTCCCCAGAGCATTGAGCCCAGTTTCAGGGCCTTTATCCAGAGATAAAAGGTGAAGACGAGGAGGAATATGGCAATGGCCTCATTGTCGTAACTTCCAGCAACAGATCGGGAGATGTAGCCGGGGGCGATGCCCATGAACGCGGCCGCAAGCAGGCCAGCTGATGGCGACGTGGTCATTTCATTAGTAAGAAGATAGGTCGCATAGGCTGTAAGACCAGAAAACGCGGGTGCCAGCAAAACGCAGATGTTACGAATATCGACGGGAACGGTCAGCGCCCTGAGGGCATGGTAGATAACACCACTCGTAACCATGAGACCGGGATAAAGAGTGCCTCCCGTGACGCGACCGAGAGGATGCCACGTTCGGTCATCGAACCAATCCCAAAACTTGTAGAAGCCATTCGAAGCGAGATATTTGGTCGCGCGGAAGTTGAACCAGGGGTCGACTAGATGTCGTCAGTACATGTATATTCAGCATTAACAAGATCAAGAGAAACTGCAATCGTTGACCAACATTCGTGAATGATACTCTCAAACCCTGAAAACAAAACGTCAGCACTTTATGTACGGTCCAATTGTCGAGTATGACTTCAACAGCCTTGTGTGCCAGAGGTCATGAGGGTAAATACGCACGAATCACCGAGAACAGCCGGCTCGAGATGGCAGCTCCGGCGATTAAGCAGAGAATAATGACTCTGAGGAGTGTTCTCGTACTGCTTGAATTGAAGCCATCCTGGCGAAGCGGGACTTCGGTCGTCATAACGGCGACGGGTACGGGGATCGTCGCTTTCCCTGGCGATGGATGAGAAGATCACAAGCCAAGGAATAATGAATTACAAAACTTGAGCTGAGGACAGCTTGGAGCTTTTGGTCAGCTGGAATTACCTACCTGTAGGTACCTACCTCTATCTGATCGTGGCACGGGTGAGCCCATGTGGGTCGCTATCAGCGTTATCCTGCCGTACCTACTATTAGACCGACAATTTTCCGGCCTTTACTAGTCGTCGCATGGGAGAGGAGAGCCTGCCAACTTAGGTACGGAGTACAATTTAGAAAAGGTTCAATGGATTCGTACCAACGTACGCTTCCCTGGTTGGGGCACGGCGCGTCTGAATCGGCAATGCCACTGCGAAGAGAGAAAAGCAAAAGCTGGAAGACGAGGAGCTTTACATTGTCTGGGAATAACTGATCAAGCATGGCTTACCTGGAGATTCGGTAGAATAAAAGCGGGTCTCGTAGGATATGCCTCCTTTCTCAAGCAGAATGGTTCCGATCCGAGGATTGATGCACAGCCTCAGTACAGCAGCTGACCAAAGGCTGAGCTGTGTCAGGTGCCATGATTTAAATACTACAGCTTCCGCTTCCCTCACTATTTTTTCCCTTTTTGACCAGTAGATACCAACTGGAGAATGAAATCACAGCCGTGTTGCCGTCTAATTCTGTGCATATTTTACATCTGTCAAACAGGAAATGTAGGAAAACCTCTATGTAGTAGCGCCTCGCGTTGTCTCCATCATATAACGGTTTTACTGGCATCTGGGCGCATGCAAAAAGGCACGATAGCTTCACCAGCCTTTGATTAAAAGCAGATCCAGAGTTCCGCCCAAACTTTTGTTCCACGATTTCTTCGTACCTGCCACTTCTCCTTAAAACTTGTGATTCCTTTTCTAGGGGTTCTCCTTGGCTAATTTCAGGAGGAGCTTCTCGAGATCGAAGTTCGGGTGGTTGGCGTCAGTAATGACTGTATGCAATGGTTCAGCACGGTATCCATGTTTGGGGCCCCCATGATTGATTGGCCTTGGAGCGTTGAACGAGGAGAATCACTCCATGAAACGTACCTTCGTCCTTGGGGGTAGCGGAAGGAGCTGGGGCGTGCTTCTTCGCATACTCGGCTTTGGCCTGATCTATCAGTTTCTGCTTGCTTTCGTACTCATGCTTAGCATGCTCGGCTCGTTGACTTGAAGTGATCGTTCTTTGGTGGGAAAATCCGTAGAAAACGCCCACGGCGAGCGCGGACCACCGGAGCACCTAAAAGTAACTTGATTAGCATGCCGGGGTTTCTGAAAAAGTAGTCCAAAGGCACGTTCGTGGCTCTCAACTCGCGTGACGATAGGGGATTTGAAAGCGACCCGTTGATGGGAACGAGCTGGGTTGGAGGACCAACATTGACACCAGTTGACGCCATTGAGAAATTGGTCGCGGTGCGCACGAGAAGGACAAGGACGATTGGAAGGCGAGGGCGAGATCGGGGCCTGGCAATTGATGTCGACGGGGCCCTGTCGTGGACAATAGAGGGAATGGCAACGTGGACTGCAAGAGGAAGAATTCAGAGTCACTCGGGAAAACTCGCAGTTCGCAGTTTTCCCGACATAGGTTCGCAACGGCTCGTAGCAGACAGGCGCATGTGGTACCACTCGGTTGCAGTGTTTCAATCACGTGGGCTGGCTAGGTACCTAATTCAGGCGCGCTCGAAACCGCCAGGCACTTGCCCCTGCACCCACCCCCCCTGGATGCGCAGTGCGCACTATTAGCACAAGCACTACTGCGAAGCCAAGGGCCAAACGCGCCGCGCGCAGACCTCCTGTGCTGTCAATGACAGAGCATACAGACTCCAGAGTTGCCCAACTACCTACCTACCTACCTAGGTATGTACCTACCCATCCAACAGGCGCCCTCGACTTCTACCTGGAATTTGAACAAGCCAAAACTGAGCTCATCTTCTGGTCTGTACCTCTGAGTGACAGGTGTTCGATAGGCTGAGCTTTTTTCCCGTTCAGAGTGTTTCTTGCTTTATCGCTGGCTATAAGAAGCTGCTAGGCGTCACCACTGCTAAATCAGCCCAAGGACATTTTCCACCGCAACTTCCCTGACTAACCTATCCCGCCATGATACGTTCGAGAAGGCAATATGCAACAACGCAGAGATGAGATTCTTGCAAAGAAAGCGAAACTTGCCGAGCTAAAGCGACAGAGAGAACTTCGTGCCAGCCAGGCAGGCACCGGCCGTCAGAGCTTAGGAGCATCCGATGTAGGTCCCTAACTTTGAATGTTCCTGGTCTTGCTGCTGCTGACGATGGCCCTCTCCTAGTTGATCTCGCCCACCGCCGGCCGAGCCGACAGTCGTCGAGATCTTGAATCCCTCATCAACAGCCTTGTAGGCGAGAGCCGATCTGGCTCAACAACAACATGTGGTGCCGCGTCTCCAGGCCCTCGAGGTAGCAGACCGAACAGTGTTCTCAGCGCTGGAGAGCTCAGCAATGACACGTCTGAATTTGCAGCGGTCTCGAACGCTCAGGTTACCGCGCCGCCGCCACAGTTAAGCACGACGACTCTAACCACGGTTTTCGAGTGTCCGCCCTCGCCAGTCAAGGAGGTGTTTTCTTACAGCAAAGGAGTCCAAACGACGGATGAGTGGACCTTGCCGACTCGAAACAGAGCACAGTCTGTAGTATCAGAGGCAGGCGACTTGACAGGGACTACCGACTCACCCAACAAGAGACAAAGCAGAAGAGAGAGAGATCGAGAGGAAGAGCTGCGTCAGAAGATTCGTGAGGAGGTCGAAGAGGAGCTAAAGGCGGCCAAGGAGATTCTCACAGACGGCAACTCGGCCGCGCCGTCTCTATCGTCTGCCAACTATCCGTCCAGAGAGCTTACCGCGGAAGAACTGGAAGCTGTCACTCGGTCAGAAGAGTTTGTCGACTTTCTCGACCAGTCCACCAAAGTTATTGAGAGAGCCATTGATCAGGAGACGTACGATATCTTGACAGACTATGCCTTGCAAGGGAAAGACGAGGATGAAGGGGACGAGGAAAGTGGCAACACTGGCGGACGAGGTTCACATAGGGTCAAGGAAGTCACGCAATTTTTCGACGACCGATGGTCCAAGAAGCGAATGATTAGCGCAATTGATTTTTCCCCCAAGTTTAGCGAGCTGCTCCTCGCCTCGTACACGAAGAATCCTACTGCACCTCACGAACCGGACGGTCTTGTTCAGGTTTGGAACACTCACATGCATGATCGACCTGAATATGTTTTCACCGCTCAGTCCGACATTCTTACTGCCAAATTTTCTCCTTATCACCCGAACCTGATTATCGGGGGCTCTTACAGCGGTCAAGTACTTCTGTGGGACACCCGTGCAAAGGCAGCTCCCGTGCAGAAGACTCCTCTGACAGGATTTGGCCATGCTCACCCTATCTACTCGGTCAACGTGGTTGGGACCCAAAATGCGAACAACATCATCTCGTGCTCAACGGACGGCGTAGTGTGCGGATGGAGCATGGATGTCTTTGCACAGCCGCAAGAAATTCTGGAGCTGAGGAATCCTGGCCAGGCCAAAGTCGCCGTGGAGGACGTCAGTCCTACCTGTGTTTCATTCCCTCAGACAGACCCCACGTTCTTCCTGGTGGGAAGCGAAGAAGGCACAATATTCCCTTGCCACAGGTATGATCGCGCTGGTGCCAAAGCCGGGGTGGACAAGAAGATCAGCTACAAGGGACACACTGCTCCCGTAATGTCCGTGGACTTTCATCCGTCAAGGGGCCCGATCGATCTAGGTGACCTGGTCATCTCGTCGTCTCTTGACTGGAGCGTCAAGCTGTGGAAAGTTCGAGCGCCAGCAGCCACGTCCACCATTAGCGCTGGTGACGGTAGCGTTGCGTTTCTGATCGACTTTGTACGAGAAGATGTCGTCTACGATGCCAAGTGGTCCCCGGTGAAACCGAGCGTCTTTGCCCTGGTTGATGGTGCTGGCTGGTTGGAACTCTGGGACATTGCGGTAGAGACTGAGGAACCAATGTCTCGCATCTCGCCAAGCCAGCGTCAGGACGGCAGGACAATGCTTTCAAAGAGCTTGAACAAACTTGCATGGGAGCCCAACGAGGGTAAACGCTTGGCGACTGGCGGAATAGATGGGTCTTTGACAGTTTTCGAAGTTGGCAGTGCTCTGGGTGGCAAGGAAGGGCTGAAGAACGAGGAATGGACCAATGTCAAGAAGCTCGTCAATCGTGTTGGGGCAGTTGGTCTGATGGAGCCATGATTGTACAGGCATGGCCACTTGCTGAGGAAGGAATCAAGGATATGATCTGTTCTGTTCTCTACAATGATCGACAGCTATTGATCCTGCGTACCTGGGTAGGGATGAAGAACGACGAAAACAAGAAATGGTCTGAGAACTGGGGAAACTCTTTTCTCCTGCGTTGTGGTGCCGGCGACCCAGCTTCAACTCGCAGAAAATAATTCAATAGAAGCTCCCTCCCGTGAGAGCGACCTCATGGTCGAACAAAAGCAACTTTTGCGTAGCATGATTTCGAGTTCAAAGATACCTCATCGGAAGTCTCATCCATCACGAGGTCTTGCCGAAAAGCTTCATGGGCAAAGAATATCCAAGGCAACAACTTGAACCAAATTCCCCTACATTCCAGAGACCAATATCCGCCCGATGGCCATCTTAACCTAAACCGAAGCCACTGAATCCTTGCGAAAATCGTGAAAATCACGTGCTTCGAGTAGGAATCTGTTTCCCCACTCGCTCGTCTGTCCGCGTCGATTTTTCGCCAGTTTCTTCGACCACGGATTCGGCGAATCCAGTTCGATTGTACAAAGACCAAGCAGCGGGCGGGCTTGAAAGTATGTTCTTTGCCCAGTGTAGAAGAGGCCCAGACCGTCAGAGACTATGTGCGACGACGTAGGGTGAGTGCGATTCCTACTGCTCCTGGTACTACTATTCATGATGTTATTCAAGCTTCTTGAATTCTGCAATTCCGAAGACCATTCCACGGTGCTTTGTAGACAATTTCTTTCTGAACTCTATTTCCTTTTTTTTGGTTCGAATACATGCAGTCAGGACTACGAATCAATGCTAACAACTGCAATCAGTGCGATGTAATTTCAATCACTCATTCACATGTTCAATGGGCGCGAAATCTGGTTATCATTTGCTTCAGTATCCTAAACTTGGGAGTGCCTCAATATGTGCGCGAAATTCTTCCTCCATCATGTCAATTCTCTCGACATTCTTCCCGATTTCAGAAGCGGCTGTTCCAGGAACAGGAACGATGCAGGTAAGGCCGGTCATTCCAAACGCTCTGCTTTGGCAATCATCTTCACCTGATTAGCGAGCTTGAAGTTGCGTTCAAATGCGCCAGATTGAAACCTTGATGAAGAGTCATGACGCTACCGTTCGATGTCCGAGATTTGCCCGATCCGAAACTCTTCAAGGAGAGTATTACGCTTCCTATTTCTGTTGTGGTTGTCCAGCCTCGGGCTATTATTGGAAAGTATCGACGTCGGCCGAGAACATGCTTAGTTCTACTCCAATGGCACCTTGGTCACAGCTCCTTGGACAATGTCGATGCTGCTCTCAATAGTCACACCCCTCGCTTGCGCCGTCAATGTGTCCCTTATGGCACTGTATGACCAGTTTGGAAGGCGTTTGGAGGCCAGATTTTGTTTACTCTTGGCGAGCTGCCCTCACAGCTGCTACATGGTGCACTCTTGAAGAAGCCCAAACCACCGTACCGAGGCTATACTCTAGGCGTATGTCATTGCTTTTGCAAGTTCTTTGAACTTGTTGCTTTTTCATGGTAATATCACGCGTAGAGAACCAGCAGCTACAAATGCACTTATCGGGTCGAGGTCTCACGAAATGAGCGAGTCAGACTACCCGCCTCGAGAGATGAGGCCGTGCATTCCATGCAAGTTTGGTCTCGCAGCTCGGCGCTTTAGCATCGCATCTCGATCCGTATAGACACATCTAGGCCATCGACACAATATCCCAGCTGTTTCGGACCGTCTTTCAGCTCGACCTCCCTCTTGATCCACCTGCCGGATTCCCCATCCCTGTCTTCTGTCCGAGTTTGACCTTGCGAGTCGGCAGGCTCTCCATCTTTTCCTTGTCCCTCCTCGTCGCCACTCTCCTCGTCATGATCGTCGTATCCTGCCACAGGGTCCCACTCATCAGTCTCCCAAATCAACCGCACTTTTAGCGGCGGCAGCTTGAACAGGTTTCCCGCAATTCCCTTGATAGCATAAACGTCAAACGATTTGGGTATTTTCAGCGTCTTCTTGGATGGGCCACCACTGTAATGGAACGAAACCGTGATGAGACGAGCTTCAAGGTAGGAAGGGTTGATTTCGGTCCGGCGAACTACGTCCGGTTTTCCGTAAAGATCGCACAACGTCCTATAGCGCGGGTGCTGGGCTAAGATGTCGTGCTCAGCGCCTTCGGGAACAGTGGCGAGCTGCCTCGCTATGCGCGACAAGTAGAACATTTCCGCGTTCGTCCGGTCGGCCGGCTTCACGGCAGCAAAGTTCAGGCTCTTGAGGTTGGCAAGGCGGCCGATTGTGAACATGTGCGATTCCTCAGAAGACGACGCCTTCTTTCCATCGTCCTTGGCGTCGTAGACGGGATTGTGGGACAAACGCAGGGCGCTGAGCCCGGGGAAGTGGATCGGGAGCGCGTCAACAAAGTACCATCCGGAAATATTATTGTACGACAGGTCGAGGTACTGGAGGGAGGGGGCGAACACAGGGCCCGAGGCACCGGATCGGGATGCCGATGCAATGTTGTTGCCCTTGAGATGAAGATTACGCAGAGATGTCAGGGAAGCGAGGCTCTCTAGGTCCGAAAGGGCCACGAAGTCGTTGAATTCGAGATTGATGGAGGTGAGATGCGAAGAGAGATGGCAGTAGTTTACGTTGGAAATGTGAGCGAGTTGATTCGATCCGACGTTGAGAGCAGCGAGGCTGGGACAGCGCACGGCGACCGCGCACAGCTCCTCCCAGCTGAGTAGAGTCTCCTCGAGTGATAGTTCGGCGACGCCGCGAAAGGCGTCGCTTACCCCTTCCACGAGACAATCCAACAAGACGTCTCGGAAGCGGTTTCCGCTTCGACGAGGTCGCCAGTCAGCAAAAGCAACCCATCGGCAAGGTGGGAGGACGTGTTGAGGCTCACTTCAGACTCAGTTTGCGTAATTGTCTGAGCTCGGCGCAAATCCGGACCACGGGGTCGATGGTCTCGAACAAGTTCCTGCTCAAGTCGACGTGGACGATGCTCGGGCAGGTGTCGGCTATCGATTCACGGGCATGCTGCTTTGCGACGCTGATGCGCATGCCGTCGAGGATGACGATTCTGAGGTCCGCGATCCGGGACAGCTTGGTCCAGATCTTGTCGAAGCCCACTTCTTCCGCCACCTTGCTCCCGGAGATCCTGATCTGCGATTCCGGCGCTGCGCCGTCCTGGACTCGCGACGCGCCAGAGAGATACTTTTCCCGGAGGGCGGAGAGGAAACCCTGGCTGGCGTCCCTGGGCCGCGACGGCCGAACAAAGGACGCCGCCGTGGAAGATCTTGAGAGACCTTGGGCATCAGGACGTTTAGCGCTTCGCACAACGGGGGCTTGTTTCGGATGCACGGAGCTATCTTACAGGCAAAGTATCGAACCCCTTTGTGCGATCCGTCGTGTTTTCCGCGGGTTGAATCGTCCCACTCGACGCCTAGCCACGAGCCAGAGGTGCCAGCTACCTCGCCGATGAAGCGAACCGTGCAGGCCGCGCCTTCGTACGAGACCCGCTGGCCGACGTGAAACGCTTCGGTCATGCTTGATGAGCACTCGCCAACTCGAAAAGTTCAACCCGAGAGCTCAGAAAGAAGCGCGAGGGACCGTGCCTGTCTTTGTCTGTCTTTGAGCGTTGAGGGCCTCGCGGTCTTGTGGGGGTGGTGAATCGGGGTCGATGCTTGCAGAATCTGGATCTGCTGAGGGAGGTTCCAATCACGCAGTCAATCAATCCAATCAATGCAATCGTTCGATTCAGCGGCACGTTTCGTCTTTTTCCAGTCTTGGCTTATTTTCGATACAAGCTGCTTTTCATCATACAAAGTTCACGAGCTACGTAGTTTTTTTTTTTCCCGTTTTGCATCTGTCCCCAACCCGTCGTCCCGCTTCATAGCTTGCTTGGAGCACCACCAGCAACCACCTTGACAAGAGCGCGACCGTTGCTCAAGCACACCTTGCCGCCCGCGACTTCGGTCACGAAGCGAATCTCCTCAAAGCCGGCCTGCTTTTCGCCCGTGCGCCACACTCGCGTGACAAGCTTGTCGCCCGGCTTGACGGGGCTGGCGAAGCGAGCCTGGTACTCCTTGATATTGGCCGGGTCGCTGCCGCCAAAAGTCTTGAGAATCAGGTGCGCAGTTGTGTTCCAGGAGTACAGACCGTGCAGAATGGCGCCGCCAAAGCCCATCTTCTGACCCGGCTCGGGTGTGGCATGCAGAGGGTTATAGTCGCCGTTCAGGCGGTACAGCAGAGCGGACTCGTTAGAGGTCTGATGCTCCAGCACGGCATCGGGCTGCTTGTCTTTGGGAGGGGGGAAGTTCTTGGTAGCCGGCCCTTTGGGGCCGTGCCAGTTACCCTGGCCGACGAAGAATGAGCTTGAGGTGACTCGGGTGTAGACCTCGTCGGTGGCCGCGTCGACAAGGTCAGTCTCGACCTCGAGGACGGAGCCGGGTCGGCCCTTGTCGTAGACACCCAGAACCTTGGTTCTAGATTCGAATTTTCTGCCTTGGGACGAGGTGGGGATGGCCTTGAGGAACTCAATCTTTCGCTGGCCATCAACTACGCGGCGGTAGTCGAATTCGGGGACGCTGGGAATCTTGACAGCCTTGGACGAGGCATAGAAGTCAACGACTTCCTGCGTCGCTCCCTTGAAGCCTGCATTTGAGAGGCACACGTCAGCGTCCCAACGTCACGTCACAGTCATAATAAGTTGGTTATGCGAGAGTTTGGCAACGGGGCGTACTCAGAACGATGGGATACGTAGGGAAGGCGGCGAATTTGGGGTGAAGCTCCTATCGAATCGTATTAGCCATCCTCAAGATCCCCGATTTCTTTTGAGTAAGAACATTCACGTCCATGCGGGCCGGCCCGTACATAGAGATAATGAAGCTCGTCTGCGGTACAGCCGATGCTGTTGGCAAACAAGAGAACATCTCGCTTTAGCCACGAGACCTCTTGCGGGGGGTACTCGAAACCGACACCGGGACCCGACATGATGACTGCTGTCTTGTCCTTGAGTTACTTTGCTTATTGCCGACGACTGGGGCGAGGCTCAAGTCGCAATAGACGGCAGACTCTGCTCCAGCAGGATGGCGC